>NC_071509.1:56227799-57427799 GCF_027887155.1 Malaclemys terrapin pileata
TCTTCCTTCTCATATATATCTGCCTATATTCATTGTAACTCAAATCATAGACAAGGGTTGCAGGAGTAGCCAAATAGTTGCTTTTAATACCTGTATACCACGCCGTAATGTACATGCAACATGCTTTACTAAAAAATCCTTTTGTGAGAAGTTTTAAAAACAATGTGTTCATACTATTTTTTGTATCCCTCCATCTGAAAAGACAGGTAGATAAAGGCCAGGTCTCTGTAATATAAATAATTAATAGAAAATATTGAAATAGCCACAGACGGAGCTCTGTGGGGTGGAAATCTCCACAAAGATCCCCTCAATGACTTTGAGATGCCCCCTGATAAATTATACAGTTGTTTTGCCTCCAAGTCTATGTGGTTCCAGGGCTATTCATGCAGATAACTTCTTCACGGGTAATGCAGTTCTCTCATCCCCTCAACCCCTCTCTCTCCGAATCTTCCTTTAAAAGTAATTTTCTGAGCACCAAGAGGGAGGAGTGCAAAAGATAATGTAGTGTCATGCTGCATTATTTTTCTCTCTGGCTCTTCTTTGAGGTTTGGGAGTAGGGAGCCTGCTGGAGGGAGGGGGGGAGGAATGTGACTTTCTAATGCTGATAGAAATTACTACAGACTGCAAAAAACTATACTTTATTTTGTGTTGGTTTTTAAATATTTTTGAAGGAAAGAATGTTGAATAGGGATGGTATTGGCAACTCCACCCACTTTAGATCTGCCACTACCACTCCTTTTGTGGCACAACAATTTTCAGTGTAGTATTGACAGAGCTCTTTCCATGTATCCTTTGTTTTAGGAGTAATGTTACATTGGTATATAGCAGGGGTGGCCAAACTTACTGACCCTCCAAGCTGCATACAACAATCTTCACAAATTCAACAACCGGGACACACCTGCCCGGACTCAGGGCTGCATCCCTGCAGAAGGCTCCTGATGCGGCTTGGGGATTCAGCTCTACTTCTGCTGAAGCCCCGAGGCTCAGCAGGTGCGCCCCACAGAGTTGAAGTCCCAAGACCTCCCTCCCTGCTGGGCAGAAGCCCCAACCCCACACCCCACTGCAAGGCAGAAGTCCTGAGCTCCCCCACCCCCGAGTCTGGTAGGTGGAGGTGGGAGGGGGCTACGTGAGCCGCACTTCAACAATGAAAGAGCTGCATGTGGCTCTCGACCCACAGTTTGGCCACCCCTGGTGTATAGCTCAATGTTCTACTCATCTGAATCAATGCTTATTTGGAGCAGTTTTGAGCATATAAATCCTGATACCCTGTGGCAATGCAGATCCAGTGTCTCTCTACATGAATCAATTTGCAGGTTTGGGGCCATATTTTCCAGCACAAACTATAGGAGCATTTAACTTACACTTTTTGTAAAGCTTTTTATGTTAAAAATGTTAAAACCCATTTCATTAGTATTTTGTTTGTGAGTTTTGTTGCTTAGATAGCCATTATAAATTAACTGCATGCAATGTAGTTGTAACCATGTCGGTCCCGGGATATTAGCGAGACAATGTGGATGATGTAATATCTTTTATTGGACCATTTTGCTGTGATGCTCAGAGTACCAGAACTGAAGAACAGCTCTGTGTGGCTCGAAAACTTTTCTCTCTCACCAGCAGAAGCTGATCCAATAAAAGATATTACCTCACCCATTATAAATTAATTGTAATTCTGGAAAAACAAACCAACAACAAGAACCCACCACCACCAGGCCATACCAGCCAAAATCTTTTTTGGTAGAGAATTGAGAATGTGTTTGCTACAATTTTAGTTAATCCCTCTGTTTGGATTGCAATCGTTACAAATGGTTATAGAATCTTTACTGGTAGTCAATTACATACAGATATCTATATTTTTTTTATCTGTATCTATGCCTTTTTCCCTAACAGGCAAGCTAATGAAGAATATCAAGTGCTGGCCAACTCATGGCGCTACTCATCTGCTTTTTCTAATAAATTATTCTTCACTATAGTGGATTATGATGAAGGGGCAGATGTTTTTCAACAGGTAAAAGGTGTTGAATGATGTCCTTTTAACTTTGTTTAATATATATCACATATTTTAAGTACTGTGGGGTTTTTCTGTTAGATAATATAATAAAGAATTATAGTGGGGGAAAAAGTCTGGAAAACTGTGGTTAGTCACAGGAATTTCTATAATGCACCCCTTGGTAGCTATAGCAGGAAACACCAAAAATGCAAAATGGCCAATTTTGCTACGTCATATGTAGTCTACCATATTAGTTTTCAGTTATATCAAGTTTAAGTGAAGTTTATCAAGCCATTGTTAATGTATTGGTAGTTGCTTCCATTGGACATTGTAAAACAAATTGACTCCAAAATTATGTGAAGTGCAGTGAAAATCACAGTCGTAGCTAAACTTTCCCATAGGTTCTCTTGACATAAAAAAGTACTTAACAAGTATCACCTTACATGAAGACTTCAATTAAATGTTTAATACCCTTTTTATCTTTGTAGAATAATCAGTCTTGGGACTCTTGTAAATAGCTATGGTTGCTTTACAGTGTGGAGAACCAATTATTAGCAAATACGCTAGTCCCGCAAATTCACTTTGGTTTGGGTACTCAACTGAAGTTGAACTTGAATCATAATTCCAGAAAGCAAAATATTTTTTTCTCTTTGAAGCTTAGCCCCCTGCTTGGCACTAGAAGATGAATTAATAAAAGCAAGAAGCAGTAGAAGTTACTAACCATTACTCCCTTTTGGTGAATTGTGAGATATTAAACTGTGAAGCAAAAAAGCAGATCTACAGTGTTTAAACAATACACAGTAAAGCTTGGATGATTTTCCAACAGAACAGTTGGACCACATTGTATAGAAATAACATGCTCTCTCCAAATTTTGCTTTTTATTTTTAGTTCAAATATGTATTTTTGCACACACACACAGAGCAAATTATATTCAGTAGATGCATTTGGCCCAATTCATTCTGGTGTAAAGAAATACAACTCCATTTATGTCAGTGGACTTACACTTGCTTATGTCTACATTGTATTTTGTTCATTGTCTTTGAGAACTCCAGCTATTTTGGATATCTGTGAAAATAAGAGGAACTAACAAGTGAGCATATTGTCCAGTAGGTTTTTGAAGAAATATTATTTTTGTCAGAGTTTATATAGGCAAATGTAACAAGACAGTGGACATCTGAACTAATTATAATAGCACAGGAGATTTAATTCTTGACTGTAATACTGGTAGCTAAGCTACTGCTGCAGTTGCTGTATACTGGTTCAGAGTTGACATAAAAGCATGTCAGTTGATTTGATTTCACCTTTCATTCTGATTATATAGAAATGGGAAACCAATTGTAAGTCTGGTGCAACTAGGCTGTCAGCAGTCTTTAAAAAAAAAAAAAAAAAACCTGACAGAAGATTTCTATATCTGAGTATCCCACTAAATTCAACTGTTTTACAGCAATCTTCTTAACACAGTTCACAAACATATTTTTCTTTCAACAGTTGTTCATTAAAGGATGGGGCATATTGTATTTAGAAGAAAATAATATTTTAGTATCTAGTTTATTTTTCATAAATTATAAATTGAACTGTGTATTTGATGTTTAACTAAAGCATTTATGTAAGTTAATAACATTGATTTTGTTGGAGAGCAGCAAGCAAGGCAGGTAAATAAAATGGCACTGCCCTTGTATCATTAGAGAACTCAAATAATTTCATTCATATTTAATCATTTCAATATTTTCCAATGATAATTTTATATTTAATTTCAAATCACTTGATAAATGTATTGCATTATTATTTTCTGAAATCCAGAAAGTTTCATACACTAAAATATTGAGATGTTTCATATACTAAGATATATTTCCCTGTCCTGTTCACCTTGCTGGGGAATATTTTTTTCACCACGAATGTCCAGCAGGGGGGCCTGTCACTATTTTCTGTTTGTTTTCAAATTGACAATATTGGGAACGTTCACTGGATGAATTAATATTTAAGACCCCAGTGCTCTAAAGATTTACATGTATGCTTAACTTTACACAGTGTGAGTAGTCACATTAACATAAGAACATAAGAACGGCCGTACTGGGTTAGACCAAAGGTCCATCTAGCCCAGTATGCTGTCTACTGACAGTGGCCAATGCCAGGTGCCCCAGAGAGAGTGAACCTAACAGGTAATGATCAAGTGATCTCTCTCCTGCCATCCATCTCCACCCCCTGACAAACAGAGGCTAGTGACACCATTCCTTACGAATCGTGCCTAATAGCCATTAATGGACTTAACCGCCATGAATTTATCCAGTTCTCTTTTAAACGCTGTTATAGTCCTAGCCTTCACAACCTCCTCAGGTCATCCACATAATCCACATAGTATTTAACCTTTTAAGTATGTGCTTAAGTTTTTTTCAAGATTGGGATGTAATTTAAGTCTTGTGACTTTGTGTAATATAAACAATATTTTTAAAGATGCTGCTTTGCTAGTTATGTAGCAGCATAAATGAGCATCTTAGGAAAAATACTCAACAAAGGAATGCTTAAAATTGAAATATGGTTTATGTAATGACTACTGTGCCTTAAAAAGCCCAATTGAAGAAACTGAAGGAATGTTAGCTCTGAGCACTTTTTTAGTAATAGAAAAATATATTTAAATGTTTGAAAATAGTAATTTCAAACTTTGGAAAGCCACTAATATTTTTCTGACTAATAGTATCTTGCCAGTGTCTATGGTAGGAAGAAGGCAAACAGTTGCACAAAGCATATTTGAGTTATTTAATATTGTGGTGCCTTCTGTTTTTTGTAGCTCAATATGAACTCTGCTCCGACATTCATGCATTTTCCTCCGAAAGGTAAACCCAAGAGAGCTGACACCTTCGACCTGCAGAGAATAGGATTTGCAGCAGAGCAGCTAGCTAAATGGATAGCTGACAGAACGGATGTTCATGTAAGTCATTTGACAACGTTAAGACTGATCCAAACTTAATCTGCCTACAGTATGATGAACTGACACCAAGCACTGTTTTTCCCCTCACGTATGTTTATTTATCAAATGAAATCCACAAAAATAGGTTAAAATAATACAAATATGAGCTGCGATACTTGAGCGCACTGTGGTAACTTCAGCAATTTGAATGTTGCATTTCAGTCTTGGTTTGGTAGTTATATTTTCATCCAGTCTTATTCTAGCACAAAATGAGTGATAGTATTGTGACAATTAGTTGATAAATGTGAGTGTATTGGCAATGTTACTTAAAAAACGAAGTTTGAAGTTTCCGAAGTGTTTTATGCCAAAATAATGGCACAGACATAATAATCTGCAAACATGTTGAGGAAACTTATTTAATTATTTTTATATAGTTGAATATTATATACAATTGTTCTTTAAAGGTGAAATCAAAAACTTTCTAAAATAATAAAGAAACATACTGCTTAAATTCCCAGTTCAGTCACATGCAAAGGGACTATTCTCAGACAGACAAGATACAGTGGATGTGGTTTAATTAGGCCACAGCTTTATTCACTTAAATCTGGGAATACCCGGCAATAACTCATGCAGTGCAGGTGATCTTTTTTTCCTTAATCACTTCCACCTATTTGGGAAGACTGCCATCAGTGCTTACCCTCCCCGCTTGGATCCAGCCAATTACTGAGACCCTACTGCCCTCCACTCATCTGAGGGCAAAGGGAGGTGGGGGGCAGGAAAAAGGAAAGGGGATGGGTTCTCCCCAGTCTGTCAGATATTAAGTCCCAGTTGTGTGACAGTGTTAGCAATATTCCCTATCAATACTTATTATCTGTACAAGAACATCCTTAACATAGAGAATACTGTGCATTCAGTAGTAGATATTGGGTTATTACTACTGTGTGTGTGTGTGTGTGTGTGTGTGTGTGTGTGTAATATTGCATCACTTCTGTTTGTCACAAAGTGAAAGAATAATTGATACTTTTGTTTTCTCCCCTCCTCCCCCCACAGATTAGGGTATTCAGGCCTCCGAACTATTCAGGCACTATTGCACTGGCTCTTTTAGTGTCACTTGTTGGTGGCTTGCTGTACTTGCGAAGAAATAACTTGGAGTTCATCTACAACAAGACTGGCTGGGCAATGGCAGCTCTGGTATGCCAACATTTAATACTGATATTTTTTAACATTTCAGTAATATTGTAGCAGTTTTAAATTTTTGTATGCAATGACAGGATGTAATTGCCACTTGCATAGTAATTTAAAAAGAACTGCAGTAATAAGTTTGTCAGAATGAGACAATATTGAATATAGACTGATAATATGAATAGCTTGGCTAAATCTCATGGGTGGTAAACATTGCTAATTGGGGGGTGTATACAGCTAAGAATTTACTAATTTGTTAATTAATAATAATTAGCTCCAGTGTTGGTGGTGGTGAAATATGTAACTGATCACCTGATAATGATGGTGAAATGTTAAGGGAGGTTAGAGAGGCTACAAAACCAGAAAACGAAATGATAATGGGTGATTTCGACTATCCTCATATTAACTGAATATATGTCACCTTAGGGCATGGTACACAGAGAAATTTCTAGACACCATAATTGACTGCTTCTTGGAGCTGCTTCTTGGAATCCACAAGGGGAGAGAGGCAATTTGTGATTTAGTCGTAAATGGAGCACAGGATCTGTACATGATGTAACGATAGCTGAACTGTTTGGTAATAATGACCATAATTGAATTAAATTTAGTGTCTTTGGAGGGAGTAAAACACATGGCAAAAGAACCCCAGCACAGTAACATTTAACTTCAAAAAGGGAAATGACACAAAAATGAGGACACTAGTTAGACAGAAATTAAAAAGAGCCGTCACAAAGGTAAAATGCCTGCAGGCAGCATGGAGACCACTTAAAAAAAACATAATAGAGACCCAGACTAAATCACAGAAACAAGTAGGGGAACCAAAAGAATGTCACCATAGTTAAACAGCAGAGTAATAGAGGCTGTTACAGGTAAAAAGGAGTCCTTTAAAATTTGGAAGTCAAATCCTAATGCAGAAAATAGGAAGGAGCAAAAACTTTGGTAGGTTAAATATAATAAGGCAGGCCAAGAAAAAATATGAAAGCAACTTATTGAAGAAACAAAACCTAACAAAAACTAACAAAAAAATATTTATAGTACATCAGAAGCAGGAAGCCTGTCAAGCAGGCAGCGGGGCCACTAGTGACAAAGGAGGTCCCAAGGAAGGCAAGCCATTACAGACAAGCTAAATGAATTACTTGCATTGGTCTTCACTGCAGAGGATGTGGGGGAGACACCCACATTAGAGCATTTCTTTTTGGGCAACAAATCTAAAGTATTGTCCTAAATTGATGTGTTAGTAGAAGAGGTTTTAGAACAAATGGATAAATTTAACTTTAATAAGTCGCAGTGAGCATTTGGCATTCACCTAAGAGTTCTGAAGGAACTTGAATATGAAATTGCAGAGCTACTAACTGTAGTATGTAACCCACCACTGAAATCAGCCTGTGTACCATATGACTAGAAGGTAGCTAATGAAGCACTGCTTTTTAAAAAGAGCTCAAGAGGAGATCCTGGCAATTGCAGGCCAATGAGCCTAACTTCAGTACCAGGCAAATTGGTGGAAATTACAGTAAAGAACAGATACCTAGGTAAATATGATTTTTTTGGGGAAAGAGTCAACGTGGCTTTTGTAAAGGGAAGTCAAGCCCCATCAGTTTATTAGACTTTGAGGGAGTCAGCAGGCATGTGGATAAGGATGATCTACTTGAGATTGTGTACTTGGATTTTTGGAAAACTTTTGCAAGGTCCCACATCAAAGGCTCTTAAGAAAACCAAGTAGCCATAGGATAAGAGGGAAGGTCCTCTCATGGATCAGTAACTGGTTAAAAGATAGGAAACAAAGGATAGGAATAATTGGTGAGTTTTCACAATGGAGAGGGGATCAGTGGGGTCCCCAAAAAATCTATTCTAGGACTGGTGCTGTTCAACATATTAATTAATGAGCTGAAAAAGGGAATGAATAATGAAGTAGTGAAGTTTGCAGACAATACCAAATTATTCAAGATAGTTAAATCCAAAGCAGAGAACAAGTTGTTGTTACAGAGGGCTCTCACAAAACTGGGTGACTGGGCAGCACAATGGCAAATGAAACTCAGCATTGATAAGTACAAAGTAATGCACATTGTGGAAAAAATAATCCCAACTTTCTTTCTTTCTTTCTTTCTTTCTTTCTTTCTTTCTTTCTTTCTTTCTTTCTTTCTTTCTTTCTTTCTTTCTTTCTTTCTTTCTTTCTTTAATATAATATAATATA
The DNA here is from genome assembly GCF_027887155.1 of Malaclemys terrapin pileata. NCBI lineage: Eukaryota > Metazoa > Chordata > Testudines > Emydidae > Malaclemys > Malaclemys terrapin. Next base: position 56,236,066 of record NC_071509.1, read on the forward strand.
ATATAATATAATATAATTAATGGTAAATTCGCTTTCTTGAGTGGTAATAGCTAATTTAGAACTTGGAGTCACCATGGATTGTTCTCTAAAAACTTCAGCTCAATGCACAGCAGCAGTCAAAAATGCTAACAATACATAATGTCATTATCTAAATCCATAAATATAATGTCACTATATAAATCCATAGTGCTCCTACACTTTGAATACTGTGTCCAGTTATGGTCTTCCCATCTCAGAGGATATAGTGGAACAAGAAAAGGTTCAGAGAAGGGCAACAAAGATGGTTAAGGATATGGAAAGGCTTTCATACAAGGAGACACTAAAAAGATTAGGACTGTTCAACTTAGAAAGAGATGACTAAGGGGGGGATATGATAGAAGGCTATAACATTGTGAATGGTGTGGAAAAAGTGAATAGAGGACTGTTTCTTACCTCTTTCCCACAATACAAAAAACATGGGTCACCCAATGATATTAACAGGCAGAAGGCTTAATACAAACAAGAAGAAGTACTTTTTCACACAACACACGTTGCTGTGGGATGTTATGATGGCTAAAGGTATAACTGGGTTCAAAAAAGAACTGGATATATTAATGGAGGATAGGTCCATCAATGGCCATTAGCCAAGGTGCTCAGGGACAGAACCCATGCTCAGGGCAATCCTAAACTTCTGACTACCATAAACCAAGAGTAGGAGACACATGTGGATCACTCCATAATCACTCTGTTTTGTATGCTTCCCTTAAATCTCTGGTATGGGCAGGATACTGGGAAAGATAAACCATGGTCTGACCCAATATGGCAGCTCTTATGTTCTTAACTTGGGTTAGTAGAGATGTATTTTAACCAAAAATATTGCAAAGGTTTCAAGTGGCCATTATTGCCATTGTATTGCAGCAACTTTTTAAAAAAATGCAAAGGAAGTGGTGGTAAGCTTCAGTAGTTAATGTGGAGATAGAATGAGTAACTTTATAATAAGGCTAATGGAAATAAAAAGATTTTTGTAAATATATGAATGAGAAAGTGATCCAAAGAAAGAAGATCCATTAATAAATGAAGAAAGGGATAAAATTATATTTACAAATAGCTGAATAACTCCTTACTTTAAAAATCTGTTTTTAAAATAAGAGAGTAGAAATTTAGATGCTTAGATAAAAGTAGCTTTTGAGAGGAAAAACTCAAACAGAACCAGTGAGCTGATTTAGATTACTATATTCTAAAACATCAAGGAAATTAACGAACAATTTTGTTTTACCTCTCACACTTTATTATGGTTCATTGATTTATAATTTGCCAGTGCCCAAAAGGCTATAGGAGGCTTGGCAGAAAACAGTCTCTGCCACACATAGTTTATAATCTCAATTTTAGTTATGACCCAGCGAGCGAGCATGGAAAACTATAAGTAGAGCATGCTGGTAACTGCTCTCCCAAAAGTCTAACTTCTTTCCTTATCAAAACAATGGCACAAATATTGACAGGGGAAAAAATTGAGAGACAGATACCTATTGCTTAATTTTCAGAGTCACTAAGCATCAGCAGCTTCCATTGAATCAATCATAAATGAGAGCTGAAGTTGCCCAGCATCTCTGGAACATTAGGCCACTAGAGGACCCTTGTAGTATTCATTTATATAGAGACGATGTAGCAAGGTGTCATAACTATAAAGGGAAGGGTAACAGCTGTCCTGTGTACAGTACTATAAAATCCCTCCTGGCCAGAGACTCCAAAATCCTTTTCCCTGTAAAGGGTTAAGAAGCTCAGGTAACCTGGCTGGCATCTGACCTAAAGGACCAATAAGGGGACAAGATACTTTCAAATCTTGGGGGCGGGGGAAGGCTTTTGTTTGTGTTCTTTGTTTGGGAGTGTGTTCGCTCTCGGGACTGAGAGGGACCAGACATCAATCCAGGTTCTCCACGTCTTTCTAAACAAGTCTCTCCTATTTCAAACTTGTAAGTAAATAGCCAGGCAAGGCGTGTTAGTTTTCCTTTGTTTTCTCAACTTGTAAATGTACCTTTTACTAGAGTGTTTATCTTTGTTTTCTGTACTTTGAACCTAAGACTAGAGGGGAGTCCTCTGAGCTCTTTAAGTTTGATTACCCTGTAAGGTTAATTTCCATACTGATTTTACAGAGATGATTTTTACCTTTTTCTTTAATTAAAAGCCTTCTTTTTTAGAACCTGATTGATTTTTTCCTTGTTTTAGATCCAAGGGGGTTGGATCTGTATTCACCAGGAGTTGGTGGGAGAAAGAAGGGGGGATGGTTAATTTCTCCTTGTTTTAAGATCCCAGGGGGGTTGGAACTGTATTCACCAGGAGTTGGTGGGAGGAAGGAGGGGAATGGTTAATTTCTCCTTGTTTTAAGATCCAAGGGGTTTGGATCTGTATTCACCAGGGAATTGGTGAAAGGTTTCTCAAGGCTTCCCAGGGAGGGAATCCATTGGGAATGGTGGCAGCGGGACCAGAGCTAAGCTGGTAGTTAAGCTTAGAAGTTTTCATGCAGGCCCCTACATTTGTACCCTAAAGTTCAAAGTGGGAATACAGACTTGACACAAGGTCTTAAAGCAAATTCTCAGTGCAAATTCCTCAATCCCAGAAGTATAAATATATAGAGACATCATCCTTGAATTATGGTTGCTGATAAGTAACTTCAAGTTCCCTTTCCAGACAGGTCTGTTTTACTGCAACAGTGGACAGAAAACCATAAATGTGTACATACCTACATTTTTAAAAAGGAAAAAGTGATTATAGCTTGCCCCACATATTTTAGCAAGGAACAGGGTGAAGTAACTTAAGGGGTCTAGTTTTTAAATTGGGGCAACCCTTTGTGCTTCATCGTAAAGAGAGATAATGGCGGAAATGGGAACAGAATCTAGAGGTAAAATTCTGGTTCCATTGAAGTTAATGGCAAAACTTCAATGGACTTCTGTGGGGCCAGAATTTCATCTGAGGCATCCAAAGCTCCAGTCCCCAATTCTAACACCTTTTGTACCAAAGAAAATTGGGCTTGCTATATTTTGTACTAATTTCATGTGTGTTATTTCCGTATTGCCACCATTTTTATTAAAATAATTATTTTTAGGTATGGTAGTGAGGGAGCTTAAATTTGTGAAGCACTTCAGCCTAATTGCTACAACAGTCCTAATTAAATTCCACAACAAGGATTACTTAAATTATTGGCCTACTGTAACAGCGCAACAAAAATAGGTTTTTAAGAAAGTAGATTCTAATTCACATTGTGGCAGAAAGTTTTACAAGACAGCAATATGCAATAAATATTTTTCGGTTTAGAACTTGAACCATAAGGATGTGCAATCTTTTGAATGGACTAAATGCATCTGTGATACTGGCAGACGAGGCACCAGCTCATGCCAAGGCTCTCATGTCTCAACTGAACACGGATAAATTCATAGCTGGAATCAGTCTGGCTCACATGTATGTTAGTATTGTTAAAGCAGGTATTAGAATTATAAGAATGTGTTTAGTGTTTAAACTTTATGGGATGCTTGTGAGTTGCTGCATGCATTAATCTCACTTATAAAATCTGTGTTCCACATTGTAAGGTAATATTTAAGCATTTGTATTGTAAGCCTCTGTGATTGTGTAAATCACCAGACCGGAGAAAGATATAAACTAGTGTAAAGAGTTGGTCTCCAACAGAAGGTTTTATGTCCTGGCCAATGAGGAAGGCCCATCAAACCAGACAGACTATTGTAAAACATAGAGAGAATAAAAGACTTTATTGCTTGGCTCTTGTCCCCCCTTTCCCCCCCCCCGCCCCCCCTCCCCCGAAGAGATGTCATACAAGTGAATTCCTCTCATCAGCAGAGTTCACAGCTGAGAGCACATAGGGGTGGGGATGAGGGGTGGGAAGGGAATAAAAACCCCTAACAAGAAATCTTGCTGCTTGAAATCAGGGGAGGGGGGGGGCAAGGTTTTTAGGCATAAGCAAGGGATCCTCAGTTGCTTAGCTGGTTTAGCCCTAAAGGCCATATAGTGTTTGCTTATTATAGAAGCTACAATTAGCTTTTGAAACTTAAGATTGTAACTTATTTGTGTATGAATGTTTACCTGCTTTAACCTTGTGACTATCTCTCTTGATTCCTTTTCCTACTTTATTGGCTACAAGCATTGTCTTTGGTCTGAGATCTAAGATGCAATTGACCTGGGTAAGCGACTGGTCTTTTGGGACTGGAAGTAACCTCAATATTGCTGTGATTTGTGGTGAAAGGAACCATCTGTCACAAAGGTACGCTTACCTGAGTGGCAAGACACATAGGAGTACCCTGGAGGAGTGCCATGCTAAGGCTGTTATGGTGCCTGAGGAGTTTACACTTGGTATTTGGTTGGTGAAATATAAGTATAAAACTAACAACCAATTTGGGGTTTGTGCCCTGCTTCTTAATAGTCTGCCCTGAGATTGGTACTCACACTCTTGAGCCATTGCAGGACAGTTTGACAGTTTCCATATTAAATTTACAGTGTCAAACAGTCTTTTTCTGGAATCAGTGATATTTTTTATTCTAATTTCCTCTGCCAGTGTTCTCTACGCACACATCACCAGCTTGACTTTTTGTTTTGTTTTATTCCATAATTCTGCAGTTATTGTGTCATTATGGTTGAAAGTCTATAGTTGAAACAGAGTTAGTCCAGTACCATGGAAAGCTAGTATTTCAAGACATAAATAAACTCAATTTTTTAACCTGGGTTCTCTTAGAGAATGTGCAAGATTAAGGAAGTTTAAAAGTCTAAAGAAAAAAATGTTTCTTGAAATGGTTATATGTTAATCCTACTAGTGAATATCTATACTTAAATTTCTGATCCTGATTTAGTAGTCTTCACTCACATGATTATACATTGTACCATAGGCAGGTTCCTAGTTGTGCTTAACCATAAGGCCTTTTGTCATTTCAGTCCCATGAGACAGGATGAAATCCAAATGTGAAAAGGTAAACATTGCAGTAATATCTTCCTGAGTCTGTAGAAAGACAATTACCATTATTCTCCTTCCATTGATAGCTTTGCTAAGTAGTAATAGAGTGTATTTAACAAGACTTTTCTAAATTTTACTATTGATATTCCTAATCCTTTTGGCAGCCATGAATCTGACAAGAATCTGGTTAATTTTATCCAGCTGCTGCTTGGCAACACTATGATCAATATCAGAGTCAAATATTGGATATATTCACAGAAGAGGAAGACCAATGATGGATACCAGGCATGTGAGAGAGTACCCCCATAGTCCTTGTAGAGGAGGCCATGTAGAGTAAAGGGGACCATTTCCCCCCCTTACAGCAGCCTTAGAAAGTAATCTTTGCAATCATAAGAACTGTACATTTTATTTTTCTTAATCATATTTTGATAGACAAATATGAAAAACATGGTGGCTTATGACTTACCCTGGTGAGTGAATTTGTCAAGCCAAGTATGTAATTAAGTATATATAATCAATGTGGTTAGTGAGAACATAAGCAACAACATACGACAGCATATAGTTGAGTAATGCATACCGCTAATACTGTATCTAATGACAATCAGTTTTGCATGTGTAGCTAACACATTGATGAAGACAAAAATGATTGAGGTGATAGCTCAGTCTCTTCTTCCTTATCCTATCCAAATTACTTTTTACTGGTTTTGTTTGTTTGTTCTATGCTGTATCTAAACATAAATCTCCATCCTGCAATGGGCTCTTCCAGCACTGAACCACACAGTTGCCTGGGATCCCTTTGACTTCAGTAGAACTCCACATGAACAAAAGTTTCTACATGAGCAGATCCCTTTGCAGGACTAGGACCTTGGGTTGCAAGCTCTCTAGGGCAGGTACGAGTTCTTGTTCTTGTTCTATAAATGACTAGCAAACTTTAGGCGCTATATAAATACTAATGATGTATATGCATCTTAAAGTGCATTGTAGTTAGGCATTTTGGTATTTTTATTTGGTGCTTAATAAATATTAAAACAGTCAACTACTTTTTCATAAAAGGCCTTGAAAAGGGAATGTTAAGATGGCAATAGACAGTGTCTAGATAAGTGTGGTGAGTCATGCCTAAATCATCCCTTACAGAAGTGCTGAAGCAGTTATGAAGCATATAAATAATTAGTAAACACTTTCAAAAGTAGTCTGTCTCATGCACATTTTTTCTCTTTAAGACATTTAAAAGCTAATTTACTTGGGGCAACCTGGCAACAGATATAACATCTGCAGAAGGCTCTCACTTGAGATGGGAAATTTGGCAGTTATGACTGGTCACCATTGGCAGCCCTTTTTGAAGCTGATGCAGAGCTGAAGTGGGAATGGAGCTAATTTCAAACAGTAGTTTTTGCAACTCTGCTCAAATAAAAAAAAATATATAGTTAACAGTTTTTCAAACTGCCTTTTGAAAATGCCTTCTCCAATCCAGTAGTATCTTCAAAGAGGAGACATGTGAATTTGTGATTTGTTGGGACTTTTGTTGTGATGCGTGTGAGGTTTTTTTAAAAAAAAATTAAATTATTCTTCACACCAAGCCATATCCTTCTTTGAAGCCATTTTTATACTACACAGACTTAAAAGTATTGAATCAGTTAGATCTTTCCAGTGTGAAAAATTGCATTAAAACTTTTTTTCTTAACCTACTCTGGAGGGGGTGGGATGTGTGAAAGTGATCTCTTGGTTTGTATGGTTTCTTACAGTAAGTAGGAAGGTAGTCTAAGATGCTGACTTTGCCAGTCAGGCTTATCCAGATAACCTGTGTATAAAACTAAAATGAGGAAAAAAATACATATTTTTGATTTACATCTGTGCTGGATTATCCTGCATAATGGATATAGGGACATGTTCTTTTGTCACTTATAATGGTCATTTGGATTTTCACTTTGTGTATCGAAGCAGAATTTGGCCTAAAATCTTTCTTTTCTTAATAATTTGAGCACTATCATTTTAGAATAACAGTAGAACATAATTATATATGCCTTATTTTGTTTATTAGCACATAGTGTTTGCAGGGTCTGGCTCAGTAGAAGTTGAGTAGCTTGTTATCAGAAGTCTCAATTAGATTTTATTTGATTTGTTTGTTTTATAATAACTGTATACACCTACAACCACTCTGTGTTTTGCTTTTGTTTCCCAGATCTTTTTGTTTTAATTGGAAAAGAACAAATAAGTAGGATTTTTCCTTAACATTTCAGTTAGGGGAGGGGGGGAAACAACAACACAGAAATTAGTAATTCCAGTGACAACCAGCAAATGGCAAAAAATAAAACATGACCATAGTTTTTAATAAAACATTGCCTGGCACACTTAAGGGCTTTCAGAGCCACTAAGGTTGTCTACAGTGCAATGTAAGCCATTGGTCAGTGGAACTCGAGTCAACTTACCTTGGGTTAGTAAATCCAGGGCTTGAGTGTTTACATTGAGTGTTAACCCTAAATTAAGAATTTTCTAACCTGAGCTCGAACCTGGGGCTCTGGCATCCACACTGCAATACTTAGTGCTGAGTCAAACCAACCATATCCCAGACTCCCTAGTGCCCACCTGAAATGTGTTCACTCTAGCCCTTTGACCCTGGTGCACTGTGGGAAAACCAGACTGTCCACTCTGCACATTACAGCAAGCTTGAACAGCCTACCGACACATTCTGCTGAGCAGTCATTTTTGGTCAACAGCTACCAGAGCCAGAAACATGGAGGCACTTTCTGAAGAATTTATCTTGCTTGTGTGTTCATTCCTGTGTCAGGGAATGGGCAGAGCTTTTGTGAAATGCTGATGAACATTTCAACAGCGTTTTCTGATCCACCAGAGGCACCTGACACAGCTTATGAGGGAGCAGGAGAAGGAGAAGGCAGAGGAGGAGGAATACTGAAACTGGCTGATGCTTCTCAATATACTTGGTACAGTCTGCGATGCCCCCTATGTAGACCATGCTTCTGGAGCAGGGCCACAAGCATAGACTGGTGGGATCACATCATCATGCAGACCTGGGATGACCAACAGTGGGTCTAGAATTTTTGCATGAAGAAAGCTACATTTCCGGAGATTTGTGAGCAGCTTATCCTGACCCTTTAGCACAAAGACACAAGCATGAGGCCATCCCTGCCAGTCCAGAAGGCATGCTATAGCCATATGGAAGCTGTTGCAGATCAGTTTGGTGTTGGAAAGTCAACTGTGGGTAAAGTGGTTGTGGAGGTTTCTGAGGCAATTAGGTGTGTGGTTTACCCCAAGGTGGTAAAAGATATGCCTGAAGTAATTGCTGGCTTTGAGAGAATGGGGTTTCCAAACGGCTCTGGGGCCATTGATGGGACTTGTGTGTCTATAGTTTGCCCTCCTCAAGGAGCACAGAAACCACAAGGGTGCTACTCCATTGTTACGCAGGCCCTCGAGGACCACAGAGTGTAATTTATGAACATCTCCGTAGGTTGCACTGGAAAAGTTCATAATGCCAGGGTTTTTCACTGATCAGGAGTCTACATACATGGACAAGCTGGGACACTATTCCCACCAAATTACATTGTCATAAATGGAGTTACTGTCCCCACCATTATTCTGGGGAACCCCACATTCCCCCTTTTGCCTTGGTTTTAAAACCATACCCTGTTTTTAGAGGTTCTGGCAAAAGATGGTTTACTTACACTCTCAGCAGGTGCAGAATAGTTGTTGAATGTGCTTTTGGCAGATTGAAATCCCGTTTGAGATGTTTACAGATCTATTTGGATGCCAGTGTCATCAATACTGTCTGCATCACTCTGGCTTGCTGTGCTCTTCACAATGTTTGTGAAGTCAGAGGCGAGCCATTTCCCCCTGAATGGAGCTATGACAGTGAGTGTCCTCTGAATGGGTACACTCAGCCACAAAGTGCACTACACATCTGGAGCTGGATGCCCCCAGGCAACAGGAGACAGGGATGCTTTGTGCTCCCTCATTGTGGACTTGCATGGCTCAATGGAAGAAAGGAAATAGCACCTTTATGAATGTGCTTGTGGAGGGGGGGGGGTTATGGGGACTCATTGATTGTGGGGAGGAGTAGGGTGCTTGGAGATGTGTGCAGGGGTTTTAGTGCCATGCAATGTACTTAAGAATGGCATGGCCACTTACAAAATAGGGGTTGGGAGGTTAGTCACAGTAAGGATTGATGTAAGGAAGTGATTAAAGTATGAATTGTTATAGGTAATTATATTGAGGGATAGTTTTTGCGTACTAATTCCTAATTGTCCCTAATCATGTGTTTACCTTTATTATTTTGAATACACATCATACGATGTGAAGCAGTCAGAGAAATACATTTTCTTGATTAAAAAAATAACTTTATTTATAAACATGTACTAGAAAAGTACAACATTCACCCATTCCCAGGCAGGCCATTTACCACGCCAAAACCCAAGTAACAACAGTACCTTACAGAAAAATAAAAACATAAATAAATATGTGTCTGACGAAGTGGGTATTCACCCACGAAACCTTATGCCCCAATATGTCTGGTAGTCTATAAGGTGCCACAGGACTCCTTGTCGCTTTTTATAAATAAATAAAAACCCAAAGTGCATGAACAAGTGCAAACAGTGAAACCATGTACAAGACACAAGCCCCCTACTGTGGCATGTCCCCAGGCCAACTATTCTCCAGGGGTCTGGAATAGGACAAAACACAGAGGGTTATTGTCTCAAATAGCTTACTGCAGCAACACAGAAAAAATACTCGTGGAATTTCAAGGACATAAAATGATACTTTTACAAACTGAACTTTAATATATTGCAAGAAGGATGCCACAGAGCACAGAAGCTCCCTGGGCACAGCCTGGTTAATCACAATGAAAGAATTGCAGGCCCAATAGTTAGTTAAAAAATGCAAAGCTGTTTTTTTTAGTTTAGAAGATTGCAAAACTACTTAGGTTTTGGGGGCAGAGCTGGGGGAGACTTGTCAGTGGCAGTGTTACAAAAGCATTTTGTACGATTTCAGGCCTTCCACATTTTGGAGAACATAACAGTACTTGTGATGCCCAACTGGCAAAGAGAGATGTTATTCCAGGTTGCTGGTGGGAAACCTGCGGGGTATGCAGGTGATGAATTCAAACATATAGTGACTGAACAGCATAACTATGAGTGGTGTGGTATAGTCAGCTACCAAGGTGGCCCATGAAAATATGCCCTTCCCTGAAATATGACTACCTATCTGGAGTTCCTATCTGGGGTTCCTGCTTCAGAAAAATTTATCAGCACTCAGCTGTAAGCCCAGGATTGGGTCAAAATTCATGAGGGAATCAACAGGATGATGTGTTAGCTTCTACATGGCTTAACCTGTTATGACTACATGTTAGGGTTACCATATTTCAACAAGCAAAAAAGAGGACGGGAGGAGCCCCGCCCCTGCCCCTCCCACTTCCCGCCCCCCCAGAACCCCCAACCCTCCCCCCGTTCCTTGTCCCCTGACTGCCCCCTCCTGGGATCCCTGCCCCTAACTGCCCCCCGGGACTCCACTCCCTATCTAAGCCTCCTTGCCTCTTGTCCCCTGACTGCCCCAACCCTTATCCACACCGCCACCCCCAGACAGACCCCTGGGACTCCCACGCCCCATCCAACCACTCCCCACCCCCTGACAGCCCCCCCCAGAATGCCCAACCCATCTAAACCCCTCTGCTCCCTGTCCCCTGACTGCTCCGATCCCTCTCCCCACCCCTGCCCCCTGACAGCCCCCCCCAGAATGCCCAACCCATCTAAACCCCTCTGCTCCCTGTCCCCTGACTGCTCCGATCCCTCTCCACACTCCTGCCCCCTGACAGCCCCCCCAGAACTCCCAACCCATCTAAACCCCTCTGCTCACTGTCCCCTGACTGCTCCGATCCCTCTCCCCACTCCTGCCCCCTGACAGCTCCCCCCCAGAACTCCCAGCCCCCTACCCCCCGCTCCTTGTCCCCTGACTGCCCCCTCCTGGGACCCCTGCTCCTAACTGCCCTCCAGAACCCCACCCCCTACCTAAGACTCCCTGTTCCTTGTCCCCTAACTGCCCCCTCCTAAGACCCCCCCCAACTGCCCCCCAGGACCCTACCCCCTACCTGTACCCTGACTGCCCAAAACTTTCTCCACTCCCCTCCAAAAGCCCCCACCCGTTTCTTGACTGCCCCATCCAGAACCTCCCTGTCCCTTCTCCTGCCCCCCCTTACCCTGCTGCTCAGAACAGGGTGTTGGGCTCTGTGCCAGCCGGACACATGGCTGAGCTCCCCAGCACAACACAAAACCCGGTCCCTGGCCCTGCACAGGGCTGCCGGAGCGGGCTGCAGGAAGAGGAGCTGCCGGCCGGCTCAGAATGCAGGGAGGGGGGGGTGGGAGGAGGAAGCTGCTCCGGAGTCCAGCCCGGGACTTTCCTGCAGCCCTCCCAGCCGCTCGCTCTGCTCTGCCAGGGGAGGGGGAAATCCCGGACATTGTGAGTGCTTTACAAATTCCACCCGGACGCTATTTTTAGCACACAAAAGGAGGACATGTCCGGGTAAATCCGGACGAATGGTAACCCTACTACATGTAAACATGTTGAAATCCAAAGACTTCCTCCTCCTCACCTTCAGCACATTGCTGGACAAAATTTCAAACCATAATCATATTTGGAACAAATGATTTTGTCACCTCTTGACTGCATGGACTACCTGTAACAGAAATGGACTAGATTTATGAATGCAACACATTTCTGCAAACACACTCACAAAGTTCACTGTTTCCAGGCAGCTCAATAGACTGTAGATGGTTACAGAGGCACCTATCTACAGGCATGACAATATAATGTTGTTATTTTCAAGAAACTGCAATGGCCCTAGCAAAAATCTGTGTCTTTCTGGTAAAAATACACTTTAATGATGTTTACTATTTTCATGTCCCAGTCACCATTTTGAACTCCATGTTGTGGGGACGGGGGCGGGGGCAACAATGCTGCTGGCATACAATCTGCCACTAGTGGATACATGCTGCTAGCTGGTGATTCTCAGAACTTTTGCATTGGTTCATAGAGTGGAAATCCCTCCCATTGCTCTATTAATAAACATAAAAATGGAGACAGAAACTTAGTGGGCTCAGAAGTGGCTTCTGTCCAGTCTGTGTCTGTTGCAGGCTCTGCAGTGTGCTGTTCCGTCGGGGGGAGAGGCGGGTTAGATCAGCTCCTCTGGGTATGGACCTAGAATCCTCTGCTGCTGGCTCACATCAGTTCCTATGCTGGTTTTCTGGTACTCAGTCTTGAGCCACTTAATCTGCTCCCTGCACTGGTCACTGGTCCAGTAAATTTGAAAAACTTCCAACTTCTTCATTATTTGCTAGTATGCATGGTCATTTCTGGTATTCCTAATAAAGTCCACAGTTTTGCTGGCCTTGCACCAGAGATCAGGCTGTGCTCATGACCATGAAGCAGCACCATTTGCAAAAGGCTTCTTCTGTTCAATTTCCATTGCAAACACATTAGGTTTTCTGATGGTGTTTGTAGCTCAGTGGTCAGAAGACAATGGAGGGGTTAATGCTGACTCACTGAGTGGCTGCAGTACACCAAGAGTGTTGCTTCCATTTTCAACAGAGTAGATTTAAGATTCTTGGGATAGAGAGGGCAAAGGAAGTTGACCCATGGGATTGTGGGATGCATTTTGCAGGACTCCCAGGACCTGAGTCAACCAGGGCTGTGTCTACACTGCAAAGTGATAGGGCTCGAACCTTGGATCAGGACTTGACCTGGACAAAGACCTTGCGTGCCTTCAGTATTCTGGGACTCTGGGTCCAAGCCCTGGGTTAGCATGATTTGTGAATGGAAGGGGGGTTAGGCTTGAGCCTGAGTGTGAGGCCAATCTTACATTGCAGTGTAGACATACCTTATGAAGTGCTGGTAAGAGAGCTCATACACTGTAAATGAGCTAACCTTTGCTTGTGCACCACAGCTCTCTGGCCTTGAACTGTCTGTCCTCTGCTGAGGCCACTTATGAGTGGTTAACTACTACTTAGAATTTGAGTACAACCCCTGCAACTGCATAGCTTTTATAGCTTCCATGAGACACAGAGGCAAATTTGAGCTGAATAGACCTGATGGCTTTTCTGAAAAAAGAATAGTTGTAAAATGAGTTGGTAAATTATTGAATATAGAAGAAATTAGAAGATAATACCTTGATGCATCTGAGTCATCCCTTGATTTAAATTATTACCTTTTTAAAATAGACACAAATGTTATTAACACTTCTATTTCTCAAAGTTCATGAATGCATCATTAATTTTTATTATTCCTGTGCTACTGATGGCACCAGTATCTGCAGTATTCTGTTTGTTCTTAACCTAATAGGGACTCTAGTGAGTTGCTTTGTATTGTGTAAGCGCACAAGAATTTTAATTAACTTCAAAAGGCACAGAAATTGGTCTTTCAAGCCTGTGGCAGTTTTTAATAACCTCATAGATAGTTAGTACTTTTTACAGTGCTACTTGTTAAACATAGTGAGCACCTCTTGTACAAAGTGACACAGCAGGCCTAAATTATGTGGGAAAACCCCAAAAATATGTGGGAAGGCCAAGAATAGAAGAGAAACTCTCCTTACAATCCCTAACAGCCTGCTTCTGCTATAGGCCTTCTTCCTATCTGTCAAGCCAAAGGGGGTGGGCTCGGATACACTCAATGAAGCCACACCAGGTGCATAAGTATACCCAGTTTTATTGCCAAAGTATAATAAGCTTCCCAGCCTTCATGCATTACTAAATATGTGCTTTCCAGCAAGCAAGCAAGCAAGAATCAATGCTTACACCCCACCTGCTATGGGCAGTCACGGACCCTCCACCCTTGTCCTTGAGGGCTCGTAGCAGGCTCTGCTCCAGTGTAGGAAATTCCTGGGCACCCACAAGGCCTAGGTCTGCAGGTGAAACTGTTTGTCTAAATCAATCCTCATAGCCATTTTTATCACCATTTCCTTCTAAGGGGGGGCATATTCACCCACAAGCAGGCTCTGGCAGGAGTCACTGCTGCTCTCCAGTCCCACACTCAACTTTCCGGCCTTCCTTATCTCTTTACTTGTTTATTCAGTCCAGTGGCTGCAAGCCAGCCCGGCCGGTCAAAACCAGTTCACTACTAGCTCCCCCCGAACTATGCTGTAACAACAGCCCAAGGTAACTTGCGGTGAGCTCCAACATAGGGTTACCATATTTCAGCGAGCAAAAAAGAGGACGGGAGAAGCCCCGCCCTAGCCCCGCCCCTGCCCCTCCCACTTCCCGCCCCCCCTGACCTCCCAACCCTCCCCCCGTTCCTTGTCCCCTGACTACCCCCTCCTGGGACCCCTGCCCCTAACTGCCCCCCAGGACTATCTAAGCCTCCCTGCCTCTTGTCCCCTGACTGCCCCAACCTTTATCCACACCCCCACCCCCAGACAGACCCCTGGGACTCCCACGCCCCATCCAACCACTCCCCACCCCCTGACAGCCCCCCCCAGAACTCCCAACCCATCTAAACCCCTCTGCTCCCTGTCCCGACTGCTCCGATCCCTCTCCCCACTCCTGCCCCCTGACAGCTCCCCCCCAGAACTCCCAACCCATCTAAACCCCTCTGCTCCCTGTCCCCTGACTGCTCCGATCCCTCTCCGCACTCCTGCCCCCTGACAGCCCCCCCCAGAACTCCCAACCCATCTAAACCCCTCTGCTCCCTGTCCCCTGACTGCTCCGATCCCTCTCCCCACTCCTGCCCCCTGACAGCTCCCCCCCAGAACTCCCAGCCCCCTACCCCCCCGCTCCTTGTCCCCTGACTGCCCACTCCTGGGACCCCTGCTCCTAACTTCCCTCCAGAACCCCACCCTCTACCTAAGACTCCCTGTTCCTTGTCCCCTAACTGCCCCCTCCTAAGACCCCCCCCCAACTGCCCACCAGGACCCTACCCCCTACCTGTACCCTGACTGCCCAAAACTTTCTCCACTCCCCTCCAAAAGCCCCCACCCGTTTCTTGACTGCCCCATCCAGAACCTCCCTGTCCCTTCTCCTGCCCCCCTTACCCTGCTGCTCAGAACAGGGTGTTGGGCTCTGTGCGAGCCGGACACGTGGCTAAGCTCCCCAGCACAACAAAACCCGGTCCCTGGCCCTGCACAACAAAACCCGGTCCCTGGCCCGGACCGGGTTGCAGGGGAGAGCTGCCCTTGTATCAGCACAAAGTGCTCTCGCTCCCGTTTTGCTACGCTGCATGGCAGTAACCGCTCCCAGTTGCAAAAGGGGAGGGCTGCACTTTGTGCTGAGACACTTGCTCAGAATGCAGGGCGGAGCTCCTCTCCAGCTGCTCCGGAGTCCAGCCCGGGACTTTCCTGCAGCCCTCCCAGCCGCTCCGGGGGAGGGGGGAAATCCCGGACATTGTGAGTGCTTTACAAATTCCCCCCGGACGCTATTTTTAGCACAAAAAGGAGGACATGTCCGGGTAAATCCGGACGAATGGTAACCCTACTCCAACAATATCACAGACCAAGCTAACTCAGCTTGCCAAGCTCCCAAGTGTCTCAGCTGTCTGCTGCCGCAACTAGGCTCTAAGCGTCTTTTCTTCCTTAAGTGGCATGTAGCAAGCAGTAAGTGAAAGGAATTAGTGGAGGGGAGGTTCCCGAGAGTCCAAAATGGGCAGGGCTATACCTAAGGCTGCTGCTGGGAAAGTTTGCCAAAGGAGAGTCCCAGGTCTGCTGGAGCTTAGTATAGGTATGTTCCCAGCTGACCAGCACTTAGAGCCTTCAAGGGAAAAACAGCCCTGACCTCCTTCTCCTCTTGCTAAACTGTCCTGGTTCCATTTTGACAGAGTTCCTAAGATGCACAAGAGGCAGACATGTTGCATACAAATTGTTCCACAGATGGACGAGAATGCAAATATAAATGTGTAAGACAAATCACAAATTACTGTGTTATTCAGTGGGAGGGAGGAAGCTATAATTCTGGCACAGACCTATGGATGATAATGGAGAGTAAATCAGATAAACCCTTAGGTGTGTTTGAAAATCCTATCTGCAAGATTGTACAGCCATATAGAAACAAAGAGGCCAATGTGATTTGGAGCTACATAATCAGAAGTATCAAATATAAATGTATAATATTTATAAACATTAAGAGTGTGCTTGGAATATAGTGTTCTGTTTGTATACTTTACAAAGTTTGAAGCATATAAACGCCAATGATAAAGAGAATTTAGTGACACATGGGTTGTAGCAGTAATGGGATGAATATAAAGGGCAAAATGAGCCTGAATATCAAGGAAAAAATTACTGAAAGTGAGATCCACAGGATTATTGAATGGTTAGTTAAGGGAAGGGTGGAAGCCTGTCTTTGGGACATTTAAACCTAGACTGGACAAAAAGCCCTAGAAAATACTGTAGAAAACAAAGCAACATTGATAAGGGACTAGATGATCTAAATATCTTTTCCATCTCAAATTTCTATGATACAGTTTCACAGTGAAACCATTTTATGCTTACATTTATGTTTATCAGATTTTTCACTCATTGCTTCAGATTTATCGATGAATGATTAACAATACTTATTCAATAGGATAAGCACATTAAGCATCCTGGGTGTTGTAAAATATTCTAGACATTCTAACATTGGAGTCAAGCTTTAAGTTGCCATGGCTTACCTGTGCAAGCCAAAATTCCCTGCTTGGGGAAGAAAAAGTGAAGGAAAAGTGATATTTTAGTCTATACAGAAAGAAGATCTGATAGGCTTGTACAGTATTCTACTAAACATTGTTCTCCTGAAATTCATGACCCTTATTGTGTTGTTTCTGATGTTGTATAATAGCCCCGTGCTACCTCATTTTTGTGTACATAAGTCAAGGCTACAAGATTTAATTATTTCAAAATTCTGGCTTTGACCCCCCCAATAATGCTTTTGCCAAGATTTATATTTGTAGGCTATGCATCCATTTTCCCTAGAAATGGTCTGTAAAGTGAGACTTTACATAGTCTGCAGCAGACTGGGGATAGTCTTGCCTGGTTATTTGTCAGATTCAGTCCTTGATAGGTAACAAAGAAACATTTTGAATCATTCAGCTCTTAAATTAAACCCAGTACTGTGTCAACTTAGTTTTTATTAAGAGAGAATAAATTTTAATTTTAATTGGAAATAAAACAGATGAAAAGAAACAAAACATCCACATTCTTCCATTGGAATCTGTTCAGGGAGTGGATCCCCCTTGAGTGGCTCTTCTCCCTCGCGGATGCACCACCTTCTTCCTCATTTGGACCCCATAGAAGGCATTCTAAAGTCCTGGATACACACTGGAGGGAGAGGGCGGAGACTGGGTATACCAGGGAAAGAGTGGGCAGGCTAGGAGGCCGGCCATGGGAATGGATAATCCAGAGCATAGTGCATTGAAATGTAAATTTCATTATTGAGAGAGGCCATTTGGGTGAACCATCATTTTATTAATATTTCCTCATTTAATAAATTTAGTTCAGTTATTGTGAATACGTTGGTCAACATTTGAAGAAAAAATTACCCTATGGACTTCTTTCTGTTGGAAATTACTACATTGTGAGGAGGTATATTTCTATATTTATATAACAGAGTTAAGAAGGACTAGAGATCTGTGGTTTAGCTTTCAGTTGAGAGATTTGTTAAGAAAAATTTAAAATATAAAAATATTTTACTCTATATAAATTGAATTATACTGTCCTCCAATGTCTTTCTCACCCCCCTTTTGTGTTCTTATCTTCAATCTCAACTTCCTTGTTATCTTAATGTCTTAAAAACATCTGCTAGCTCCTGCATGACTCATCAGAGGAATCACAATAGAAATCCCTCCGCAGGCTGCATTAGCAAGACATGAAAATAACTGTTGATTCTCTTTCTTCAGCAATAGAAACATAGTGCCCCCCTGACTTCAACGTCTGATACAGAGAGGTGCTGAGCACCGGAAACTGGATTAAGTGCTGTTAGGACTTAATTAATAGCAATAAACTTTGGTTTGATATATTTTATCAATTTGTAGATATAAATGTATATGAAAAAGCCCTTCACAAACCTAAGATTATTAGCAAAAATGTGGCTCTTATTTATTTTGGCTAAACATTTTTAAAGTGTATTATGTTCCGTTACGACTCCCCTGAACCAGTCTTATATTTTAAGGCCCAGATCCTGCATGTTTTTAACTTTAAGTACTGTGAGTAGCACTGCTGAAGTCAGTGACAGAGTGAGGGTCTAATTCCTTGTTGAGCTTGCTGCTTTAATTCTTGTAGAATGTTATTATGTCCTCTTATTTAATCATTGTCATTCAGCCAAGCTATACATATTTAGGTCGTGTGCAGAATGTCCATGCTGAGAACATAGGAAACATGTTTAGACTTTACAAATTTTCCCTTTCTATTGCTCTGTTTTCTTGTTAATCCAAGGAGCAATGCTGGACTATCTTCTTTTTCTCTTTTTATATAGCGTCAGTGATTACTGATATGGCAATGATTTTTATTCTGTAGATTCTGAAGCATTGCCTTCTGCAAGAAGTAATGCACATTATTACATTTTTTCTTAGATTCCAAGCGTAACTTCACAAGTCTCTTCCTATAGGGAATTTCATTTTTCTATAGACTCCATCATAGTTCTTTGTCTCAGGTATGTAAATCAGAGTTCCATAGGAGATTTATCTAATTATTTCTGAAAATAGGGATGGAGCTTTCTTTCCGGAATGTTTGTGGTGGCAAGTCTTTCCATAGCATTGCATAAACCTGGAACCAAAGATGTTTGCTAAGCACTTGCCTAAAATCTGTTGTACTAGGTAAGAGATTGAGGTGACTTGAAGAAAACTTGCATATTTTTCTAAGGGCTCGTGTACACTTACAGCACTATAGCATTGCAGCTGTGCTACTGTAGCACTTAGTGAAGACACTACCTATGCCAATGGGAGAGCTTCTTCTGTCAGTGTAGGTTGTCCATCTCCCTGAGAGGCAGCAGCTATGTCGACAGGAGAAGCACTCCCACTGACATAGCACTATCAACACTTGAGGTTAGGTCAGTATGTGACACTGCACCCCATATTCGTCATAGTAATATTATTATGATATGATTATGGTATAATTATGATGCATTTTGTACAAGATGGGTCATGTAAGGTGTCATTGGAAAGTTATGATTTGCTGAATATGATTATTCTGTGTGAATGCATGTATCATTTTTGTATCTGAAGTTATAAATATTGACTATGTACCTGTTATATCTGTATTTCAAATGTGACGCCCACTGGCAAAATGCTTCCAGCCTAAATGGCTGGTTATGAAGGACTATTCAGAGTAATGGGTCATTAGGAAAAAACAATAGGCCTTAGAAGAAGCTTATCCCCACCTGGTGAGCCTTCCTGACAGCCTATAAGTAAAGGCTAAATTTTCCATACCCCTGAGCAATATAGTTATACTGATATTTTTTAGTGTAGACTAGGCCTAAGAGTGGTAAGAAATTTACCGTGACCCCTGCTACTGACATGGAATCGTAGAAATGTAGCATTGGAAGGGATCTTGATAAGTCATCTACTCTAGTCCCCTGGGGTTTTGTCTAACCTGTTCTTAAAAATCTCCAATGATGGAGATTCTACAACCTCCCTAGATAATTTGTGACAGTGCTTACCTACCCTGTCAGTTAGGAATTTTTTTCCTAGTATCTAACCAAATTTTTTCTTGCTGAAATTTAAGCCCATTACTTCGATCCTGTCCTCAGTGGATAAAGAGAACAATTTATCACTCTAATCTTTATAACAACATTTTACATACTTGAAGACTATTATCATGTCCGTCCTCAGTCTTCTCTTCTCCAGACTAAACAAACATTGTTTTTTCAATCTCATGTTTTCTAGACCTTCAGTCATTTTTGTTGCTCTCCTCTGGACTTCCTTTATTTGTCCACATCTTTCCCAAAGTGTGGTTTCCAGAACTGGACACCAGGGCCGGCTCCAGCATTTCTGCCGCCCCAAGCGGAAGAAAAAAAAAAAAGCCACAATCGGCAGCGGCAGTTCAGCGGCAGGTCCTTCGCTCCTAGAGTGAGGGGCCTGCCGCCCCCGAATTGCCGCAGGTGCCGCCCCTTTCCCTTGGCCATCCCAAGCACCTGCTTGTTAAGCTGGTGCCTGGAGCCGGCCCTGTTGGACACAATACACTACTTGAGGCCTTGTCAGTGCTGAGTAGAGTGGAAGAATTACTTCTTGTGTCTTGTTCCTGCTTCTACACCTGAGAATGATGTTCACTTTTTTTTCAGCAGTATTATATTATATTTAGTTTGTGATCCACAGTAACACCCAGATTCTTTTCTGCAGTACTCCCTCCTAGATTTTTATTTCTCATTTTGTATTTGTGTGATTGATTATTCCTCCTAAGTACAGTACTTTGCATTTGTCCTTATCAAATTTCATCCTATTTATTTCAGACCATTTCTCCAGTTTTTCAAGATCATTTTGAAGTCTAATCCTGTCCTCCAAAGTGCTTGCAACCCCTTCCAGCTTGGTATTGTCCACAAACTTTATAAGTGTACTCTCTGTGCTATTATGCAAATCATTTATGAAGATATTGAATAGAACCAGAGCCAGGACAGATCCCTGGGGGACTCCACTCAATATGCGGCTTCAGGTTGACTATGAACCATTGATAACTATTCTTAGAGTGTGGTTTTTAATCCAATTGTGCACTCACTTTATAGTAGGTTTGTCTAGGCTATATTTCCGTAGTTTGTGTATGAGACGGTCACGTGCAACAGTATCAAAGGCCTTACTAAAGTCAAGATATAACACATGTACTGCTTCCCCCCCCACCTACAAAGCTTGCTAGGTATCAAAGAAGGATATTAGGTTGGTTTGACCAAATTTGTTCTTAACAAATCCATGTTGACTATTACTTATCCCCTTATTATCTTCTAGGTGCTTACAAATTGATTGTTTGAGTAGTTGCTCCATTATCTTTCCAGGTACACCTCTACCCCGATATAACGCTGTCCTCGGAAGCTAAAAAATCTTACTGCATTATAGGAGAAACCGTGTTATATAGAACTTGCTTTGATCCGCCGGACTGCGCAGCTCCGCCCTCCTCCCCCCCCCGCCCCCCGGAGCGCTGCTTTACCGCGTTATATCTGAATTCATGTTATATCAGGTCATGTTATATCGGGGTAGAGGTGTACCAAAGTTAATTTGACTTGTCTGTATTTCCCTGGGTTATCCTTTTCCCCCTCTTATAGCTAGATACTATATTTGTCCTATTCAGTAGGGCCTGCTGACTTTAAGACATTCAGCTTGTCTAAGTAATTTTTAACTTGTTCTTTCCCTATTTTAGCCTCAGCTCCTACCCCATTTGCACTGATGTTCACTATGTTAGTAGTCAGATCACTGCTAAGCTTTTTGGTGAAAAGCTGACACAGAAGGGGCATGTAACACTTGGCCATTGCTGCATTTTCTGTTATTGTCTTTACCTCCTCACTGAGTAATGGGCCTGCTCTGTCTTCCTTTTGCTTCCAATGTATTTGTAAAATGTTTTTTTGTTATACTTTATGCCTCTAGCTAGTTTAATCTTGTTTTGTGCCTTGGCCTTTCTAATTTTGTCCCTACATGCATGTGTTTTTTTTAATACTGAACCTTCATAATTTGACCTAGCTTCCACTTTTTGTATGACTCTCTTTTGAGTCTCAAGTCATTGAAGATCTCCTGGTTAAGCCAGGGTCATCTCCCTATTTGTCAAATCTAGGACAGGCTCTGACCTAGTCACTTCCTCCACTTTCTGTAATGACAAGTTGTCTGGAATACATTCCAAGAACTTGTTGGAAAATCTGTGTTCTGATGTGTTATTTTCCCAACACATGTCTGGGTAGCTGAATTGCCCCATCACCACCAAGTCCTCTGCTTTGGATAATTTTCTAAGTTGTTTAAAAAAAAGTCTCATCCACCTCTTCGTCCTGGTTAGGTGGTCTGTAGTAGATCCCTATGATGACATCACTCTTGTTTTTTACCCTTTTATCCTTACCCAGAGACTTTCAACAGGTCTGCCTCCCACTTCTATCTTGATCTCAGTGCAGGTGTATACATTCTTGATATACAAGACAACACCTCCTCTGTTTATTCTCTGCCTGTCCTTCCTGAACAAGTATACCCTTCTATACCAATATTTTACCCTTGTGAATTATCCCACCAAGTCTCTATGATGCCAATTATGTTGTAATTCTGATTATTTGCTAGTATTTATAGTTCTTCCTGTTTATTCCCCATACTCCTTGCATTATTATACAGCATCAAAGATGTTCATTAGATTTTCCCCACAATATTCCCCTCCATATTGTCTTTCCTTTTCCCCTACTATAATTTGCCCATTTTCCTTCCCCAGACTCTGACCCTTCATCCAGATCTCCATGTTCTGGAATTTCCTGTGTGCTTTTGTCTCCTGCTCCCATCAAACTTACCTTAAAGCCTCCCTCGATGGGATAGCCAGTCTGTATCAGAGCTATTCTTCCCATTCCTGGCTAGGTGGCCCCCATCTCTGTTCAGCAGTCCTTCTTCTTGGAACAGCATCTCTTGGTCAAGGAACCTGATGCTTTCCTAGTGACATGCACATTCTTTGTGTACAACCATATATATGTGGGAAAATAAGACTATTAGATGTACAATTTTCTAAAGCTCTGTTTTGGTCTGAATCTGATCCCATTGAAGTCAATGGGAGTTTCTACCATTGACTTCGCTGTAAGCAGAATTATGCCATCATTGAATACTTCTGAAAATCCTATCCTAAGCTTCTAATCCTATCTAAGGATAGGATTTTCTAATAATTCTGCAACTGTTTTGTTTGGGCATGCCCAGTGAAACAAACCTATTCAGTTTCAGTGCCCAAAACAAAATTAGGCCCAGTGAATTTAATATAGAATGATCTGGCTTTACACCTTTGTCTTCTAAGTTTCATATTTTCTCCTGTTTTTCAGTGCGTTGTGTTTGCTATGACTTCTGGTCAAATGTGGAATCATATCCGGGGACCTCCATATGCTCATAAGAATCCTCAGAATGGACAAGTGGTGAGTGAATTTTTTGCATCAGTATCTAAATTGACTTGATTGCCACAGAGTTCTGCAAATCTAAAGTACAGTGGGAAAATGGATCAGGATCACAATTCAGGAAACGTGAATATTGCCTATTGTGGAGTTTAACGGTTAGATTTTCAAAAGCACGCTGCACCCAACAGCTCCCATTTGGACACCTAAGTAGCCGTGTCTTCAAAACATCTTAGCTTCTATTTGTGCACCTAAGCAAAATGGTTGGATTTTCAAAGGCACTCAACACCAAGCAGCTCCTGCTGATCACAGATAAATAAATGATATGTTTTTTTGTAGGGATGTGCTAAGTAATAAGATTAAAATGTAAACTAGTCTGAACTTTCACTTATTCTTCAAGCTCAGCTCAGAAAACTGTCAACTTCCTATGAGCTGAGATCTGCCATCATTGCTGCTATGTATCCCTGCTACTGTGGTCAGAAATAAAATGCTCATAGGAGAGGGAAAACACATTTCCAAACTACTCCCCAATATGCACATTGATTTGCTGAGAAGGGGGAGCAAAGCCCCCTGACTTCACCTTTGAGAAGGTGCCAACGGGTGATGAAAAGGTGGCCCAGGTTATTATCCATCATTTTGAGTATTTGCCACTGCCAAAAAGTCATTGGAGTGGAAGCTTACAAGGCTTGCAAAAACTTTGGCAAATGTCCACCTTTTTTCCTACTTAATGGAACTTCTAACCATTTTCAGGTTTCCCCATTGCTAGTTCACCTTGCCTGTTGTTTAGGCCTAAAAGAATAAATCCTCTCTATTTCTTTTGATGCTTCATATCCTAATTGGAGTAGCAGAAAGTGATGGCTTGAATTTGATTACTGACCCACAGTGTATGAGGATTATAGCAGGAGATTGATGACATAAAATGACGTGATTCAGTCTGGTGCTTTGTTATGCAGAACTAGATCCAATAAAGTGATAAATAATGTCAGTAAAACATTGTGATTAGAAGGGTTTAGAATTTTTCATTAGTGCCTTGGAGTATTTAATGTATAATGTCTTCCTACAGAGTGACAGAAAGGTGAAAGATGTCAGAGAAAAGACACTGTCCTAAACAATTTCTTCATATCTAGTTTCATACATATCATCCTTCTTAAAGACTAATTTCTGCTGTGCTGCCTACACTGAAGCTAGTTGAGTTATATAAAAAAATGCCGACATTATTCCACTTTCCATAAATTTTGTCATCTCAACTGTCTTCAGATTGTGAGCTCCTCAGACTAGGGCTGTCCCTTCTTGAGTATCTGGGAAGCTGGAACGTGAGTCAAGAGACCTAAATTCTATTCCCAACTCCGTCGTTGATCTGTTGTGTTACTTTCAACAAGTCACTTCCTCTCTCAGTGCCTCTCTCCTGCCTCTCACCCTTAGTCCATATTTTTTATTTAGACTATAGGCTCTTTGAGGCCATGACTGTCTCATTATGATTTTATAAAATGCTTAACACAAATAATACGTTTTAGTTTCTGAGATGTCAAGAAGGATTTGGACACAGGCTACTAGTGGTCTAGTTTGTGAACTATTGACCAATGTAATTAGGGGTCAAAGCAAATTTCAGTTCATAACTGGTAGATAGATCATCATTTTCAGAAGTCTGATATAGGACTTATCAAATATTAAACTAGAAGTTTAGTGATATTTGATATACCTGGGCATATTTTACTGGGTTTTTTTTTCAGATAATAGTATTGTACATTTTTAAAGTCACACCCTCAAGGCTTTAGTTACATATATTTTAAGTTGGAGTCATAACAAATATATACAGTAGCTTTTCTGTGATATTTATGTGGCCTCTTTGTTAATGCATAATAGCACTACTTGGTACTTTATCACAATTGTTAATCTGTACATCTTGATTATGTTTACAAACATGAGTAAGCAACATTATCCTTGGATACATGAGAGATATGGATAAGTTACATCCTAAATTTATTAAATTTTGTGTTCAAATTTGTTCTCACTTTTGTGCATATAATACACTGGATACATAAGTATGACCCAACTGTGTGCTCATGTGTGTATCAGTTGTTGCATGCACACTCTTGAAAAGGCATATAAAGGCTTAGTAGTTTTAATGTGAGATTTAAATCCTCTACGATTGAAGGGATTCTCTGCTTTTGTGGCTGGAATCAAGGTTGATGCATAGTGCATGTTTTCACAAGTCCTGCTTAGCCTGAGATGCACCACACTTTTAAAGAGAGCATTCTATCTTTAAAGCCCTCCATGGATACAAAATTAGTATCCACATCTGATCCACAGTCCGCAAACATGGATATCTGTGGATTTGCAGGGCTCTATCTTTATGTCAACTGTACGTTTATGAGGCCAAAAATATTTACTGCTGATGGTTGAGATATTGTTGAGCTGCACTTCCCAGATGTTGTGGGTCTGACCATTTGTGGGATCAGGTGGGATTTTTTCTCCCTTGGGGCCAAATTGGCAGGCTGTCGGGGAAGGGGGAGCTGTTCACCTTCCTTGCAGCATCATGGAGGCACAGTTTCAGGTTAAAAGGAGTGTGAATAGTGATTTTTAAGGTTAGAAAGAGATATAGAAATGTTTTGGTTTATCTCAACTTGAAGCTGGTGTTCAGTGTAGATAAAGGGCTGAAAGAGTCAGCTCCCAGAGAGAAGTGTATATAGGAGGCCAAGGATATGGCTGGTGGATCTTTTTTGTGAAGACTGTGAAGTCATGGAGAAATCTTAAGCCTTTGCAGACTGAGGTACCTGCATACCACCTTGTTGGAGAAGGGTGAGCAGATTCAGAGATGAACTGAGTGTTAGGGGCAAGGCTGAAGAGGACCAACCCTGAATTGCTGGTTATATGGTATCAGGCCATTTAACCCCCCGTTGGACTCAGTTAAATGCAGGGAGATAGTACAAGTTCAGTCAATAAGTTACAGCCTGTTTTAAATCCATCTCTTTGTTTCATTCACTTCCCTGTTCTGATCAATGGTAAATATTGGCACCCATTTCACTTTCCACCTATGATAGGTGCTTATCTTCTTTACGGTTTTGATGGAACTGCTTGATTTTTGTGCTTGTGTATTCACTCTGACTCATGCGAAAGGCTGCAGGATGAAATATAGGATTTTGAAGACTACATCATAAATTATTATCAGTGATGTCCCTTCGCTGTAAACTTGTTTAGGTCTGATAAAAGGGATGGTTTAGGTGCTTTAAATCCCAAGGATTGCATTATAGATAATTATAATGGAATACATGTTCCTGCCCTTCTTTCCTCATTCAACCAAACTCCTCTGTACAGCTTTTTCTACAGCTACCCTTTCATAGCACCCTATTAGTCTGTAAGTACAAATACTTGATATATTTTTGAAAACTGACTTCTGTTTACTTTTACACAAAATAAGTTTTAGTAAATTGAATGTACATGTAAATTAACATAGTACAACATAATGTAAGGAAAATCAATAACTAGAGCTGTGTGATGCTGGGATTGGTTTGCAAGTTTATTTGGCACAATTTAGATGTTGTCTAGTCTGGCACCAGTCAAGTGCTAATGGTCCACTTAACAGTATGATACATCAAAACACCACTCATTATCAGATTGCTTAAGAAGAGTATTCAATACCACAAAGACATGGGATGTAAAATGAATATTTTTGTAATGGAAACAATTTTGCTCTGTTCATTTTATTCAGTGAATCCAAAGATTTATCAAGGATACACCCTTTAACTTAGACAACTTCATTTTACATTGTACAAACTAAAGCTTTCAACATCTCTCAATCATTTTTAATTATTATAGGCTGGCTAGATGTGGTATGTAGTTTAGCAGATTACAATCCCCTAGATGGAAGAATAATGTATACCACCTCAAAAATAGTTGAGTGTGTGTGCCTCAGAATCAATTGGAAACAAGCACAGTTTCTGTTTCAAGCATGTTTTCTTATAGATTCCATCATTCCGAGACAGATTTATATGAAGGCCTGTGGCCTCAAGCAGCCTCTTTCTTAGTGTGTACCTGTAGGCAGCAGGTCTGAGAGCCATTGCTTCTTGTTTTCCATTTTCCATTTCATTACTATAGCATGGTGTAGTTTGTAGTTATTATTCAAATGAATAAAAACTTTTAAAAAACTTCTTTCTGTAGTCCATGCTGTTTCAGATCGGCAGTTCTCTGTATATGTATCGGTTCAGTCATGGATTTTTTTCTGACTCTGGTCTAGTTCATTGGACTAGCCCTCTAGCTAACTTATGTGGTTCCATGATAGTTGGAACTACTTGAAGCCATGACTAATAGCTGCCCACGAGAGTCAAATAAAAAAAATTGCAAAATATCTGTGATGGACCAAATTACCTGTTTTTTTAAACACCTCTGGGAAGGCATATTCAGACTTTATCTTTGTCATGAGTAAGCATTGGTTGAGGCAATCCTTAATGCAGGCTTTAAAAGTCCAGCTGATGAGGACTGTATCTTTCTTTATTTGATCACTTCCATGTTTATTTCATATTTCCAAAGCTATGTGATTTGGGATAGAGGCAGAGCTGTTATCAGACACATTTACAAAATCACTTGCATTCTAACCCCATTTTAAATCCTTCATAACTTTCTGAATCTTCACCTTTCAGGCTGAAATTTTCCAGGCTTCTTGTCTGACAAAGATGACTTTGGAAGGAAAGGATAGCATGTGGAGGTGGGATTTTGAACAAAATTTGTCGTGAGTTTTAAAAGCAAGGAAAGTGAGGGAAGAAATAATTTCTCCATTGTGTTTGTAACATAGCCCTGTTGGCACAGCTGCTGCAAGTAAAAAGCCCACTAAACATCCACAAAGTCATTTCATTGTCCTTCAGATCTCTCTCTGATGCTGTCTAAGGGGCATCTACACTAACATAGTCACCACTTTTACAAAACTGTGATAAATCTTGTACAAAGTATTCCTTGTGAGGTCTCATTGGAAAAGTTGTAATCTCCTGAGTATTATTATCTGGTTATACTTTGTATATCGACATTGTGTGTGGAATTATGAGATTTTGCTATATGTTTGTTACTCAAACATGTTGTGAGTCTGAGATATGCCCACAGATCAGCTCTTCAGGAATAAAAAAGGAACTGTAAACAAAAGCCTCATCTCCAAAGACACCTCAAATGGCATATGCATAGAATGTGCAAGCAAAAATTTGCAATTCGTATAAAGAACTGATGACAAAGTATGTATGTAATGGAACTGCTTGACCCCATGGCACAGGATTTTTCCAGCAATAAGAGTCAAAATATAAAGAAGGAGAACAAAGGCCACCGGTCACCTCTTTCCTATCCCATCTCTGAACTGGTGAATTCTGACAGGGGAAACTATTTGGGCAATCAAGAGAGACTTATATAAAACTAGCAGATTTAACATCCCTGCTATCATTTTGGAATACATACTTTGATCCAACTGTAATGTCTTTTATTTGCTTTAACATTTTAGTAACTCTCATTTCTTTTTCTTAGTTAATACATCTTTAGTTAGTTTGCTAAATGATTCACTGCAGTGTTGTCTTTGGAGTAAGGTCCTAAGCATCCATTGACCTGGGTAAGTGACTGACCCCTTAGCACTGGAAAAACCTAATGTGTGGTGATTTTTGGTTTTAATAACCTGTCATCACAGAAGTCCAGTTTGTCTGGGTGGCAATATGGACTGGAGTGTTTAAGAGGACTGTCTGTGGCTCCATTTTTAAGATAGTATAGCGATCCAGGAGCACACATTTGTCTAGTTAAATCTAATTATAGGATATACCACCAAGGATGGGCGTGTCTTCCCAGTTTTTTCAGTCTGACCTGAGATAGGCCCTCTCAGCTGTAACCCAGACCAAACATGACGACACCATCCTTAAAACTCTCCTTTGCCATGGCACCTACAAAGAAAAATGGGTAGGCAGCTGGTGTGCTGAGACCACTGCCTGTCATGTTGACCATTTTTATCTCATTGCTTCCTTGTGCTCCTCCATCTATTTGTATCCACCTGTTGTCTTTTGTCTTATATTTTGATTGTAAGATTTTAGGGCAGGTATGATTTTTTATTATGTATTTGTACAGTGCAGTGCAATGGGAGCATGACTGCAGCTCCTAGGTGCTACTGCGAATCAGATAATACAAATAATAGATTTTGGTATGAAAATAGACTGTGCTACTACTTATTTGAGTGGCAGGATTGTGGCCTATATTATATTTTTGAAGTCTTGTTTCAGTACATTTCTTACACAGAATCGCTCTATTTTATATTTTGCATGTGACCTGCCCTCTAACAATCTTCAAATTAAAATATGGTTTTCTGAGTCCTGGATGTACTTTCTTTAAATACCATCAGACTCTGAGTCAGACTATATACAGAATTTATAACTGTCTCTTACTGATTTAAATGTTTAATTAGACATTTGTTACTGATATGATATGTACAAGTAAATGTACAAGTAAATGGAAAATTGAGCTTTTCCAAAACCTTGGCAATCAAAAGTATGTGTTCCCTGATGACATGATGTTAACAAAGAGGATCTTCTGCAGCTTACTGTAAAAGACCCCTCTTCTGATTTCCAGATGTTGCCACCTGTTTTAATCAGGGTGGATTTGATTTAAATCAAATCGATTTAATCACTAGTCAGGAAGACTCGATTTAATCATGGTTTTCTATATAAAGGTGCATTCTTGTTGGTTGTTATAACCTTAATACATATTCTTCAGAACTCAGAAATAGATGTAGGTTTCATTTTTAGAAGGTACACACTATACATTTTTAAACAGTGATTTATTTTGAAAAATTTTCAGATTAGTTTTAGAGCTGTATCAGAAAATGAATGATTGTTTGGTTATTTCATTTACCAAAGGTAATTGAAGCAGATATTTATGAAGTCACTGGGAGGTGAACTATCTCCAGTTCAACAGGCTAATGATTAATATTTGGAGGATTTTCTTGCCATGCTGTATTAGGAGGAGAACATCACCAGACAGACATTTAAATTGTTTTATTTAACTAAAACAACGTTAAGTATTCTGTATTTTATTCTTCAACAGCAAACATATAATATTTTAACAAAACAAGCAAATGTCCCTTGCTTCTCACATTTATCTCCAGACTTCTTTTCCTTGTCCAGATCTATTCCACCCCCAACAATCTTCTATTCATTGAACTTTTTGCACTTTTAGAGAGAGGTAAGGGATTGACTCTGTGTACACAAATTTGCAGTGGGACAATAGAGTTGAGGTCTGTTATTTTTTACCTCTATATATTATTTATTTATTTAAAACATTTTTGCTGTTAACAAGCATGTTACCTCTGGGGAGACAAATCCACAGTTTGAGCACTGCAAAACTAAACATCTCTGATGGTGTCTTCTAGACTGAGCACTGAGTCCTATTGGGTAGATAGAAAGATTAACCTAAATAATCTATACAGAAGCCTGTGGAACCCCATAAAATTGGGTCCCTAATCCATGAACTATTGGAACTCATTTACAAAACTTTTCTTAAACAATATGAATATATTGTCTCATACTGTAGAATTAGAATTTATAATCCCTATTCCATGATGAGATATCGTTGCGCTATAATGTATCTTAATTAAAACTATCTTTTAGATAGGTTTTTTCCTCAAAAAGCATTTGATCAAAAAATCCGATCTAAATAAAAAAATCTAATTAAAACAAAAAATTTTTTTTAAATCATTGATTTTTATCCACCCTGGTTTTAACTCAATTGTTTCCCTCTATAGAACAGAAGGTAGCAGAAATTAGAATATTTTTCAGTCATAATGCACTCTCATATCTTCCTCTGGATGGTATAATATTGGTGTCCATGACAGCTACCGTTATGTCAAACTGAATTGGAGAAAAGTAATGCAGTTCATAACTACTTATAAACTGTTACTTGCCTCACATATCACCACAGACGATTCATTGTACTTGTCATTATTTAAAATGACAACTTCATTTCTCTTTAAATTCCCATCTTTAAAGAGACTAAGAGCTTTTGTCTGCTTCACTGAAAAGCACTATTTACCTTGCCAATAGCTTTCCTTAGTATCATCACAACTCTATCTTTACCTCACCTATTACCCTTACAATACTAAGCTTGCCTCCCCAAAGTACTCTAATTCTGCACACATTATTTTGTATGACATTTTCAACCATCTTTTAGTGTCTTTAAGACTGTGATCATAATGTAGAATACTACCCTCACTTAATTTTGTGATGTATTATTAGAAACTTTCTCAAACTTCTCTGTTGTGTTATTGAATATTTCTGAAAGTAAATGTTAAGGGCCTGTTTGTGTGACCCTTACTCATGTTGGGTAGTAGTCTTTTTTTTTTTTTAATAGTCACACAAATTTAAGCTTATTCTAGTATTTGGTCTTATGTAAGGGCTGGTCTACATTGGGGAGGGGATAAATCTAACATACGCAACTTCAGCTACGAGAATAACGTAGCTGAAGTCGATGTATCTTAGATCGATTTACCTTGCGTCCTCGCGGCGTGGGATCGATGGCCGCGGCTCCCCGGTCAACTTCGCTTCCGCCTCTCGCTCTGGTGGAGTTCCGGAGTCGACGGGGAGTGCGTTCAGGGATAGATTTATCGTGTCTAGATGAGACGCGATAAATCGATCCCTGATAGATCGATTACTACCCGCCAATCCGGCGGGTAGTGAAGACGTACCCTAAGGGTGGAGGAATCTGGCCAGCAATGTCTACTGTAGAAAATAGAACCATAGATTAGGTGTCTTCTTGTGGTACTTCCTTCAGCAGCTATTCAGTAGTGCTTTTCAGTTCTGTTTTGAGAGCTTCTGTTTAGGGTCATTCACTCTAGTCTTTTGTCTTGGCAATTGTTCTCTACATCAGTGTTCCATTTTTGGAGTTCCTCTGTACCTTTTGCCACAATATTTCTTGTAGGATTGGATGCAGATCTGTGTGACATTGAGCTCTGTCACTATTTTATCTGAATCAGATGGTGCCATCAGGTGTCTTATTGGTGTCTGATTAAGAATGGTCCATGGATGAGCATTAGCTGTCTGAAGGTCAGTAAGAGATGGTGGAGTTCATTTCAGGTCTCTTAATTAAGAGTGTACACTTGCCAGTGATTATGTGATTTTATAACATGGCAATCTTATTAGATTTTAAGCTGCTTTTAGATAATCATTTAATAGGAATAGCTTGGACTGATTTCATTTATATATGTTCAGGAGATTTTGACTTTTCAGTGGTTTGGAAGCAACTTATACCATTATCCTTGTCTTTATTGCATCAAAATTAGTCTTCTGCAATGTACCCTACATGAGACTACACCTTAAAACTATTTGAAACCTTAGTGTAGTGCAGAATTGGGCAGCCTGCCCTTGTTCTGAAGCAGTCTGGATTAGTGATCTCCATAGCATACTGTAAAGCCCATGAATTTCCTTGTATGTGTGGGGAGGATTGAGAGATCTGGAAGGAAAGTGAGAGAGGGTGGGATGTGATTATTTTATTGTCAGATGGCGTTTTTCTTACACAGCTTGATGCTGTTGTGAATTGGTTATCGGTAGGTATTTTGTATGGCATATGTATTTTAAAAGCTTGTTAAAGTTTTTAGAGCATAAGAGTTCATGGGTAGGTTCATCAATGACTATTAGTCAAGATGGTCAGGGACTCAACCCCATGCTTTGGGCGTTCCTAAACCTAAAGCTGCCAGTAGCTGGGACTGGATGACGGGATAGATCACTTGACATTTCCTGGTTCTTGTCATTCCCTCTGAAGCACCTGACTGGTACTAGCCACTGTCAGAAGACCGGATATTGAGTTAGATGGACCATTGGTCTGACCCAGTATTGCCATTCTTATGTTCTTAGGATAGAATTTCGCCTTGGAGTTGCAATTTATGTCCATTTACTAAACCCCTAAAATATAACACCTTATTTTTGAACCATTTCAAAGAATGGCTTTTTCTTTCAAGCCAAGTAAATTATAATAGATCATATTGCTTTTTTTGCCTTCCACATATGTGGATAAATGTTTGAAGCATACAAAATACAGTTCAACATCATTGCAGTCTAAACACACATTAGATTTAATTATAACCGTATCAGAATATAAAATCAGTCCTGCCTCTGGCAGTGTAAAGGGGTAACAATTTGCGAGCACCTCCTTGGCCACTGTGTCTGTGGCAGGTGGGAGAACCTGGGGCTGCCCACTACTTTGGGTCCCAACCCTATGACTAGCAGCCACCTCCTGCTTCCTTCACTACTGTCTATTGCAGCATTCCCTGCGTTGTTTCCCACTCTGTCCCAACAGCTTCTTGGGTCCCTGGCTGGTTCCCTGTTTAAACAGGGTGTCTCCCAGGCCTTCTTGCCCAGAGAGTCCATAACAATCCCTGCCCTGTTCGCTCAAGACTCTTTCTCACAGGTGCCTTCACCTGGTGAGCTTCTAACAAGTCTCTGGCCCTTCTTATCAGCGCTCTCTCTCTTAGGCCTCTGTGCTTGGAGAGCTTCACAGTCCTTCCCCTGCTTAGGCAGAGTTTCTCCCCAGTCTCTGTACCTGTGAAATCTCCCAGCCTGCGACTGCTCTGTCCAGTTGCTGCAGTTTCCTCAGCCAGCCAGGAACTGCATCCCTCCCCCACTGGCTCCAGCCAGCAACCAATCTGTCCAGACCCTGTAATTCCTTTTATATGAGCCTTCTAACCTCTGATTGACTGCCTCCTCTGCAGACCACTTGGAGGACCCCACTCTACTGCCTTTTTGGGGGGCAGGATATGGTAGGACCGCAGGGCCTTCTGGAGGGTATCAAAGGGCCTGGTACATCCCATCACATACAGTGTTTGTAATGTACAATTATAAATTTTAGGTTGATATGGACACGTTTTGCTACCTTATTCATAAATAAAGATTATAGAGTGTGTTATCTTAACTTGCAAATTTAGCATCCAATTTTGCAATCCTTGCTCAGGTTCAATTATTATTTATATTCTAGTAGTTCCTAGGGGGATCAAGTCCCATTGTCATGCTCTCTGAGTAGTCCTATTTAATTCCAGATTGAATCCTGGATTTTGGTAATTGGTTGGTCTTTTTCTGTTTTTCTTGGATTACAGTTTCTTGCAGAAATAATGCATTTGTTCCAATATATAAATTACTTTACCGGTGATAAAATACAGTGCTTTGTTATAAGTGAGAAGTTGAGGATTTTTGGTTCTGTCTGTGTACAATAAAATTAATTTTCAATGACCACCAGAGCAGTGAGTTTATGATGAAGTTACTGTTAGTAAAGGCTTTTGCAACACTCCAGTTATAAACCTGTATTCTGATTGGCGCAAGAAAACTTTAGAAATCAGATTCAATATGTAAGATATTAAACTAACATAAAACAATGCCTCTGCATTTTAAGGATTAATATAGGAAATCAGCACATGGACAAACAGGCATCCATTATATGTAATGTAGTACAGGAAGAAAATGTAAAACTAACTTGTGTAAGAAGTCTGCTGCTTTTTTCTTTATTGTCTTCTAGAAGGGTCATTGTAAAGGGCATTTCAATAACACAATCTACTCGTAAAGAAAGATTGAGTAATATTCTTGTAGTCACAGAGAAATAACACCTTATCTTATACACCATACTATTTTAATGGGAAAAAAGCCAAGATTTCAGTGACAGAAATATGCTTGGATGAAGAGAGCTCATAGTTCAAAATGATCCCTCCATTCTTAAAACAATCAGCTCTCAAAAGATATATGCCATAAAAGCACAAGCCAGGACTACTATTTCTCTATGCTTATGCAGTCTTGAAATAAGAGCATTGCAGTTTTGGCCAGGTGAAGATAAAGCACATTCTGTATCATCCAAGACTTGATTTCAGACAAATAATCAGACAAGTAACCTGCCATGATTAAATCAAATGAAAAGGACACATTTTAATTACTACCTGTAACAATTTTAACCCAATTTAAATCACCCAATAATAGCATCAAGCACTGACAAGAAGATAAAAAATAAGTTGAGTGAAAATAGGCCTCTAGACACCATATTCAATTTCACTTGGAGGTAGAGCTACTGTTGCACAAAAAATCAAAAATGGGACTGCAGGATGTGGACATGGGAAGATGTGAAGGGGTTCACACACCACAGGAACACCTCCCTGTGGTCAGGCATAGTGTAGCAGCTTTCTCCCCATATAGCACTGTGATTGGGTGTACCTACCCCATACCGATTTAGCATGGGTTAATCACACTCTGTAGGCCAAGGAAGTCACACTTCTTCACCCCTGCTGGGCGTGTACCAACTGGAACCAGAGTATAAAAGGGAGTAGCTCAGATCAGTCTGGCCACTGATGAGAGCAGACGTGTGTTGCAGGATTTTGGACTTTGCTGAAGCTCCAGGACACAGAAACCAACTGGGTTGAGACTCCAGTGGACCCCAGCCGACGGCTGACAGAGGAGAGACAGCAGAGGCTGTAAGACTACTAGCATTTGAAGGAAGAGTAGGAAGCAGCCCAGAGAACAGGACTGTTGTAATGGGTGACCAAGGCTGATTATAGAAGTACCGGTTCCCTAGGGTTTTGGGTCCATACCCAGTGGAGAAGGGTGAGCCTGGGTCTCCCTACTCCAGCTGCCCCACCACCAGGCACAGCTAACACCCGGAGGGGTAAACTTTACTGCAGAAGGACAGCCTTACTGACTCTGTCCATTGGGCTGTATTACTCTGAGCTGCAGGGCCACTACAGAGACTTGGGTAGCTAGGCCATGCTTCCCCGAGCAGAAGGAGAGCCTTACTGACTCTGGCATTGGGCCATACAGCCCTGAGCTGCAGGGCTGCCACCTAGATCCAGACCACTTTGGCTGTCAAAAACACATTTTTGAAAACCCCCACAATCTGACACCCCATGATGGGGTTTACCTACCCTGCGACAACTGGTGGATAATGTGGGCATCAACCGGGACCTGCCAAAAGGATCTGGATAATGGAGAGCAGCCAACAAAACAACCCTCCTGCCTGAGAGATATGGAGGCAGAAAAGATTTTGAAGTGGCTGTTGAAGAGCCAGCAGCAACAGGCAGCGCAGCAATAGCAACACCAGACCCAGTTTCCAAAACAGATTGCCGTGCAGCAGCAGCTCCAAATGGCAAAACAGCATGAGCAGCAGCAGCAGATGGGGTAGGAACTTGCTGCCCATCACCAGGTGCAGCCAAAGCACCTAGTCCAGCAGATGGCAGCACTGCTGCAGCCGACCACTCCACCTTCCCACACTCTGGCATGGCCAGAAGCAGGGACATTTTGGCAGGTCTCCCTGTGCATCCCACCAAGATGGGCCCACTGATGACTCTGAGGCATTCCTTGTGACATTTGAGTGGGTCGCCACTGCCGCCCAAAGGCTGCCACAACACTAGGCTATGCTCTCAGCCCTGTATTTGACTGACCCGGTGCAGACTGCCTACTGAAACCCAGACCTGCACGAGGCATTGAAATACAGCAAAGTGAAGGTGGCTATTCTAGATTAGACCAGCATCTGTCCTGAGACGTACCGCCAATGATTCTGCTATGAACAGTACCTACCTGGGACGAGGCCTAGAGCAGTAGCCCAGTGACTCCAGAATTACTGCTGCCGATGGTTGGAACCAGAGAAGCTGACCCGCGTCCAAGTGGCAGATACAATGATGCTGGAGCAGTTTACCCAGATCCTACCCAGTAGGGGGAAGGAAAGGGTGCAGCAGCACCGCCTGGCAACCCGTGCTGAGGCCGTCTCCTTAATGCAAGATTACCTGACTGCAGAGGGATCAGAACAGCAGGCACGTAAACTGGGAAGCCTGGGAAACAGATTGCCCAACTGAGTGGGGACCATGCAAGACCGAGGTAGGGTACCCCGACGCCAACCGAGGCCATCCACAACCATGACAACTCCCAGCTGGAGGTGCCCTGCTGATTCACCCCCACCCTGAGGGGTGGGGGAGTAGGCCCACTGTGGGGACTACTAGCATTATCCAGGTCAGACCCACAGGCTGGAGGACCCCACAACAAATGTTACGAGTGTACAGAAGGGCCATTTCCAACAAGACTGCCTTTTCATGGACTATAACTATGGCCAAATGTGTGTGGCAGGCCTCCAGTGTAACCCCAGAACTTGACCAAACTAAACCGTAGCCATTTTGGGTGTATTTAGCCA
Organism: Malaclemys terrapin pileata; assembly: GCF_027887155.1. Classification (NCBI taxonomy): domain Eukaryota; kingdom Metazoa; phylum Chordata; order Testudines; family Emydidae; genus Malaclemys; species Malaclemys terrapin. The sequence goes on from NC_071509.1 coordinate 56,273,140, forward strand.
CCATTAATTAATAGCAAAATACCACATGGCTAGAAATAATTGTTAGGGTTCTCATATGCAAATCCAAATTGCTGCAATTTCAGCTTTGCTAATCAAATATATATATATATATATATAACAAATCATAAAAATAAAAAAGCAACCTTCATTCTAAGTGGTCCTAACGTATAAGTTTTATTATTATTATAACTAAAAATACTAAAAAATGCTTTACTAATAAAAATAATAAGCAATTTATTTAAATTTAACAATTGGTAACCCAGTAGGTTATTATAACTCAAAAGTTATATGTTTTATAAAAATTAATTATAAACATTAAATAAAAGTAAACACCTTGGGACAGTCTGAGGGAACTTTTCTTAGGGCAAGAAACTGACACCTAAACTTCCCATCAGCTGGACAGAAGGAGGGCCCCCGAAAGCCTAGCTGGTAATGACTCAAAACTATCTCAGACTTTGGGTAACTGTGTTTGGGGATGAGGAAAGCTAGAGCCTTACTGAAGGAATCCCAGGATAAGACCCAGGCAAATCAATGGGAATGTAAAAGACAATGTTGTGCTCTCAGAGCCATGTTGGGGTAGCAGAAAGGAATAGTGGCTGTGATTAGAGGAAATTGTAGTTTGAGGGGGGAAGAGAAGGGTTAAAAACCGCCCTATTTTTATCCTACTTACTATACTTATAAAAAAAAAATCCCTATAAATTTCCTTTCCCCTTGGGTCCTTTCAAGCAGTCCCTATATGGTCCCCTGCTTAAAACACTAAAAAAGTTACAAAATCCCCCACCCATAGCCTCTAATAAAAATTCCACAGTAAAAAAAAGTTTGGTCTGCGAGGGGGTAACCAAGGAGGAGAAGAATGGGTGGAAGTCAGGCCCTTCTTCCCTGACCAGGTCAGAGCTCAGTAAAATCGGTTGGCCTGTTAAACCAGAGCACAGCCTTGGGATTACTGGCAAGGATAGCTGGCACCCTTGGTCTCACTATGGCAGTTGTGGAGGCCTTAATCAGAAAATGCATGACCCCAAAGGATTTTACAGGACTTCTAACATTGAGAGGGATGAAAACGAAGAAAGGAAGGATAGAGCCGTGGGTAGGAGAAGGGACATAAGGAGGAAGGGTAGTCTAGATACCAGTCTAATAGGTGATACTGGTGGTAGAATATTTGTGCCTAATTGGGTAAAGAATGTGAGTGAAGTCAAACAGCAAAAATTAAGATGTTTGTACACCAATGCGAGGAGCCTAAGTAACAAAATGGAGGAACTAGAGTTACTGGTGCAGGAAGTAAAACCAGATATTATAGGGATAACAGAAACATGGTGGAATAGTAGTCATGACTGGCGTACAGATATTGAAGGCTATGTGCTGTTTAGGAAAGATAGAAATAAAGGCAAAGGTGGTGGAGTAGCATTGTATATCAATGATGAGGTAGACTGTAAAGAAATAAGAAGTGATGGAATAGACAAGACAGAGTCTGTTTGGGCAAAAATCACATTGGGGAAGAAAGCTACTAGATCCTCCCCTGCGATAGTGCTTGGGGTGTGCTACAGACCGCTGGGATCCGATTTGGATATGGATGGAGACCTCTTTAATATTTTTAATGAAGTAAATATTAATGGGAATTTTGTGATCATGGGAGACTTTAACTTCCCAGATATAGACTGGAGGACAAGTGCTAGTAGTAATAATAATAGGGCTCAGATTTTCCTGGATCGATAGCTGATGGATTCCTTCACCAAGTAGTTGCTGTACCAACAAGAAGGGATGCCATTTTAGATTTGATTTTGGTGAGTAGTGAAGACCTCATAGAAGAAATGGTTGTAGGGGACAACCTTGGTTCGAGCGATCATGAACTAATTCAGTTCAAACTAAATGGAAGGATTAACAAAAATAGATCTGTGACTAGGGTTTTTGATTTCAAAAGGGCTAACTTTAAAAAATTAAGGAAATTAGTTAGAGAAGTGGATTGGACTGAAGAACTTATGGGTCTAAAGGCAGAGGAGGCCTGGAATTACTTCAAGGTAAAGTTGCAGAAACTATCAGAAGTCTGCATCCCAAGAAAGGGGGGGAAATTCATAGGTAGGAGTTGTAGACCAAACTGGATAAGCAATCATCTCAGAGAGGTGATTAAAAAAAAAGCAGAAAGCCTACAAGGAGTGGAAGATGGGAGGGATCAGCAAGGAAAGCTACCTTATTGAGGTCAGAACATGTAGGGATAAAGTGAGAAAGGCCAAAAGCCATGTAGAGTTGGACCTTGCAAAGGGAATTAAAATGAATAGTAAAAGGTTCTATAGCCATATAAATAAGAAAATAAAGAAAGAAGAAGTGGGACTGCTAAATACTGAGGATGTCATGGAGGTTAAGGATAATCTAGGCATGGCCCAATATCTAAACAAATACTTTGCATCAGTCTTTAATGAGTCTAATGAGGAGCTTAGGGATATGGCAGGATGACAAATGGGAATGAGGATATGGAGGTAGATATTACCACAGCCGAGGTAAAAGCCAAACTTGAACAGTTTAATGGGACTAAATCCGGGGGCCCAGATAATCTTCATCCAAGAATATTAAAGGAACTGGCACACGAAATTACAAGCCCATTAGCAAGAATTTTTAATGAATCTGTAAACTCAGGAGTTGTACTGTATGACTGGAGAATTACTAACATAGTTCCCATTTTTAAGAAAGGAAAAAAAAAGTGATCCGGGTAACTACTGGCCTGTTAGTTTGACATCTGTAGTACGCAAGGTCTTGGAAAAAAATTTGAAGGAGAAAGTAGTTAAGGACATTGAGGTCAATGGTAATTGGGACAAAACACAACATGGTTTTACAAAAGGTAGATCGTGCCAAACCAACCTGATCTCGTTCTTTGAGAAGGTAACATATTTTTTAGACAGAGGAAATGCAGTGGATCTAATTTACCTCAATTTCAGTAAAGCATTTGATACGGTTCCACATGGCGGATTATTAGCTAAATTGGAAAAGATGGGGATCAATATGAAAAGTGAAAGGTGGATAAGGAACTGGTTAAAGGGGAGACTACAATGGGTCATACTGAAAGGTGAACTGTCAGACTGGAGGGAGGTTACTAGTGGAGTTCCTCAGGGATCGGTTTTGGGACCAATCTTATTTAATCTTTTTATTACTGACCTTGGCACAAAAAGTGGGAGTGTGCTAATAAAGTTTGTGGATGACGCAAAGCTGGCAGGTATTGCCAATACAGAGAAGGACCGGGATATCATACAGGAAGATCTGGATGACCTTGTAAACTGGAGTAATAGTAATAGGATGAAATGTAATAGTGAAAAGTGCAAGGTCATGCATTTAGGCATTAATAACAAGAATTTTTGTTATAAGCTGGGGACTCATCAGAGGAGGAGAAGGACCTCGGAGTATTGGTTGATCACAGGATGACTGAGTCGCCAATGTGATATGGCCATGAAAAAAGCTAATGCGGTCTTGGGATGCATCAGGCGAGGTATTTCCAGTAGAGATAAGGAGGTGTTAGTACAGTTATACAAGGCACTGGTGAGACCTCATCTGGAATACTGTGTGCAGTTCTGGTCTCCCATGTTTAAGAAGGATGAATTCAAACTGGAAAAGGTACAGAGAAGGGCTACTAGGATGATCTGAGGAATGGAAAACCTGTCTTATGAAAGGAGACTCAAAGAGCTTGCTTGTTTAGCCTAACCAAAAGAAGGCTGAGGGAAGATATGATTGCTCTCTATAAATATATCAGAGGGATAAATACCATGGAGGGAGAGGTATTGTTTAAGCACAATATCAATGTGGACACAAGAACAAATTGATATAAACTGGCCATCAGGATGTTTAGACTTGAAATTAGATGAAGGTTTCTAACCATCAGAGGAGTGAAGTTCTGGAACAGCCTTCCAAGGGGACAGTGGACGCAAAAGATATATCTGGCTTCAAGACTAAGCTTGATAAGTTTATGGAGGGAATGGTATGATGGGTTAGCCTAATTTTGGCAATTAATTGATCTTTGACTATTAGTGGTAAATATGCCCAATGGTCTGAGATGGGATGTTAGATGGGGTGGGATCTGAGTTACTACAGAGAATTCTTTCCTGGGTGTCTGGCTGGTGAGTCTTGCCCACATGCTCAGGGTTTAGCTGATCACCATATTTGGGGTCAGGAAGGAATTTTCCTCCAGGGCAGATTGGCAGAGGCCCTGGGGGCTTTCCACCTTCCTCTGTAGCGTGTGGCATGGGTCACTTGCTGGAGGATTCTCTGCACCTTGAAGTCTTTAAACCATGATTTGAGGACTTCAGCAGCTCAAGGGTTTATTACAGGAGTGGGTGGGTGAGATTCTGTGGCCAGCATTGTGCAGGAGGTCAGACTAGATGATCATAATTGTCCCTTCTGACCTCAAAGTCTATGATTCTTCTTTTCCTAATAGATTTTAAATATTTATAAGCATATATGTATACAAAAACAGAGTCTGGTTACTCCATGCATCTGAAAAAGTGGGTTTTTTACCATGAAAGCTTATGCCCAAATAAATCTGTTAGTCTTTAAGGTGCCACCAGACTCCTCGTTGTTTTGGGGGATACAGACTAATACAGCTATCCCTCTGATATATGTCTAGTGTCCTTTGATTAGAATGGTGCTTTGCTTTATTACAGTGTTTGTTGTGTGCTGGAAATCTGGAATGGATAAGAAACTGTTCAGGTTGTAGTTATTGTAAAGTTCATTATTGGCATATATCTTGAAAATATATTTAGTGTTTCAGAAGTGTTGGGAAAACACAAATTTTACTGAATCATTTGTCTAATGTTTTTATATTGGTGGAGATATAAGCTCAGTGTGGCATTTATTATTAAAACACTCTGCTGCTTGTTTATGTCTCTAAAACAAACTCAGCCTAAATCATTGGAATTCTGTAAAATATACTTAGTTTGTGATCATTAATATGATAATTAATTTAAGATATTTAAGAGTAGGTTAGATAAATGTCTATTAGGGATGGTCTAGGCAGTATTTGGTCCTGCCATGCGGGCAGGGGACTGGACTCGATGACCTCTCGAGGTCCCTTCCAGTCCTATAATCTATGAATCTATGAATCTATGAATCTATAAATTAGGAGACTAGTTAAAAGTGAAAATTGTTAAATTAGTTGCACTATGAGTTATAGCTAATGAGACTTCACTTGCCTGTATACGTTATTATGTAGTTGTAACATTATCAATGCCTGTGTTAAAAGTGAGCATTTTAAAAATAATTGTCCTATTACTTTTTTCTTCTTAAATGTTGAAGCTGTATTTATTTTATAGGTATTTGTTTTAGCTGGAAATGGCAAATATACCAAAGATCCAAAACCAGGGTTCCATATGAGTTATTCTGCTTTTGTGAGGAAAAGATTATTTAAGAATGTGACAAGGTATTTAGAGCTAATTTTAGCAGCTACTCTATCTCTAGCTATATCTCTGACCACAACAGAGTTATTCTGAATTTATCTTGATGCAAGTGAGAAGAAAATTTGACTCCTCATTCCTTGTATACCCAAAACCCATTACACTAGGAATTGTGGATTCACAAAGAATGCAGGATTTGTGTGGGACTAGTATAGGATAATTAAATTATGTTAACTCTCCCAGGAAAAATGAACAAACAAGAGTCAGAAACATATTTATTAAACTAAGTATCTTCTTACTTATGCAACACTCACAAAGTTAACTTTTTGTATTGATGCAGGCTTTCACAGTTTTTCGAAGTGGTATATTCTTTGCATATACTCACTCAAAGAAGTGACCAACTCATTTTCCCTTTTCTTAGTACCATTGCTAATTTGTATTACAGTAGCACCTATGGGCTAGAACACTGTTATGTTTGTACAGTACCTAACACATAACAGAGAGTACCTGCCCCAAAGAGGTTACAGATGTAGGGCTAGGACTATGAAAATTCTGGTGGTTAAAACAAACAATTCAGTTTCTTCTCCCTCTTCATGGGGCGGAACTAATTCTAATATATGAAAGGAAATGTTTGTGATCAGACTCACTAATCCTTCAGGCCTCTTTGTCTGTTAGCCTGATTAGTGGAATAGGAGAGAAATATTTATTTTTGTCTGGGAAGTTGTGGTAACTACTGCTTTTCGTTATTTCTTTCAAAAGTGTCAGCCAAGGTACCTCTATTCTGTAGTTCTTGATAGGCCAAGATTAGGTAACCTCTGTCAGGTAAAAGAATGAGTGCCCTTAGAGAATGAACTCTGTTGTAAAGCTCTCAGTGGTATAAATAACATTAACAGTATTTCCTAGAAGCAGCTCGGTGTGGCAAAGGACAGACTTGAAGGGTATAGGGCCAAGATGTTTGTATTTTGTTCTCACACAATTACCCATAGGATTGGAAGGGCACTCAAGAGATCATCTAGTCCAGTCCCCTGCACTCATGGCAAGACTCAGTATTATCTAGAACATCCCAGACAGGTGTTTGTCTATGTGCCGTGCCTCCTTTTATTAAGACAATATTGTTGCTTGTGTCTAGATTGGAAAAGTGAAACAATTTGTTCTCAGAACACAGCAGCACAGCAGTTAAATTGCTTATAAATGTATTGTAGAACATTTAGCTATGGAAATGAGCAGAAATATTTGGACTTTTTTTTTATATAGTTGGTGCACCAACTGCTTTTGTGGTGTGCAATAGGGAATTGTACAGATTTAGCCATCAAACCTTGTGAATGTGCACTTATCTAATTTTAGAAAACTGCTATATTAAAAGAAAATCATGCAGCCATTTCCAGTATTAACGGCACAGTTTGAGCATAGATTTTCAGCACAAAATTGAATTAAATTCACGCTGTACAACTCATTTAATATTTCAGTATCTGAACTCTCTTGCATTTTTCTGAGAATCTCTATGGAAAGTAATAAATCAATACTTTGAAAGTTTTGAAACATCAACCCAGAAGATTTTACTCTAGTATTTCCTCTCTTTATTTTATTTAATCCAATATGGTCCCTTCTGAGAGGCATCTACACTTCATTTAGTAAAATACAAATACAAAAACCTCTTTAAAGCTAAGGAAAAACCAGCCAGCCAAATATCTTACACAGACAGTGTCCCAAACTCATCTGATTAATTCCTGCCTAGGTTGTAGAATAAAGAATAAAAATATAGTAGATATAAAAAGTGGAAGTGAACCCAAAAAATAGACAGAGATAGGTGAACTGTCCTTCAGAAAAGCAACAGAGGGTCCTGTGGCACCTTTGAGACTAACAGAAGTATTGGGAGCATAAGCTTTCGTGGGTAAGAACCTCACTTCTTCAGATGCAAGTAATGGAAATCTCCAGAGGCAGGTATAAATCAGTATGGAGATAATGAGAAACTGCTGAGCTCCAGTTCATTTACAAATTTGACACCATCAGATCAGGATTAAACAAAGACTGTGAATGGCTATCTAACTACAGAAGCAGTTTCTCCTCCCTTGGTGTTCACACCTCAACTGATAGCAGAGCACCTCACCCTCCCTGATTGAACTAACCTCCTTATCTCCATACTGATTTATACCTGCCTCTGGAGATTTCCATTACTTGCATCTGAAGAAGTGAGGTTCTTACCCACGAAAGCTTATGCTCCCAATACTTCTGTTAGTCTCAAAGGTGCCACAGGACCCTCTGTTGCTTTTTACAGATTCAGACTAACACGGCTACCCCTTTGATACCTGTCCTTCAGAATTAGTTGTGGACCTGCGATAGTAATATTAATATTCCAAAGATAAATGGAATTCAGTCAGTAAATTTATCTGCAATACTCCCTGTTGATTGATATATTTTGCAATTAGTATAATTAACCCCTTGCAAACTTTTCTCTCTTCAATATAAGTTATTATCCGCCAGGGTGGATCATTTTACATTTCCAATTTTAATCATGATTTCAAACAGAAATCAGGAAATCCTGATTTAAATAATTGATTTTAATCTTATTTTGCATTTTTACTTTTTAGTTATTTTCCTATAGAAAAGTTGATTCTCATTGTTTGGTAATCATTAAAATGCTGATTTGCAACTAAATATAGCCTGTACATTACATTTGATGCTTTTTTATTTTATTTTATTTTATTTTATTTTATTTTATTTTTTGGTAGCCAGGAAGATGCTCTATATAATATCTATACACATTTATTTAAGGAATTATATATCTTACATTTATTGAGATTCTTAAATTTTACCTTTTTTTGTGTTAGAAAATAGTGAATGATGCATTTCTTATTTCCTAAATGATTAATTTTTAAGTGATTTGTGTCAAGTGATTTGTTTGGATGGAAATTCAATTAAAATTAATAAAACAGCATGTACTTTCATTACATAAGTTTCAGAGTAGCAGCCGTGTTAGTCTGTATCCGCAAAAAGAACAGGAGTACTTGTGGCACCTTAGAGACTAACAAATTTATTAGAGCATAAGCTTTCGTGGACTACAGCCCACTTCTTCGGATGCGCCGAGTAGACACTGAATAGGACTAAACTATGTACATAATAGTTTTTTGCTTTTTGTTTCATAATAAATTTTATTTATATAACCCTTTTGATGATTTTTAAAGTGTTACATAAACAGGACAGGTGAAATATTCTCATGTAAAGCAACCATAAACACATGAAAAGACCTAGGTTTACAATTTATGATTAAAACTCTATCTACACAATATACATAGACATAAAATGTAAAACCTTAAATATCTTAGAAACAGTAGCCAATCAGTTGTTTTAATTGTCATATTTGAATTCAGCACATCAAAATACATAATAAATAGCACATTTTATCTCTGAAGCAGACAACTTCTCAAAAATTGTAGACCAATGTAACTGGAGGTTTTAAGAACAGGTTAGACAAATACATGTCATGGATGATCTAGGTATATATGCTCCTACCTCCGGAGGTTGGTGAGAGGTGGACTAGATGACCTCTAGAAGGACCTTTCAGCCCTACATTTCTGTAATTTTTGCTGTAGTTTTAAAACAATATCGCCTCATTTAATTATCAGGGGGAAGCCGTGTTAGTCTGTATCTACAAAAACAACAAGGAGTCTGGTGGCACCTTAAAGACTAACAGATTTATTTGCGCATAAGCTTTCTTGGGTAAAAACCTCACTTCTTCGGATGCATAGAGTGAAAGTTACAGATGCAGGCATTATATACTGACACATGGAGAGCAGGGAGTTACTTCGCAAGTGGAGAACCAGTGTTGACAGGGCCAATTCAATCAGGGAGGATGCAGTCCACTCCCAATAATAGATGAGGAGGTGTCAATTCCAGGAGAGGAAAAGCTGCTTCTGTAACGAGCCAGCCACTCCCTGTCCCTATTCAAGCCCAGATTAATGGTGTTAAATTTGCAAATGAATTTTAGTTCTGCTGTTTCTCTTTGAAGTCTGTTTCTGAAGTTTTTTTGTTCAATGATAGTGACTTTTAAATCTGTAATAGAATGACCAGGGAGATTGAAGTGTTCACTTACTGGCTTATGTATGTTACCATTCTTGATGTCCGATTTGTGTCCATTTATTTTTTTGCAGAGGGACTGTCCGGTTTGGCCAATGTACATGGCAGAGGGGCATTGCTGGCACATAATGGCATATATAACATTAGTGGATGTGCAGGTGAATGAGCCCTTGATGGTGTGGCTGATGTGGTTGGGTCCTCTGATGGTGTCGCCAGAGTACATATGGGACAGAGTAGGGAACGAGGTTTGCTACAGGGATTGGTTCCTGGGTTGGTGTTTCTGTGGTGTGGTGTGTAGTTGCTGGTGAGGGGGTTATCTGTAAGCGAGGACTGGCCTGCCTCCCAAGCTCTGTGAGAGTGAAGGATCATTTTCCAGGTTAGGTTGTAGATCGTGGATAATGTGCTGGAGAGGTTTTAGCTGGGGGCTGTATGTGATGGCCAGTGGTGTTCTGTTATTGTCCTTGTTGGGCCTGTCCTGTAGTAGGTGATTTCCGGGTACCCATCTTGCTCTGTCAATCTGTTTCCTCACTTCCCCAGGTGGGTATTGTAGTTTTACGAATGCTTGATAAAGATCTTGTAAGTGTTTGCCTCTGTCTGAGGGGTTGGAGCAAATTCAGTTGTATCTCAGGGCTTGGCTGTAGACAATGGATCGTGTGATGTGTCTTGGATGGAAGTTGGAGGCATGTAGGTACAAAGCGGTCAGTAGGTTTCCGGTATAGGGTGGTGTTTATATGACCATCACTTATTTGCACTGTAGTGTCCAGGAAGTGGATCTCTTGTGTGGACTGGTTCAGGCTGAGGTTGATAGTGGGGTGGAAATTGTTGAAGTCCAGGTGGAATTCTTCAAGGGCCTCCTTTCCGTGGGTCCATAGGATGAAGATGTCATCAATGTAGCGCAAGTAGAGGAGGGGCACTAGGGGACGAGAGCTGAGGAAGCGTTGTTCTAAGTCAGCCATAAAAATGTTGGCATACTGTGGGGCCATGCGGGTACCCATAGCAGTGCCACTGACTTGAAGGTATAAGTTGTCCCCAATCTGAAGTGGTTGTGGGTTGGACTCCTTGTTTTTTTCATTTAATTATGATGTCCTACAGCTTTCCACATTCACTCCTACTGTTTTTAAATCTTGTAAAACTCTTTGGGAAGTTAGTAAAAATACAAAATCAAATCAAGTTTTACATTTTTAAGATATTAGGTATATAAGTTTATATAAGGTTTAATATTTTAAAAGAACTTTCACAAATACAATAATGTATACATATTTCCTAATTAGAATGCTTCCTTGTCATTTTAAAGGTCAGACTGATTATTCTTGATAGTTTTATTATCATAAGGTCAGCTATAGAAAGGAAAAGAACAGCTTCATATGACCAGAGGTTGCATGCATATGCATTTTAATTTCTACCCCAAAATAGTGAGTTTCTTTCCCAGAGCATTGAAACCAGACAAGGGTCTCTAGTACTGTATTCAAAATACTGGTTTCAAGTGAGGCAATTAAAAGAGTAACCTTCAAACTTGTTCTGTGACTTTGTCTCTTATCAGTCATGCAAATGTCAGAGTCATAATGTGAATACTCAAGAAGGCTTTGAATTGTCAATAGAGGAAGCTTCCTCTTTGAGGTTATATTTGCTGGAATGGAAAAGATAACACTATTATCAGTGTTTTTATAGTGTAACCAATTTCTCATTGCAGATACTGAAATGTAGTTTTTAATACAGTTCAGCTATTAGTAAAAAGATAAATATTTCATATGTCCTAAATAAATCCCAAATGTTGCCGTCAGTCCACGTAAAGTGTGAACTTCGACTTTGATCATATACAGATATTTTTATGAATAATCTTTCATTGTTCAAACAGATTTCTAACTCTTTTAAAGAAACCGACATTAAATTTATATTTGTTTTGGTGAAGAATGTATTCAACTGTCAGCTTTCTTCTACCAGGTTTTACTGTAAAGTTTAGTGCTAAAATACAAACTTGCTTATGGAATCAATGTAGTCCTTCTGTGTAACATAAAAATACAATACTAAGCAGACTATTTATGATAATTGTACTATGAGTTTTAAGCTTTTGTAGGTAAGCTATTCAAACTTCATCATTTAAGTGCTGACTATATGTGCAGAGATCACATTTAAACTGGATTATAGGGTCTTGTTTGTTTTTTATTTTGCTAGAATGTACTTTTAATTTCTTGGTTTGGCTCATCTAATGCATGGAGTATTTCAGAATGCCTTTAAATATTGTTGAATACTAAATGAGAACAGACAAGCCATAATTAATTTAAAATCAGTTAAGTGTTTGAGGCATGGACATTTATCATGACAAATAAATACCCAATGCTATTCACTATGCTTAGCATGACTATATGGGATTAGCACAAGAAAACCCACAGGGGTTGTTTGTGACTATTACTGTATCCTCAGGGTTTCAAAAGCCCTCATGGCTGTTCTTCAGAACTATGGATCCACCTTCTCTGCTCCCAGTTTTGGAAGGAATCGTCCTGGAGCACTGCTCTGTAGTGTGTAAGGAGTTCAAGCCAAATCAGACTCGTTTTGCTGCTTTCAGCTCCCCATGCCCTTGCAGTGACTAGGATAATATTTACCCATAAAAGACCAGTATAGCATTTGATTAATATGATGATGTTTTCGTACTGAAAAGAAAATGGATTATTCGCCTTGATTCAAGAAAGCATCCCCATTTAGGGTGTATGCTTAAATGTTTTCTTGGATCGGGGCCATAGTTTTGTTCGTATGGTTTTTATTGTGGCCTTTGATTAAATTCAATGAAGATAAAATAAATTATTCTGTAATTATGTAGGCTCACAGTTAAGCTAGTCTCATACCAGCGTAATGCAGGCAAGGCTTTTGATATTTTCTCTAAAGGTACATCTACAGTTACATGCTTCCCAGGTATTGGTCTGTGTACTGCTAACACATGTACCCTGTACCCAGAGTAAGTGTCCACATATGCTGTGCTGGGCACGGGTATACTCTGTACACAGGCATATACCCATTTACACTGCCATTCTACTGATGGTATCATAGAGTTCTTTGCATCATAGGAGACACTCGTGGAACTGCCTTGCTGCATGTTGCTTCATGCATTTGGTGACAGCATCTCCCAGTCATCTGTCCCTTCCGCCAAACTGCATTGAAGACATGGAGCAAGTCCATTATGATGTGGTTCTGCTCCTGGTACTCTTGCGGGACAAATGTTCATGCAGTCCAGCACTGGATACTAGATGGAATGGGTCCAGAAAAATTCAAGACACCAAATGAGAGGGCAAATTAAAATTGACTAAGGTCCCAGGGTGTTGAATGCCAGAATTGCAATGGTATGCCCATGGGTGGACTGCCACTTCTGGCCCCAGAAAACCAGCATGGTGTAGTGGCACCAGATAGTCTTGGAAACCTAGAATAACAACCAGTGACTGGAGAATTTCCAAATGAGGACCTTCATGGAATTATGTGAGCAGTTTGCACCAACCACCCAGTGCCAGTAAACTTGTTTTTTGAAACCCATACCAGTACAGAAGTGGGTGGGTATTGCCCTTTAGAAGCTGGCAACACCTGATAGCTACTGGTCAGTTCGGTCTGGGAAGTCGACTGTCAGGGTAGTGGTTGTATAAGTTTGCCAAGCTATCAGTACTGTAGTCTACCCACTGCTGGCTGCCAAAACCGAAATCCCTGAAATCATAGTGGGATTTCAGCAGATGGGGTTTCTAAACTGTTTAGGGCCAATAATGGAACAAACATCCCAATATTTTGCCTATCGAAAAAGGCCAATGAATAAATGAACTGATGAGGTTACTATTCACTCTTTCTCCAAGTCTTAGTGGACCACAGGGATTTGTTCATGAACACCAACACTGGACACCCAGGAAAGGACCATGATGCCAGGGTGCTCAGAAGATCAGGATTACACTATCAGGGGGAAGAAATGATGTGGGTCTATACGGTGTTTCTGTACCCACTTATTTTGGGGAATCCCATATACCCGCTCGTATTATGGCTCATGAAGCTGTACCCTGATATCACAACCAGCACTCTGGCAGTGATAGACCCTGGGCTGCATCATGGACAGGGGGAAAGGAAAGAAAGGAGGGAGTGGTTTCCAAAAGGGTGGAAAGAGAACAATTTTATGACACTTGTACAAAGACCTAATATTACTCCTCTCCCTCTCTCCATATTTCCTTCCCCTTATGAATGTTAGCTGAGAGTAAGGGAGGTCAGGGTGCTTGGTTACTTGTGTACAGGCCTTCCTAGGTCTGGGAAGGGAATCATTGGGATGACTGAGGAATGTCATAGCCGTCCTTCCCCTCCATGACCGTTTCAAATGTTCGTTATCATTCCCAAATACTAGTGCTCTCTTCACACACTGAGCCACTCTGCAGAAACTGGGAGAAGGTGGCAGGGGTGAAGCATCCATTCCAGCAGTGGCACAAACACAATACAGTGTCCATTAGCAGTGGAGGGGTGACTGCTTTGTGGAATTAATCCAAAAATTTCGAGAAGGAAATACACCTGCAGTATGACTCTGTCCCTTTCAATGCTGTTTACTGAACACAGGAGGCAGATTTCCTGGTGAGGTATGGGTGGTATGGGGTGGGTGGATGTGTTCTCTTCCTCTTCCATGGAAACTCCATCTGCTATCTTAGAATACAATCAATTTCCTCTCAAATTGCCTCCCAGTCCTGTAAGCATAATTCAGCAAATTTTTGGTGCTGCACAAATTTAAGCTGGTTCTTCAGATTTAATGGCAAGGCAAATGTGCTTGGCCCTCTGTAGTTCACCAAACCCATCCCCTTATCAATATGAAGAGAGGTGACCATTAGCAGAAACATGGATCTGGCATAGGTGGCCAGGTGTTCTCCACAGGCCTGGAAAGCCACTTCTCTTTCCATTCCGGTACCTTGAACACCTCTGTGATCTCCAAATCAAGGCCAACCTTTAAAGAAGAAATGTAATTCTTGAAAGGAACTAAATGTCACCCCATAGGCCCCCTTGATGCACCATAAACAGTACAATATTTTAAGAACAGTACAGCGGTTATCTTTTAATTTTTACCCTCAGCTCCTTTCTTGTGGGCTGAAGGAAGGAAGCTATACCAGTAGCATTCCTGGGATTGGAGGTGACACATGGGGGGAAATGCAAGGTCAAGTGCCCCCCGCCAGATTTCGTCAAGTGCTGAGCTGCCTTTGCAGGGCTTGCTCTCCTCAGCCTGCTGGCTGGGGACGAGGGCTCTGTCCTTCTCCTGCTGCGCCTCTGCCCCGGCACTTCCAGCTGGCTCAGCCCCTCCCCCCAGCAGCCAGGCCCAGGTGGGGAGTTGAGGGGGCGGGATGGAGCTGCTGCTCATGCCGAGTGAAGGTGGCCGCTCCTGTGCAGCACCGTGGTTGCCTGAGAGAGAGCCTGGCTGGGGAGGTGGCAGCATCCCTTCTCCTCCTCTCCCTGCCCTGGTCTGGCTGCTGGGGACAGGAAAAAATAGCATAGATTTTTAAGCCAATGTACACATGGAAGCCAAGAAATTTATTTAAAAAAAAATAACATAACAAAGGAAATTATAGACAATGAAACTGATTGTTTCAATTTACACTTTGAAATTCACTAATAACTTATGGGCAAAGAACCTGAACACATTTTTGTAATTTTAGGGAAGTTAGAAAATTTTAAAGTTTATATTGCAATTACTCAATCAAAATAATTAAACAGATAATGGAAATTACAGTAATGCAGAGTCAAGACTGAAGAATAAGTATTTCACCTATTATTCAGCTTCTCTTCCTGTTCTTCTTCTTAAGTAAACATGATTTAAAATCTTCCCTCTCTAAGACCAGCCAAACATGGCAATAATTTGAGACAACAGTGATTCAATTAAGCTTTTCCATTATAGAAGACAACAATCTTCTGCAAGTCATATATTGAAGACCTTCATTAAAGTTCCAAGCACATAAGGGAGAAATCAACTTTATCCAAAATATTGCAACAAAAAAGCTATATAGTTTCAGTAGTAATATTTTAACTTATAATTTATAATAATTTAACTTATAAATTACAAATCACCTTCTTAAAATAATTTTTTTTGTATTTTTAAATGGGATACATGACAAATTCCAATTGGAAATTTAAATTGTTAACAAAAAAGCCAAAAACAAATGTAACTTATCTGATTTGAAAGACATTCTAGAGATAGAAATCAATGAACCAGTGTCATGAATGTTGAATTACGACAGGGATAAGACTGAGACATACTGAAATATTTGGAATTAACTCTTTCCTGCAGCACATCATTATTCTTCAGTTATCATAATCTGCATTGCCTGATGAACATAGGATGTGGAATTTGATGCTAATATATTAATTTATAGCACTAGCAAATATTTTAGGGAAAACACTATCATTCCAGAATAACCTGACAGAGATCAAATGTAAGAGAGAAAGGAGCAGGCTCTTGGCAACAGGGCTGAACCCAATGGTTTGAAATGCCTGTGTGCAGTTTTGACCACTTTTGTTCAAGGTAAATAGAACTTGTGTATGTTTTGAAAATTTATACATTAGAAAATACCAGAAATCTGTGTCCAGTTTATTATCTAAAGGAAAAACTGACCCAACGATCTTCCACTGCTCAACAAATAGACAACAGTGGTTTGAGGAGTTCGGTATAGTTTACAAAGAGATAAATTGTTAACTGGGATTCAACAGAAATAGCTGAGGTGCCAGCAGAAATTAAAGCCACCCAGTAAAACAGACCAGAAAAAAATCAAAATAAGACTTCTCAGAAGGAACTAATACAGATCTTGAGACTTCACAGAATGGAATGAGAGAGGATCTGATGAAATAGATTAAAATCAGTTTGGTGGAAATAAATATTTAATGGATTGGAAGTTACAAAATATCTGAACAGCTTTGGAAACCTAACTACAAAATATTCAATCTGGGGTGGCAAAATGGATTGAAGAGGTGACCAGCAGCTATACAATCATGGACCGTGGTTTTCCAGAAAATAGAAAAGAACCAGAAACAATTAGCCAACAAAGAACTGGCTACAAAGAAGAGTTGCATCAAAGACTAACAGACCTGGAAAACTGGAGAGGAAACTCCACTGGCAAGCCTGGATCAGAGGACCCAGAGAAAGGTCTGGGTTGAAGATGATGTGGAGATGTCAGAAACAGGTCAAGATTTTAGTTTAGACAGAAGGAGACAGGTCTTGAATAGATAAGTAGATCTGTGAGTCGTCTGTCATTGCCCTCACTAACAGGGCCATAACCAGGGCAGGGCAAGCAAGGCAGCTGCCCAGGGAACAAAATTAGGGTCGGGGTGGAAAAATGGGTCAGAAAAATGGTATTGGGTAGAGCCCTGCAGCAGGCATGGTATTGCCACCCTTACTTCTGTGCTGCTGCTGGCAGCAACACTGCTTTCAGAGCTGGGTGCAGAGCCAGCAGCCGCTGCTCTCTGGCCATCCACCTCGGAAGGCAGCACTGCTGCCAGCAACAGCGCAGAAGTAAAGATGGTAATATCATTCCATGTCACCCTGACTTCTGCACTGCTGTTGGCAGAAGGACTGCCTTCAGAGCTGGGCAGTTGGAGAGCAGCGGCTTCTGGCCAGGGCATTCATGTTGTTGTGGTGCAGGGGGACTATTTTTTAATCCTGCTCCCATCCTGCCCCCAATACTCACTTCCCACCTGCTCAAAGGAGAAGGATAAAAATTCAACAGACAATGCAGGAGCAGCTGGGAGTGGGAGTGGGTATTGCGGGCTAGGATAGGATTAAAAAAATAGTCCTGCACAGGGCTGTAGCAGGGGTGCAAATATGCTAGTTCTCACCCCGCACTAAAATACCTAGTAACATTACTGCTCACTAATCATTATGGAGTGAGATGTTAGTGTGTCTACTCCTGCAACATTCATTAGATACATTGTGATGGGGTGCGCCTGGCCCTTTGAGGCCCCTCTCTGGTGGCCCAGCAGCCGTACTACACACCTACTTAGGAGAAGGTGTAAAGCAAAGGTGGGTCATGCTGGACTTCCTATAGAGACCTTATGAGAATCAGACTATCAAAGTACAGCAGGCTCAGTTAAAAGGATCTGCAGGGGCATAGTAAGCCAGTTCCTGCCAGGGACTTGATTAGTGAGGAAAAATGCTCTGCTTTGGCTACAGAAGCCTGAGCAATAACCAGAAGTTGAGTTCTGGTTGCATTTTGCTTTCTGCAAGGAAACAGTGGATAAGAGAACTTGTAACCCTGAGGTAAAGGTGAAGAGAAGGGGGCTACATGGAAAAAGGTGCAGGGAATAGCAGCAGCAAATGGAAGGAAGTAGTGTGTGGTTGCTGTATATAGGGTCCATGGGCTGGAACTCAGAGCAGTGGTTTGTCCTCAGTCGTGTCCACCCCCAGCAGCCAGCACCCCCTAACCTCTGTAAAAGGGATATAGCTAGTTTTAAAAGCCCAAGAAAAGGGGCTAGATATAAAGGGGTACAGAGGCAGGGATGAAGGTCCTGTTGAGGCCCAGTTCTGATGGAACTCATTGCTAAGCCCTGAGAAGGGGATAAGTTTCCTTTAGAAGCCTGAGCAGAGGGCTGGGCTTAAAGGAGCCCAAGAGAGGCTGAAGAGAGAAGGCACCCTCAGTGGCAGACTCCAGTTTTAGTCAGGGAATGGGAAGGCTTTTGTTTGTGTTGGTTTTGGACTTGAATACCCCAGTTACAACAGTGTGACTTGGCCAGAGGGCTGAGCCCCTGAAAATCGACCAAGTGAGGCCAAAAACATCCAAGGGATACCAGGAATTGGGGGCAGGAGAAGACTGGAGGATCACACTTAGCCAACAGGAGGCACTTGCTAAAGGTGAGTGTCCTGTCATGCACATCCTATGGGCTAATATTTTAAAATGGTATTGTTGAAGAAACAGTGGTTTTTTTTTTTCAATTCTATAATTCAATTAACTGTTATTGCTATTTAGACCCTGTTAGTATCAGCTAATGGAGGAACTCCAAGTAATATATGTAAAGTGAGTTTCTTTGAGGGTACTTTAAAATAATCCATACATATGCCCAGTGGAGGTTGGCTGTTGTTTTTGTTTTTCATTAGCTGGGTTAAGTATCTTAATTATGGTCTAATTATTATTTTGGCTCTATTTCTGTCCTAAAAACTGACCTCTACTAGAAAAAAATATACTTTTTGATTCATCTGCCTGTCACCTGTGGAGAAAGGGAAAACCCATTAGTATGGGTAAGTGGAGCTATTTCTAAAGAAATCCATTTTGCAGTTGGAAGAAATCCATTTTCAGCACTATTGTGTTAATGTTCACTGTGGCCTTTGAACCAAAGGCTTATTTGCTGATTGGACTTTTCATTATTAGCTATTTCTAAACTCTGACTGCATCATGGAACTGCAACTTAGAAGTTAGGAAAGGATTGGCTGCTTTATGAACTTTGAGCATCGTAAACAATGACTATATTTGACTTTTGTTATCTGTGAAATATGTTCAAGCTGATCTCCCCCGCACCCCTTTCTAATGTTGAGCTTAAAATATTAGTCCATGTCTTTCTTATCACTGAACTGCAGTTACATAATGTGTCGATGAATAAATTATCTGATTCTGTTAACCATGGATTTTTAACTCGTACGTTCTGTAGTAAGAACTGTCAAGTTTCTCACATGATCAAGCAGTTGAGAACACTTTACACCTTTACAGAACTTTAAAACAAATGAATTTGGCTTCAGATAAATTCATTTTTTATTCCAAAATGTACATAATGGTTTTATATTCTATAAGTTATCCGCTTCTAGGCAGTAATTTTTATGGTAGTCCTGATCTGGTGGAGCTAGCACTTTGAATATTTCTAGACAGCCTTGAACTAGTAGCTGGATGTGAGGAAATAGGTAGTAGTGCTGATTAGGGATAGGATTTTTTTTTCCCAAGAGAGAGTTTCATAGTCCTGATTTCCTTAGGGTCCCCCCCCCCCCTTCCAGGTAACTTAAAATGTGCTGGAAATGGTCTTGTCTGGGTTGTGTGTAGTGTGTTCTGAAATAGATGCATAGATTCCAAGGCCAGAAGGGACCATGGTGATAATCTAGCCTGACCTCCTATGTAGTACAGACCATAGAACTTCCTCAAAATAATTCTTAGAGCAGATCTTTTTAGAAAAACATCCAATCTTGATTTAAAAGTTCCAAGTAGTTCCAATGGATAACTACACTCTTTGTTAAACATGTATGCCTTATTTCAAATCTGAATTTACCTAGCTCCAGATCATGTTCTGACTTTGTCTGCTTGATTGAAGAGCCTATTATTAAATATGTTCCCATGCAGGTACTTGTAGACTGTAGTCAAGTCACTCATTAACCTTCTCTTTGTTAACCTAAATAGATTGCGCTCCCTGAGTCTCTCACTGTAACACACTTTCTAATTCTTTAATCACTCTCATGGTTCTTCTCCGAACCCTCTCTAATTTATCATCATCCATCTGGAATTGTGGACTCCAGAACTGGACACAGTATTCCAGTAGCAGTCTCACCAGTGCCAAATTCAGAGGTAAAATAACCTCTCTACTTTTACTCTAGATTCCTCTCTTTTTACATCCAAAGATTACATTAGTCCCTTTGGCCACAGTGTCACACTGGGAGCTCATGTTTAAATAATTAATTATCCACCACTTCCTCCAAATTTCTTTCATAGTCACTGCTTCCAATGGCGGAGCCCCCCCCCATTCTATAAGAATGGCCTCCATTCTTTGTTCTTGGATATATATGTTTACATTTAGCCATATTAAAATACATACTGTTTTCTTGATCCCAGCTTTCCAAGCAATCTAGATAGCTCCGTATCAGTGACCTGTCCTCTTCATTATTTACAACTTCCCCATTAATTATATTATCCTCCATTTAATTCTTTATTAGTCAAATCCTGTATTATCTTGCCTACGATTGATGTCAGACTAATAGGCCTATAATTATCTGGGTCATCCTGATACCCTTTTTAAATATTAGCACAACACTAG
The DNA here is from genome assembly GCF_027887155.1 of Malaclemys terrapin pileata. Taxonomy (NCBI): domain Eukaryota; kingdom Metazoa; phylum Chordata; order Testudines; family Emydidae; genus Malaclemys; species Malaclemys terrapin. The sequence continues at coordinate 56,293,566 of NC_071509.1, forward strand.
CTTTCTATCTGTCTTCTGGAAATTCCTCAGTGTTCCAAGACATATTGAAAACTCCTGGATGCAAGTTATCTGAACCTGCTGACTTTGAAAATTTCTAACTTTAGTAGATGCTGTTTAACATTCTCCTGAGATACTAGTGGAATGGAGGGAATGTTATCATAATCATATGATATGACTACATCTGTTATATTCCCCACAAATATAGAGCAGAAAAATGTATTGAACACTTCTGCCTTTTCTGTATTATTGATAATTCTACCACTTTTTAATCAATATGTCCTCTTCCTCAGTTGTGGGAAAGTAGCTTTTTAGATGTATTTAAATATGCTTTACTAAAACTCCCAATTATTATTACCATTTTTCTGATTAAGTTCTTCCACCCAGCTGATTTGGCTCATAACTGTTTTCAGCTTTGTGAAATTGGCCCTACTAACGCATGGGGTGTGTGTACACGCACAATCACTGGTCTGGGCTTTTTTCTGTCTGCACATAGTTGGTGCACATGGCACCATATGCAGATCTATTTTGTATTGTGAAATTTTACAGATCAGCATTTATGGGACATTAAATTTATTCTTGCCATGACAAAAAGAACTTGGAAACATCATTATTATAAATTTGGAAGTTAGATTGCCAACAATGTTTAATGATGCGGCATGTTGAGAAAATGCCATCTCTCTTACACTCTAATCATTAGGAAGCATCTGCCAATGTGTTTAAACAGAGAAATTAAATAAGTGACTATGCCATAGTTTCCTTCATAAATGATTAGTTAACTTTTACTATTAGGAAATACACTCCATGAATAGCAGTGTGTGCATTTCCAAGTCTTATGTCCTAAAACATGGTGTCAGTATGCCATTCCTTATTCTCAGATTTTCCTTTTAAGGGTCTCATTTTATTCAGTTTCATTTCAGTATCATGTCAGAAGCGTTTCCTCTTCTATACTGACTAGATTTAATATCCTTTTAAAGAAAATTGTTCCTGGCAATACATAGCAAGCTTTTTAATGACTGAGTTGTAAAGTTCTGGGGGGAGAGGGAAGAAAGAAGAGGGCTTATCCTGGAAATATGGATCTGAAGATCTAATAGTAAGCTTTTTTAACAAAAGCTACTGTGTTAATTTGATTTTTGGACTTTTATTTCTATAGAGGATTGTGATGGGATGGATAGGCCCCACACGAGCAATGAGGGGACTAATGAGGCAGAATAGCCTCCTCACTGCCAGTGTAGCACCTAAGGAAAACATGTGGACCCCTTGACCCTGCTCTGTTACACCTGCAGGGTTACACAATGTCAGGTGTGGAGAGGGGAGTTAAAGGAAGGAAAACTAGGACAATTCAGGGCTGATCAATCAGAATTATGCTACTTCCTTAACAAAGGAAGCCTGGTTCCAGTGAAGAGCCTGGGGCAGCTTACTACCTGAATGAGCTATTTGGAGGATGGGACAAAGAGGCCCAGGAAGACTGACTAAAAGAGACTAGCCACAGGAAGACAAGTCCCGAGCTGAAGGGCAGGGTCCCGCCAATAAATCTACAGATGACCCCATTTTTAAAATTGTTTTCCTTTTTTGTTTTGGACTCTGACACCCTGAAAGGGGTAGGGACTCAAGAGTGCCATGATCAGAGGCCTATTGCACAACATCACCAAATCTGTGAAGGGTGAGACAGAGAGGTGAGTCAGGCACTGATAGGCCACAAGGGGGCTCTCCCTGGACAGTCTGGTTACATTTATATGCATCGTAATTTCTACATTTTTGTTCAACCTTCTTAGTTTTCTTTTTCTTTTTGTTCCCCCCAAATACTCTACTCCTTAATTCAAGTAGGCGGAGACATTTAGGCCTTGTCTGCACAGTGCAGGAGTGCAAGCTAGAAGGGTGTGAATTCAAAATCTCACCATGTTGCACACTAACTTGCATATAGACCCTCCTGGCTAGTGCATGTTAATGTAGTGCTGTCCAGTAGGGTCTACAAAGGCTAGTTAGAGTGCAACACATTGGTGTGCTTTAGAATTCACACCTCTCTAGTCCGCAGTGCCACACTGTGAAGAGAAGCACTTAATCTGAACTGTCTGGAACTAGGCCAATTTAAAGGGGTTGTGCTCAGTCTTTCTCTGGAAAGATGTAGCAAATTTACAGTGGCACTAATTGGCAGAATCTCACAGTATGTTAGAGTTTCAGATTTCCCAACCTAATCTATGCTGGGAAAGTACTATAAGCGACATCTTGCAGTAAAAAAGATGTGTATTAAACTAAAAGAGGAACTCTCTGCCCAAAACCTATTTTTGGGAGAATTCCAGAGGATACAACCAAATTTCATAATTGTTGACTGAATGGACAACAATTAGTCATTCCTATTTTACCAATGGTAAATGACAGATCTGTCCTGAACTCTTCCATTTCAAGTAATAAACTAATTAGTAGTAGTAAATGTTGAGATTTAGCTGGTCATAGTGAACATTAAGAAATGAACACTTGCTGGCTGTTACCAATAGCATCTGAAATTCTACAGGTATGCCAGACCCAAAGCCTACTGTAATCAACTGAAAGACTGCCATTGGCTTAAATGGGCTTTTGTTCAGGCCTTTATTTCCTCTCCCAAGTAAAGAAAAATAGTGACATTCATTCTAAAGCTACCAGAAATCATCTGATATTAAACAAATGCTGCTAACATTAGACTGTATATTCTACATTGTAAATGTCTTTTCTCTGCTATTCAGGTGTTTCAGATTAATGACTATATACTTGTTAATACTTTATTCAACAAAATGATATTGTTGTAAGCACGTTGCAGTGGAGCAACTTGTAGAGAAATGTACTACCCAACATAAATATGGGTGGCAGAGCCATGCTCTTAATGAATGATTCCAGAGTCCATTTTTATTGAATGGAATTAAGTTTACAAAGTAGTGATTCTTTAAGAGTTTATTGTGTTTTCTTTCTTAGTACTACACAGTAATTAATCAAGGTGAGAGAAGCATCTAATTAAAATAAATGCCTATTCATGGGACCTGTATTTAAGCTAATATTTTACTAAATGTGTAATTGTGAGGCAAATACCATAACCATCACTTCACTTCTAGTAACTAATTGCTTGCTATCTTAGACTTGGCCTACACTTAAAAATAGGTCAACCTACCTAATCACTCAGGGCTGTGAAAAATTTTGCACCTTATGCAACTTATTTAGATCTCCCTAACCCCCCTGTAGACAAAGCTAGGTCAGCAGAATAATTTTTCCATTGACCTAGCTACCACCTCTTTGAGAGATGGATTAACTATAAAGTTGTCCTAAATTGTTGTCCTTCATAACTGAAGATGATGCAGAGCATGGTATTACATCTTATGAGTACAGTTGTGGCTAAATAGGCTGCTGCATGAGTGGCAGTCCTTTCCATATTGAGTGCATACATAGCTTGATATCGAGGAAGGGATTACAGTTTGTGCCTGCTAAATTTACTGCTGTTTACATCATGGTCTCTGCCTCAGGATCCATGCAGTGATTAACCTCGAACTGAGTAACCCCACTGTTGACTGCTGCTCACCAATGTGATCTGTCTGTTATCATCAATGCTGCACTGCTTCAAGTTATGCTTCAGGGTCCTTGAAGCATTTCTTCTGGCTGCCTAGTTTGCAGTTACCCACTTTCACTTTGCCATAAAGCAATTGTCATCCATCCTCAACACATGACCAGCCTAACATAACTGTATCCAAAGAGCATGGCTTCAATCCCTGTGGAGTGGCTGCATTCCAAACCTCATTATTGGTAATTTTATCCTGCCATTTGAGGTGGAGTATGGCACGCAGATGTCATAAAAGAAACTCATCTAAAAGCTTGATGTGATGCCGGTAGCAGGTCCATATCTCGCACTCATACAACAAATTGGAAAGCACAACCGCTTTATAGACTCTTAGTTTCATTTGAAGCTTAATACCATGTTGCTGCCAGACTCTAACTGATAGTCTGCCAAATTCATAGATTCATAGATTATAGGACTGGAAGGGACCTCGAGAGGTCATCGAGTCCAGTCCCCTGCCCGCATGGCAGGACCAAATACTGTCTAGACCATCCCTGATAGACATTTATCTAACCTACTCTTAAATATCTCCAGAGACGGAGATTCCACAACCTCCCTAGGCAATTTGTTCCAGTGTTTAACCACCCTGACAGTTAGGAACTTTTTCCTAATGTCCAACCTAGACCTCCCTTGCTGCAGTTTAAACCCATTGTTTCTGGTTCTATCCTTAGAGGCTAAGGTGAACAAGTTCTCTCCCTCCTCCTTATGACACCCTATTAGATACCTGAAAACTGCGATCATGTCCCCTCTCAGTCTTCTCTTTTCCAAACTAAACAAACCCAGTTCTTTCAGCCTTCCTTCATAGGTCATGTTCTCAAGACCTTTAATCATTCTTGTTGCTCTTCTTTGGACCCTTTCCAATTTCTCCACATCTTTTTTAAAATGCGGCGCCCAGAACTGGACACAATACTCCAGCTGAGGCCTAACCAGAGCAGAGTAGAGCGGAAGAAGGACTTCTCGTGTCTTGCTCACAACACACCTGTTAATGCATCCCAGAATCATGTTTGCTTTTTTTGCAACAGCATCACACTGTTGACTCATATTTAGCTTGTGGTCCACTATAACCCCTAGATCCCTTTCTGCCGTACTCCTTCCTAGACAGTCTTTTCCCATTCTGTATGTGTGAAATTGATTTTTCCTTCCTAAGTGGAGCACTTTGCATTTGTCTTTGTTAAACTTCATCCTGTTTACCTCAGCCCATTTCTCCAATTTGTCCAGATCATTTTGAATTATGACCCTGTCCTCCAAAGTAGTTGCAATCCCTCCCAGTTTGGTATCATCCGCAAACTTAATAAGCGTACTTTCTATGCCAATATCTAAGTCGTTGATGAAGATATTGAACAGAGCCGGTCCCAAAACAGACCCCTGCGGAACCCCACTCGTTACGCCTTTCCAGCAGGATTGGGAACCATTAATAACAACTCTCTGAGTACGGTTATCCAGCCAGTTATGCACCCACCTTATAGTAGCCCCATCTAATTTGTATTTGCCTAGTTTATCGATAAGAATATCATGCGAGACCGTATCAAATGCCTTACTAAAGTCTAGGTATACCACATCCACCGCTTCACCCTTATCCACAAGGCTCGTTATCCTATCAAAGAAAGCTATCAGATTGGTTTGACATGATTTGTTCTTCACAAATCCATGCTGGCTGTTCCCTATCACCTTACCACCTTCCAAGTGTTTGCAGATGATTTCCTTAATTACTTGCTCCATTATCTTCCCTGGCACAGAAGTTAAACTAACTGGTCTGTAGTTACCTGGGTTGTTTTTATTTCCCTTTTTATAGATGGGCATTATATTTGCCCTTTTCCAGTCTTCTGGAATCTCTCCTGTCTCCCATGACTTTCCAAAGATAATAGCTAGAGGCTCAGATACCTCCTCTATTAGCTCCTTGAGTATTCTAGGATGCATTTCATCAGGCCCGGGTGACTTGCAGGCATCTAACTTTTCTAAGTGATTTTTAACTTGTTCTTTTTTTATTTTATCCGCTAAACCTACCCCCTTCCCATTAGCATTCACTATGTTAGGCATTCCTTCAGACTTCTCGGTGAAGACCGAAACAAAGAAGTCATTAAGCATCTCTGCCATTTCCAAGTTTCCTGTTACTGTTTCTCCCTCTTCACTAAGCAGTGGGCCTACCCTGTCTTTGGTCTTCCTCTTGCTTCTAATGTATTGATAAAAAGTCTTCTTGTTTCCTTTTATTCCCGTAGCTAGTTTGAGCTCATTTTGTGCCTTTGCCTTTCTAATCTTGCCCCTGCATTCCTGTGTTGTTTGCCTATATTCATCCTTTGTAATCTGTCCTAGTTTCCATTTTTTATATGACTCCTTTTTATTTTTTAGATCGTGCAAGATCTCGTGGTTAAGCCAAGGTGGTCTTTTGCCACATTTTCTATCTTTCCTAACCAGCGGAATAGCTTGCTTTTGGGCCCTTAATAGCGTCCCTTTGAAAAACTGCCAACTCTCCTCAGTTGTTTTTCCCCTCAGTCTTGATTCCCATGGGACCTTACCCATCAGCTCTCTGAGCTTCCCAAAATCTGCCTTCCTGAAATCCATTGTCTCTATTTTGCTGTTCTCCCTTCTACCCTTCCTTAGAATTGCAAACTCTATGATTTCATGATCACTTTCACCCTGGCTGCCTTCTACTTTCACATTCTCAACGAGTTCCTCCCTATTTGTTAAAATCAAGTCTAGAACAGCTTCCCCCCTAGTAGCTTTTTCAACCTTCTGAAATAAAAAGTTGTCTCCAATGCAGTCCAAGAATTTGTTGGATAGTCTGTGCCCGGTTGTGTTATTTTCCCAACATATATCCGGATAGTTGAAGTCCCCCATCACCACCAAATCTTGGGCTTTGGATGATTTTGTTAGTTGCTTGAAAAAAGCCTCATCCACCTCTTCCACCTGGTTAGGTGGCCTGTAGTAGACTCCTAGCATGACATCTCCCTTGTTTTTTGCCCCTTTAAGCCTAACCCAGAGACTCTCAACACTTCCGTCTCCTATGTCCATCTCTACCTGAGTCCAAGTGTGTACATTTTTAATATATAAGGCAACACCTCCTCCCTTTTTCCCCTGTCTATCCTTCCTGAGCAAGCTGTACCCATCCACACCAACATTCCAATCATGTGTATATGATGATGAACTGGCTTTGTTGATGTGACTTGTCAGCTCCTTGTCTATAATAGCATCATTCAACAATGTGTTGCCAAGATAGCAGAAGTGAGTAACCGCATTCAGCTGTGCGTTGCTGATGGTTTCATGTAGGGTTTCTCTGGCGCAGGTTGATATGTGACTTCAGATTGTCATCCCATACCTTTTTCAAGACTCTGTGAATCTGGCCTAGTCAACTGTATCTCTTCTTGTGTATGTGCATCTAGAGCAGAGGTGGGCAAACTATGGCCGGCCCCTGTGCTCCTGGCCTTGGAGGGTACCCCCAGCCCCTCCCCTGCTGTTTCCCCTTCCTTGCAGCCTCAGGTCGCTCCACTGACAGCGCAGTGCTCTGGGTGGCGAGGCTACAAGCTCCTAGGGCAGTGCAGCTGGTTGGGTCCTGCCAGGCAGCTCAGCTGTAGCGCCACCAGTCACTGGTGCTCCAGGCAGCTCAGAAAGGGGGCAGGGAGCAGGGAGGTTGGATAGAGGGCAGAGGAGTTTGGAGGGTAGTCAGAGGGTGGGGAACAGGGGGGTCGAATGGGGGCAAGGGTCCCGGGGGGGGGCAGTCAGGAAGGAGGGGGCGTTGGATGGGGCGGCACGGGGCAGTCAAGGGCAGGGGTTCTGGGGACAGTCAGGGGACAGGGAGAACGGGTGGTTGAATGGGAACAGAGTTCCCAGGGGGGCAGTCAGGAATGAGAGGAGGGGTTGGATGGAGCAGCAGAGGGCAGTCAGCGGCGGGGATTCCGGGGCGTTCAGGGGACAGGGAGTGGAGGTGGGGGAATGGGGCAGGAGTCCTGGGGGGCTGTCAGGGAACGGGAGGGGTTGGATGGGGCAGGAGTCCTGGGCGGGGGCGCAGATAGGGGGTGGGGGCCAGGCAAAGCCTGGCTCTTTGGGAAGGCACAGCCTCCCCTAACTGGACCTCCATACAATTTCCAAAACCCGATGCAGCCATCAGGCCAAAAAGTTTGCCCGCCCCTGATCTAGAGGCACACAGCATTGGCATACTGCAAGTCACGATTGATTGCCTGAAAGACTTTTGCAGACTGAATAATTTTCCAGACAATAGGAAATGTATCCAAATACAGGAATTCAGGTTTCTTGTAGCATCATTGAGCATTACTGCATAGAAGAGATTGAACAGGATTGAACCAATTATGCAGCCCTGCTTAATGCCATTAATGATAGGAAATGGGTCAGACAGAGCACCATGTAAACAAACTCATCTGAGCATTCCATTACAAAATAGCCTCAGTGTTGATGAATTTTTCAGGGTAGTCAAACGTACATAATAGTTGCCGAAGACCAAATCTACTGATGGTGTCAAATGCTTTAGCCAGGTCAATGAAGACAATATTAAGGTTATGTTGCTGTTCTCTGCATTTCACCTACTTCTGACAAGCTACACATGATTTCTGTTGATCCTTGCGTTTGCCTGAAATCACATTGTGACTCCGATAACATGCAACTAATTATGTTGCATAGCAGATGATTAAAGAGTACTTTGGCCAGAACTTTTCTGGTGGTGGGGAGAAATGAGCTACCATAATTAGTTGCCACAGTAGGACTTTCCCCTCTCCTCTTGTATATGGTGACAGGGGTGGTATCTTTGAAATCTTGTGGTACATATTGTCAAGTATCAGGGGGTAGCCGTGTTAGTCTGTATCTACAAAAACACGAAGAAGTGAGGTTTTTACTCACGAAAGCTCATGCCCAAATAAATCTGTTAGTCTTTAAGGTGCCACCAGACTCCTTGTTGTTTTTGTGGTACATATTCTTCAGCACTCCATATATTGAGTCCATACAGTCACCTCAGCAAGGTCTCACCTCCGTGCTTTATTTCTACAGAAACACCATCAGATCCAGGGGCCCTAGAGTCCTTCATGGCGCTGATTGCAGTGCTGATTTTGTCAAGAGATGGGGCTGCGTCCATGTTGTCATCGCACATTGGCTGATCCAATACTCTTACTAGTGCCTTGTCTACAATGTTGGACAATATGTTCAGAAAATCACTGATATGCTGTCGCCATCTCTAAAGGGTTTCTCCTCTCTGTGTTTAGTGTTAGACTGTCTTCACTCTTCAAAGTAATTGTTGTTGTGTGTAGGACCATATATGTCTTTCAAATCAGCATAGACGTCTTTGGTGTCATGACAGTTGGTCTAGCCCTGGATTGTATTGGCCTTGGCATTCCAGCATTGATCCACATGTCTCTAAAATTAGATTGGATGTCATGTCACAGATTCCTCTATGATGATGTTGTGCCTACCGTGACATGGAATGGAAGAATTTGTCAGTGCATCTCCTGTTTTTTAGTGAATCGCATAATTGGTTTTATAAGAATGACCCAGAAATACAGTGATCTGTACTGTACCCAAGGTGGTGTAAGCAACTTCATATACAGTATCACAAAGTCACACACTCACTATTTACATTAGCACTAGTATTCAAGCCAACAGGTTGGCTAGTGCCATGGCACACACCTGCATGAAGTATCTAATGCCAGTGACAAATGCTGTGACTCTGCTACTATCACCACTGGCTGCCAGATAGCCTTGTTCAGGTGAAAAGGAGGTTGAGTGCATAAGTTCTCCCTGATGATGCATAGCCTTTCTATGTTGCAGTACTTCTGAGTCAGAGCAGCTGGTAACTGGGCCCTCGCGTGACCAGGCTGATTCTGCAAGAGGTCTTGGATTAGGATGGATCCCCAGAGGTGCAATGAGCAGGTGCACCAGTGTGTGGAATACACCTTGACATTCATTAATCCATGCCTCCAGCTACCAGGCCAGTAGCTGCAGTTTGTGACAGATGAGTGCTACATTCTACAGTGGTATAAGAAGCACACGCAGGCACAGCAGTTGTCCACTACTATAGAGGGTTCATAGAATGATTCTATAACGACATCCACAGACTGCACACTCACCTATGCCAGTCGTCTTGTGAATGCATGTCCCTAGAGTTCAGGAGAATAGGCGAGAGTGCAGTACAAGTCATCACCACCAAACAACTTATGTGCTTTGATGATAGAGCAAGGTCCTCCAGTAATGGATTAGTGGTGAAGCAATAGTCATGGTGATGCTGGTGATCATAGTCACAGATGTACATGAAGGTGGCCCCTGACGCTGATCACTTGGCAGTAGCAGCACCATTCAGCAACATCTTGGGTATCCGAGTAGCTCTAGTCAACATTAAACTGCTCATCCCATACAGGGAAGGGGCTAGGAAAGGTTATCTAAAAATTTTCTGCATAGAGCCTGATTAAATAACTGCTTCTGGAAAGTTGTGCACCTAGGTGGTCAGAAAATGAACAAACTTACAATAGCTTTGTAGAATGTTAGGACTCTGTGTGACAATCTCACCACCAGCCTACCTGAGAGAGGCACAGCACTTGTTGCAGAAGTACTGGCCAGGTATAGGATCAACATCGCCTCACTGCATGAAACCAGACTCCCCAACAATGGGTAACTCACAGAAATCAGTGAAAGGCTCTTTGGGTGAGGCTGCTGATCCACAGAGCCAAACCAATCTGGTGTTGTTAGCTTTGCCATTAGCAACTCCATTGCTGCCAAACTCAAAAGTCTACCTAAACGAACAAGTGATCATCTTATGTTTCTACTGTTGCCATTGAAACACAAGCGCTGACAATGCTAGCATACCACCTCCATGACAAATGCCGACAGCGAGAAACAAAAGTTCTACAGCGACTTAGGGTATGTCTACACTACGAAATTAGGTCGAATTTATAGAAGCCGGTTTTATAGAAATCGGTTTTATACAGTCGATTGTGTGTGTCCCCACATAAAATGCTCTAAGTGCATTAAGTAGGCGGACCGCGTCCACAGTACCGAGGCTAGCGTCGACTTCCAGAGTGTTGCGCTGTGGGTAGCTATCCCATAGTTCCCGCAGTCTCCGCTGCCCATTGGAATTCTGGGTTGAGATCCCAATGCCTGATGATGCAAAAACAGTGTCTCGGGGGGTTCTGGGTACATGTCGTCAGGCCCCTCCCCCTCCGTCAGAGCAACGGCAGACAATCGATTCACGTCTTTTTACCTGGGTTACCTGTGCAGACAACATACAACAGCAAGCACGGAGCCCGCTCAGCTCAGCTCACCGTCACCATATATTATCTGGGTGCTGGCAGACGTGGTACTGTATTGCTACACAGCAGCAGCTAATTGCCTTTTGGCAGTAGACGGTGCAGTATGACTGGAAGCATCAGAGAAGCTTTGAAAATGTGTTTTGTGACTGGTCAGGCTACGGTGTGAAACTTCTGTTTGTTTCTTCTTGATGAACACTCCGCCCCCCCCCCCCCCCCCCCCGGTTCACTCTACTTCCCTGTAAACTAACCACCCTCCCCCCCCTTCGAGCACCGCTTGCAGAGGCAATAAAGTCATTGTTACTTCACATTCATGCATTCTTTATTAATTCATCACACAACTAGGGGAATAACTGCCAAGGTAGCCTGGGAGGGGTGGGGGAGGAGGGAAGGAAAAGGACACACTGCCGTTTAAAACTTTAAAACTTATTGAAGGCCAGCCTTCTGATGCTCGGGCAATCATCTAGGGTGGAGTGACTGGCTGACCGGAGGCCTCCCCCACCGCGTTCTTGGACGTCATTTCTGTTCAGCCGAGCAGGAATGGGCACCTCTGAATGTCCCCTTAATAACATCACCCCATTTCAACCAGGTGACCGTGAATGATATCACTCGCCTGAGGATAACAAAGAGAGATAAGAAATGGATGTTTTCTGCATGCCAGCAAACACCGGGACCATACGCTGCCATGCTTTGTTATGCAATGATTCCAGACTACGTGCTACTGGCCTGGCGTGGTAAAGTGTCCTACCATGGCAGACGGGATAAGGCAGCCCTCCCCAGAAACCTTTTGCAAAGGCTTTGGAAGTACATGAAGGAGAGCTTTCTGGAGATGTCCATGGAGGATTTCTGCTCCATCCCCATACACGTTAACAGACTTTTCCAGTAGCCGTACTGGCCGCGATTGCCAGGGCAAATTAATCATTAAACACGCTTGCTTTTAAACCATGTGTAATATTTACAAAGGTACACTCACCAGAGGTCCCTTGTGTGCCCTCAGAGTCTGGGAGCACGCCTTGGGTGAGTTCGGGGGTTACTGGTTCCAGGTTCAAGGTGATAAACATATCCTGGCTGTTGGGGAAACCGGTTTCTCCGCTTCCTTGCTGTGAGCTATCTTCATTATCTTCATCATCATCTTCCTCGTACCCCGAACCCGCTTCCCTGTTGCGTGATTCTCCATTGATGGAGTCAAAGCACACAGTTGGGGTAGTGGTGGCTGCACCCCCTAGCATGGCATGCAGCTCTGCGTAGAAGCGGCATGTTTGCGGCTCTGCCCCGGACCTTCCGTTTGCCTCTCTGGCTTTGTGGTAGGATTGCCTTAGTTCCTTAATTTTCACATGGCACTGCTGTGCGTCCCTGTTATGGCCTCTGTTCTTCATGGCCTTTGAGACTTTTTCTAATATTTTGCCATTTTGTTTACTGCTACGGAGTTCAGCTAGCACTGATTCATCTCCCCATATGGCGAGCAGATCCCGTATCTTCCGTTCTGTCCATGCTAGAGCTCTTTTGCGATCCTGAGACTCCATCATGGTTACCTGTGCTGATGAGCTCTGCGTGGTCACCTGTGCTCTCCATGCTGGGCAAACAGGAAATGAAATTCAAAAGTTTGTGGGGCTTTTCCTGTCTACCTGGTCAGTGCATCTGAGTTGAGAGTGCTGTCCAGAGCGGTCACAATGAAGCACTGTGGGATAGCTCCCGGAGACCAATAACGTCGAATTCTGTTCCAATTCCGACCCGCTAAGGCCGATTTTAGCGCTAATCCCCTCGTTGGAGGTGGAGTAAAGAAACCGGTTTAAGGGCCCCTTAACGTCGAAAAAAAGGGCTTTGTCGTGTGGACGGGTCCAGGCTTAATTCGATTTAACGCTGCTAAATTCGACCTAAACTTGTAGTGTAGGCCAGGCCATATCCAACTGTTTTAGGTGTCCCTGGAGACCTTTAGATAAATGTAGTTCTACTTCAATGCTTTTAAGGTACTTTGGGGTAGGTCTTCACTACTCCAGCTATAGTGGCATGGCTACAGTGCTGAACTGTAGCTGTGGTGCTGTAGCATAGATGAGTCCTACATAGACAGAAGGGGGGTTTCAGTCAGTGTAATTAATCCACAGCACTAGCAGTCAAGACAGCAAGATCAGATAAACTGCAGTGATATTGTTGCAGAGCTGTGCTCATGTTACTTCATCCTGTAATAATTTTATATTAAGCCAGTTGATTAGTTTATATGATGAACTGTGATGCACTGATTGTATTACTAACAACAGTTTGGAGCAGATTATGCAATGGTCTATCCAGCAGTCTGTCCTGCACATGGCTGTCATGATTCATACATTCTGTAGAACTCACTATCAGATGATATAATCAATAAGATGCCATTGGATCTTGGTGCATCCATGATGTGCTGTTTTTGTCTGGTAGGACAAGATGACTGAGGTGTTTCATACCTATTTTGCTTTAGTTTTCACTAAAAAGGTTAATGGTCAACACAATATTAACAAAATGGGGGAAGGAACACACACCAAAATAGGGAAAAAACAGAATAAAGACTATTTTAGATAAGTTAGATGTATTCATGTTGGCAGGGCCTGATGAAATTCATCCTAGAGTACTTAGGGAACTAGCTGAAGCAATCTCGGAGCCATTAACAATTATATTAAAAAACTCATGGACGACGGGTGAGGTACCAGAGGACTGAAGAAAGGCAATCTTTAAAAAGGGGAATGAAGAAGACCCAGGGAATTATAGGCTGATCAATCAACTTCGATACCTGGAAAAATACTAGAACAAATGATTAAACAATTAGTTTGTAAGCACTTAGAGGATAATTGGGTTATAAGCAATAGCCAGCATGGATTTGTCAAAAACAAATAAAGCCAAGCCAACCTAATTTTTTTTGACAGAGTTATTGGCCTAGTGGCTAGGAGGGAAGTAGTAGATGTGATATATTTTGATTTTCAGTAAAGCTTTTGATCCAGTCCCACGTGACATTCTCATAAGCGAACTAGGGAAATGTGATCTAGATGAAATTACTATAAGGCTTTTTTACCCAGTTGTGTACCAACATACCCGAAGAGTAGTGGTCAATGGCTTGCTGTCAGACTGGGAGGTGTATCTTGTGGAGAACCTCAGGGCACAGTTCTGGATCCGGTATCACTCAATATTTTCTTTAATGACTTGGATAATGGAGTAGAGAGTATGCTTATAAAATTTGCAGATGACACCAAATTGGGAGAAGCTGCAAGCACTTTGGAGGACAGGATTGGAATTCAAAATGACCTTGTTGAATTCAGACCAGTTCTTCAGTGAATTAAGATGAAATTCAATAAAGCCCAGTGCAAAGTACTGCATTTAAGAAGGGAAAAAATCAGCTACAAAATGGGGAATAACTGGTTACATGATAGGACTGTTGAAAAGGATCAGGGGGGTATTGTAGATAACAAAATGAATGAGTCAACAATGCAATGCAGTTGTGAAAAAGGCAAATATCTATTTGGCACTGGTGACGCCTTAACTGGAGGACTGGGTACCCTTGAGAAAATATGTGAACAAATTGGAGAGAAAGTCCAGAGGAGAGCAACAAAAATGATAAAAGGTTTAGAAAGCTTGACATATGAGGAAAGGTTAAAAAAATGTTTAGTCGTGGGAAAAAAAAGATCTGCGAGTGGGGAAGGACCTGATAAAAATCTTCAAATATATTAAGGGCTGTTATAAATTGGACAGGGGTCAATTGTTCTCCATATCTGCTGATAGTAGAACCAGAAGTAATTGCTTAATCTGCAGCAAGGGAGACTTCGGTTAGATACTGGGGAAAATATTCTAACTATAAAGGTATTAACCTCTGGAACAGGCTTCCAAGGGAGGTTGTAGAATCTCCATCATTTGAGGTTTTTCAGAATAGTTGGACGATCACCTGTCAGGCCTGGTCTAGGTTTGCATGGTTCTGCCTCAGTATAGGATTCTGGATTAGATGACCTCTTGAGGTTCCTTCCAGCCCTCTACATTTCTAGCTCCAATTCATATAGTTGGAAGTACTGGTTAACTAGTGTTCACTTAACCAGGGTTCTGCTAAGCTTTACTTCTAAACTACAGTACAGAATCTATACTATGCTTGGCCTATTGGCAACAGTTGTACAAGACCCTCACTAAATGGTGTTAATGCATTTTGCATTCATGGTTAGCATCTGGAAGTCCCAGTACCTAATGCCAAGCATTGTAAAACGTGAATCCTAATTTGCTTATACAACATGTAAAAACTGACAGAGGCTTGATGTTTTGGTATTGATATTAAAATCTTGGGTTCAGGATGTCAGAAATAGTTTAATTAGAAACTATTTTAAGGCAACTTTAGTGATTATGTAGTTTCATTTGATCTAAATCTTATCAAGGTATTACAAGTATCTATCTCTATGGTACTGTAGCGGGGCGGCCTGGCTTCCAGGCGCCCCAGGAAGGGATGAGCCAGAAAAGCCGCCAGAGTGGGCGGAGCCACCGCAGCCTGTCCCCGCCCCCCGGAAGTCAAGGGGCGGGACAGGAAGTATAAAGGCCAGGCCCCAGCGCTCAGTAGCTGGCCGGCAGCGGGAGAGGACAGACGCTGGTGTCCGAGCTCCCGCCGACCTGAGCCTGCCGAGAGCCCGGTACCCAGAGGAGGACTGGCCGAGCCTGCCGAGAGCCCGGTATCCAGAGGAGGACTGGCCGAGCCGGCCGAGAGCCCGGTACCCTGAGGAGGACTGGCCGAGCCTGCCGAGAGCCCGGTACCCTGAGGAGGACTGGCCGAGCCTGCCGAGAGCCCGGTATCCAGAGGAGGACTGGCCGAGCCGGCCGAGAGCCCGGTACCCTGAGGAGGACTGGCCGAGCCGGCCGAGAGCCCGGTATCCTGAGGAGCAGTCTGAGCTTCCCCCCGCCGAGGGCCCAGAGGGAGTGACAGACCTACCTGGTGCTCGGGGCCCGGAGGAGCCCATGATCTGTGACCCAGCAGACGGAACTCAGGAGGAGCAGGTACCCATGGAGGAGGAGATGGGAAGTGGCCCGGGGATAGCAGACCCCGAACCCATGTCAGTGTGTTGCGGTCAGGATCCCCACTGACTGCGCGGCAGACGGACTGCTGCGGATAGGGCCCCGGGCTGGAACACAGTGGAGTGGGCGGGCCTGTGTTCCCCCCCTGCCACCCCGCGCCGGGTGGCAGTCTCTCCTCCTCCTTGTCCAAGGGGCCTGGGCCCCTGACAGACTATCCGTTGGCTGCCCTGCCCTGACCTAGGGCCTGGGCTAACCCAAACTGACCCAGCCCCTGCTACAAGGCCTGGGCCTCTGACTGACTATTGGTTTGCTGCCCCGCCCTGACCCAGGGCCGGAGCTGTTAATTGTGTGCTCAGCCCCTGCATAAGGGCCTGAGCTCTAAACTGTTCATTGTCTGCTCAGCCCCTGCACAAAGGGCCTGAGCTCAGAACTGTTAATTGTCTGCTCAGCCCCTGCACAAAGGGCCTGAGCTCAGAACTGTTAATTGTCTGCTCAGCCCCTGCACAAAGGGCCTGAGCTCAGAACTGTTAATTGTCTGCTCAGCCCCTGCACAAAGGGCCTGAGCTCAGAACTGTTAATTGTCTGCTCAGCCCCTGCACAAAGGGCCGGAGCTCAGAACTGTTGATTGTCTGCTCAGCCCCTGCCCAAAGGGCCTGAGCTCAGAACTGTTAATTGTCTGCTCAGCCCCTGCACAAAGGGCCTGAGCTCAGAACTGTTAATTGTCTGCTCAGCCCCTGCACAAAGGGCCTGAGCTCAGAACTGTTAATTGTCTGCTCAGCCCCTGCACAAGGGCCTGAGCTCAGAACTGTTAATTGTGTGCTCAGCCCCTGCCCAAAGGGCCTGAGCTCAGAACTGTTATTCGCTTTGTAGCGGGGCGGCCTGGCTTCCAGGCGCCCCAGGAAGGGACGAGCCCCACCCCGGAACTACTACACGTGGCGAGCCAGGCAGGAGTTCCGCCCAGGATGTGGGCGCGAACCCTCGACTCCGGGGAGAGAGGGGCCGGGGGAGAAAGATCCCCCTCCCGAGACATGGATCTGTCCCAGCTCTTGGCCCTGGTGACAGAAACCCAGGAGCGGCAGCAGGCGGCACAGCTGCAACAGCAAAGGGAGCAGCAGGCCGCACAGCTGCAACAGCAGCAGCAGCTCATGGAGCAGCTTGGAACTCAACGGAACCAGCTCGTGCAAGACCTGGTCACCCAGCAGCAGGAGTTCCAGCGGGAATGTCTCCAGCAACTCGCAGCGACGCTGGCCCAGCCTGGAGGCGCAGCCGGGACTACGCGGCCCAGCCCCCCGATCCGGCTGACGAAAATGGTGCCCGGCGATGACCCCGAAGCCTTTCTCGTCACCTTCGAGCGGGTGGCCGTTGTCGCCGGTTGGGCCCCGGAGCTATGGGCTTCCATATTAGCCCCATACCTGACTGGGACGGCGCAGATGGTCTACCGAGGCCTGTCGGTGGAAGCCACCCAAGACTACAGCCAAGTAAAGGCTGCCATTCTTGATGCCCTGGATGTGAGCCCCGAGACTTTCCGGCAGCGGTTTAGGAGTCTGACCTACCCCACGGGGGCCCGACCTCGGCAGGTGGCTCAGGAACTCCGGGAAACCTGCAAGCGGTGGTTACAACCCGAGCACCGAACATCGGAGGAGGTAATGGAACAGGTGCTGCTGGAGCAGTTCACCCATGTTCTTCCACCACGGGGGCGGGCCTGGGTCCTCCGGCACCGACCAGCGACCCTGACCGCCGCCGTGTCCCTAATGGAGGACTTCCTCGCGGCTGACACGCCGATAGGCCCAGGACTCCGAGGGCCCCCACCCGGGGCGGAGCGCCCTACCCCCGAGAAGAAAGGAACACCCGCTCGAGCAGATTCACGGATTTCGTCCCGGGGAGCCGAGGGTGGGACTCGGGCCCCGGTGGCACCCGGGCGACCCGCTCGGACCCCGACCCCCATAGGGCAAAAAGACCACCGAAGTCCGCCGGGACCCCCCCCTGGCGTCCGGCCCCAGACGGGGCGGGCCACCCCGGGGCCCTGTTTCTCCTGCGGGGAGTACGGCCATCTCCAGCGGGATTGCCCAGGGCTGGAGTGTACCTTTGGCCAGGTCTGTGCAGGGGAGGCTCGGGCCCGTCCTTCCCAGGCAGCTAAGATCACCGTGCCGGTGGTCCTTGAAGGATACCCGACGGTGGCCCTCCTCGACTCGGGCTGCGGACAGACGCTAGTCCGCCAACGCTTCGGTCCCCCGGCTGACGCCCGATTGGGTGAAATTCGCCTGCAGTGCATCCATGGAGACGTACGGCCCTACCTGAGTACCCGGGCCCAGCTGACGATCGAGGGGGTCACCCGATCAATGGTGGTGGGACTGGCCCCACGACTGGCATACCCCGTGATCCTGGGCCGAGACTGGCCGGAGTTTCCAGCACTCCTCCGCCGGCATGCAGGAGACGACCCGCGGGCCATGCCCGCCCTAAAAGGGGAGACCCCCGAGAGTGAAGGAGAGGAAAGGGAAACCCCCGAGCCAACCAGCTCGGCCGGAGAACCAGAGGATGCTTCCCGAGGGGCGGCGACGGATTCCTCGGCCACCATGGACTTCTGCCGGGACCAACGGGCCGACCCCACTCTTCAGCGAGTATACGAACAATTGGCCATGGCGAATGGGACTGTCCTCGACCCCGGTCGAGCGGCCCAGTGGCCACACTTTGAGTTGCGGCAAGACCGCCTGTATCGGGTCGAGCGGGACCCCCACACGGGGGAGACCCGAACCCAACTCCTCGTTCCCCGGCGTCATCGACAGTCCGTCATGAAGTTGGCCCATGACGTCCCCGCGGCTGGGCACCTCGGTCACGAGAAAACCCTGGCCCGGATTTTGGGACGCTTCTTCTGGCCAGGGGTGTACCAGGAGGTGAAGAACTACTGTAATTCCTGCCCGCGCTGCCAGTTGGCCGCCCCGGCCCAGACTCCCAAGGCCCCGTTGATCCCGATGCCCCTGATTGAGACACCCTTCGAGCGCGTGGCCATGGACCTAGTGGGGCCCCTTCCCAAAAGCAGTGCAGGGTTTCAATACATCTTGGTGATGTTGGACTATGCTACCCGGTTCTCCGAGGCAATTCCCCTCCGGAACATTACAGCCCGCACCATCGCTGATGAGCTAGTGAAAATTTTTGCCCGTGTCGGCCTACCCCGCGAGATCCTCACAGATCAAGGGACAAACTTTACGTCGCGGCTGCTCCGCCAGGTGTGTGAGCTTCTGGGGGTCAAGCAACTGCGAACGTCAGTCTATCATCCCCAGACGGACGGGCTGGTCGAGAGGTTTAACCGGACCTTAAAAGACATGCTCCGTAAGTTCCCCCCGGAAGACCTTCGCCGATGGGACCAGCTACTCCCACCCTTGCTCCTAGCGGTCCGAGAGGTCCCCCAGTCGTCGACGAAATTCTCGCCGTTCGAGCTGCTCTACGGCCGTCGACCGCGAGGCCTATTGGACCTAGTGAGGGAAACTTGGGAGCAAACCCCGTCACCGGCCCAGGGACTCTTAAAGTACGTGATCCAGCTCCAGGAGTGTCTTAAGCAAGCGGGAGACCGGGCCCAAGAGAATTTGAAAGCCGCCCAGGAGACGCAAGCCCAGGCCTACAACCGGGACGCCCAAGCACGGGACTTCTTACCCGGAGACCGGGTATTACTCCTTCTCCCCTCCAGTGAGTCGAAGGTTCTGGCTCGCTGGCAAGGACCATATGAGGTGGTCCGGAAAGTGGGCCCGGTTACATATGAGATCGACCAGCCCGACCGGAAGAAGCGGATACAGCAGTACCACATCAACCTGCTCAAGCCCTGGCGGGAACGAGAAGGGCTTTTGATTAACCCCTACCCACCAGAGCCCGAGCTAGGGCCCCAGGTAGCCCATACCCGGGACCCTGAGGAACCCCAACTTGGGGAGACCCTGACGGAGGAACAACTCAAGCAAACCCGGTGCCTCCTACGAGCATTCCGTCACACCTTCACTGCCCAACCAGGAGCCACCTCCCTGGTGTACCATAGGATCCAAACGGAGCCAGGGGTGGTGATTCGCGGCGCGACCAGACCCTTGCCTTATCACCGGAGAGGCGCCGTGGATGAGGAAGTACGGGCGATGCTGGACCTGGGCGTGATTGAACCCTCGCACAGCGAGTGGCGAAGCCCCATCGTATTGGTACCGAAGCCCGACGGCTCCCAACGGTTCTGCATCGACTTTAGACGTGTGAACGCCATCTCCAAGTTCGATGCCTACCCCATGCCCCAGATAGACGAGCTGTTGGCTCGGTTAGGAGGAGCTCGTTACATCACGACCCTGGACCTCAGCAAGGGGTATTGGCAAATCCCCCTGGATCCTACTTCAAGGGAGAAAACTGCATTCGCCACCCCTACGGGCCTATACCAGTTTACTCGAATGCCCTTCGGCCTCCACGGAGCCCCGGCCACGTTTCAGCGCCTGATGGACCGCCTCCTCCAACCCCATCAAGACTACGCGGCGGCCTATTTGGACGACGTAGTCATTTACAGCCCGCAGTGGGAAAACCATCTGGAACAGGTCGCCGCCGTCCTGAGGTCCTTGCGGGCCGCCGGGTTAACGGCTAACCCGAAGAAGTGTTGCATCGGCCGACAAGAAACTAAGTATCTGGGGTACGCTATCGGGCACGGCCAGGTGAAACCACTGGTGGACAAAGTGCAGGCCATTGCGACCTGCCCCCCGCCCACCACGAAACGGCAAGTACGCCAGTTTCTGGGGCTAGCGGGGTATTATCGACGCTTCATTCCCCACTTTGCGGCTATCGCAGCCCCCTTGACGGGACTCTTAACGAAGGAAAGCCCCCGGCAAGTGGTCTGGACCCGTGAGTGTGACGAAGCCTTTCAAGCCCTCAAGACAAGCCTGTGTCAAGAGCCAGTCTTATATAGCCCCGATTTCAAGCAGGCCTTCATCCTGCAAACCGACGCTTCGGAGGTGGGTCTCGGGGCAGTCCTCTCCCAAGAGGTTGGCGGCGAAGAGCACCCGGTCCTTTACATCAGTCGGAAGCTCTTCCCCTGAGAAAAGAACTATGCCGTGGTGGAAAAGGAAGCCCTAGCCGCGAAGTGGGCTTGTGACGCCCTGCGGTACTATCTCCTGGGAGCCCCTTTCATCTTGGTCACCGACCACTCTGCTCTCCAGTGGTTGGCCCGCATGAAGGACCATAATATGCGGCTGCAGCGGTGGTACTTAGCGCTGCAACCTTATGCCTTCACCGTTCGCCATCGGGCTGGGAGAGACCACGCAAACGCCGACTTCCTTTCCCGCCTAGGAGGTATGGAAGGGTCTGGCCCCGGTACCCGGGAGCCAGCCTTGAGGGGGGGGCCGTGTAGCGGGGCGGCCTGGCTTCCAGGCGCCCCAGGAAGGGATGAGCCAGAAAAGCCGCCAGAGTGGGCGGAGCCACCGCGGCCTGTCCCCGCCCCCCGGAAGTCAAGGGGCGGGACAGGAAGTATAAAGGCCAGGCCCCAGCGCTCAGTAGCTGGCCGGCAGCGGGAGAGGACAGACGCTGGTGCCCGAGCTCCCGCCGACCTGAGCCTGCCGAGAGCCCGGTACCCAGAGGAGGACTGGCCGAGCCTGCCGAGAGCCCGGTATCCAGAGGAGGACTGGCCGAGCCGGCCGAGAGCCCGGTATCCTGAGGAGGACTGGCCGAGCCTGCCGAGAGCCCGGTACCCTGAGGAGGACTGGCCGAGCCTGCCGAGAGCCCGGTACCCTGAGGAGGACTGGCCGAGCCTGCCGAGAGCCCGGTACCCTGAGGAGCAGTCTGAGCTTCCCCCCGCCGAGGGCCCAGAGGGAGTGACAGACCTACCTGGTGCTCGGGGCCCGGAGGAGCCCATGATCTGTGACCCAGCAGACGGAACTCAGGAGGAGCAGGTACCCATGGAGGAGGAGATGGGAAGTGGCCCGGGGATAGCAGACCCCGAACCCATGTCAGTGTGTTGCGGTCAGGATCCCCACTGACTGCGCGGCAGACGGACTGCTGCGGATAGGGCCCCGGGCTGGAACACAATGGAGTGGGCGGGCCTGTGTTCCCCCCCTGCCACCCCGCGCCGGGTGGCAGTCTCTCCTCCTCCTTGTCCAAGGGGCCTGGGCCCCTGACAGACTATCCGTTGGCTGCCCTGCCCTGACCTAGGGCCTGGGCTAACCCAAACTGACCCAGCCCCTGCTACAAGGCCTGGGCCTCTGACTGACTATTGGTTTGCTGCCCCGCCCTGACCCAGGGCCGGAGCTGTTAATTGTGTGCTCAGCCCCTGCATAAGGGCCTGAGCTCTAAACTGTTCATTGTCTGCTCAGTCCCTGTCTAAGGGCCTGAGTTCTGAACTGTTAATTGTGTGCTCAGCCCCTGCACAAAGGGCCTGAGCTCAGAACTGTTAATTGTGTGCTCAGCCCCTGCACAAAGGGCCTGAGCTCAGAACTGTTAATTGTCTGCTCAGCCCCTGCACAAAGGGCCTGAGCTCAGAACTGTTAATTGTCTGCTCAGCCCCTGCACAAAGGGCCGGAGCTCAGAACTGTTGATTGTCTGCTCAGCCCCTGCACAAAGGGCCTGAGCTCAGAACTGTTAATTGTCTGCTCAGCCCCTGCACAAGGGCCTGAGCTCAGAACTGTTAATTGTGTGCTCAGCCCCTGCCCAAAGGGCCTGAGCTCAGAACTGTTATTCGCTTTGTAGCGGGGCGGCCTGGCTTCCAGGCGCCCCAGGAAGGGACGAGCCCCACCCCGGAACTACTACAGTACCTACAAACTTAAGTATTTTCTCGCAGTAAGCTGTACAATGCCCCGCCACTGTGTCTCCACCCTGACCTTGAGCCTATACCTCTCTGGACAAAATCATATGGGCAGGAGTGTTCCACCTGGCCCAGGATCCATTATTTCTATAGCCATTCAACCTGGATAGTGTTTTTGTATTGATGTAATAGAGGCATTTCTTATTGTTGCAGTATGCCAGCTGAGAGAATCTGCCATTTCTAGCAGGTAGTGTTCACTACCTCATTTTCAGTTTCATTTGTTCCCCTTCCCACTAAAAGCAGTAATGGTTAATGAATTCTACTGTATAGTATTAATCATTGCAGACACCTCTTCTCTAGAAATGATTTACCATCAATACATTTCACATAATTTTCTGAGTAGCCATCAGACAATTACTTTTTGTTAGTAGCAAGCCTGTCTGAATTTCACCTAGGGAAAAGAGGTTGCTTACTGGTCATCTCATGCATCTGAATTTTAAGCAATAAAGACTAAAGCATTCTAAGTTGCCACAATAGTGGGGTTATTTTAACTTGTTCAATTGTGTTAATTCTGTTTCCATTCCACATGCATTCTTTCACCGCCATGTCTTTCTATATGCTTGTCTGGGTTATATGTTGACAGCGGGCTGGATTTTATTTGACAGCTTTGTATCAGCTCATAGACTTATAGTCTTTAAGGTCAGAAGGGACCATTATGATCTTCGAGTCTGACCTCCTGTGGCCAACGCAGGCCACAGATTCTCACTCACACACTCCTGTAACAAACCCCTACCTATGTCTGAGCTATTAAAGTCCTCAACTTGTGGTTTAAAGACTTCAAGGTGCATAACTTCCCCAATTTTTACTGCCCCAATGTATTGTCCTATCTGCTCAGTAAGTTTCAGTTACATTCTGTCCAAAGATTACTAGCCTGGATTCCTTGGTATGTGGCACTCTGTTGGCTTTTATTTGATTGTAGACTTAAAGCTTTTTGAGGTAGTTATTGACTCAAATGATTATTTTAATTGTGGTAGGTGAGTGGTGAATTTTAGTGTCCACGAGTGAGGAAACCTGACACACTGATTGGCCCCAATACAAATAACCTACTGTGCATGTACTGTATACAGCAGTAGTCATATCGTCTGTGATGGTCAGCTAATTTCAATAATCTAAATTAGGATGTTAATTTTAGATTTTTCAAAGACATATGGTTAGTCTCATTACCAAGCCCCACATTGGTTTCTACAGCACTTTACAACTTTGGGAGTTTCTATTTCTGCATCATGCACAGATCCAAACGTCTGTTAATAAAATGAGTCTTTTGAGACCCTCCCTTATAACTACAAATAGGCAGATCTAATATTACAAAGCAACAAATCTGTTAGACAAACCGTAGGGATTTGCTTCTTTGCTGGCACAAACTCGTGTTGACAGCTAGGGTGTTTGAGACTCAGAAAACCCCATTCTTGAATTCACAAAACTGCACTGTTTTTTAAAGTGTTAGAATAGTATATAATCCATTTGAATAATAAACACACTTTTCTTCATCACTGTGCATCTGTTCCTGAAAATATAAAATAAAAAGATGGAACTTATGTTCCTCTAATCATTCTTAGAATGATTCCAATTCGTGCACTACAATTCCTGTTCAATGTATTCAGCTTTATTTTGCATCAGACTTTTTCCAATAAGGTGCATAAATAAGATTCTGAGATAATGATGTACTTTCCCTTACAACAGTGGGATTGTTAACATTTAATCAAATGTTGCTGAGCATCATATCAAGCTGTTTAAAAACTGTAAGTGTACAATACAAATCCTAAATGTAGATTTGTAACCATAAATGTCAGGTTTCCTTAGATTAAGAGAATTAAACTCCTAAAGCCAGTACATACTCTGAGCAAAAGTAGGATAGAGTGTTGGATTTTGGAAAAACCTTGGGTTGAAAAATGTTATTTTGAGCATGTAAATAGGCCTGGTGTGGGTTCTCCACATCATAAGGGGGCATAAAGAAGGGTTGAAGGAAAACCAATTAACAGTAGCTCCCCTCCCCACTACCTTTTACCTAAACTCATATTAGTCTCTTCCATTAGTTGTCTCTGCTGTGACATCACTGACTTTGGCCTCATAGGTGAATAACATGTAACCTTTCAGCAATTTACCATTGAGTAGCCTGTTCCTGCCCCATCTATGTCACTTCTGAGTTTGTCCCCTACTCTCTCTAAAAGAAGAGATTCCTGCTGATTCCCTCAACAACTTCAAATTTGGATCTCAGCATTAACTGGAATAAATGTCAATTTTATAATCTAGAATTACCGAACTGACACTTGTCTTTTAAATGGAAACATTTAAGAGTCCTTGTTTGGAAGGGAGAGGAGGAGATACACTATCTGAATGCTGGAGGCATTATACCTACATCAGGAGCTAGCAAAGTGCCTTGAAAGGTGCTGGAAACAATGTAGACCTTAACCAAGTTTTGAAGAGGTGAAGCACCCTTAGTCTGCCCAGACATGCCCCATCTGGAGTATTCAGTGTTGAAAGCAGCACAAGTATTCTAGTTCCCTCTCACCCCACCTTTGTACTTGGGAAGCAGTGGTTCTAGCATTATGGTTGTTAGAACATAAGAATGGCTATACTGGATCAGATTAATGGGCCATGTAGCCCGGTTTCCTGTCTTCTGACAGTAGCCAGTGCCAGATGCTTCAGAGAGAAAGAACAGAACAGGGCAATTTCTAGTGATCCATCCAGTCCCAGCTTCTGGCAGTCCAGCGTTTAGGGACAACCAGAGTATGGCGGGACACCCAGGACCATCTTGGCTAATAGCCATTGATGGACCTGTCCTCTATAAACTTAAGTCTTTTTTGTTGTTTTGTTTGTTTCCTGTGATGAGCTCCAGGACACAGGCAAATAATCCCTACATCTTTTCCCCTTCTTCATTGACCAGCATTGGGGCTTCATTGACCTAATATACTTCCTAGAACTAGAAAAGCTGAAATTTAAAGACAAATGGAAACATTGCAAAGGTTGAAATACTAGGGTTCTGGCATTTGAGTGGTTAAAGAATTTATCAAATCTGCAAATATCTACAAACTGCTATTTTTTTCTGTGTTCTTGTGTGATAACAGCATCAAACAGGTTTAGAAATTTAAATAGCGAATGTAGAATTGTTTTTGTTTACTTTAACAGAATACAAAATTATGGTAATTGGTGGTAGATATGCTGAAAAATGTAATCTAAAGATATATTATTTTAACATGATGATAAAATAAAATAAATGAGAAACTCAGTAGCATCACTGGGGGAAGGAGTCAGTAAGGGAAGCTAGCTTTCTTGGAATAGAAATCCTTAGACATTTAAAATGACTTTCTTATTATATTGGGCCAAATTCATCTCTGCTGCTTTCACTTTAATGGTTAGGTTGCCTTGTGAATACAAAATGAAATAGCACGGTTAGCTTTGCGGATATTGATAAAAGGAACTTCCTTCAAAGGAACAATGTAAACACTGCATACTCTCATGGGGGCAAATATGATAGTCTGCTAGCCTATTATGTTTTTTCTTTGACTTCCCCAACCTAGAAAATAAGTTGAAAGGCTTTAGTATCACAAAATTGTTACTTAAAAGGAGTTTCTTAGGATAACAGTTGTGTGCAGCTGAGTTGAGGAAGATTAAATTACTGAAAGAGAGCTCCTGCAAAAAAGGCATGTAAGCCTTGTTAAAAGGAGATGGAGGAAGATCAGAATGAATGTAGGAGAAATATATTCACCACAGTATTTTTTAAAGCTGTTGGCATTATTATTATTTGTTCATTATTGTTCAACATTTTAAAACAGTAGGCAAAACCTAAAATCACATTAAAAGATTTTTCATGAATTTGCTAATATATTTAGTCATATTCTACCACTCTTCCATTCACTGAGTCAGATCATGCACCATGAATAGTCCCAAATGGGGTACCCAAAATTAAGGTTGGCAGAATCTTGCCCACAGAAAGCAACTGGTAAAACTTAAGGTCAGATTCTGCCTGGCCTTTACATACTGCACAATGGGTGGTAAGACTCAAGTAGCTTTCCCTCACTTAACCTATAACACAGCACATATAAGGCCTGGTCCCCAGTAAGCCCCCACTTCGGACTAAGGTACGCAAATTCAGCTACGTTAATAACGTAGCTGAATTTGAAGTACCTTAGTCCGAACTTACCGCGGGTCCAGACGTGGCAGGGAGGCTCCCCCATTGATGCCGCGTACTCCTCTCGCCGAGCTGGAGTACCGGCGTCAACAGCGAGCACTTCTGGGATCGATCTGGGATTGATTTATCGCGTCTTAACCAGACGCGATAAATCGATCCCAGAACATCGATTGCCTGCCGCCGGACCCTCCGGTAAGTGTAGACATACCCTAAGGGATAGGGATAATTGAACTCCCTATACTCTGAGGAGACCAAGAAATGGCCCAACCCTACTTTTCTGTGGGCACATAGTGCCCCAAAAGGGGCAGAGAGGATGGTGGAGGAGTCAAGGTCATGTAGGGTGACCAGATGTACTGATTTTATAGGGACAGTCCCAATATTTGGGGCTTCGTCTCATGTACCCCTCACTTCCTATCCTGATTTTTCACACTTGCTATCTGGTTACCCTAAGGTCATGATCATGCAGTGCCTATACTTCCCGCACTGTTGCAGTGGAGTGGGGGTAAGCTGTACCTCATAAAAGGGTATGGCAGTGACCCCTGTATGCTTGGATGGCTCCATTCTGTTCTTGCTGTGTGTTGCTGGAGTGCGATATTTGGCAATTGCTTGTCATTCCTAAGGGTGCTGTTGTGTAGAGTTTCACATGGTTCACATCATATTATAACTAATTACTTCAAAATTTTAAAACATGACTACATGTGCCAATCCGCTGTCCTGGGCCCCTCTACCATAACTTAAAAATCACAACATTAAAAAAGTAGTACCCCTAAATATATCATCTCAGCCCATGCCCTCAGCAGCCTTAACAAAGAGCAGAGCAAAACAAAAACAAATAAAAAGGGCTTTGTAACATTCTCAAAATGTTAACAAATCTGGGCTGTGGCAGACAAAGGGACTAACAGGCAAATAACACTGTTTTCAGTGCTCTGACAATACCCAGCTCTGTAGCTATTTCTCCTAATCCAGCCGCTGATGTTGAACACCTGGGCCAGCGTTTGAATGAGACTGGGGCTTGGTTGAAGCTTAATATAGGTAAAGACACAGGTACAACCAGAAGCTATGGTAAGGTATATACCTGTGCTTTAGATCTGTGTGTGTCCGTGTCAGATTCCAGCAGTGTCATATGCCCAGCTGTTCTTAAACACTTGTATAGCATCAGTGTCCAGCAACCCTTTTTTTCATATGTTCATCTTGTTAGTAAACTGCACCTATTTCATTTGGATGCAAACCTTACCATTGTGATCCTTGCCTTTTACCACAATGCATCTGCTCAGTTTTTAAGCAATGTATCTTGCAGGAGGGAGTATGTGATCTTAGTAGTCCAATATAGCCACTGCTGGCTCATGAGTGCATCTCCCTCTGCATTGTCCAACACATCCTCCACAAATGACAGATTAAGCATGATAGAATAAGACTGTAAAGGCAGTGGTGTAAAATCTAAGTTAGATCTGACAGACCTCAGCTCATTGAATTCAAGCAATTCTATGCGGAGCACATAAAGTCATTTTCTTCCCCTCCACTAGAGTAACTGTATAGTTAAGACAGACAAACTGTTTCAAAACATGAGTTAGTCTGGGGTTAAGAAGCTATCCTCATTGACACTCTACCCAAACAACTTCCCATTTTAACCCTCTACCTGCTTTGCCAAAAGGAGAAAATCACCAGAATTCTTGCTCCTAGAAATCTTAGCCTGTGTATGGTTGACAGAGTCCCCATTTTCACAGAACCTAGACCTTCTTTCTCTTTGTAGCTTAAAATTTCTCGCAGGTATTCAAGATTTGTTTTAAATATTCTGTACTTTTTTTTTTATTTCGTATAAATAGAGTATTAGATAATCAGCTCTGATGGCTGAGAATGTAATTAAGAAAATACAGTATAATATGGAAAATACAAATCTTGATATTATTAAAATATTCTGCTCGTGACAGCTTTCAAATATGTTTTCATTTCAACATTGTTTGCAGTGTTGTAGCCATGTTAGTCCCAGGATACTGAGAGATGAGCTTTCAGACTATGCAGAGTTTTTCAGGTCTGACCTGAAGAAGAGCTTTTTGTAGCTTGAAAGCTTCTCTCTCTCACCAGAAGTTGCTGCAGTAAAAAATATTACCCACCCCCTTGTTTCTTCCATTTCAATGTTTCCAGCATGGTAAAATGTGTAACAAATTTATTTCTCATTTTTTTAAAAAGGATAAATATCCTTCAGAACTTAATTAAAAGAACCCCATATGATAAGAGGTTAGTAAATTGAGTGGAGTTTAGTGCTCCCCACCCCTAGAATAATTTGATTCCCCCACACAGGCTAATTCAAGCATAAAATCCATACTGCTTTATTCAAGTAACCACACTGGAGACAATTGTGGCAATTGAAATATGCAATCATCTTTAAATTTTAGTGTGGACTATCCTTGATACTAATTGAATTGCCTCAAGGACTAAAATATAACTTCGAGGCCTTGTTTCAAATTATTGTGTTTCTCCTTTATTTACATAGTTTAATGGGGAGAAAGGAAGGAGCACAATCTACATTTAATATAAGTATTTTACTGAACCATGACAACTATCACTCTAGAGATCTTAAGCATATGCAGTATTTAGAGAAACTAAATATTTTCCATTGTGGCTATTCTTGATTATCCTTTTGACATAATATATGTATGTGCCATCTCTAATCTAATACTACTAAATATTTAATAAGTTTAGCAATAGCATATAAATACTTAACTCTGCTTTGTAGAAATTTACATGCTCTGAACAAATGTTTTCCACTGACACTTGACATCCTCAGCTCCCATTATTTCAAAGTGATTTATGCCCAAGAATAGCAGAATTTTAAAATCTGAAAGGGACCAGTTCTCCAAAATTCTCAGAACTGTTCAACTGTGGGCCTTATTCAGACATCACCCCCAGCCTGCCACACTTTCCCCCCATAAACTATGGTGAGGGGTAACTATTCGTTTTTCACTTTTATTTACCTATTAAAATCACTTGTCTAGAGCTCCAGGCGCATTAAATACTTTGCGTGTGCATGCTTAAAAACAACCCCCCCAAAATGCAATTGGTTCAGTATCATCAAAAGGGAATTGCAAATAACAGCTTCTTTCCTCAATCCACCCAATCAATCAACATCCACAAGGAGAGCTTGCAGAGTGGGGGTGATATGCAGCATTCAACATTTGATGGGGCTTTTAAGGATCAGAGAAAGAGAATCATAGAGTTGAGGCCCCCTGCCTGAAAATACTTTTGACCAATCCCCTCTTTAAGTCAGCAAGTAATAAGTATGAGAGCTTCCCCTGATTGCAACTGTTATGGAATGACATAAGGAGTGAGGGTAGAATAGGTTAGAAATATTTTGATGCAATGTTTTTTGTTTGGAAAATGCCAGTTTGTCAAAACCAAAACACTTTTTGCAGCAACATATCAATTTTGACTAAACTTTCTTCTTGAAGTTTTCTTAGGTCCAGGATGCAATTGAGAGAGAGTGAAAGCTAAGAATAGCCAATAGTTCACTGATTAGTGTACTCACCTGAGCTAGGGAAGAGTCAAGTTCAAGTCTGTGCTCTGGGTCTTCCCCACAGAGTTCTGTAATTACTGGGCTATCGAATTATTCTCTCCTGTCCAATGAATTTGTAATTATTTATACAAAGTATAATAGCTCTAACAGGAAAAGTTGAGAGAGTGATTCTGTATTCTAATAGGTGGATATAGGATACTCGGGCTCATGTCTGTATTCTAGAGCAGGGACTTAAACCTAGATCTGCTGTGTGCCAAGTGAGTGCCCTAACCAGTTGGCTCACCTGTATTGCATTTTTGGTGATCCCTCTTTTAACCAAAAATTCAAAGGGTCTCAGTTTTTTGTCTCAATGTGGACCAAAAATAAATACTAAAACCTCAGAATTGTTCATGAACTGGATTTCTTGTTTTCAGGCCAGCCCTAAGTGAGAAGTCTCTAAGGACACAGGTCCAAACCACTTACACCTTACATTTTCCCCAGAAGCAAATTGGAAGTCAGTACAGATTTCAGGAAAAAAAGCATAATATGTGGCAGGTCAGAAGTACCATTTTTAAGCAGTAGGCAGCCACAGTCTGCACTAGCTGAAATTTTAAGTACTCTTGAGGCATAGAACCATGTAGAGTGCATTGGAGCAGCTCAGGCTTGAGAAGTCTAAGGTACGGAAAGAAAGAAAATACAAAGTTGCATTCTTCTCACCAAATAGAGGGAAAATGCCACTGCTACCTCCAATAATCTGATAGCTTTACAAACTATATTTTATATTAGATCTAACTTAAAACTGTGGGTACACTCCCTTAAATGAGGTGGCATATTTTAGTTACTTTTCCTCAGCCTTAAAGCATTTCCTCATGTTTTACTGCATCAACCCAGAAGACTTGAGACAATGCAGTAGTTTTTGCCTATGCCACAATGCCCTTTGGATGGGTCACTTCAGCCAGGCAAAAACCATATGCTTGTCACACCAATCATTTTGGTGGCCAAAATTGCAGTCTGACATTTAGGTTTAGATCAAATACTGCGACATCTGTGCCTGTACAAAGGTACCTTAAACTAAACCCTTTAGTACTCTATCCACTTCAGCATAGACACGGCATCCTTCTAAACTCAGCAGGTATTTCCACTATTAAAAAGCCCTGTTCCATCCCAGAAAAGATCAGGACTCCAGAGACAGAGGATCTCCTTTTCTGGGTGCCTGAAGTCTGTGGTATTAAGCTCTACTTCTTCAAACAAGACATTACCTCTTCTGAAAAAGTGTTGGTAGGAGACATGAATTAAGAGCCAGCTGCTTTCTGACTTGCTACTGTCAAAGTCCCTGGCTCAGGCAGTTCTGTATCAAAGCTTCCAATGCCCCCTTTTTATTCAGGTTCAGATTTAGGAGATGGATCCAGGGAGACTCCACAGCAGTATGTGGTCAGGGACTCTGTTAAATTAATTCTGGTCATCTCTGAGGCTGCCTCAAAGATTCCATTAGCTCCCCTAATATTGCAGTCTGTGCTGCTGTATTAAAAGAAGAGATGGAATTCTATGGCTGGCGCTTCTCTTCACGAGTGCCAGGTATATCACCTGTGTTATGCACATAGGCCTAACTTTTAGTAAGTTTGTGTGCTCAGGTTGCCAGTTCAAACACCTGACACCAGCTCATAGATGAATAATGTGTGCACACACAACTCTATTTTTCTTGCAGTTATCAGGTGGTTTACACATTCTCTTCTGGAAAATTAGGCCATAGTTTACTAGCAGAGTACAAGTTTCTTCTCTTCATATATTTCCTTCAAGACTATAAAGAAATGTATACCATATAATTAAGCACCTATTCTGAATCTCTAAAAGAAAGGCATTTCAATCTTCTTTTAGGGTATTCCATCATAATATTGATATATCATAAGCAATAAACATTAACTATTTTTGTTACTGAATTAAAAATAGCCTTTAATAAACCACACTTGCCACTATGAATGCTAGATTTTCAGCATATTGGTACAGTGATTTTTATAAACTGCCTTTAGAAATTCTAGTTCAAATCTGGTTACATTTTCAAATTAAATGTTAAGTGGTCTATTTATGCCTTCTAGTGAAGAAAGTTCATATCATTTATTTCCCCCATGAGATGATGAGAGACTTGTCTGTGATTATATGCAAATATAGAGAAAATTGTTGGTCATGTCTAGGCAATAGGTATACCACTAGTAATTATAATTCCTGCCCCAAGTAATAGGCCAATCTCATACGCTGACACTTTCCACCATTTCAAAGTGCAGTTGTAGTCTGAAAATTGAGTAATATGTACAAAACTTTTTTATTAATTGTTTTTAGATGTGTTCAGAGCAATGTTGTCTGACTTTAATGGCAAAAGAAACTTCTATTGTCTATCTAATTTATCTAGGTAAGCCCTACAGAGTTGGATTTTATTATTTACTAAATTCCAGTTAGAGACAGGGCCGGCTCCAGGCACCAGCTTGCCAAGCAGGTGCTTGGGGCGGCCACTCTGGAGAGGGGCGGCACGTCCAGCTATTCGGCGGCAATTTGGCAGACGGTCCCTCACTCCCACTTGGAGCGAAGGACCTTCCGCCGAATTGCCGCCGCAGATCGCGATCGCGGCTTTTTTTTTTTTTTTTTTGCCGCTTGGGGCAGCAAAAACCCTGGAGCTGGCCCTGGTTAGAGAGGCAATCAGTTAAAGCCATGCAAACCTGTAGCCCTCAGGTATTACTGAGGACATAATTTGAAGGCAGAGTTTGCACAGATTAATTGAGGCTATGATTTATCTTCCAGAATACTTTACTGGTGTTGATGTGTGAGAAGGAGAGAATCTCTTTACTCTCAGATTTAGTTTGCAGAGTTGGAAATTAGAAAGAGAAAACACTTTCTTTTAAAGTGAGTACATCTGATGTAGAATAATTGAAACAAACTCAGAAACTAAGGGTAAAAATTTTCGATGCATTTTTCAGAGTAGAACTGCACTTTAACCAAACCATAATTATACACAAAACATAAAAGATAAAAAATAAATAGGACAATATATCATGTCTATAAGGGAATAATTAGTAGTAAGACATTGCATTTATCTCTAATATATTGCTGTTTATATATAGTTATAGATATAGATATAAATAAAAATCTTTACATTTCTTTTACAAAATGTGACAACCTAATTTAACTTGTATTAAGCTATCACTTTAGTAATCCATGAAAATAAAAAGTACCAGTTTGGTGATAATGCTAAAGTGTAAAACCTTCTGGATAACTGACTAATAAAACAGATTCCTTTTGTAAGTTACTTGTTACCACAGCAAAGGTGGCTTTAAGCTCTTCCCCAGTCATATCAGTGTTAACATTTAGGAGATAATGCTGCAAAAGATGAAGGACTTTGCAAAAAAGATATCTACCCTCAAGCATTGACCTTTCATTTTCAGTTAAGTCTTGCTGAAGTCTGTGGGGACGTCTGGCCCTTATTGCTTGTTGTACGGTAACTTTTATCACTGAAACAGATTTGGAAAGGAACACAGGGCAAGACCCTGGATGCAATCTTTTACTTTTGTACCTGCAGTTTATCTAAAATGTCCTTGTTTAAAATTATTGCATTTGTGATTGACATTTGAGGATGCTGAAGTTCTCACATTATATTTTACCAGCTTACACTTTTCAGCTTTGAAGCACTGTGCAGCAAACATCAGTGAGGATATGGCATAATGTAACATTATTGAAGGAATTCTGTTGTCTTGATTTGATGAAAGTAACACAGCACTGCCTAATAATTTGTTGAAAGATAATAATAGTGCTGCTCTGTTCAGACCAACATTTTGAAAACAGCCACGTAAATTAAGTTATTTTGGTAAGACTTTTCAGTGAGCGCCTAAAAGTAGTCATATAAAACAAAGTAGCTAGATTTTCAGAAGAGTTGAGCACCCAGAACTTCTATTGAAATGAGATATGGTTTGTCAAAACTTGCAGAAAATCTGGCAAGCTTTCATGTAAGTGCCTAAACATGGAGTTTGGCGCATAACTTAGACATCCATGTGTGAAAGTATTGGCCTTTCTTTGTTGCTTTGACAGTAATAAACATAAATCCAATGTTCTTGGCACTTTTAATATAAAATGATTTGTGGCTTCAAAACATGCACATAGACAAATATAACTGCAAAGGAAATAACATTTTTGTGTGCAAAAGGCACTTACCTATTTTTATCCAAAATCTTAAATTTCTATTTTAGGGACATACTCTGAAAGTACAATTTTTAGGCCTTTAAAATTACTGTGTATCCACCACCATTGCTTCACATGCAATAGCTGTGAAATGGTTACCCCTCCATAGTTCAGATTGAGATTACCCTCTCAACTTTTTCATACTCTGAAAGTGTATGCACATGTTGAAACATACTCTTCTTTTGTATCGTGTTTCCTTGCTGCCCATATTAAATATAACATCTAAGATACAGTATAATTTGATGAAACTGTAACCAGATATCAATACCTATGTATTTTGAGTATCTGTTTGCATGAATTGGAAACATTCCATCTTGAGGCATTAATTATATAACAATTTATATAATAATTTGTAGAATAATATAAATATTACATTTATAGAATATACAATTTGGTTTCCTGGCCAATTCATGTGATGCCATGTTCTGTTCTGTTCTTGATGAAACAATTAACAATCACTACAAATATACCAAGCTTGGGTCTTTCCCACCTGACCTTAGACATTCTTGTGACTTGTATTGATTTTATTATCCCACTTTACCCATACAAATGTAACCTGATCACCTTTTATTGATAATATCAATATTATCTTTATAGAGAATTTTGTAGAGTCACAGTGAATATAAAAGCTTATCCACATATACTTCAAAATTACATACAAGGATATCTGTTGCTTTAGCATCTGGACTGGCTTTTTAATAGACTCCTCCCCCCTTAGGACACATTAAGTTTGACTATCAGAAGACTAACAATTATAGTTATTTTAAAACAATATTAATTTCCCCAACATATATGGACTGCCTGAAAGCCAAAATCAAACTGGTCATTTCCATTGCAAACTCATGCTTCCCTTTTTAATCTTCCTCACCTACAATTATAACCACTCCACTGTCCTTACTATTCTTTGTCTTCTGTTTTCTTCTGTCTTTCCATTGCAGCCAGAATCTGTTCTTTCTACAAAAAACAAAACAACAACAAGTTCAAGCAGGATTTCATCTAGCCTCTAATATCTTTCTAGGCATTTCTATGCCAATTAAAGTAGTATCTGAGCACTGAATACAAACATTTCAGAATCATGCAGTGTTTCCACACAGTAACAAATTATTTCGCCCCTTATTGGTCAGAATGCTATTGCTAATGTTTGTTTTTTTGTTTCTAAATGTGACTCTGAGAAAAGATGTCATATTCCTCTACAACCCTCAGGAGAGCTTGCACAAAGAGATAAGAATGCAGTGGAAAAGAGATTATGCTCAGGTTCATTCTGAACTAATGCTTACAATCCCCTACTCTTGCGCCCTCAGCAAAAAGGGTTCTGCCCTAGTCATAGGATACGTAATAGTCAGCCTGGATTCTGACCACTAGGTATCACTGCAGCTGTGGATTTCAGCTGTCTTGATTGGGTGTGTATGAAACAGCTAGCTAGGCCTTAACCCAATGAGGGCTTTAAAGATTAGGACCAGGATGTTGAAGCAGATCTAGAAGGAATAGGAATCCAACTGAATAAGTGAAGCATTGGTGTGATGTGCTCTTGTCTGTCTGTTTACTTTAATGGGTGGGCTAATCTGTGTTGTGATAATTGGAGTTAACATGTGGGTTTTCACACAGTGACAATCCCTCTCCCCCACCCCAAGCCCAAACCTTGCAAGTCTATTTTGTGTTATAATGCATTTCTTGTTGGTCTAAAAGTTCAGAACGCAGAAATATACTAACAACTAAATTAATCTGTTAGAGATCTGCATGATACATCTCTACCTCGATATAACACTGTCCTCGGGAGCCAAAAAATCTTACCGCATTATAGGTGAAACCGCGTTATATTGAACTTGCTTTGATCCACTGGAGTGCCCCCCGGAGCACTGCTTTACCGTGTTATATCCAAATTTGTGTTATATCAGGTCGCGTTATATCGAGGTAGAGGTGTATATTATAGAATGCTACACATGAGAATGTCAGAATATCATTCTGAATCACCTGACTTCAAATTTTAGCTAGTAGTTGGGGGAATTTTGAGATTCACACTGTTCGAGTATGTGCATACATATATATTCTGAAATATTATTCTAGTATGGAATATCTCAGATAGCATTTTCTAAAATATTACACCATTTATGTGTGTGGGGGGGGTCTTGTTGCAAAGCCCAGTTCTAGTGGTTTGTCTTCTATTAATGGATTTTTTAAAAAGTGGAAGTTGTGGTATTGTTGCCTCTTTGTTTAAAAATAAAACTCCCTGCCCCCCTCACCCCCCATGGCCAAAGGACTGCCAAGATGGGTAAGAAGAATTTGTAGTCTCAATATGTAATTATACTTGCTTCTTTGACCATCACTAATCAAGCCCTGATATGTAGAGTTTATTGCAGACATATAATCTTTCTTTATTTAAAATTAAATAGTTAATACTTTGTATCTATGATGATGTAATAAACTCAAATATACATTTTAGGTGTTTTTAAGTCACTTATCACTTTGGTATCTAAGCACCAGTATTTTACTTGTTTGGTTTTTTATTTCATTAAGTCATTTGTATGTATTTTGTGTTCTAGGCATATTACATACGGTAAACAACAAACTCTAACAAAATA
Source organism: Malaclemys terrapin pileata (assembly GCF_027887155.1). Classification (NCBI taxonomy): domain Eukaryota; kingdom Metazoa; phylum Chordata; order Testudines; family Emydidae; genus Malaclemys; species Malaclemys terrapin. Next base: position 56,330,603 of record NC_071509.1, read on the forward strand.
CATAAACATATTTTAAAAATCAGAGCTCTGAATCCTTCCCAACAAGCATCATGGCTTGTCTCATTACCTCCCTCCCATCCATAATCATTCCTCCTCCCCCAGGAAAACCTGTCATAACATGCAAATATTCCAGCATGCCCTAAAGGTCACCACATTTGGGACTTAATAACCCAGTGTTGGAAGGTGGTTCCAAAACCAAGGGCAGCTAATTCAAAATGCACTTCCCCCTAGCACTCTCCCAATTATATCACTGGGCAAGCAGCTCCAATGCGTCAACTGATCTCTACCACTGCTATATCATTTGGAGAGGAGGTAGTTTCTCAGGGAGACTGGACCTAAATTATCTAGACCCTTTCAGGTTTTTTCTTTAAAGTTCAGGTTTAAAAAGCCCTACAATATTCTAGGTATTTGCTGCTACAGTATAAGCATTTCAGCATCTCATCTGTTATGTTTAAATTGTAAGAAACTGATTCTTCACTGCTTTGTCCTTGTAAGTAGTCTGCACATCTGTGCAAAATTGATGTAAATGTCAAGGACTCAAACCATCTATTATATCAGAATAGTAGAATTTTACACTCAGTTTGCCAAGTGTAAATGACTACACCCGGTGTAAGAAAATGGAAAATCGGGCTCTAAATTTTCAGAGCTTGGAACTCAGTGTTCAGTCTTTTGTAGCACCAGATCTGTTTGTTGGCACTTAACAAAAAATGAATGTTAATTTGCAGGTTGGAGGTCTAGATATTTACATGTAAAATAAACCTATGTCATTGACTGAATATACTGAAGAATTGTAATTAATATTTCCTGCTGATACCAGAAACCACACAATGTAATTTGAGCAGTACTTTGTAACATATTTACTGTACTGGCTCCCACAGACAGCCCTAAAGACTGTGGCTTCTCCCACACGGAGGGAAAGGAACCTTGCTTTAGGAAGCAACTCAATAGAGAAGATCAGGGTGGGGGTATGCTTCCTGCTTGCGAAGAGAGCTTAGCTGTTTGGTAACAGTAACCAGCAGCAGCCAGGGAGCTGCCTCTCTACCCTATTGCAATAATAAACAGATGTAGTTCTGTTGTTTATTGAGCTCATGCCTGCACCATTATTCCTAAGGCTCTGGCTGACTGTGCTAACCCATCAATAAGTAGATTGTAAGGTCGTGTAATAATATTAAGTAAGAAAAAAAATTAGATAGCTTTGTCTATTGTGCAGTCAAATGTGAAGAGAGCCTTGTGTACATGAAATAAGAGGACACATTGGTAGGAAATTAACAGTAAGCTTTGAGAATAATATTTTTTTCTTTTATTTAAATTATCTTCCAGTGGTAGAATAAATATAGTGCTACAATTAACAAACTAAACATGACAAAACAATGGTTGTGATCATAGGGTATCAGCAACATACAATACAAATATGGAAAAATACTGAAGATCTTAGTCTATAAAATGGTATTGTGGTTTAAATTGCTACAATATTTATACAGAAAGAGGAAAAGTCAGTCGTGCAGTGTATTATTTAGGATAAAAATGAGCTGCCAGATTGCTTCCATAAGATAAGATCATTTCATGTTACTCATACTTGTTAAAATCAATTTTAATTGCTTTAATGGAATAAGGACAATTAAAAGTATATCAGTAAAACTGACCCCTTCTGATATCAAGTATTTTACATGTACAGAAGAGATTTGTTTTCTCTGTATTCATGTGATAACAAGTCAGCGTCATCACCATTGTTTAACAACACTATCTCTTGAAGACTGGTTCCTTGAATCCCCACTGTTTCTTTTTCCTTGCAATTTAGCTCACCCTGGAGATGGGCCAAAGTAGGGTACATGTACATTTCTATACATAAAAAGTGCAGCTGGACTCTCCCTCTTTTTTTTTCTTTTGTGTGTGTGTGTGTGTGTGTGTGTGTGTGTGTGTGTGTGTGTGTGTGTGAAACTTAGGGTATGTAAAAATGATTTTATTATGTGTAAGAAACCAAAAATATTAATTTGTGAGACATGTAGTTTAGATTGAATGATTTGATACAAACAGTTAATACTGTATTAGTAAATATACTATGGTATATTTTGTAAACATAATGAAGTCTTAGTCTAGTACACTCTACTAAAATTGTAATGAGAAGTAGGAGACATTCACCATTTATTGTGCATGTTTAGGCCCCTAATGCTTAAAACACAGGAGACATCCCACTGAATGAGATGAGAGTGCTCAGGTGAATAAAGGCACACTAGAATCATACGACTGGAACGGACAGTGAGGTCAGTCCAGTCCCCTGTCATGAAACGTGCTTAAGTGTTTGTTTGCAGGAACGGGACCATAATTGTGTGGATCAAAATCCACTGCAGATATTTTCTTTTTGAATTAGGAATTAGCACCCCTAGTTCCAGCATATTTTTGTCTGCTAAGTTTGTAAAATACCAAATGTCACAACTGAGAGCTTTATACATATACACAGAGAAGACCTTACTTTTCTCCTCCATTTTTCAAAAAAAATTGAAATTTTAGTTTTCCCTTTTGTTATTGGAAGGTGCCTGGGGACAGTGTTTGGTTTCCCATGTGAAGAGAGAGCTGGGATCAAATTGGTCTCCATTTGTTCCCATGGCTGCATACAGTCATGTGGACTATAGGTTAGTTAGGCCACAGCTATCATTGGATAGCTGAGCAGGAATAACTGTTAGCATGGATCTGTAATTATAGTCAGCCTCATATGTAAGTAGTAATGTGAAGAGTAACACAAATGTCCCTTTTATGCTATTTAACACAGCAGAGCAAATAATGATGGTTTCAGAATCAATTTCATTTAATTCAACTTAATAATTAACTATTCTCAAGTTAACTGAAAAATGTGAGTATTGCCTTCTCTTCTTTGACATTCCTCTATCTTGGGCTAGTTAGAGTTTCTTGGCTAGCTTGTCAAAAACTTACAGAATATAGATTGGCTTGTATCATGCCTTACTGAAAAATCATAAAGTCCAATCTTCTAAGATCAATCATTTTCTCTTGTTAGAAAAACATGGTTTTTACTTGGGTGGGGGGAAATCACTGATAAATATGAACTTCTTAACCAAACTAAAGCGAAATTGAGTATTTGAACATATATAATGACTTTTAAAGAATAGCAGGTAGCCATCCACTGAGTAGAAATTATTTTATGATATCTTATGGGCTATGCATTTTATCATAACAACATCAGCCAAAATTTAGTCAGTTTGAATAAAGGCATTTTTTGTGGCTTGAAGCAGCAGCATCTTTTATTTTTCTTTCGAGTTTGAAATCATTTTGGGCCCTAATATCGATAGTCTACATACAGATTTTTTTTTTTAAAGTAAAAATTATAAAATATGAGGGGTAATACTGGCTCCCCTTGGCATCTTGCCATTGGCTTCAGTGGGGCCAGGATTTTACCTTGGTGCTTTAAAAATGCATGTTTGACTTTTGATGAGTATATAATTATTTCAAAAAAGTAATATGACAAGCTGATTTCACTGTCTGGCTATAGCACTTCTTTTTTCAGTTAGTGTGGTTATTCGCTATCCTTCAACAATAGCTAGTTTTGTATTGAAAACATACTTTCAATTTTCAGTGAGTCACTTTGTTTAAAAACAAGTCCACAAAACAGGATATTTTCAAGTCATTATTGGACTATATATCAAAAACATCAAATGTTGAGTGTATTTGCTCTTTAAAATGTCTTTCCATATCTAATATATGTATCTTATTTTATTTATTGTAAGTTTATTTTTTTCTTTTTCCTTTGGGGTGGGGGGAACTAAAGTAAATAAGCCAAATACAAAGGGAGAATATCATGACCACATTGCAGTACATGTCAATGTTATTCAATTGTTGTGCCTTGAGAGAACAAGTGCAAGTTGCCTTTCTCAGCAAGGATGATTTTCCCCCCTTCTCCCCCCCTCTACACCCTCCAAATATGAGAGTAGATGCTAAATATGATGCCCACTCTGAGACTGGGAAAGGATGTAGATTTTTTTTTCAGTGGTTCAGTAAAATTCTTTTGTATAAGCTAAGGAGTATGAGGACACATTGTTTTCAGGTAAGATGGTATTGGGAGACCTACTTTAACTGAAGGGATGTGCGGCATTTAGTGCTTCTGAGAAGTGAGTGCAGATGGCTGTGTACATGAGGTTAGTCATGTGGCAAACTAAAATATCTTGTGATAAGGAGGTATAGAAGTGGCAGCGTCTCCAGTGGGTTGCAGATCTGTGAATTTTGTAGCCTATGAAATGGTGGCTGTGTGATAGTCTGTTAATGTTTTGGCAAAGTTCAACTTCCTTTCTCAAGCCTCCTGTTTTTTCACTTGACATTTGAATATCTGTTAAAGCCATGTTTAAACATATCCCTGAACCCAGCCCCTCCCCAGTCAACAAGTGATCTTCAAAGAAGATGGACACACACACACTTTTGTTGGTCAGTGTTAGTAGTTGCTAAGAGCTATCTATTACTCATCCCTCCCATCATTTAAATTGCAATGGGATGAAGAACTTGGAATCGCTCAGGTGGATGAAGCTTGTAAATTAAATTTCAAAATATGTGGGATTTCTGATTCATGGGTGGCCAACCAAGTATAGCAGTTTTTATATATGGTGGACCTGGGCTTTAGCTGTGCTTTTCAGATGGTTTGCTTTTAACAATGGTTTGTAAAAAATGTAACTTTAGAAGTATATATCTTCTGCGGGCACTACACTATTTATGCATTGTTTTGCAAGACAGGTTTAATTTTAATTCTCACCCATACTAAATCATGTCATTTTCAACATTTTTCACAGCCTTAATGATGATGATTTATTTTTGTTTCTTACTCTCATTTTGCAGAGTTACATACATGGGAGCAGTCAGGCTCAATTTGTTGCAGAATCACATATTATACTACTACTGAGTATCCTTCAGAAACCGATGGATAGAACAAGGCAAGCTAAATCAGAGTATGCTATTATATGAAATTGCTCTGACAGTGAATATCATTGAAGCTTTGAACAGGTATTGCATTTTCACTTTATTTACTATATGATTAAGCAGATATCTAGTGTTGTTGCTGTTTACTGTTGGGGAATGCTGGAGCTGCTGTCTCCTACTGTGTATCTATTTAACTGCCAACTCTAACAATCTGCCTGGTACAGTACTATTTTATATTTTTCCTTTCTTTTCTATCTTTAAATCATCAGCAGATATTTTTTCTTTGCTTTTCTCTTTGTATTGTCTGCTAATTTTAAAACTATTTTGTCTCAGCTTTCAGCTCTGTTAAATGTTGAGGAGAATATACGTGTTTTCTAGTTTGGAAAAACAGCAAAAATATTTATGAAAAGAGATTATCTTTCTAGAGCTCTTTCTATGGAAAAGACACACCTGACTAGACGTTTCCTTGTTTGCACTAACTTCTCCTTCAATTCCTATGGTGATAAATGACCCACTACAGTTGCCATTAATGTCAAGAGGAAGACTCTGAGTAACTTGAGTGGGTTAGATGAAGATCTGCATGAAAGTTTCTGTAAAGATGAACTTGTGATTTCTCTAAACCCTTTTTCTGATCATAAGTTATGCTCACTCAATGAAAACTATAACACATGACTAATCACAGTTACCTTTTTCATGTGGGTGGCACGGGGAGGTGGAAGAGAAACAAATCAAATTCCCCAGACTATGGAGCAGCAGCCAAAACCTTAGTTTGGTAATCACTTTGCTCCCTCCCAAATTTTGAGGATTTAGTAAGTGGATCCACACTGATGTAGATCCATAGCCCCTGTCCTACAGGTTCCAAAGCTATCTTCATGTTTGGGAAGATGGGCCCAGTGGTGCTGCAACAATTTTTATAGTGCTGAAAATGGAAACCATGTCTTTGGGTTGTTGTTACTACTTCATACCAGAGGCTACGGCAGCACCGCCAGCACCCCTAGTTCCAGCATCTATGGGTGGGCCCCCACAAGCATACTTCACCCCCTACATAGTGATCCACTGTCTGGTCTCCCCACTCCATGCAGTGAAACCACATCAGTTTTTCTGCCTATTGGGTCTTATGTGTCCTGTAGATGGGAAGGGGAAGATTTAGCCCCCAAGTCCTGATCTTAGGCACACTGAAGTCAATGGGAGACTTTCAATTAACTCCATTGGTCTTTTCATCAGGCCCTAAATTCATCAGATAACTGGTGAGAATATATCCTTTTAAATAGATAAAAGCATTTTTATGTGTTCTTAATTTCTAAATTTGGCATTTTTGTTTTTAATATAAGGTTTTCAAAAGGTTTAAAGATGAATAAATGTACTGGAAATGTGCACATTGAAGATCAAATGAAGAGTTTTTCTGATTCACAGCTTCTCTCCTCATTCATAACAAATAGGTGATGCCTCTCACTTGTGGAATTTGGAGATGGTCCAGTATTATTGCTCGAGGATTCAGGACTGAGCCCTGCCCTTCAGCTCAGTCCACCAGAAATTCTGCCTCTAGTGGTGGAACAAGATGGCAGTTCAGCAGTGCTGGATTCCTTTTAAAAAAAGTGTCAGAATGCAGGGCAGTAGAATGCCTCAGGAGGAAGCAGAAGGGAACAGGGGATCATGGGAGGAGCTGAGAGGAAGATAGGGTGCTGGGAGAGCTGGGGGAGGACCAGGAGAAGTCACTCCCCTTAGATTCCATCCCATCCCTGCCTCCCCCCTACCTGTGTCCATCTCCTGCTGCCCATGGAGCTCTATACTATTCAGGTGAGTCCATTACCTAGCTCCTAACATCCTGGCTCTAGCTGTGCCCTTAGCTCCTGGTGGCTCCTGCCTCCATGTTCCCCTGCAGTTTCTGGCTGCAGTTTCCCCAGCTCTCTCTTCACTGACCTGCCACTAAGCACACTCTGCCAGTGACTGGCACTTCCCAACTTGGACGATTCTCTGCAGCCAGGGTGGAAAAGGAGCCTGGCCTGCCACCATCAGATGTACTGATATGCTACCTTGGCTCCTTAAAGAACTGCCAGTATGGCATTTCTGAGAATTCTGGCACAACTTAAGCACTGCATTTCAGTTGCTTCTCACCACTTTGTTTCATAAGTTGTTGCTGTTGTTCAATATCGACTTTATTTCAGCTTGTAGCTCCCCTCTTCCTCTCCTGAGCTGAGTCACTGCAGCAGCAAGAGTTTAACCCTCTGATCTCCCTAGTAGAGCACCGCTCTACCAGGCTCCCTCTGCCACCACAACAGTGGTAAGGAAGCCCTGCAATCTACAAGACAAATCTAAGTGTTCTAGGCAACATTTCAGGAGCCTCGTAGAGGGAGATATACCTTGTTGCCACAAACATCCTATCCTTGTTCTGCCAGGGCATGGAGTTTCAGAGAGTTTGTGATGCCTGGCAGCCACAAGCCATCAGTGTTCTCAACTCTTTCATTGTGAGTTATGTGATTTTGGCCCCTGCTGGAGTCAGTCTCACAATGACTCGAGACATTCCAGTCCCTGTATGACTGAGCACTGTGCAAGGAAGGTCCCCCTCTGATTTCCCCATCTCCTGCGGAAGAGCAGCCAGTCAGAGCTGCTGTAGGAATGTTCATGATTTTTGACTGTGGTGTTGGCAGTACTGAACCACTGACCCTCACTTTGCCTGGGAATGAGGTTTTGAGTCAGACTGATGTGCCAGAGGTGTAATTTCCAGTGTGGGAAGACATACACATGCTAGCTCTGCTCAAGCTGCGCCTAAAAATAGCAGTGTGGCTGCAGTGTCATGGGTGGTGGCTTGGGCTAGCTGCCTGAGTACAGACCCACCCAACCCCAGAGTACGTATTGGGGCAGGTACCGCCCAGGCCACCACAATCACACTCTTTTTAGGTGCTGACTTGAGCAGAGCTAGCATGTGTATGTCTTCCCACACTGGAAATTACACCTCCCAGTTGCTGTGTAGACAAACTCCTAGTGCTCTAGATCAGACTCACTGCCCCTCCCTAACCTTGCAGCATCTCCCAGCATGCAGAGAAGCCTGTTATTTCTGTGAAGCCGTGTCTCAGGCAGCAGTGTAATGGAAATAGTGCTTCTCTGGCTTTCTGTATTTAGACTGTGGTAGTACCCAAAATGTGCTAAGCACTTCTTGAATACAGAGAGAGACCCAGCCCCTGCCTCCTACTGCATTACTATTGATGTAAATACCATATTAAAAATGTACAAAGAAAACACATATTTTTATAATATAATATATCTTATATAATAAAAATTCTGTGCTATCTTCCTTGTATATTTTTTAAATATAGTCAGGTTTGGCTGTTTTTTTGTTTTGTTTTTTTATGAAGATTCCACATCCTTAATACAAGTATGAACAATTTCCAATGTGTGTTTGGGTGTTTGGAGGGGGGAAAGTGTTAGCAAAGTCAACATGCATCAAGAAAAATAAGAAACTTCTGTTTGCATGTCAATGCACTTGTCTGTCTTATTATTCAGGTTGTGATATCTTTTTGTTTTCTGGTACAGTCTATATAATAGAAAGTCACTGTAACTAGCTGACAGAATGAATAGTTTCAGTGAAACTATTCATTGTCTCTTGCAACAAGAATTACCTAAGGTTTCATTTCACAGCTCAGTACTATCAAGCAGAGAATTTGGATGCAAAGAAATTTCACAAATAGTATAAAGTCTTACATACAAAAGACACAGTGCACAGTCAACCTGTGGAACTCTTTGCCAGAGGATGTTGTGAAGGCCAAGACAATAACAGGGTTAAAAAAAAAAAAACTAGATACATTCATGGAAGATAGGTCCATCAGTGGCTATTTGCCAGGATGGGCAGGGATGGTGTCCCTAGCCTCTGTTTGCCAGAAGCTGAGAATGAGCAACAGTGAATGGATCACTTGATGGTTACCTGTTCTGTTCATTCCCTCTGGGGCACCTGGCATTGTCCACTGTTGGAAGACAGGATATTGGGCTAGATGGACCTTTGGTCTGACCCAGTATGGCTGTTCTTGCGTTTTTATACAGACTTTAACAGTTACACATGAAAGAATTAATGTTTCCTTCTCTTTATGTTGGCAGTACTTAGTAATTGCTCCATTGCTTTGTTATTATTTTTTTAGTCAGGAGGTGTTTAGAGCAAAGATGAGTTTAAAAAAAAATGCCCGATTGATAAACAGTGATGTATTCACTTTTATCATTAAAACTTTAAAAGGTGAATTAGATTTTAAAGCAAAGTATTATGCTAATGCTATATATGTCTCATTTGGCTGCTTCTTTTCACTTTATATTTCACTTTATAATATAGAAGGATAAGAAAATAGCTGTCACTTCTAGCTATGTGATAGAATATACAGCATGTTTTTTCTCTTTAACAGTGTAGATTTAAGGTGTTTTTAACACCTTTTGAGGAAAAGGGAAAATCTGGACTTATCTACTATTCATGACAAACTTTTCACACAACTCTTGCTTATCATTTAAGTTGTGGTAGTGCCCTGAATGTTGTAGACCCATTCCAAATACAGAAGAATACGTGTCTATTGGTTACATAATCAGATCACACTTTTTATTTTAACAGAACTACTTAAAAATCTGTTTTTTGGTCCTAACTAATTATTATAGTAAATTGCTTGAATAGTCACCAATTGTAATAGCACAGTGGAAGTTGCTTAAAAATAAATACAAATAAATACAAAGTAGAAAATGTCATCACTAAAGAAAACTTTAATATTTGGACAGTTGCAGAAATTTGATGTTTATTAGTCTTAATATTAAATTGTTTTATTTCCCAATATCTGAAAAAGGATTTTAAAGATAATTTTGAAATACCTATACAGTTGTTAATTGCCTGAAAGTAACCCTGATTTACACAGTGCAGTTTTCAGAAATTTTGCTTAGGCTCTCCAAGTTTTAACCAGTTTCAGACGTATTCAATGAACATTGAAAAGTAATGATTTTTAGTTAGTTTAGAGTCACTTTATTTGTGCACTAAACTTGATGACTTAGATGTATGTCAGTATGAACAGGTGACCATCTTGAACCATTTAACTGCTAACATTCTAACACTGCAGTTAGATAGCAACAGCTAAGACCAATTTTCATATGTTAAACATCCAAATTCCATGCATGTATTAGGCCTGGTCTACACTAGGCGTTTATGTCGAAGTTAGCGCCGTTACATCGAATTAACCCTGCACCCGTCCACACCGCGAAGGTATTTAGTTCGACATAGAGGTCTCTTTAATTCGACTTCTGTACTCCTCCCCGACGAGGGGAGTAGCGCTAAATTCGACATGGCCATGTCGAATTAGGCTAGGTGTGGATGGAAATCGACGCTAATAGCTCCGGGAGCTATCCCACAGTGCACCACTCTGTTGACGCTCTGGACAGCAGTACGAGCTCGGATGCTCTGAACTGCCACACAGGAAAAGCCCCGGGAAAATTTGAATTTGAATTCCTTTTCCTGTCTGGCCAGTTTGAATCTCATTTCCTGTCTGGACATCGTGGCGAGCTCAGCAGCACTGGCAACGATGCAGAGCTCTCCAGCAGTGATGGCCGTGCAATCTCAGAATAGAAAGAGGGCCCCAGCATGGACTGATCGGGAAGTCTTGGATCTCATCGCTGTGTGGGGCGATGAGTCCGTGCTTTCCGAGCTGCGATCCAAAAGACGGAATGCAAAGATCTACGAGAAGATCTCTAAAGACATGGCAGAGAGAGGATACAGCCGGGATGTAACGCAGTGCCGCGTGAAAATCAAGGAGCTGAGACAAGGCTACCAGAAGACCAAAGAGGCAAACGGACGCTCCGGATCCCATCCCCAGACATCCCGTTTCTACGAGGCACTGCATTCCATCCTCGGTGCGGCCGCCACCACTACCCCACCAGTGACCGTGGACTCTGAGGATGGGATAGTGTCCACGGCCGGATCCTCGGACATGTTAGCGGACGGGGAAGATGAGGAAGGAGATGAGGAGGACGAGGCAGTCGACAGCGCTCACAACGCTGATTTCCCCGACAGCCAGGATCTCTTCATCACCCTTACAGAGATCCCCTACCAATCCTCCCCAGCCGTTACCCCGGACACAGAATCTGGGGAAGGATCAGCCAGTAAGTGTTGTAAAAATCTAAACATTTATTTGTAACAGAACAGGAATATTAACAATTTAAAAAATGGGTTTCTCATGATTAGTTTGATTAGCTTAACGGTTCAGTCATGGGCAGTGCAACTATTGAAAAAAAATCTAGCAATGTCCGGTTTTGCATGATTGTCCTGCCCAAGCCGCTCTACTGGTTAGTCACTGCTACAGCAGCTACAGTAAAATGCGGTCTATATGTCCGGGGATGGAGCAGAAATCCTCCTGTGACATCTCGAGGAAGCTCTCCTGGAGGTAATTGGAAATCCGCTGCATTAGGTTCTTGGGGAGAGCGGCCTTATTGGGTCCTCCGTAGTAGGACACGTTGCCACGCCACGAGACAAGCAAGTACTCTGGAATCATTGCTCTGCACAGCATGGCGGCATACGGCCCTGGTCTTTGGAGGCTTTCCCGGAGCATTCGCTCTTTCTCGCTGTCAGAGATCCTCATGAGGGTGATGTCGCTCATGATGACCTGCTTTGAATGAGGTAGGGGAATGTTAGTGTTGGGACTGCTTTGCCGTTCCTTTACAGAACTGTAACCGCTGGTTTGCAGCCACGCGGTGGAGGCGGGAGAGGGGCAGCCGAAAGGGATCGTTCCCGGGGACAGCCGCGAGGGTGTGGGACAGGAGCAGACTTCCTGCTTGCCGAATTGCTGGCAGCAGGGACCGACATTGATTTCAATGTGAAATGAGGCCATTGCTAATATTAAAGTTTTAAGCTGCCACAAGTCTACGGCTTACCATGTCTGCCTGCAACAGAAATTCCGTTCTCCTGAGAGGCTTCTCAAATGTGCTGTAGAAGACCCCAGGCACTGAATGCGAAGGCCGAGAATTCGACCTTGTGCTGAGTGCGCATGTGATAGGTGCTGTGCATGGTCTTGTTCACAGAGAAAGACTATGTTCTTTGTTCACAACTACATTTATCTTTCTGAGGAATTCACTCCCTTTTTCCCATTCCCACAGCCCCATCTGCGACTGTCTCACAACCTAGCCTGTCATCACACTCCCAGAGGCTAGCGCGGATTAGGCATAAGAAGAAGAGGACACGGGAGGACATGTTCTCGGAGCTTATAGCCTGCTCCAGAGCCCAGGCAGCACAGCAGACCCAGTGGCGGGAGAACTTGACCCGAATGCACCAAGCCAACATGGATCGGGAGGAGAGGTGGAGTCAGGAAGACCAGCAGGCGACTCAAACCCTGCTTGGACTAATGAGGGAGCAAACGGACACTCTCCGGCGCCTTGTGGATGTTCTGCAGGAACGGAGGCAGGAGGACAGAGCCCCGCTGCAGTCCATCTCTAACCGCCCTCCCCCGCCACCAAGTCCCATACTCCCCTCACCCAAAGTGCACAGAAGGAGAGGCGGCAGAGTCCCTGCTAACTCTCACTCCACCCCTGCAGAGAGCTCGAGCAGCAGAAGGCTCTCATTCCCCAAAATTTGACAAGTTCTTTCCTTCCCGCCTGACACAAGCCCCCGTCCAAGTTTCACTTTCCCAGTTCCATGTTTGGTTGATAATAAAAAATACGTTTCTGTTAACTACTGTTTCCATCATGTTCTTTTGGAGGAGGGGGGGATAGGGGGTTGGTAATTCGACAGGACAGTCACCTTTGGCAGGGTATATAGTCGGGGGCAGGCACAGCAGCAGGGCACATACATAGTGCAGTGATGCAGTGACTAGTTACCCTGGTTAGTCTGGGAGGTTGTTTTCATGTTATGTGGTGGGGGGTGGGTTGCTCTGTGACTTTGTGGCAGGGGAGGGCAGTTACAGATCTTAAGCGGCGGTCCTTAGGCAGGATCACAGAGCCACACAGCAGGGGATCTGTAACCGTCCTCCCCCTGCCACAAAGTCACATAGACCCCCCCATACACACAGTCCCTATCAGGAGGGGTGACAGGCTCCGTTGAAACAACCATCCCACCGCAGCGGAGCCTGTCAATCCTTGAGTTTAGAAGCTGCATTCGCGCCACTACAGTACACCCGCTCCGCACCACAGTCTGCGTCCCAGTTTTAAAAAATTCCCGCGAATACAGTATTAAAGAAAACGGTGTGCTTTAACAAAGTAGAACTATTTTTATTTTGAAACGTGTGTTGGAAGTGGGGTGAAGGGGGTATGTAACTGGATAGGATAGTCAACATTAACTGGGTAAAGAAACGGGGGCAGGTTTAGCTTCTCAATACACAAACTTTAAAGTCACAGGTTACCCTGCTCACTCAGGAACTTTGCTTTCAAAGCCTTCCGGATGCACAGCGCTTCCCGCTGGTCTCTTCTAATCGCCCGGCTGTCTGGCTGTGAGTAATCAGCAGCCAGGCTATTTTCCTCAACCTCCCACCCCACCATAAAGGTCTCCCCCTTGCTCTCACAGAGATTGTGGAGCACACAGCAAGCTGCAATAACAATGGGGATATTGGTTTCGCTGAGATCACAGCGAGTCAGTAAGCTTCTCCATCTCCCCTTGAGACGGCCAAAAGCACACTCCACCACCATTCTGCACTTGCTCAGCCGGTAGTTGAAGAGTTCTTTTTCAGTGTCCAGGGCGCCAGTATAGGGCTTCATGAGCCAGGGCATTAGCGGGTAGGCTGGGTCCCCGAGGATGACTATAGGCATCTCCACATCCCCAAGAGTTATTTTGTGGTCCGGGAAGTAAATACCTTGCTGCAGCCATCTAAACAGACCAGAGTTCCTGAAAACACGAGCGTCATGAACCTTGCCCGGCCATCCCACGTAGATGTTGGTAAAACGTCCCCTGTGGTCCACCAGTGCTTGCAGCACCATGGAAAAGTATCCCTTTCTGTTAATGTACTGGCTGGCCTGGTGTTCCGGTGCCAGGATAGGGATGTGAGTTCCATCTATGGCCCCACCGCAGTTTGGGAATCCCATCGCTGCGAAGCCATCTATGATGGCCTCCACGTTTCCCAGGGTCACTACCTTTGGCAGCAGTACATCAACGATTGCCTTGGCTACTTGCATCACAACAACCCCCACGGTAGATTTGCCCACCCCAAACTGGTTCGCGACTGACCGGTAGCTGTCTGGCGTTGCAAGCTTCCACAGGGCTATGGCCACTCGCTTCTGGACAGTCAGGGCTGCTCGCATCCGGGTGTCATTGCGCTTCAGGGCAGGGGACAGCAACTCACAAAGTTCCAGGAAAGTTCCCTTCCGCATGCGAAAGTTTCGCAGCCACTGGGATTCATCCCAGACCTGCAGCACTATGCGGTCCCACCACTCAGTGCTTGTTTCCCGTGCCCAGAATCTCCTTTCCACGGCATCAACATGACCCATTGCCACCGTGATGTTCTCGGCGCTGGGTCCCCTGCTTTCTGAGAGGTCTGTGCTACTCTCAGACTTCAGGCCATCACCGCGTTGACGTAGCCTCCTCGCCTGACTTTTCTGCATCTGCCTCAGGGAAAGGTGTATGATAAGTTGCGAGGCGTTGAGAGCGGCCACAACTGCAGTGATGGTTTCAGCAGGCTCCATGCTCGCAGTGCTGTGGCATCCGCGCTGTGGCGTCCGCGCTGTCACTGACTAGAAAAGCGCGCGAACTGATTTCCCGCCGGCGCTTTCAGGGAGGGAGGGCGGGAGTGATGGACGGATGACGACAGTTACCCAAAAGCACCCTGGACACATTTTTTTTACCCAGAAGGCATTTGCGGCTCCACCCAGAATTCCAATGGGCAGCGGGGACTCCGGGAACTGTGGGATAGCTGACCACAGTGCACCACTTCCAATGTCGACGCTTTCCCCGTTAGTGTGGACTCACAAAGTCGAATTACTGTCCTTAGTGTGGACACACACGTTCGACTTTGCAATATCGATTCCAAAAATTCGATTTAAGTAAAATCGAACTACTCTCGTAGTGTAGACAAGGCCTTAGAAACTTATCCTAAGCTCTTTAATACAGGAATACTGACTATTTACATTTGGGGCAGAATCACCAGGCCAGAACCTTTCAGCTGCTTAATAAAGGGTGTGCTGGATATAAGTTGGGGCATGACAAGCTACAGTGATCCCAGCCATCATGGCCCTGTGACTGCTCCAGGGTATGCCAAACTTAAACTCTCTAAGGCCTAGCAGGTCTTGATTGTGACAGTGTACCCTAGAAGGCTTTATGGGGAGGGGGTGCTTATAAATGTATGGATGACATAGCTGGAATATGTTTTGTGCTGCCTGGGCCATGTAACATATCTCCGTAAAGGTTCTGGTCTACTATATCTATTCATCCAATTTGTACATATATATCATTTTCTACTCGAGGTTAAGAATATGGGCTGTATGCTTGCTTGATTTCTAAGTAAGCTTTGTGAGGCATTTGGTCAGCTTCTTTAGGAAGGAATTCGCCAGGTTAAGTACCTGATCAGGAGACACTTAGGGAACAATGCATCTTGGAATGCTCCAATCCACATGAGAAGTCTTCCTGGAGACATGCAAGATGCCATGTGGACAATGGCATCAGCCTGCAAAGACTGAGTCATGCAGGGGCATGTGACTTGCCCAGGTGACTCCAAAACTCCATCCTGGAGCTGGACTTTGCATAGGAGGGAGGAGGGGGGTCTCCACCCACAAGAGAGAGTCTATTTAAACCTGTGGCTAAAGAAGGAGCCTCTCCACCCCCCACACCCCCCACAGGATACTTGAAGGAGACTGAAACAAAGGACAGTAACTGCAGGGGGTGTGAGTGATAGCTGGACCCAGGCTAAAAGGAGATTAGCCTGTAAAAGGGAGCACTCTGGAACTGGTGAGGAAATTATCTGTATTCAGTTTGATTAGGCATAGATCTGCGCATTTTATTTTATTTTGCTTGGTGACTTACTTTGTTCTGTCTGTTACTACTTTGAACCACTTAAATCCTACTGTCTGTATTTAATAAAATCACTTTCTATTTAGTAATTCACTCAGAGTATGTATTAATACCTGGGGGAGCAAACAACTGTGCATATCTCTCTATCAGTGTTATAGAGGGCGAACAATTTATGAGTTTGCCCTGCATAAGCTTTATGCTGGGTAAAACGGATTTATCTGGGTTTAGACCCCACTGGGAGTTGGGCATCTGAGTGCTAAAGACAAGCACTCTACTGTGAGCTGTTTTCAGGTAAACTTGCAGCTTTGGGACAAGTGATTCAGACCCTGGATCTGTGTCTGGAGCCAAACAGGAGTGTCTGGCTCAGCAAGACAGGGTGCTGGAGTCCTGAGCTGGCAGGGAAAACAGGAGCAGGGGTAGTCTTTGCACATCGGGTGGCAGCTCCCAAGGGGGTTTCTGTGATCCAACCCGTCACATTGATCCTGTGAACTAATGATCCTAATGAACTGCTAGGCATCAAACATATTCACACTGCTACACAGCAGAAGCTGTAATTAGCTTGCACTCCATTACCAACAGCCCACTGCAGCAGATACAGACCATGGGAAGCCCTACCTCAAGGGATCCAACATGCAGCAGCCTCATGGCTCCTTATTGGCTTCCTGCCCTATATAAACCCAAGGGACATTCCAGGAAGTGTTCATGCAACAGGCTGGATCTCCTGTAGCTGCTAAAAAAGTGCCTGCTTTCTGCTCTTGAACTTGCTTTGACCTTGGCTTGATTTAGCCCTCACCTCCTGACCCAGACCCTGTAATTTGATATCAACCCCAGCCTGCAATTTGACTCTGAGCTTCTCTGCTACTCTCAGCCTCAGCTTTGACCCTGCTCTGACCCTTGATTCTGACTCTCCTTGTCAGGATCCTGACAGGCTTTGTCACCAGGGGGTAGGAAGGTGACAAAGCTCTAGCTCACTTGAGGACTGAGTCCACTGTGACAGATATGACAATATTCTGCAATATCTTGGATATTGTGCTTATGGAATTAAGAAAAAATGAATTGAATTAAGTTTAAGTATTAGAGGACTACATTATGTTGAACATGCAAATGTTAGTGTACATTTGTCGGATTGTATAGAATTTCTTTAAAAGGAGGCAGGATTAATGCAATCTCAGTGAAATGTTAGGAATTTCAAAGCATTTTTTGTGTGTGAAGTAGATTTCCTAAGAAATTATTGTGGGGTGAGGGAAATGCAAATGACCCTCCTCAAGTCGATCATATGGAAGCTGTACTTTGAACAGAGACCCGTTGTCTGGCTGATTAACATGGTCTCTTCAAAAAGCCAAACCAGATCAATGAGTGACTCTTACTCATGAGTGTTCTTGTTTGGCGCAAAGGGTGTGATGAACAGTAAAACTCCTGGGTGGGATTTGAAGGACTGCTCCAGCCAGAGCCCATATTGCTGTTGGAGTGATCTCTGGCAAGCTTATTATCTTGTGTGTAGATTCTTTTTTAATTTTGTTTCTTTGTAGTGACTTTTATCTTAATAAAATATGCTTACTTGCAAAGAACTGTGTGGTTATGTATAACTGTAGCCATTACACTGTGCACTATCCCTGAGGAGAGAAGCAAAGCAAGTCTGCTTAGGCAGACTGTTTCTGGGAATAACAGAATGAAGGCAGGGAACTGTTCAGCCTGGAAATACCACAATCAGGATGAGAGAGAAGCTGGTCTCCACCCAACTGAGGCAATGGCTGGGAAGCTTGAGAGTGGGTGCCCTTCCAGAACCACAGAGGGGGAATACAGGTGCCGTTGCCCTGAACTGTGACATCCCGTGACAGGGTGTACTAGGTCCAAAGGGCCCCTGCTGGAGGCCTTGTGGTCCTACCATACCCCACCCCAGAAAAAGAGCAGAAGAGGTGAGTCCTCCATGCTGCTTAGAGAGGCTGCAGGGAAGCAGCCAATCAGAGCCCAGCTAGCTCATATAAAAGGAGCTGTTGAATCAGAGCACATTCAGTTGCTGGCTGGAGCCAGCGGAGCAAGACTGTTGCTCCTGGCTGGTTGCAGCAGTTCCAAGACTGGACAGAGCAGTTGATGGCTGGGACCTTGGGAGCAAGGCTGGCTGCTGGGATTCAAGCAAGACTTCAAGCAAGGTAAGAGTGAAGCTGAACATGCTGGGGCCCCAGGGAAGTGAGGCAGGGAACAGAAGTAACAACAATTTAGTTAAAGGGGTGCAGCAACTGGCTGCTATTTATAGGGTCCCTGTGTTGGGACCCGATGTAGTGGGCAGGCCTGGGTCCCCCCGACACACTGCAGGCAAAGTGGCTGAGTGCCCTGAGAAGAGAGTTTATATAGGCCCAGGGAAGGGACTAAAAACACTGAAGGGGCCAATATATATTGAACTTTTAATACCCCAGAAGGGGGTGCCCGGGGGCACTGCTCCATTCCAGAACACGACTATTTGAGAATTAGCCCGGGGAGGGCTGCAGAAGACCAGTGAGGTTACTGGGATAGGCCCTGTTGGACTGATTACCCCAGAAGGGTTCTATTTTGTTTCATGCATGGATGATGTGTGACTCGACCAGAGGGCTGAGTCACTGAAAACCCACCTGAAAAAGAAAAACTTCTGTCAGAGAGCACTGCTAAAGCAGTGAGAGAGAAGGGGGACACACAAACCCCTAGCCCCAATAGGAGATGCTCATGTGAGGTGAGTGTCCCCTGTCAGATGTCCACAATCTGTTTTCTTTGGATAAACTTTTTTGGGTAAATTTTTCTTTTAGTAGGGAAGAAAAAACACACTACTTATAGCCTTTTGATGTTTACATAATTGGTTAGGCCTCATGAGCTTATTCTTGTGCAATAGTGAAGCAGACACTTTAGAAAGGCATTTTTAAATTAGAAATCATGTGAAACCTCTCTTTAACTCTGCTCGACTTATGCATCAAATCATGATTTGTAGAAGTTTATCATGCATAAATGCAATTTTCAGATCTAGACTATACATCATTTGAGGAAAGATGGTTTTGCGGTTAAGAGGCTTGCAGTTTTGAGCTCTGCCACAGATTTCCTGTTTGACCTTGGCCAAGTCACTTAATATCTCTGTGACTCAGTTCTCCGTCAATAAAATGGGGATAATTATACTTCTTTCTCTGACCCATTTTCAGTTTTGCCTCTTTCGACTGTGAACTCTTCAGGGCAGGCACTGTAAATTACTGTGGCTGTACCACACCAACTATCGTGAGGCTCCAAATATAGTTATTCATGGAATATAAATAAAAATCTGGTCCATCCCCAGGTTTTGACTTCCCTTTAGGTTTGATGCCAACCTAATATTGATGTTAGAGGTCTCCAATGACATTTTCATATAACTAGCACAAGCATGAGTTTGAAAACTTTTCCTTATGTTGGAATACGCCCAGTTAATGTATTGGGATGAGCTACAATTTCAAAGCTTGCTGCTGCAAGATTAAAAGCTTCTGTCGTCCTACTCATTGTGACATTTTAAACTATCAGGTTTACAATATAAACTCTCACATCAGTGTAAATCAGGAGTAACTCTACTGAATTAAGTGCAGTAAAGCTGATAAAAAGGGGGAGAAGAATTGGACTCAGTGTATTTTTTTTATTGAATGGGAAAAACTTGCCAAAATTCATACTTCATTAGAGATCATTCCCAGCCATAGACTGGTAACTACAATTGTCTTTCTTTTAATGCATAATATCTAAAGATACATATTTGCAGAAGAAAATCAATGCTGAATGCAAGTCCGAATAATTTTAGGTTGAGATCACTTTTAATCTTCTGTAATAATGTACTATATTTGTTTTCAACATCGGTTCTCATTAAATTGACAAAATTCTGATTTCCTTCCGAGGAGCAACAGTAGCTTGTTATCATGTGCAATTGAACGAAGCTTTATATAATGTAAAGATATGT
Organism: Malaclemys terrapin pileata; assembly: GCF_027887155.1. NCBI lineage: Eukaryota > Metazoa > Chordata > Testudines > Emydidae > Malaclemys > Malaclemys terrapin. The sequence goes on from NC_071509.1 coordinate 56,350,387, forward strand.
CACGATCATCAGTTGGATGATCATTGCTGCAAGCTACTGTATGTAATTTACAAAAATAATAGCTTGTTTTATGTTGGATTATATATGTATTTTGACTTCCCTGAGTAGTAAGACAGTGATCAATAAATCAGCACAGAAATTGAGATGTCCCTGCAGAAGAGTGAACACATACCACACAATAAACTATTAAGTACCAATGTACATGAAATAGATTTATCTAGACTGAAACCTGTATTTATTAGTAAATAGATATTAAAGTAATCTGTTTGGAACCAGCAGTTTGCTAGATGATTTACAGACATAATACAATGTCCCTACTTTGAACAATTTTCAATCCAAGGGCTCATTCCTGCAAAATTTACACATGAATAACTTGACTCGCATGAGTAGTCCTGTTGACTTCATGTAAGTGTTTGTAAGATTGAACTGATTGCACAATGCATATACAAGTGATGGGATGAATCCAAGTACAATGTGATTGATCAGTTAAGTTTAGCATGTGCCATGTTAATGCCACAGTTAGTTTAGGTTTTCTAATATTTATTTTTCTCTGTTGGGAGGACTAGAGTTCATAGAACTCTTGGAAGAAGTGTACTTTAAGGAAGGATTAACAGAAGGAGAGAGAGCAGGTATGATCAGGCCAGGAAGACGATTCCAGTCCGTAGAGTACTGTATTGAAGAAGACACAATGGTGAGTTTAGGCCTATCCCTAAGGGATAGCTAATCATAAGGGTTGGGTTGAGCAAAGTGGGCAGATAACAGTGAATGAATAGAGACATCCAGAAAAGTAGGCAGGGGCTAAGGTATGCAGGACTTTGAAGGTCAGGACAAGGTTCTTAAATTTGATGTGGGAAGTGAAGAGAAAGTTAGTTGAATAGATTTGAAGAGGAGTTTGGTACAATTTTTAAACACAGGGTAGGGTAGGTAATTTTGTACTTGGTTGTATTCAATATTTCAGATGTGACTATTAGGAAATTTGCATCTGAAGAAGTGAGGTTCTGACCCACGAAAGCTTATGCTCCCAGTACTTCTGTTAGTCTCAAAGGTGCCACAGGACCCTCTGTTGCTTTTTACAGATTCAGACTAACACGGCTACCCCTCTGATATTAGGAAATTGTGTCATTTGAATTGCTGAAGATAATTCTGTTTTGTACATAGTTGCCACTGGTTCTGTTGCTTGCTCGTGTAACTTGCTCACAGTTATTTGTTTAAATCAAAGGGCTATGGTGTCACTCTCTTACTAGGGAGTCACATTCTACTTTGTTTCGGTAGGCAAAGTGCATTGCATGCATGCATTCCTTGGCCACTTATGCCTAGAACATTCCCTGAAATTTTGGAATTGATCAGATGCAGCATTCCAACATTATTGTGTTGCAGACAAACAAAGAAATGCTGTTGAGTATAGGGTCTGACTTTGCACAGTCAAAAATTACTTTCTACCTGGTGATGTATCTCACAAAACAGGATTTGATGTTGGGGGTCTAACTAGATCAGCCATCAAAGTAGGACACCTATGCTGAGATCTGATCAGTCTGTCACCATGAATGTCTATATGGCCCTGTCCCTACTATTTAAATAGTTTTTAAGAGAAGTAAAACAGAATTAGAAAAAATGGTTAACAAATAATTTCGTTAAAATTGTTTGGCATGTGGAAAGGGCGTAAGCCATATTTAAACTCTTTCCAGAAACTGTTCTAATTGATTCTTAAAATGAAAGTGGTTTGAGAGAATGGGCATTGAAGATTATTTACAGAGACTGTTTAGGGGGCAGGTAAGGTGTGAGAAATGTCTTCTGGGCTTTTCTTCACTACGGGGGTAAGTTGACCTAAGTTACACTACTCCAGCTATGTTATTCACGTAGCTGGAGTTGATGTAGCTTAGGTCAATTTACCATGGTGTCTTCACTGCATTGTGTCAACAGGAGATGCTCTCCAGTTGACTTTCCTTACTCTTCTCAGAGAGCTAGAGTACAGGGGTCGACCAGAGTGCGCTCTGCCATCGATTTAGCGGGTCTTCACTAGACCTGCTAAATTGATCCCTTCTGCATCGATTGCAGCAGCATCGATCTCCCTGTAGTGAAGACTAGCCCTCAGACTTATGGCATTCCATAATAATCCTTTGCCAAATGTGCAGTCTATATGGTTTTATAAAAACTTGATAATAAGTCAATATAATGTAACTGAGATAGTTTTAGAGAAAATACGGTAATAAGTGAATGTAACGTAACTGGGATATGGTTCATGCAAAAGGTCTCTTGTAAGGTATCATTACAAAGCTTATAATCTACTGAGTATGATCATCTGATTTGTATAAATGTACCACTCTTGTATCTAAAACTAGAAATATAAAATGTAACTCTGAGGGCCTTTTGTAATTGTGTAAAGTGTGGACCATTAATGATGGTTTGGAATCTTGATGACTCCCATTGTCTGCAGATGGCTGTATTTACCTGTGAGTCTTCCTGTATATGTGTGTGCTGGCAAGTGAGTAATGAAGTCTTGCAGTGACATGTGATCATGTCACCTGAACTGGAATCCATCTTTAACCTGGTGCTTTTCCAGTGAGGGGGGGTGGAAACCCAGAGAGACAAAGAGTTCCCGCCTTATGCAAAAGATATATAAAGGGGGGAAGAGAACAGAGAGAGAGAGGAGCCATCATGAAGAATCCCCTAGCTACCACCTGAGCTGCAACAAGAGCTGTACCAGGGGAAAGAATTGTGCCCAGGCCTGGAAGGTGTCCAGTCTGAGAAAAAACTTACTGAAGCATCTCTGAGGGTGAGATTATCTGTATTCAGTTTGATTAGGCATAGAATTGCGCATTTTATTTTATTTTGCTTGGTGACTTACTTTGTTCTGTCTCAGAGTAACAGCCGTGTTAGTCTGTATCCGCAAAAAGAAGAACAGGAGTACTTGTGGCACCTTAGAGACTAACAAATTTATTAGAGCATAAGCTTTCATGGACTACAGCCAAGCTTATGCTCTAATAAATTTGTTAGTCTCTAAGGTGCCACAAGTACTCCTGTTCTTCTTTTTGTTCTGTCTGTTACTACTTTGAACCACTTAAATCCTACTGTCTGTATTTAATAAAATCACTTTCTATTTAGTAATTCACTCAGAGTATGTATTAATATCTGGGGGAGCAAACAACTGTGCATATCTCTCTATCAGTGTTATAGAGGGCGAACAATTTATGAGTTTGCCCTGCATAAGCTTTATGCAGGGTAAAACAGATTTATTTGGGTTTAGACTCCATTGGGAGTTGAGCATCTGAGTGCTAAAGACAAGCGCACTTCTGTAAGCTGTTTTCAGGTAACCTGCAGCTTTGGGACAGGAGATTCAGACCCTGGATCTGTGTCTGGAGCCAGACGGGAGTGTCTGGCTCAGCAAGACAGGGTGCTGGAGTCCTGAGCTGGCAGGGAAAACAGAAGCAGGGGTAGTCTTTGCACATTGGGTGGCAGCTCCCAAGGGAGTTTCTGTGATCTAACCCGTCACAGGATGGTTCATATGACACTTTAGTTTTATGCCAGGAGCAAAAAAAGAATGCCATAAACCAGCCCTTCATTGTCCCAAAGTAGAGAGACTGGGAAACAGAAAATATTCCCACTATCCTAGGAGACTAATTCCGTCGTGTGGGAGTAGCCTGTAGGTTGTCAGTAAAATGCATGAATTTAGCTTTTTCTCCCTGGTTTAGGAAATGAGAACGAGATATTATGTATTGTGCCAAAATATAAAAACTGAATAAAAAAGCAACAGTCAACATCAGGAATCTGGCAAAAGTTAGTGGTACCTAACCTTGCTGCTTCCAAAAACTACAGATGGGCCATTCCAGAACAGAAATTGCTAAGGGATGTTCTCAGGGAGGACCTATGTTCCATGTGGTTGTGCTCTTCTGCCTGTTCATTTGGCAGACAGCTAGTATGGCAATGGCAATGGGAATTCTAGAAATACCTGAGGGAGAAAGACTTGGCAGTGGTTTCCTACATGTATGCTTTCATGGATAGATTATTCTTCCCTGTCCTCTGAGGTCAAACTTTTCATTGCAAGGGGCCATGTCTTCTTTTAGTACTACTGCAATAATAATGACTCTCATAATTCATGAGTGGCTTTGCCACTTGTGAGTAATAGAGCCACCTCAAGCTCATGCTTGTAAAATATCTGCACCACACTACACCATGTATTCATTTTATCTAAATTCTATAAAAAACATGTGTTCAAATAACATTATTAAGGTTGCAAAATATAGTAACAGACAGTAATGTCAGTTCAGCAGGAAGGAATCTTAATAAACACAAATCAAGGAAGAAGGAGAAGGAAGAAAATACTGGGTATCAAATGGTTTTGCAGGGTTCCTAGGCACTGAGGGATGGGTTGATCCTCAAGCTGGGAAAGAGTTTGAAACTTTTTGCTAATATTACCTTGTAAACAACGTAATATTAGCAAAAAGTTTCAAACTCTTTCCCAGCTTGAGGATCAACCCATCCCTCAGTGCCTAGGAACCCTGCAAAACCATTTGATACCCAGTATTTTCTTCCTTCTCCTTCTCTCTTCAGCAGCCTTCTAATATACATTTTACTGAACTCTTGTATAAGGAGAGAGGAAGGGGAAGCCAGGATTAACTCTTTGTGAACCAGAGAACAGTTGGATTCCCACTTTGACAAACAACAAACATATTTTTAAGTGCTGCTTTGTCCTTTATGTCAAAAATCAAAGCACATTTTTACGTGAAGATTTTTTTAATACTTCTTCTTTCAGTTTTTTGGAGCTGCAACATTAAAGATAAGGTAATTTGTCACTTTAATACTTTGCTTGTGCAATAGTAATCCTCATAATGCAGATTAAGTCTTTAAAAGATGCAAACATATTTTCATTATCAAAAGGTTTTTCAATTATTAAGCAAATTACTTCGTTGTACAGCAAGAGATAAAGGTCATTATTATAGGAATTTTGCAATAACTATTAATCCGATAGTCATTTTTTTCATTATTTATCCTAAACTTAAATACATTTAATGCTGATAAAATGTTTGCAACTAAGAAAGAGGGGAAGTCTTTTTAATTTGATAACTTGGTATGTCAAGTCAGAATGTAATGTGACAGCATAGTTCTGTGTAGGTGGATGTTAGACAAAATGATTGAAAAAGAGAAAGGAAGCTTATTGGATACAAAAAGAAAAATCTGTCTGAAATCTGTCTTGCAAGATATTTCTGCTCCTGCAGAATGAATTCTATTGAAGTGCATGGAGTTCTTCTTTGAGGATGGGAAACTCTTCCTGCAAAAGGGATTAATTTTAAGGCCCCTTTCTATGAGTCCATACAGCAAGTGAAAATGTAATCATTGAGGTCCAGACTCTGATATATATTGAGTTGCATGCTCGTGGAGTAAGGTACTATTTGATATGAATAAGGGTATCAGAATATGGCCACCACAGAGAGTGGGAATAGTATAATGAAGTTGAACTTTTGTAGTAGTATGATTCTGTTTTATATAGGTTTTTATATTACACTCATCACCATAGTACTAAGAGAATGAGAGGGGAAAAAATATAACGGAGAAGAAATAGGACTAAAACCACAAAGCTATATCATAGCATCAGTTGTTAGGTGGAACTCTTAACTGAGTTCAGTAAAGACTTCTGCTCAAAATTGTGTGATATGGCCCCCAAGATTACAAATTAATGCACATTCTCTACTGTCTAGTTGCCAAATTATCCACCAAAATTTTATCAAGTACCATGTGGATTCTTCAGTCTTTCTGCCAACTACTTAGTTAAAGGAGTCTCTCTCATGATCTCTCTTCCTATCTCTCCACTTTCCCACTACTTGGTTCTCAAAATATTTCACAGTGTTGCCCTTCAAGAAGGGTTCTGAGCATCATTAGGAGTCATTCAAATGCACAATAGCTCTGTAACCTTATGCTGAGCATTTAATCATCACATGCAATTTAATTATTTGAACGGCTAGAAGCTTGATACTATATTTGGTGCAATACTTTTCTCCATGTCACGTGCTCTCCTTATGACTTCACTGGCCACTATAGTTTAAAGGACGAGATATTGGCATTTTTACCATAGTCAGTGCTGATAAAGGATCAATATTGTTGCAAAATGTTCTGCATAGGCCAAACAAGGCAAAAAACCTTATGGTCAAAGGCTGCGTTTGGATGCACACTTGGCTCCCAGTGACTTCAGCAGGACACATGTGCACACATTTGATGATAAAATGTGAACATTTATTTATTCATAGTGTATTCTTTATAGAGATAAAGTTGTACAATTGGGGGCATAGAAAGGGGGTAAGGAGCGATAGACATTGAAGAGAGGTTGTGTGTGCGTGCGCGCTGTAAGTCAATATTTTGTACTGGGGGGAAAAAATTAGTAGAATGATGCACCAGTCTGAAAATGAGGAAATGTGTTTGAAAAGTGGGAGATAGTGAGTATAGAATTACAAACCCTTAATCATGACTAGCCTTAGTACTGTTCGCTTCAGGCAATGTGTCTGAGTTTTGTATATGAAAGTTAAGAAATTACAGCTAGTAATAAAGTTCTTCAGCTTGCTTAATCACTTCTAATGCTCAATGCTTAAGGAACCATAGGAATTTCACACAAACACCTCTTTCAGAGGGATGTGTATATGTTTGTGTGACTTGCATGTCCCAGAGGTAGGAAAGCTGTAGGAGCAAATTACAAAATAGTCTGAGAGCTAGCAATAATTTCATAGTTGGTAGGATAGCAAGCTAAGCTAACCAGAAAATGTAGGAGAAGGATATTGAGATTTATAAGATACTAATTAATCATTTACAAATCCAGAGGAGATATCAAAATTTGAGGAAGAATTCTTTTAAAAGGTTCATCAAAGAAACTACTCTCACAGACGTATTTTGGATAATACATAATTTGGATAATACATATCATAAGGCATATGACTCCCATCTAAATCTGTTAAACAACCAGTATTTTTATGTTAGTACTTGACAAGTTCATTTAAAAACACCAAAACTCTATTCTGCCTTCATTGTTTAGGAGCAATCTGTTTCTGCAATGGTTCAATATCCTGTCAAAATGTAAACTGCTAGAGAGCACACTCTGTGGAAAGATTTGGGAATATAGGATAGATTTTTGATGTTTGTCTAAAGCTTTTTCCACGAACCTATGAGACTGGAGAAAAATCTCTCCCATTCTGCTGCCACTAAATTATTTTCATTCATCAAAGATTGCATTATTACCTTACTTACATACTTCTGCTGCATGATGTTGGGTAACACTCTATCCTCAACTTTTTGGGGGAGGTGGAGGGCTTACAGTTTCTGGCTTTTCAAAATTTCTTTTCAGTTTGACTGGCAATTTTCACAGCAGCACAAGTGAAAAGGATATACCTTAAGTGGTCTAGCACAGTCAGCTGAAAGAGTTGTACAGAGGCTGAGATTGTTATGTGGAAGAGGATTCAGAGCTGGTGGGACTGTTTTAAGCTAGAGAGATCAGGTAGGAAGAAGAGTGTTGTCAGTCTCGCTGAATAGGAGTGTGGGGGAGTTGTTTCTGAGCTCAGGGCAGGGGGATTGAATTGGATGAGGTGAAAGGGTTTTGAGTGGCTCTGAGCCAAAAAGGAACAGGCTAGGAGGATGGAATCAACTGCTGAATCTCTCATTCACCAAAGAGTGAATTGGTATGGGTCTGGGGGAGAGATACTAAAGGAATGACAAAGTAAGAGTTAGACTGGGGAGGGAGAAGTTGGGAATTGAAGAGAGCTGTACAGGGTTACAGAGAGAAGTATTTTTTACCCACCATGCACTTTACAGTAAAAGTATCCTTTTTTTGTTTTTCATTCAGTGCCTCACAGGAATAGACATTGCAATGAAGTACAAAGGGTCTTGCATGTTTATGGTGCTATATAAATATTCCGGTGTCATTTTAAAGAGGTAACAGTTGATTCTTCTGGGTTGTTAGATTAAATCCGGGGTCAGCAACATTGGCACGCGGCTCGCCAGAGTAAGCACCCTGGCGGGCCGGGCCAGTTTTATTTACCTGCTGACGTGGCAGGTTCGGCTGATTGCGGCCCCCACTGGCCGCGGTTCGCCGTCCTGGGCCAATGGTGGCGGCGAGAAGCGGTGCGGGCGAGCGATGTGCATCTCAGAATATCTCAGCTCAGATGTAGCATCTGCTTTTCTCTGAGCTCCTGCTCTTTCAATTTTCCAGCTGAGTTGACTGAAGCACACGGAGGTCAAGTGTCTTACCCATAGTCATACAATGAATGAACAGCTCTGCCAGGTTTCTTTTGCCTTTTAACTACATGACCCTAGTGTGGGTTTCCACCATTGTTAAACAGCACTGTAGGTTATTCCTTGTTAGTGTTGTCCATATCTTTTTTTATAAGTGTGTACACACACACACACACACACACACACACACACACACACACACATATATATATAACCTTCAACCAATAACAAGGGGGAACTTCAGAGTAAATGGAGCCATCATAACACACCCATGTTAAAAGAAATAACATTTTATCCAGAATTACTGTAATACCAAAAATAAAGCTGAAGAAAACTTTTTGTTTAATGGGTTCTGCAAATCTTGCAGTATACCTAAGTACAAAGAATAGTTTTTTTTATATTTCTTACAAGAGGGTCAAACTTTTAATTTGTTCTTTTCCAACTCCTTACTCCAGTCATCATCCATCTATCTATCTATCCTTTCCCTGCTGTGCCTGATGTCAGAGACAGTAGCAATAGTATAGCTAGAAAGTTAAAAGTAAGAAAATCATGTAACTTCACAAGATTTTTTAATTTCTGAGTCTTTTCAAGTGTTTAAGAAATTCTTCGAGTGGCGCCCCTATGGGCACTCCACTTTAGGTGTGCTTGCATCCCTGCATCTAGGATCAGAAATCTCTGCTAGCAGTACCCGTTGGGTCATACATGTGCTCCTCCCTGTCTCGTGCCACAAGCGGCAGCTATATAGCACTGTGTGGTCCAATCATCCTGAGTTCCTTCTCAACCGTTCTTAGTGTGGGAGGAATCTTTAGCAGAGCCCTTCATAGGAAAGTCTTAGTGCCTTTAGCAGTCTAAGCATTTTCATTAAAAGTATATAGTTGATAGTCATTCCCCTCCTGGAATTTTTTTTTCCTTCCTCCCCGTTACTCCCGAGGTTAGAATAGTAATTTTTCTACCTTTTCCCCTACACAGAAGTTCCCCATATGCATATGCTTGGATCCCCTGGGTTTAAGAGGTGCCTCACCTGGCGTGAGGCCATCTCCGTAAGTGACGAGCACTCACAATTCATTTGATGCATGGGAGAGGGGCACGTACCACAGAAGTGAACCAATTGCTTCAACTTAAAGGCACAGACCCAAAAACTGTGACTTGAAGTTAAAAATTTTAATAATGGAGAGTGCACTATGGCCAGACTAAAACCTTGGCCCCAGTGCTTCTCCTGGGTAGCGGTCACTGCTGGCACTGTCATCTCCTGCCCTGGACGTGCTGCACACTGTAAAATGCCACAGACTTTTGTAAAGATGTGAAGAAACAGATCCTGAGCTCACCTACCAAGGAGAGAAAAGGGTTCCCCCCCAAGGTTGGTAGCCTTCACATCTTTCGCAATGAGACTTAGCTCTGGTGACTGCCCTGGGACCTCCAATACCAGCACTACTGTACTGATAAGTCCAAAGACCCTAAAAGAGCAGGACCACATATGACAGAACTGTCAAAGGCAAAAAGCCTTAAAAGTCCGCACCTGCCACTCTGACTAAACATACGGCACTGAGGGCTTCAGCACTCAGAAGAAAGTCACTTCTTGCATTCTCTACAAAACTCTGCTGAAACACATCATAGACTCATAGACTCATAGACTTTAAGGTCAGAAGGGACCATTATGATCATCTGGTCTGACCCCCTGCATGATGCAGGCCGCAAGACCCTTCCCTGGACTCTGCCGTTGAAGTCCCCAATCCTGTGTTTTAGTGACTTCAATCGGCTGAGACCCTCCTGCTAGTGATCCCTGCCCCATGCTGCGGAGGAAGGCGAAAAACCTCCAGAGGCTCAGCCAATCTACCCTGGAGGAAAATTCCTTCCCGACCCCAAATATGGCGATCAGTAATACCCCGAGCATATAGGCAAGAGTCTCTAGCCTGACCCTTGTTGGCCATTATGCTATTCATGTACCATTGCTTGGTCTTCCTTGGCTACTATGTTTTACCATTAAACCATTCCCTCCATAAACTTATCCAACTTAATCTTAAAACCAGACAGGTCCTTCGCCCCCACCGTTTCCCTCGGAAGGCCGTTCCAATATTTCACCCCTCTGACGGTCAGAAACCTTCGTCTAATTTCAAGCCTGAACTTCCCCACGGCCAGTTTATATCCATTCGTTCTCGTGTCCACATTAGTACTAAGCTGGAATAATTCCTCTCCCTCCCTTGTATTAACCCCTCTGATATATTTGAAGATAGCAATCATATCCCCCCTCAGCCTTCGGCCTGGTCTACACTAGGCGTTTATGTCGAAGTTAGCGCCGTTACATCGAATTAACCCTGCACCCGTCCACACCGCAAAGGTATTTAGTTCGACATAGAGGTCTCTTTAATTCGACTTCTGTACTCCTCCCCGACGAGGGGAGTAGCGCTAAATTCGACATGGCCATGTCGAATTACGCTAGGTGTGGATGGAAATCGACGCTAATAGCTCCGGGAGCTATCCCACAGTGCACCACTCTGTTGACGCTCTGGACAGCAGTACGAGCTCGGATGCTCTGAACTGCCACACAGGAAAAGCCCCGGGAAAATTTGAATTTGAATTCCTTTTCCTGTCTGGCCAGTTTGAATCTCATTTCCTGTCTGGACATCGTGGCGAGCTCAGCAGCACTGGCAACGATGCAGAGCTCTCCAGCAGTGATGGCCGTGCAATCTCAGAATAGAAAGAGGGCCCCAGCATGGACTGATCGGGAAGTCTTGGATCTCATCGCTGTGTGGGGCGATGAGTCCGTGCTTTCCCAGCTGAGATCCAAAAGACGGAATGCAAAGATCTACGAGAAGATCTCTAAAGACATGGCAGAGAGAGGATACAGCCGGGATGTAACGCAGTGCCGCGTGAAAATCAAGGAGCTGAGACAAGGCTACCAGAAGACCAAAGAGGCAAACGGACGCTCCGGATCCCATCCCCAGACATCCCGTTTCTACGAGGCACTGCATTCCATCCTCGGTGCGGCCGCCACCACTACCCCACCAGTGACCGTGGACTCTGAGGATGGGATAGTGTCCATGGCTGGATCCTCGGACATGTTAGCGGACGGGGAAGATGAGGAAGGAGATGAGGAGGACGAGGCAGTCGACAGCGCTCACAACGCTGATTTCCCCGACAGCCAGGATCTCTTCATCACCCTTACAGAGATCCCCTACCAACCCTCCCCAGCCGTTACCCCGGACACAGAATCTGGGGAAGGATCAGCCAGTAAGTGTTGTAAAAATCTAAACATTTATTTGTAACAGAACAGGAATATTAACAATTTAAAAAATGGGTTTCTCATGATTAGTTTGATTAGCTTAACGGTTCAGTCATGGGCAGTGCAACTATTGAAAAAAAATCTAGCAATGTCCGGTTTTGCATGATTGTCCTGCCCAAGCCGCTCTACTGGTTAGTCACTGCTACAGCAGCTACAGTAAAATGCGGTCTATATGTCCGGGGATGGAGCAGAAATCCTCCTGTGACATCTCGAGGAAGCTCTCCTGGAGGTAATTGGAAATCCGCTGCATTAGGTTCTTGGGGAGAGCGGCCTTATTGGGTCCTCCGTAGTAGGACACGTTGCCACGCCACGAGACTGTCAAGTACTCTGGAATCATTGCTCTGCACAGCATGGCGGCATACGGCCCTGGTCTTTGCAGGCTTTCCCGGAGCATTCTCTCTTTCTCGCTGTCAGAGATCCTCATGAGGGTGATGTCGCTCATGATGACCTGCTTTGAATGAGGTAGGGGAATGTTAGTGTTGGGACTGCTTTGCCGTTCCTTTACAGAACTGTAACCGCTGGTTTGCAGCCACGCGGTGGAGGCGGGAGAGGGGCAGCCGAAAGGGATCGTTCCCGGGGACAGCCGCGAGGGTGTGGGACAGGAGCAGACTTCCTGCTTGCCGAATTGCTGGCAGCAGGGACCGACATTGATTTCAATGTGAAATGAGGCCATTGCTAATATTAAAGTTTTAAGCTGCCACAAGTCTACGGCTTACCATGTCTGCCTGCAACAGAAATTCCGTTCTCCTGAGAGGCTTCTCAAATGTGCTGTAGAAGACCCCAGGCACTGAATGCGAAGGCCGAGAATTCGACCTTGTGCTGAGTGCGCATGTGATAGGTGCTGTGCATGGTCTTGTTCACAGAGAAAGACTATGTTCTTTGTTCACAACTACATTTATCTTTCTGAGGAATTCACTCCCTTTTTCCCATTCCCACAGCCCCATCTGCGACTGTCTCACAACCTAGCCTGTCATCACACTCCCAGAGGCTAGCGCGGATTAGGCATAAGAAGAAGAGGACACGGGAGGACATGTTCTCGGAGCTTATAGCCTGCTCCAGAGCCCAGGCAGCACAGCAGACCCAGTGGCGGGAGAACTTGACCCGAATGCACCAAGCCAACATGGATCGGGAGGAGAGGTGGCATCAGGAAGACCAGCAGGCGACTCAAACCCTGCTTGGACTAATGAGGGAGCAAACGGACACGCTCCGGCGCCTTGTGGATGTTCTGCAGGAACGGAGGCAGGAGGACAGAGCCCCGCTGCAGTCCATCTCTAACCGCCCTCCCCCGCCACCAAGTCCCATACTCCCCTCACCCAAAGTGCACAGAAGGAGAGGCGGCAGAGTCCCTGCTAACTCTCACTCCACCCCTGCAGAGAGCTCGAGCAGCAGAAGGCTCTCATTCCCCAAAATTTGACAAGTTCTTTCCTTCCCGCCTGACACAAGCCCCCGTCCAAGTTTCACTTTCCCAGTTCCATGTTTGGTTGATAATAAAAAATACGTTTCTGTTAACTACTGTTTCCATCATGTTCTTTTGCAGGAGGGGGGGATAGGGGGTTGGTAATTCGACAGGACAGTCACCTTTGGCAGGGTATATAGTCGGGGGCAGGCACAGCAGCAGGGCACATACATAGTGCAGTGATGCAGTGACTAGTTACCCTGGTTAGTCTGGGAGGTTGTTTTCATGTTATGTGGTGGGGGGTGGGTTGCTCTGTGACTTTGTGGCAGGGGAGGGCAGTTACAGATCTTAAGCGGCGGTCCTTAGGCAGGATCACAGAGCCACACAGCAGGGGATCTGTAACCGTCCTCCCCCTGCCACAAAGTCACATAGACCCCCCCATACACACAGTCCCTATCAGGAGGGGTGACAGGCTCCGTTGAAACAACCATCCCACCGCAGCGGAGCCTGTCAATCCTTGAGTTTAGAAGCTGCATTCGCGCCACTACAGTACACCCGCTCCGCACCACAGTCTGCGTCCCAGTTTTAAAAAATTCCCGCGAATACAGTATTAAAGAAAACGGTGTGCTTTAACAAAGTAGAACTATTTTTATTTTGAAATGTGTGTTGGAAGTGGGGTGAAGGGGGTATGTAACTGGATAGGATAGTCAACATTAACTGGGCAAAGAAATGGGGGCAGGTTTAGCTTCTCAATACACAAACTTTAAAGTCACAGGTTACCCTGCTCACTCAGGAACTTTGCTTTCAAAGCCTCCCGGATGCACAGCGCTTCCCGCTGGTCTCTTCTAATCGCCCGGCTGTCTGGCTGTGAGTAATCAGCAGCCAGGCTATTTTCCTCAACCTCCCACCCCGCCATAAAGGTCTCCCCCTTGCTCTCACAGAGATTGTGGAGCACACAGCAAGCTGCAATAACAATGGGGATATTGGTTTCGCTGAGATCACAGCGAGTCAGTAAGCTTCTCCATCTCCCCTTGAGACGGCCAAAAGCACACTCCACCACCATTCTGCACTTGCTCAGCCGGTAGTTGAAGAGTTCTTTTTCAGTGTCCAGGGCGCCAGTATAGGGCTTCATGAGCCAGGGCATTAGCGGGTAGGCTGGGTCCCCGAGGATGACTATAGGCATCTCCACATCCCCAAGAGTTATTTTGTGGTCCGGGAAGTAAATACCTTGCTGCAGCCGTCTAAACAGACCAGAGTTCCTGAAAACACGAGCGTCATGAACCTTGCCCGGCCATCCCACGTAGATGTTGGTAAAACGTCCCCTGTGGTCCACCAGTGCTTGCAGCACCATGGAAAAGTAGCCCTTTCTGTTAATGTACTGGCTGGCCTGGTGTTCCGGTGCCAGGATAGGGATGTGAGTTCCATCTATGTCCCCACCGCTGTTTGGGAATCCCATCGCTGCGAAGCCATCTATGATCGCCTCCACGTTTCCCAGGGTGACTACCTTTGGCAGCAGTACATCAACGATTGCCTTGGCTACTTGCATCACAACAACCCCCACGGTAGATTTGCCCACCCCAAACTGGTTCGCGACTGACCGGTAGCTGTCTGGCGTTGCAAGCTTCCACAGGGCTATGGCCACTCGCTTCTGGACAGTCAGGGCTGCTCGCATCCGGGTGTCATTGCGCTTCAGGGCAGGGGACAGCAACTCACAAAGTTCCAGGAAAGTTCCCTTCCGCATGCGAAAGTTTCGCAGCCACTGGGATTCATCCCAGACCTGCAGCACTATGCGGTCCCACCACTCAGTGCTTGTTTCCCGTGCCCAGAATCTCCTTTCCACGGCATCAACATGACCCATTGCCACCGTGATGTTCTCGGCGCTGGGTCCCCTGCTTTCTGAGAGGTCTGTGCTACTCTCAGACTTCAGGCCATCACCGCGTTGACGTAGCCTCCTCGCCTGACTTTTCTGCATCTGCCTCAGGGAAAGGTGTATGATAAGTTGCGAGGCGTTGAGAGCGGCCACAACTGCAGTGATGGTTGCAGCAGGCTCCATGCTCGCAGTGCTGTGGCGTCCGCGCTGTCACTGACTAGAAAAGTGCGCAAACTGATTTCCCGCCGGCGCTTTCAGGGAGGGAGGGCGGGAGTGATGGACGGATGACGTTACCCAAAAGCACCCTGGACACCTTTTTTTTACCCAGAAGGCATTTGCGGCTCCACCCAGAATTCCAATGGGCAGCGGGGACTCCGGGAACTGTGGGATAGCTGACCACAGTGCACCACTTCCAATGTCGACGCTTTCCCCGTTAGTGTGGACTCACAAAGTCGAATTACTGTCCTTAGTGTGGACACACACGTTCGACTTTGCAATATCGATTCCAAAAATTCGATTTAAGTAAAATCGAACTACTCTCGTAGTGTAGACAAGGCCTTCGCTTTGTCAGACTAAACAACCCAAGCTCCTCTAGTCTCTTTTCATACGACAGGTTTTCCATTCCTCTGATCATCTTAGTCGCCCTTCTCTGCACCCGTTCCAGTTTGAGTTCATCTTTTTTAAACATGGGAGACCAGAACTGCACACAGTACTCCAAATGAGGTCTCACCAGCGCCTTATACAACGGAAGCAGGACCTCCCTATCCCTACTAGATATACCTCGCCTAATACACCCCAAGACCGCATTGGCTTTTTTCACCGCCACGTCACATTGTCGACTCATAGTCATCCTGCGGTCCACAAGGACCCCTAGGTCCTTCTCCTCTTCCGTTACTTCTAACCAATGCGTCCCCATCTTGTAACTAAAATTGTTATTATTCATCCCCAAGTGCATCACCTTACACTTTTCACTATTAAATTTCATCCTATTTCTGATACTCCAATTCACAAGCTCATTCAAGTCTCCCTGCAGAATATCCCTGTCCTCCTCCGAGTTTGCAACTCCTCCCACCTTCGTATCATCCGCAAACTTTATCAGCCCACTCTTGCAATCGGTCCCGAGGTCAGTTATAAATAGATTAAATAAAATGGGTCCCAAAACTGAACCTTGAGGCACTCCACTAGTAACCTCCCTCCAGCCCGACAATTCACCCTTTAATACGACCCGCTGCATTCTCCCCATTAACCAATTCCTTATCCACCTCTGGATTTTCATTTTGATCCCCATGTTTTTCATTTTAACCAATAATTCCTCATGGGGTACTGTATCAAACGCTTTACTGAAATCCAAGTATATTAGGTCCACCGCATTTCCCTTATCTAATAAGTCCGTTACTTTCTCAAAGAAGGAGATCAGATTCGTTTGGCACGATCTGCCCTTCGTAAAACCATGCTGTAATTTATCGCATTTGCCATTAACCTCAAGGTCCTCAACTAGTTTCTCTTTCAGAATTTTCTCCAGCACCTTGCACACTACTGATGTTAAACTAACAGGCCTATAGTTACCCAGGTCACTTTTTTTCCCTTTCTTGAAAATAGGAACCACATTGGCTATTCTCCAGTCTAACGGGACCACCCCCGAGTTTACAGATTCATTAAATATAATTGCTAATGGGCCTGCTATTTCCCGCGCCAATTCCTTCAATATTCTCGGATGAAGATCGTCCGGTCCACCCGACTTAGTCACATTGAGGCGTTCTAGTTTTGTTTCTACCTCGGATGCGGTAATCCCCCATCCTGTATGCCCCTCTGTAACGATGCTAGTATCCCTAATACCTTCATTGGCCTCATTAAACACCGATGCAAAATATTCATTGAGATATTGCGCCATGCCTAGATTATCTTTAATCTCCTCTCCGGCTATAGTCTTCAGCGGTCCCACTTCTTCTTCCTTTGCTTTCTTCCTATTTATATGGCTGTAAAACCTCTTGCTATTGCTTTTAATTCCCCTTGCTAAGTCCAACTCTACATGGCCTTTGGCCTTTCTCACTCTATCTCTACATTCTCTGACTTCACTAAGGTAAGTTTCCTTACTTATCCCTCCCCTCTTCCACTCTTTGTACGCTTTCTGTTTTTTCCTAATTGCCCCTTTCAGTCGGTCGCTCATCCAGCTTGGTCTAAATCTCTTGCTTAGTAATCTTTTTCCCTTTTTGGGGATACAGGCCTCTGACAGCTCATGCATCTTTAACTTAAAGTAATCCCAGGCTTCTTCTGCCTTTAGATCCCTTAATACGTTTGCCCAATCCACTTCCCCTACCAGTCCCCTTAATTTGTTAAAATTGGCCTTTTTAAAATTATAAACCCTAGTCTTTGACTTAATTCTGGTACTCCTTCCATTTAGTTTAAACCGAATTAGCTCATGATCACTGGAACCCAAGTTGTCCCCCACTACCACTTCCTCAACAAGGTCCTCACTACTTACCAGAATCAAATCTAAAATGGCCTCCCCCCTCGTCTGCTCAGCTACCACTTGATAAAGGAATTGATCCGCAAGCACATCTAGGAACATCTGAGCCCTATTATTGCTACTAGCGTTTGTTCCCCAATCTATATCCGGGAAGTTAAAGTCCCCCATAATTACACAGTTTCTATTAGTATTTACTTCCCTTAATACATTAAATAGTTCCTTATCCATATCCTGGGTCGATCCCGGTGGTCTATAGCACACCCCAAGCACTATCCCCGGAGAGGCTCTAGTAGTCCTTTTACCCAGCTTGAGTATCGCCCAGACGGACTCCGTGTTTTCTATTCCATCCACTATTATTTCTTTACAGCTTATTTCACTATTGACATACAATGCCACCCCCCCACACCTTTACCTTTATCCCGGTCTTTCCTAAACAGCACATACCCCTCCATACCTGCATTCCAGTCGTGACTGCCATTCCACCACGTTTCAGTTATTCCTACGATATCCGGTTTCAATTCTCGGACCAAGAGCTCCAATTCCTCCATTTTATTACCTAGGCTTCTCGCATTGGTGTACAAACACCCTAATGTATGTCGTTTAGCCTGTCTCCCATTAGTAGCACTGTATGTTGTGGGCCTCTTTGTGTTCGTCCCCCCGTCCTTCCTATGTCCAATCTCATCTCCCCGGCTATGTCTCCTCTTATTACACTCAGCTTTTCAATACTGGAAACTGGCGTGGAGATTAACTGTGCATCTCCCAACCATCTCCCCAAACTTCCTAGTTTAAAGCTCTTTTGATAAGATGAGCCAGCCTCCCTCTCAGCAGTCTATTTCCTTCCCTACTCAGGTGAAGCCCATCCCGCGAGAACAGGTGTCTGTCCCCGAAGGCCTCCCAGTGGCCATACATCCCAACGCCCTCCTTATAGCACCACTCCCTTAGCCAACTATTTATCCTCACAATCCTATCAGCCCTTTGCTGCCCTTCCCTCGGAACAGGCAGAATCCCACTAAAGATAACCTGAGCCTCTATCTCCTTGAGAGTCTTTCCCAGCCTGGCATAATCTCCCTTGATTCTCTCTAACGAGAACCTAGCCGTGTCATTTGTTCCTACATGAAGGATTATCAAGGGGTTCTTACCTGCTCCTTTTAGGATCCTTTTCAACCGCAGGTCCACATCTCATATCTTTGTGCCCGGTAGACAGCACACCCTTCTGTTCTCCGGGTCCGCCCTGGTCACTGGCCTGTCCAATCTCCTCAGTAAAGAGTCTCCAATTACATACACCTGCCGTCGCCTGGCAACAGTGCGATCTAGTAATCTAGTCACTGATCCCTCTAGTCCTGACCTATGTCTGTTCCTATCTTCCCTTATGGTCCCCCTTATGCCTTCCTCTATCCTCTGGTGGCCCATAATTGGTGCTGTCTCCATCAACTCCTCCCCCCTCTCTCTTGGACTAGCCGCTCTTCTCTTCTTCCTCACCCTCCCAGCTTCAGTCACCACCTGCTGCCCCTCTACCTCGTTATCCAAACACTCAAACCTATTCCTGAGTTCTATTCCCCCCTCACTGGCCCTCCTTTTCCTTGGCCTGCTTCTCACAGTCACATGCTTCCATTTCCCTTGTTCTCCCCCTTCCATTCCCCTCTCGCTGTCATCTACTACTACCTCCTTCTGCACCCTAGAGCATTCCCCTTCAGCCCCGCCTTGCCTATCCTCCATCAGCTGCTCAAACCCCCGCCTAAACTCCACCATGGTCTCTACCTGCATCTCCAGCCCCTTGATCTTTTCCTCCAGTAACACTATAAGGCGACACTTCATACACACATACCTTTGTTCCAGGTCTCCTGCTAGGACTATATACATACCACAGCTTCCACATGCAGCCATCTGCATTCTGTCTGCTGCTGCTGCTTGGCTCATGGCTGCTGCAGTCTCTGCCCACAGCACCTGGGGAAACAGAGCACACACCACACCCCGCCCTCCTGCCTCCCCCTTGCCCTCCCCCTGCAAACTCCCTCTCAAACTCCCCTGTTAGCCGCCCTGTTTGCTGCCTCTGTGTCGGTATTCAACTCCCCTAGCATTCTAGCATCTTCTGGCCATTCAAAAGAATGCAGACTGAACTCTGCACAGTCGACACCAACCACATCTGCACTGATTCCTAGACCTTTCATGGCACTGATGCAAGGGCAGTCCCTGGTACCACAGAAGTTCAGGTTTCTGGGAGACCCGCTTATGTGTGAAACCCTGGAGTTTTCTCTCTTCCATACCAAGTTATCAGCAGTACATGCCTCTCCCCCAGATGCAACTGATACCCACCACACCCCATCACCATCTACCCCCTCGCCTCTCAAGTGAGGAGGAAGAAGATAAAGAGCCTTACCCAGTTACACCACACAACCCCCTCATACCAGGAGCTGCACAACTGAACATTATGCATGCCCTCAGTACCAGGAGACCAGAACCAACCCAGGGCCTTGGTAGGGCACCCCAGGATGCCACCCTATGTCTATGCCCCCACACTGACCCTATTGGGATCCTGGGCTGCATACAGGCAGCAGTTTCCCAAAGTGTCCATGATTCAGAGGAACTGACAGATTTTCTCAATCCTCCTCCGTAGCCAGCCCTCCCAAACCTGATGTAGAACCTTTTGAGGAGCACGAGGAAGGTCTCAAGGAAGAAGTCACACCACCAACCAACGTCTCATCCTCACCAGATGAGGCGATCATGCTACTACCACCTAGGTCTGCTGATGACTTTAAACCATTTCAAGAATTGTTTAGAAGAATAACAAAATCTCTCCAGATCCCATTGGAGGAAGTGTGAGAACCATAAGCTTCTGGACATATTGCACACCTCCACATTGGCTAAAATCACACTCCTGGTAAACAAGACCATATTAGACCCAGCCACGGTGGTCTGGCTGATCCCGGCCTCAATACCTCCGACATGTAAGTTGCCTGGTAAGAAGTACTATGTCCCCACAAAAGATATGGACTTTTATTCTCACCTCTTACCCAAAATTCCCTTGTGGTTAATGCAGTAAATGAGAAGGGAAGACAGCATCACTCCAGGACAATCCCATATGATAAGGATTGGAAGAGGCTAGATCTCTTCAGATGTAAGGCATACTTGACAGATAATAGCCAAATTTGCTACAAAACTCTGCTGAAATACGTCAATCCCAGCATGCAACTCCCCTAGCATTCTATTCTACCATACATCTCTTGTACTGGAAGAACTATTGATAATTTAGGTGGTGGTTTTGTGATATGGATTTATGTCCACTAAGAACGACACATGATTTCCTCACACACATTACATTCCACCTGTGTAACTCAATTAACTTCAATAGAATTACAGATTTAAAAATTAGTGTGACAAAGTGGAGAAACAGGCTTACTGAACCTGCCAAATTAGCTAGATTGTGACCATAACCAGATCTATCAAACAGGTCTTCCGAGATTCATGGCTGGTAGTTTCAGTCTGTGTACAAGGAGTTATCTTCCAGATTTGTAGACTCATGCCACTTAAATTATCATTTAATATATTAAATGTATTCTATATTTTCAAAATCAAATAATAAATACTGTAAGCTAATTGCTGTTCACAATTTATTAGCAATAATCTTTTCAATATTGTGAAACAAACATTGCCCTTTACAAAACCAGTAATGGTGCCAAATATATTTTAATCTTACATAAGTGACTTCATATCTATATCCTGTTATAATGTAATAGCAAACATTTACATTGTACATACGCCTGTAACTAAGGCCTGGTCTACACTACGAGTTTAGGTCGAATTTATCAGCGTTAAATCGAATTAAGCCTGGACACGTCCACACGACGAAGCCCTTTCTTTCAACTTAAAGGGCCCTTTAAACCGGTTTCTTTACTGCACCTCCAACGAGGGGATTAGCGATAAAATCGGCCTTAGCGGGTCGGAATTGGGGTAGTGTGGACGGAATTCGACGTTATTGGCCTCCGGGAGCTATCCCACACTGCTTCATTTTGACCGCTCTGGACAGCACTCTCAACTCAGATGCACTGACCAGGTAGACAGGAAAAGCCCTGCGAACATTTGAATTTCATTTCCTGTTTGCCCAGAGTGGAGAGCACAGGTGACCATGCAGAGCTCATCAGCACAGGTAACCGTGATGGAGTCCCAGGATCGCAAAAGAGCTCCATCATGGACCAAACGAGAGGTACGGGATCTGCTTGCCATATGGGGAGATGAATCCGTGCTAGCTGAACTCCGTAGCAGTAAACAAAATGGCAAAATATTAGAAAAGGTCTCCAAGGCCATGAAGGACAGAGGCCATAACAGGGATGCACAGCAGTGCCGCGTGAAAATTAAGGAGCTAAGGCAAGCCTACCACAAAGCCAGAGAGGCAAATGGAAGGTCCGGGGCAGAGCCGCAAACATGCCGCTTCTACGCGGAGCTGCATGCCATGCTAGGGGGTGCAGCCACCACTATCCCAACCATGTGCTATGACTCCGTCACTGGAGAAACACACAGGGAAGCGGGTTTGGGGTATGAGGAAGATGAGGATGAAGATAATGTAGATAGCTCACAGCAGCAAGGAAGCGGAGAAACCAGTTTCCCCAACAGCCAGGATATGTTTATCACCCTGGACCTGGAGCCAGTAATCCCCGAACTCACCCAGGGCGTGCTCCCAGACTCTGAGGGCACACAGGGGACCTCTGGTGAGTGTACCTTTGTAAATATTACATATGGTTTAAAAGCAAGCGTGTTTAATGATTAATGATTAATTTGCCCTGGCAATCGCGGCCAGTACAGCTACTGGAAAAGTCTGTTAATGTGTATGGGGATGGAGCGGAAATCCTCCAGGGACATCTCCAGAAAGCTCTCCTTCATGTACTCCCAAAGCCTTTGCAAAAGGTTTCTGGGGAGGGCTGCCTTATCCCATCCGCCATGGTAGGACACTTTACCACGCCAGGCCAGTAGCACGTAGTCTGGAATCATTGCATAACAAAGCATGGCAGTGTATGGTCCCGGTGTTTGCTGGCATGCAGACAACATCCATTCCTTATCACTCTTTGTTATCCTCAGGAGAGCGATATCATTCACGGTCACCTGGTTGAAGCAGGGCGATTTTATTAAGGGGACATTCAGAGGTGCCCGTTCCTGCTTGGCTGAACAGAAATGTTCCCCGCTGTTAGCCACGCAGTAGGGGGGAGGGGTGAAGTGATCATCCCAGAGAATTGGGTGTGGGGGGGAGGGGGGTTAGTTGGGTTTGTGCTGCATGTTAACCCAGAAACCGCAGCCCCTCCTTTTACATTTTAAATGGCCAACCCAATGGGTGCTTGGTATGGGAAATGAGGGCACTACTGTTTGAAACCATTCCCACATGTTAAGAAGGTTAAAAAAGCCAAGACTGTGGCTTACCATGGCTGCCTGCAAGCCGAAATCTGTTGCCTGGCACTGTGTGAGTGATCTCTCACACCAAACCAGCAGGCCCTCAATATAAGAGGAAAAATGCGACCTTGTAACGAAAGCACATGTGCTGTGTAATGTGAACAGCAAAATTTAACGTGAAAGAGTGTACCCATTGTTCTCTTTTAAAATGTGTCTTTTTTAACCACCTCTCCCTTCTCCTCCACCAGCTGCAAATGTTTCTCCTTCACAGAGGCTAGTGAAGATTAGAAGGAGAAAACGGCGGACTCGGGATGATATGTTCACAGAGCTCCAGATGTCCTCCCACGCTGAAAGAGCACAGCAGAATGCATGGAGGCAGTTAATGTCAGACTACAGAAAAGCACAGTATGAACAAGAGGAGAGGTGGCGGGCTGAATCGCGGGATTAACAG
This sequence comes from Malaclemys terrapin pileata, assembly GCF_027887155.1. Classification (NCBI taxonomy): domain Eukaryota; kingdom Metazoa; phylum Chordata; order Testudines; family Emydidae; genus Malaclemys; species Malaclemys terrapin. Next base: position 56,373,435 of record NC_071509.1, read on the forward strand.
AGCAAATGGCGGGCTGAAGATGATAGGTGGCGTCAGCTTGCAGACAGAAGGCAAGAGTCGATGCTCCGGCTGCTGGAGCATCAAACAGATATGCTCCAGAGTATGGTTGAGCTGCAGGAAAGGCAGCAGGAGCAGAGACCGCCGCTACAGCTCCTGTGTAACCAACAGCCCTCCTTCCCAAGTTCCATAGCCTCCTCACCCAGACGCCCAAGAACACGGTGGGGGGGCCTCCAGCCACCCAGTCACTCCACCCCAGATGATTGCCCGAGCATCAGAAGGCTGGCCTTCAATAAGAGTTAAAGTTTTAAACTGCAGTGTGTCCTTTTCCTTCCCTCCTCCCCCACCCATCCCGGGCTACCTTGGCAATTACCCCCCTAGTTGTGTGATGAATTAATAAAGAATGCATGAATATGAAGTAACAATGACTTTATTGCCTCTGCAAGTGGTGCTCGAAGCGGGGAGGGGAGGGTGGGGTGGTTGGTTTACGGAGAAGTAGAGTGAACCGGGGGGAGGGGGGAGCAGAGGTTTCATCAAAGAGAAACAAACAGAAGTTTCACACCATAGCCTGGCCAATCACAAAACTCGTTTTCAAAGCTTCTCTGATGCGCACCGCACCCTGCTGTGCTCTTCTAACCGCCCTGGTGTCTGGCTGCGCGTAATCAGCAGCCAGGCGATGTGCCTCAACCTCCCACCCCGCCATAAATGTCTCCCCCTTATTCTCACAGATATTGTGGAGCACACAGCAAGCAGCAATAACAATGGGGATATTCTTTTCGCTGGGGTCTGAGCGAGTCAGTAAGATGCGCCAGAGCACTTTTAAACGTCCAAATGCACATTCCACCACCATTCGGCACTTGCTCAGCCTGTAGTTGAACAGGTCCTGACTACTGTCCAGGCTGCCTGTGTACGGCTTCATGAGCCATGGCATTAAGGGGTAGGCTGGGTCCCCAAGGATCACGATAGGCATTTCAACATCCCCAATGGTTATTTTCTGGTCCGGGAAGAAAGTCCCTTCCTCCAGCTTTCGAAACAGACCAGTGTGCCTGAAGACGCGAGCATCATGTACCTTTCCCGGCCATCCCACGTTGATGTTGGTGAAACGTCCGTTGTGATCCACCAGGGCTTGCAGCAGCATTGAAAAGTACCCCTTGCGGTTTATGTACTCGGTGGCTTGGTGCTCCGGTGCCAAGATAGGGATATGGGTTCCGTCTATCGCCCCACCACAGTTTGGGAATCCCATTGCAGCAAAGCCATCCACTATGGCCTGCACGTTTCCCAGAGTCACTACCCTTGATATCACCAGGTCTTTGATTGCCCTGGCAACTTGGATCACAGCAGCCCCCACAGTAGATTTGCCCACTCCAAATTGATTCCCGTCTGACCGGTAGCTGTCTGGCGTTGCAAGCTTCGACAGGGCTATCGCCACTTGCTTCTCAACTGTGAGGGCTGCTCTCATCCTGGTATTCTGGCGATTCAGGGCAGGGGAAAGCAAGTCACAAAGTTCCATGAAAGTGCCCTTACGTATGCGAAAGTTTCACAGCCACTGGGAATTGTCCCACACCTGCAGCACTATGCGGTCCCACCAGTCTGTGCTTGTTTCCCAGGTCCAGAATCGGTGTTCCACGGCATGAACCTGCCCCAGTAACACCATGATTTGCACATTGCTGGGGCTTGTGCCTTGTGAGAGGTCTATGTCCATGCCAATTTCCTCATCACTCTCATCGCCACGCTGCAAGTGCCTCCTCAGCTGGTCCTGGTTTTGCTTTGGCATGTCCTGACTCTGCATATACTCCAGGACAATGCGTGTGGTGTTCATAGTGCTCATAATTGCCGCGGTGATCTGAGCGGGCTCCATGATCCCAGTGCTATGGCGTCTGGTCTGAAAAAAGGCGCGAAACTAGTATCGGAGGGAGGGAGGGGCGAGTGACAACATGGCATACAGGTACAGGGAATTAAAATCAACAAAGGTGGCTGTGCATCAGGGAGAAACACAAACAACTTTCACACAGAATGCCCCTCCCCAAAGATTGAACTCAAAACCCTGGGTTTAGCAGGCCGTTGATATCATGGAGGGAGGGGGAAGCAAATGAATAGAGAATAAATCTATTTTTTACATCTTAAGCTGGCAGACGATGGTGCAGCATGACTGATAGCCCTCAGCATCTTCTGGGTGCTTGGCAGAAAATAGCATACTACGACTAATAGCCATCATTGTCGAGACTGTTCGATAGGACTGAGCATGTCTGCCCAGGTGCTCATGATTGACAGCCACTGCAGTACGATGACGACGGACATCAGTCGTAATATACCATCTTCTACCAAAAGGCAAGGGGCTGCTGCTGTGTGCAATGCAGCCCCACGTCTGCCAGCCCCACGTCTGCCAGCACCCAGATCGCTGATGAAGGCTACCAGTCATACTGCACCGTCTACTGCCAAAAGGCTATTAGCTGCTGCTGTGTAGCAATGCACTACCATGTCTGCCGGCACCCAGATGACATATGGTGGCGGTGAGCTGAGCTGAGCGGGCTCCATGGTTACAGGTAACCCAGGTAAAAAGGCGCGAATCGATTATCTGCCGTTGCTCTGACGGAGGGGGAAAGGTGCCTGACGACATGTACTCAGAACCCCCCGCGACACTGTTTTGCGTCATTCAGGCATTGGGATCTCAACCCAGAATTCCAATGGGCGGCAGAGACTGCGGGAACTGTGGCATAGCTACCCACAGTGCAACGCTCCGGAAGTCGACGCTAGCCTCGGTACTGTGGATGCGGTCCGCTGACTTAATGCACTTAGAGCATTTTATGTGGGGACACACACAATCGGCTGTATACAACCGATTTCTATAAAACCGGCTTCTATAAATTCAACCTAATTTCTTAGCAATTGACTGAACAAGAAGTATGACTGACTGGACCTGTAGGCTGTAGTTTTAATTTTTGTTTTGAGAGCATTTATAAATTGCACTTTCATGATAAAGAGTGTGTACTACAGTACTTGTATGAGGTTAATTGAAAATACTGTTTCTTTTATAATTTTTACAGAACAAATATTTGTAATAAAAATAATTTAAAGTGAGCACTGTATACTTTGTATTCTGCATTGTAATAGAAATTAATATATTTGAAAATGTAGAAAAACATCCAAAATATTTAATACATTTCAATTGGTATTCTATTGTTTAACAGTGCGATTAAAACTGCGATTAATTGCAATTGATTTTTTTTAATAGTCATCATTTTTTTTGGAATTAATCATGTGAGTTAACTGCGATTAATTGACAGCCCTACTAATAAGGTTAATGGTCTCTGTATACTCTAGGGCATTTGTGGATGCTGTCCCATATTATTTCTATACTCCAGATATTTTTTACTTGACATCCTTATTTGGGGTGTCTGTTCAAATACAAACCCTTACTATTTGAATGACCTATTTTTTCCACTGGATTTTGTAGGTGAACCTGCTTATTATTGTTATCCCAATATAAAGCTGTTTCTCCTCCAGTGTCAAACTTTTCAGTGCCATTTTTCACTGTACTCACTGAATAATGTCTTGTCAATTGCTGTGAGCAGATTCTATCCACTGGGAAAATGGGTATCAGGATCTTTAAAAATATGTAAAATTTAAACCATTCTAAATTAGAAATGAATAGAGGGAAAGATTACACTGGATTTTACCCCAAAAATCTCCCCCAACATAAATAAAACACTATGCAGAGGTATATTTATCTGAAACCATATTATTTGGAATTTGGAACTATTGCTAGGCATATCAATCTGTATATTCTGGCAAAATTAGCTGAATGTTACATTTCTGCAATGCACTGTAAAGAAGATAAAGAAAAAAAAGGAAATCTACACAGCTTGTGATGTCATCTCCCTTTTTCAGATGGAAAACTGTCCCAAGAAGTGGGCTGTAGTCCACGAAAGCTTATGCTCTAATAAATTTGTTAGTCTCTAAGGTGCCACAAGTACTCCTGTTCTTCTTTTTGCGGATACAGACTAACACGGCTGTTACTCTGAAACTTACAAAAACTTAAATTCTATTGTGTTAGAAGGAAATTATATTGTAGAAAAGGGTTTTCCTAGATAGAATTGACATTCTCCTTTGTGGCACATTTTTTTTTTTAAATCAAGATGACTTAGGAAATGTTGGAAATAAGGGCTGAAAATAATGACAGAAGCTAATATTCTGTGATATGAAGCCAGTGATTGCACTGAAACCACAATTCAATATGATTGAATTTTTCACTCATCACTGTGGAGTTAAAGTAAATGATGTGCCCAATGCTAAAATGTGGTGATGTGAAGCTACTGTCATTGAAGCTAAAAGTCAGCCATGTGAAGCCTAAACTCAACAATATTGACTGCAGCTAAAAAGCAACAGCTGAAGCAAAAATGTAACAATGCAAGTGAAGCTTAAAAAGCAATGATGTGAGGCTGAAAAACATCAACAAATAAGGCTGGCTAAAGATCCACAGCAAAAGAACTCTCTTGACATTACCTCACCCAAAGAGCATTCTGCTTTGCACAAAAGTGAGATTTTTCCTATCAATAACTGTTCTTCCTAACTGTAGAAAAATGGAATAAAAGTAAGAGGCAAGGAAACAGGAATTTCTGTTATAGAAAGAGTACTTGCTGATGGACACTGTAATTCTTTTTCAGTTTTTGTTTCTTAGTAGTGACTATGTAAGACGTTTTTTGTGGCGGGAGGTGGATGAGCCACACAACAAAAGTTCAGTATTTTGTTTGTTTGTTTTGTATTGGCCATGACACATTGGTTCATTGGCTGAATCCCCTAGTCCATCTCTCTGGAACCTAGACAGACTCTCCTTGGGGCTCCTGAAAAAAGTTGTCCCACCCTCAGCCCTTTGTTTTTTTTGACCAAGCTAAAATTAAAGATACTAAAAGCACTGCTGGGTCTCTCAGTGTGCGCTGTATCTTGTTAAGCAGGTATCACCCCTTACCAGACCTAATATTACAAGGACAGAAACACCACCAGTCTTCTCACTTGTAAAAAGAAGACTGGAGCAGAAACACAAGTGGCATCTTTGTCTCCAGCCCTTATTGTTTAATCTTTCTTGGTTCATTCCATACTCTGCTTTAGAAATAGGGAGGAACTACTTGAGAAATTGAAAGTGGAAGGCAGCTTGGGTGAAAGTGATCATGAAATGATAGAGTTCAGGATTCTAAGGAATGGTAGAAGGGAGAACAGCAAAATAAAAACAATGGATTTCAAGAAGGCAGACTTCAGCAAAATCAGGGAGTTGGTAGGTAAGATCCCATGGGAAGCAAGGGGAAAAACAATTGAAGACAGTTGGCAGTTTTTCAAAGAGACATTATTAAGGGCACAAGAGGAAACTATTCCACTGTGTAGGGAAGACAGGAAGAATGGCAAGAGACTACCCTGACTTAACCAAGAGATCTTCAATGATCTAAAAATTGAAAGACTCCTACAAAAAGTGGAAACTAGGTCAAATTACAAAGGATGAATATGAACAAATAACACAAGTATGTGGCACAAAATGAGATCAAACTAGCTAGAGACATAAAGGGTAACATGAAAATATTCTACAAATACATTAGAAGCAAGAGGAAGATAAAGGACAGGGTAGGCCTTATTACTCAAAGGGGGGGAGTAATAAAAGAATGTGGCAATGCCAGATGTGCTTAATGACTTCTTTGTTTCGATTTTTACCAAGAAGGTTGGTGGTAGTTGTACGTCTAATGTAATGGATGCCACTGAAAATGAGGTAGGATCAGAAGAGGCTAAAATAGGGAAAGAACAAGTTAAAAATTACTTGGACAAATTAGATGTCTTCAAGTCACCAGGGCCTGATGAAATCCTGGAATATCAAGGAGCTGACTGAGGAGATATCTGAACCATTAGTGATTATCTTTGAAAAGTCATGGAAGAAAGGAGAGATTCCAGAAGACTGGAAAAAGGCAAATATAATGCCAATCTATAAAAAGGGAAATAAGGACAACCCGGGGAATTACAGACCAGTCAGCTCAACTTCTGTACCCAGAAAATTAATGAAGCAAATAATTAAGCAATCAATTTGGAAACATCTAGAAGATAATGTGATATGTAACAGTCAGCAGAGATTTGTCAAAAATAAATTGCGTCAAACCAACCTGATAGCTTTCTTTGACAGGGTAACAAGACTTGTGGATAGGGTGGAAGTGGTAGACATGGTATAATCTTGATTTTTAGTAAAGCTTTTGATACTGTCCCGCATGACCTTCTCATAAATAAACTGTGGAAATGCAACCTAGATGGAGCTACTATAAGGTGGGTGAAAAACTGGTTGGAAAACCATTCCCAGAGAGTAGTTATCTGTAGTTCAGAGTCATGCTGGAAGAGCATAACAAGTGGGGTCCCACAGGGATCAGTTCTGTGTCCGGTTCTGTTCAGTATCTTCAAATCAATTATTTAGATAATGGTATACAGAGTGCACTGATAAAGTTTGTGGATGATACCAACCTGGGAGGGGTTGCAAATGCTTTGGAGGATAGGATTAAAATTCAAAATGATCTGGACAAACTGAAGTAAACAGGAATAAATTCAATAAAGACAAATGCAAAATACTCCAATTAGAAGGGAACAGTCAGTCGCACACATACAAAATGGGAAATGACTGTCTAGGAAGGAGTACTGCAGAAAGGGATCTGGGGTTCATAGTGGACCACAAGATAAATGTGAGTCATGATGCAAAAAAAGCAAACATCATCCTGGGACATATTAGCAGGAGTCTTGTAAGCAAGACTTCAGTAAAGCAGGATCAGTCCGAAAGTGTCATGGAGAGGAAAATAAACTTCCAACTGGCAGATAGCTCAGTGGTTTGAGCATTGGCCTGCTAAACCCAAGGTTGTGAGTTCAATCCTTGAGGGAGCCATTGGGTGGGACTGTTAGGGACAGTACTTGGTCCTGCTAGTGAAGGTAGGGCACTGGACTCAATGACCTTTGGTCCCTTCCAGTTCTATGAGATAGGTGTGTGTGTGTGTGTATATATATATATAAACTGTGTATGGCATATACTGCTTTTAATGCACACACCCTCAGCAAATGGATGAAGTGAGTAGCAAGTACATGAACAAAACTAGAGCTAAAAGTTGACACTACATTTCCAAAGAACTGTTTCAATATCAGTGTAAGAAACCAAAACTTTCAGCAGCTGAAGCACTGGGCCCAACGGACTCATGAACTAGATCAGAAGAGTTTTATTTTGATGTTCTTTTCCTTTGTCATTTTCATTTCTGTTCATTTAAAAAACAAAAAAATAGGAAGAAAACCTCATAACACTGTCTGATATTAAACAGTAAGGAATTCTGAATAATGGCAGCTACTTATCACACTCCTATTGCAGCCTATCTACTTAGAGTTCTTTGCTCGTTTCTTGTGCACAAAGAGGTGAGTTAAGGTCAGAACAGTCTTATCTGTGAATATCCTTGCTTTTTCCAGCTTCAATCAAACCTGGGACATGAGTTTAACTTAATTTTTGCTATTTGTATTTAGATAAGAAACTAAGCAATAATTCGAGTAGGGTTCACTCTGAAACAGCCCAGATTCTGCACCCTTAGGGAAAGCTTGTTAAGCTGAAATTTGGAAAACTTTGCAGTATTTAATATGTGCAGCTTTTTAATACTTTAATACAATTCCTTTATCTACATAATGAGATTATGTGTTGGCAGTATTATTTCTTTTCTTTACAGAAATTTAATTCCACTTCACTGATTGTTTCTGAAAGCAGTTGACCGCTTCATATGAGCAAACTTAATAGAGAGCTAAGTAAGATGTAGTATTTTATTCCATCACGGTATCTCCAAATAGCAATATAGTGTCATCATAATAAAATGTGACATGAATTAGTCCTGATGGTTTGTTAGAATTCCCCCCTCCCCCCCCCCATCAAATGCTATTTGGATTTCTACAATACTTTCTGCTTATTGTCACAGATACAGTAGAGGCTCTTACAGTCATAATATTGTTTAGTTCCAACTTCCAATAACCCTCTTCCATTGTTGATAATGGGAACTTTGCAAAACACTTAAGCATGTGCTTAACTTTAAACATGTAGACAAAGTGCTTAAGAATGTGCTTAAGTCCCTAGAAATCGGGTATTGTAACTAAAACTTCAGGCATAGTTTATTTTTGAGAAATAAAACTTAGGTCAGGTATGAAGAATACCAAGGTGTGCATTCAGTGGAATCAATAGGGCAGTGGTTCTCAACCTTTCTAGACTACTGTATTCCTTTTAGGAGTCTGTTTTGTCTCACATACCCCCCCAAGTTTCACCTCCCTTAAAAACTATTTGTTTATAAAATTAGACATAAAAATGCAAAAATATCACAGCACACTATTACTGAAAAATTGCTTACTTGCTCATTTTTACCATATAATTATAAAAAACATTGATTGGAATATAAATATTGTACTTACATTTCAGTGTGATACTTGAGCCTGTTTTTCACTAGTGAGCCTTGTCTGAAGTCTGAGCCCCACGTGTCGGGTCTGAACCATGTAACTTAGCTTTGTTGGCCCCCTCGTGGCATGGGGCCACGGGCAGTTGCATTGCTTGCTACCCTGTAATGTCGGCCCTGCGATCCCCCTAAACCATTCCCAAGACCCCCTGAGGGATGCAACCTCCATGTTGAGAAACACTGATCTAGATGAGTTGAGTACCTCCTGGAAGACCTCTGCATACCCCCACAGGTGCACATACTCCTGGTTAAGACCCACTGCAGTAAGGGATAGATGCTCCGGGGAGCCTTTTAGAGCTTTTTATGGTACAAAATTGTTTTTTTCCAAACTGTATTAGAGAGTTACCTTTGGTTTTATATTCTGTTTTTCACTCATTAGAGAAGTAAGTATTTTTTAACATTGGGTTGCCCTTCCAGACACATGCAAGTAAGTCATGTTTTTTGCTATCCATATCAGTATACTAACTCAGAGGCGATGGCAAGTTCCTAGCTGTCATTCCCAGGAACATAGTACCAGTATTCTGAAAAGTGAGTGGATAAAATTGTGAAAAACTGATATTCTAATGAAGTCCTCTATACAAGTGATCTCTTCAATAAGAGGTACTTGTGGAAGCAATTATTGAGCACCAAGGCAAGCCAGGGCTCAGAGGAGGGGATAGTTGGAGATGGATGGACGCGTGTTACGCTACGATGTGAGCAACAGATGTTAAAATACTCTCAATTGTATTTTGGAATAAAAACCACAAAGGAGATTGTAACATGTTAATATACTGTTGTTAAACAGTAAAACAAGATGAACACTTTGTTACCCTCAGGTGAAGTAAGTTAACCAAAGCTTTTTGCGGCAAAAATAATATTGGCCAAAAAATATCTTTAGGTACACAGTGTACCAGTGAAGTTCTTATTTCTTTAAATGTCTGATTACAAATACAACTTCCATGATGCATTATGCACTCCATCTTCCACTATAGCATTCATGCATGCCTCCTGTTCAGAACAGATGTTAAGTACAGTAGTAACTTCCTTTTCACTGATAGTTTCAAACAATTAAGTGAATGGTTGAGGATCATGCTAAATTAGTTAAATTGTTTTATCATTATGCACTTGTAAAGCTTGTAATGAGACAATAAAAATGCAAGTGGAAAAAAAACTTTCTTGTTTGAGATTTTTCTAAGCTGAACAAAATATTAACCAATATTTCGGCATGGAGAGAGATCCTGTAAATCTGAAAGCATTGAAAAGGGTGTGCTGCATGCAGTCAACTGCTTCAGTTTGCATCAATTAATTAGTCAATGAATTAACAGAATTATATGTATGTACACTGCATGTGTTTTCTGCCAGTATTCATTCTGCATTGGTAAAATTACTTTGCTTTATAGATTTCACATAGTTGGCTTATGTTTTTATAATATTTACATAAATACAAAAGCATCAGTGCTCCTACCTGATCCCTTTAAAATCTTTCAAATTTTATTTCTGTTCTAAAATGTTTTGAGTTTTATGTAAAGCTACATGTTGTTAACTTTAACACACAAAGTAGATTACTAAATGTAGCTTACACAATGGAAATTATCACTATATCTAAATATTTGTCTCCCTACAGTTTTGCATAAATTTTCAGCCTATTTATGGAATAGAGCATTTTTGATATTTTTGGTTTATAGAAAATGAAAACCTTAGTTCACAGATGCACTCTCATGGATTTTTGAGACATCCATATTTCTGCTGTTTCCTTGACAACAACTGTATAGATGCTGCTATCACCATGGGAATGGTTCTTCTGAATGAAGCTGCTACTTCCAAAGGGGATGTTGGAAAAAGGAGAAGTAAGTTATTTAGTGGAATTTGTAGGATCTCTGAATTTTACTTATTGAAGGCATTTTGAAAAACACAAAAATAAGAATTGCCATTCAGGTTAAAGTTTTCAAAAGTGCCTAAGGCCTGGTCTGCACACAGTTTTTATAACAGTATAACTATTTCAGTTAGGGATGTGATTTATTTTAGAAAATAAGACAAGTCCGACACCTAGTATGGACACATTTATAGCAGCATAAAGGTACCTTATACCCATATAGCTTAGGCCTTATGATCTTCCTATATGGAAATAGCTATATAAGTATAAAACATTTTTATACTTATATAATTGCATCCATCCTAGGTGGGTTGCACTGCTCTAACTATAAGGGTATAGTTAAAGCACTGCCATTTTTGTGTATAGACAAGTCCTAAGTGACTTATGAGCCAAAGGGTAACATTTTCAAAAGCACCTAATTAATATAGGAGCCTAAGTCCTGTTGAAGTCAGTGAGATTTAAGGTAGGAGTTTCAAAAGCACCTAAGTCCTATTTTCAAAAGTGATTTAGGCATTTTGAATCTTGAGTCCCCATTGACTTTCATTGGAACATAGGAATTTTATACTGGATCAGACTCATCTAGTTCAGTATAACAACCTGTCTCCAACACTGGCCAGTACCAGATGTTTCAGTGCTTTGCAGTAGGCAGATGTGGGATAATCTGCTCCCACAATAGTTCTTATCCTAATCTCTTATGGTTAGAGATTGTTTAAAACCTGAAGCCTAAGATTTAGCATCCCTTCAAAAATGTGTAGCCATTAATGCTGATAACCCTGGTGGTGGTTCGAGTGATAGTCCGTATAATTCCACAGCTGATAAGTGCACATCCAGTACAGATGCATTAGAAAACTTTCTAGTTAGCTGTGACTGAGGGACAGACCATGCATCCTTTGCTTCCTCATGCATTCAATGAGAGTATAAAGGGTAGAGCTGCCTCACACTCAGTTCCTTCTTACTGCCATGGTGTGTGTCACAGCAGGTCCTTTCAGAGTTACTTACCTTTTTAGCTAGTTAGTCTTCAGGACCAATGGGACCACAGGTCATCAATAGGACCAGTACCACCTTCAGTTCTGCATGGCAGACTACAAGTCCTTGGGTTTCAAGCACTGCCTCATTTGCAAGGCCTCATACCTCTCAATGATGGTCAAACAAGATGTCTACTCTGCCTTGGTGAGGGGCATATTCTGGGTATATGTTTGATCTGGAAGTTATTTCTCAAAATGGAACCAGTGTTCGAGGGAGTCTTGCTTTAGGGCATCCCTTCTCAAGAAGTCCATGTGACTGGATTCAGACCCTAGTTCCCAGGCCTCCAGATTGTCAGGAGATCAGAGTCCTGTAGATCCTCAAGGTCTGTGCCCCATGCATCTTCAAAATGAGGCACCCTCTAAGTTGGCCGTGGTGCGGGGAAAACACTGGGATCGACTGGATGCTGAACAGAGGTCCTCAGGACAGAAGTGGCACAGAAGGCCATCCACAGACTAGGTACTGGTACCGCCAATGCCAGTGAGAGCTCCCCTGCTCCCAGAAGAGTGATACCTGTCATCCTGGGACTTGGAAGACAGCCCACAGTCATCCCCAACCTCATCCAGGAGTCCAGCAGGATCACACACCAGCTCCACACACACACACACACACACACACCACTCCACCGGGTAGAGGAGCTTAGCTTCAAGAAGATTGTGATGCCAGTACTGATCCATACCAGAACCATGACCCAGCCTCCATGGCCTCTGTTGCCATTTCACTTTAAGCTGTGGACTGTATGGTTGCCATGGATGCCTCAGTTTGTCTCGGGCTACCCTCCCTAGCATACTCTAGGTTCAAGTCAGCTTCCCTGTGGATGGGAGAGCACTATCCCCTCTGCATGGCCCAGATGAGGAACTGCAATCACAGGAGTCAGAGAAGTCCAACAGGTGGTACCAGATATGAACTATGAGCAATTTTTCTCACACCCAGTACTGGACTCATTAGTTGTGACAGTGGCAAGTGAAAACACATCAGGATCAGCAGAAATCGATGACCAGGGATAAAGAGCAGAAGGGCATGGAAATCATATTCTCACCTCAAGCCTCCAAATGAGGATATTCAATAACTAGGCCATCCTGGCAAAATATGGAGTGCTGTGGGGTGTTTTGTGGATAGTTTCCCATGAGAATTCAAGAGGGAGTTCTGGACTTTGGTGTTCGAAGGGAAACTGGTCTCTTAAAACAGTCGTCCAGGTGGCTTTAGATGCTATGCACATAGCATCCAGGATCTGTTGACCACAGTTGAGGACCTGCACTTTGAAGGTTGCTCTTTGTTTCATGATAAGATGAATGAGGCCATGAAATCACTGGAGAACTATAAGGCTACACTCAAGTCCTTGGGGTTCTGCACCCCAGACAGCACGTCAGGTCTCAGCATGTAAGCAGGCCCTCTACTATAGACCACACCAGTATGCCAGAATGGGGCAGAAGACTTCTGCGAGAAGGCCCTCAGGAGTGGCCACTACATCCCACTGTCCCTCATACTCTACAACTAGGCAGCGGATTTGATTCCACGCCCAAAGACAGCATGCCACTCACTACCCAGCCCTGATCATCTACTCTGTATGGCATACATCTGTCTCATTTCTGCCATTTCTAGTCACCTCTGACCAGTATGTATTGGACATTGTAGAGATGGGCTACACACTTGACTTCCTCTCCTACCCACCAACTCTCCCCATCCTTATTCAGGGACCCATCTCATGAGAGCACTCTACACCAGAAGGTTTAGTCATCTTAGCTCTTGGCTCCATAGAAGAGGTCCCCTCACAGGAAAGGGGAAGAGGGTTTTATTCAAGGTATTTCCTCATCCCCCAGTAAAAAGGGAGGTCTTTGCACTATCCTCCCTTTTCATCAAGCTATCTACAGTGATTCTCAGGTTTCCTTCCATTGGACTTAGGCTGCTAAGATAATTTTGAAAAATTTGTCCTCGGTCCCTAACTTACCATTAATGTCAAAATAGACAGTTGCTTCATTTAAATTTGACTGTAGCTCTCTGATCATATTTCTTGGATTTGTAAGTCTGCATTACACTAGTGCCAGATTCTGCCTTTCTCACTCATGATGAATAGTACCTTATTTTACAAGCATTTCCATTGAAATAAATGTTAGTGCTCAGAGAGTAAAGTTTTACTCAGTCTGATAAGGATGGCAAAATCTGGCCCTTAAGTGATGGGGAGAAGCGGTGTCTGAAAATGTCCTAACGTTTTGTTTTCTGGTTTAAAAGGAAATGAGGAAATAATGAAAGTTGCCAGCTGTCATCTGCCATTTAAAGAGCTAACATGTCAATTGTAAGATACCAAACTATATATTTATTATAGCATAATTGCTAAAGTGTTTTTTGGAAAATGTTAAAATTCCTATTAGGGTTAGCCAGGTCCATTCAATTGACAGTCTCATCATATTTATTGAACTGGCACTTACTAACTTATTTTTTTATAAAAAAGGGCTAATTATCTTGTGATGCAATCCTGTGATGTGTGTATTATTAATAGATAATGATTTAATTTTATAAAGTTACTGAACTGTGGAAATGCCAATACTCACACAGAGCTCCACCCCAGGCATGAGGACTTGAAGGGAACAGGTATCAGCTCCTATCGATGAAAATATTGGTAGATGTCTTTCAGTGTCCTTCAAAAAGAGATTCTTGTGTATCGCAGTCTAATATGCCATTAAGCTTCAGTCATAATTTAATTGAGATGCTGAAATTCTACATGTTCAGAGCGTGACTCTGAGAAGTGCTCAGTGTTTGCATCTCCCACTGCCTTCAGTTTTTAGTGATCACCAACTTTCAATATCAAGCCCTCATTTTTTTTCAGTTTCTCACGTAAATGTTGAGTCAGGAAGAATTCCTCCAGGCATTCCTGCAGCTGAGCTGGCCCCTTGCCAGACCCCCACAATGTGACCACTTACAGCATTTAGAACCTGATCCTACTCCCATGGAAGTCATTGGCAAAATGCCCTTTGACTTCAGCTCTCTCCCGTCAGCTTAGAGCAGTTTCATCATACGCGTTACAGCGGTGCAGCTGCACTGATGCAAAATTTGTAGTTTAGACCTGCCTTGAGTTTAATAAGGTATTTGTTCTCTCTCACTTTTCTTCCTTTCTCTCTTTCTTTCTTACAGATGAACTAAAGCAAATGGTTTCTCCCATTTATTTCAATAGGAATAGTGTGATTTCCACACACACACCCACCCACACACAACCCTGATTGTTCAGATTCCAATTTACACTTAACATTCTTGATTATCCCAGATGTCACAGGGATATTGAATGAATTTAATTGATTTTGGGTGGGGGGGGTGGAGGGGTAATCAAAGGAATTTATATTACATTATATTGCCTGAAATGTATAATTTACAAAGATGTCTATATCCACAGTCTCCAGCAAGGTGTTTGTATCCAAAAGCTGCAAACTACTGTCCCTTTTTCCTCAATAATACACTTATACTGATAAGAAGTTTTTTTTAATAACCACAAATAAATAATTTCCAGGTGTGTTTTGATGCCCTGTTAGAAGATACTGAACATCATAAGGCAATATATCAAAACTTGAGTACTGAACTATGCCAAATTTCTTTGTAAGTGATTGACATAAATAATATTTTTAGTATAGACTCTAGATGTTAATCTTTTCCATGTTTTTATATGCTAGTAAACACAGTTAATATTTTTTTCCAGTAATATGCCTCGTAGGACTGGGTTTGGTGGTTTTCTTCTTCAGCTTCCTGCTGTCGATATTCCGCTCCAAATACCATGGCTATCCATACAGGTAATCGTTTGTTATTAAATCCATTTTTATATTATAATGGGTACCGGGTATTTTTAAAAGTTCAAAAGATTGGCTTGATCCTGCTGTCCTTGATGTTAATGAGTATTTTGCCATTGATATCTATGGGAGCAGGAGCAAGCCATGAGTAAAAAGACAGTGATGTTTGGATACATGTAAAAAAGTAACTGACCCACTGTCTTAGCAGCTGTGCTGCACTTTACAGGTCAAAGGACGTGTTTGTGAGTGACTGAATTTCTTTGTAGTGGGCCCAGGAAAGATAATGCACCTGGAGTAGAAGATGCTGAGGTTTGTGATGGTCCTTAGTTCTGTGGAAGTTTATTCCACATCTCAGACCAGCTCTCAAACAAGCTCTTTCTACTGCACAGATAAGCAATACCCTTATTCGTTATAATGGATAAATCACCCTGTCAAAACATTCCATAAGAAACTTCACATACCATATAAACTAAAACCACAAATACTTCAGATCTGAATACACAAACTCTAATGGGTAGAATTTTCTCCCACCTTTGGGACAGGAAAATATAGCTAGTGCTGCATATATATGAATGCTTCTAAATATACAAGAGTGGGTGGTTAAGAACATACATGCTAGAAATAAGTGTAGAAACAACTTTTTTACTGTGAAATCTTCACTGAAATGTGAACATAGCACAGCTGTCACTGTTTTTCAACAGACAATGTGTACATATCACCTCAATTGATTTTCAGATTATTAATTTTTTTTACTTTAATAACATGAACGTTGAGTCAACATGCATAGTCTACTGAGAACCATTGCACCAGCCAGAATGACCATGGTTGAAGGCAGCACCGGGCATTGTGTAGTGAAGTTCGCAGATCTGGCTCAATCCTGTATCCAGGAATTGCTAGGGCACCCCCGCAGTAGGCATCAATTAGAGTCGGGGTGTACATCAATAGGAAGCTTGAGAGCATGGTGGGCCGGGGTGTTTTTGTCCATCCTGGTGACATGGCAGAATAGTGTGCAGTAACACTTTTGAATAGAATGAGCACCTGAATGAATGTCAGAGCTCTGTGAGGATTATGACATTTTGCAAAAAGTCAAAACATTTTATGCTTAGGACATTTTATGCATTGACAGTGAATATGGAATGTCTCTAACTGCTCCAAGTTTGCTTGTAAGAAGGTCCATGTTTCTGACCCTTATAGCAATACGGGTAGTACGGGTTTGATAGATCCTGAACTTTGTCTCAGCACAGACATTTTTCCTTCCATAAGCATGGACTTCATGCAGGAAGCAATGAGACCTATTAATCAATGAATGACTGGTTTGCTGTGACCGTTTAAACTCTTCTTGCAGCCTAGGTAGATGAACTTGTCAGCACTACCCAGGGTACTCAACACCACTTGCACCAGAGATTCTGGTGGCCCACCTGCAAGGTTCTATGCCTTGGTCTTCCACCATGAGACATTCAACCCCACAATGTGGGCTGCATCTTGGAGGACAGTGCTGAAATTCTGACTTTTCCACAAGCAGGGCAGCATCGTCAGCATAGGCTCAGTCTGAGAACACGTCTTGACCAATCTTGATTCCATCCAATGTGTGATGCAGCAAGTCCAAGTATCCTGTCAGTAGCATAACAGAGTAGTCAGGGTGAGGATGCATTCCTGCCACACAGCTGAGATTGTATAGAAATGTGGTGAATCTGTGAACCAACACACTCTTCTCGCTAGTACCAATGTGAAGATTGTGCAGTAGATTTAGAATATCTGGAATGCCAACTCCTTTCAGTGTGAACCAAAATCTGACCTGTCAACCAAATCAGAAGTCAATTTGATGTAGATGTATATCATATCAAGTGGTTTCAGAGTAGCAGCCGTGTTAATCTGTATCCGCAAAAAGAACAGGAGTACTTGTGGCACCTGAGAGACTAACAGATTTATTAGAGCATAAGCTTTCGTGGACTACAGCCCACTTCTTCGGATGCATATAGAATGGAACATATATTGAGGAGATATATATACACACATACAGAGAGCATAAACAGGTGGGAGTTGTCTTACCAACTCTGAGAGGCCAATTAAGTAAGAGAAAAAAAACTTTTGAAGTGATAATCAAGATAGCCCAGTACAGACAGTTTGATAAGAAGTGTGAGAATACTTACAAGGGGAGATAGATTCAATGTTTGTAATGGCTCAGCCATTCCCAGTCCTTATTCAATCCTTTGTTGATTGTGTCTAGTTTGCATATCAATTCCAGCTCAGCAGTCTGGGTGTTTAAATGTTTGGTGAAGCTCCGCCAGAAGCCGGCGGGTAAGGACAGCATCCATTGCCAATCACCCAGCAATGAACCCTGATTGTTGTGGACAATGTCTGTTAAAGAGTGCCTGCATCCTACTAAGCAGAACATGATAAAAGACGTTTCCAGAGACCAGTAACAATGAGATTGGCCTGTAGTTGCCACACTCAGAGTGAGATCCTTTGTACAAGGGCACTATGATGCCATTTTTCAATTCTGCTGGTACTTTGCATGATGGTCACACTTCTAAGAACAGTTGATGCAGGCTAATGTTCACTGGTTTCAGGCATCTCTGAGCAGTTGGAGTGGACTGCCACCAGGTCAAGCAGTATGGTCCATTCTGTAACTTTTGAAAGGCCTTTCATACTTCCCCAGCTCAATCACAGCCACTCATCTCATTATATTCTCTATGCACTAGTAGTCTATCATGTGGTGAAATTAACTGGATATTTGCTGCTAGCTGGTGGTAGAATGTGTCCTTTTCCACAGTTGATGCATTTTTTGTTGGCTCATAGGCCACAATGACAGATAAGTGTCCACAAAGATGTTGGAGCCAAACAAAGAGGAAGCCTGGAGAGATGGGGTTCCATGTGGTTAAAGTCTATACTAGCTGCTGTCTAATAAGTGCCATACCTTGAGCTGGATGTGGACAACCAGCATGGAGGATGGTTGCTCCTTTTCCAGTAACTTGATTGCTTTCTGGTAGACAGGGCTCTTTGATGCTGACAATTACAATCTTTTAACAGATAAATTCTTTGAACTGTCATGTACTCAATGCCATTCAGGGTTAATATGAATTAACATAAATTGGGGGGAGGGATAGCTCAATGGTTTGAGCATTAGCCTGCTAAACTCAGGGTTGTGAGTTCAATCCTTGAGAGGTCCACTTAGGGAACTGGGGCAAAATCAGTTCTTGGCCCTGCTAGTAAAGGCAGGGGGCTGGACTCAATGACCTTTCAGGGTCCCTTCCAGCTCTATGAGATAGGTGTATCTCTCTCTCTTTCTCTCTCTCTCTCTCTCTATATATATATATATTGTGACAAAGTTCCTCCTCTATCTTGGTGGGTCCTGCGCTTATTGGCGGATTTTCTTGCCTCAGAGATTCACCATGTGGGTTGGGGGAACAGCCCAGAGACCTTCCCCTCTGGAAGAACCCACAGTCCAGGTCAATTGGGAGGTTTGGGGGAACCCAGGCCCGCCCTCTACTCCGGGTTCCAGCCCAGGGCCCTGTGGACTGCAGCTGTCTATAGTGCCTCCTGTAACAGCTGCATGACAGCTACAACTCCCTGGGCTACTTCCCCATGGCCTCCTCCAAACACCTTCCTTATTCTCACCACAGGACCTTCCTCCTGGTGTCTGATAACGCTTGTGCTCCTCAGTCCTCCAGCAGCACACCCTCTCAC
Source organism: Malaclemys terrapin pileata (assembly GCF_027887155.1). Taxonomy (NCBI): domain Eukaryota; kingdom Metazoa; phylum Chordata; order Testudines; family Emydidae; genus Malaclemys; species Malaclemys terrapin. The sequence continues at coordinate 56,392,250 of NC_071509.1, forward strand.
TCTCAGCTCCTTGCACCTCTTGCTCCCAGCTCCTCACACTCACACCACAAACTGAAGTGAGCTCCTTTTAAAACCCATGTGCTCTGATTAGTCTGCCTTAATTGATTCTAGCAGCTTCTTCTTAATTTACTCCAGGTGTCCTAATTAGCCTGCCTTAACTGGTTCTAGCAGGTTCCTGATTACTCTAGTGCAGCCCCTTCTCTGGTCACTCAGGGAACAGAAAACTACTCATCCAGTGACCAGTGTATTTGCCCTCTACCAGACTCCTGTACCCCACTGGTCTGGGTCTGTCACAATATATATATTTATGTTCCATGTGGTGACACAGAAAATGTCTCTAAAATCTGGTTTGAATTTCCAGGAAGTTGGGGTCATTGGGGCTGCGCCTTCCCTATGAGAGGTTTGGGTTGCACTTGTCCTATGCAGGCAGAGCACGCCTCTCCTTCTGCAGTCAATAATAGCAGGGACTTTAATACTGGTGCTATTGTCACAGTCTGTCATGGCTTTTTTCCCCTTTGTTTCACACTGTCTTCTTGAGGCGGGGAGACATAGAGGGCTTTCATATGTGGGTGACACCATCCAACTTCCTAGGAACTAGTCCCTCAGATGCCATTGGTTCCTGGGGGCATGAACAACCATTATGAATATCTGGCTCTTCTACACTATGCGATCCACACATCCATAGTCATGGCTCATTCACCTTCACTACCTTTGGGGAACTTGGCCCTCATCTGCTGAGTTTGTCATTGGCCTTCACTTGTTACCCTGAGCAGAAGCCCTAATCAGGTACTACCAACCAGAGGCACGCATGGCCAGGGATGACCATACCCTGAAGTAGAGCATCCTAAACTGCTGCTACCTACCACCCAAATCATAGAAGATTAAGGTTGGAAGAGACCTCAGGAGGTCATCTAATCCAACCCCCTGCTCAAAGCAGGACCAACCCCAACTAAATCATCCCAGCCAGGGCTTTGTCAAGCCGGGCCTTAAAAACCTCTCAGGATGGAGATTCCACGACTTCTCTAGGTAACCCATTCCAGTGATTCACCACCCTCCTCATGAAATTGTTTTTCCTAATATCAAACCTAGACCTCCCCCACTGCAATTTGAGACCATTGCTCCTTGTTCTGCCCCACTGAGAAGAGCCTAGCTCCGTCCTCTTTTGAACCCCCCTTCAAAACATCTAAATTACATGCTTAAAATCTTTGATTACTATATATTGGCCAATGTAAAAAACGTTTAATGTCTCAAACTAAAAGATTTTAAGTCTCATTAGCATGCCTACATATTATTTCAGTAAAGATAATTCATTTTATTACATTTGTTCTTTCTTCATATTCATTGGCAAATCATTATAAATGATACATAAATGGAAAGACTTCCTACCATGTCAAGAGAAAGATATCCTGATGAGCTGGGAACTTAGTTTCTTCTTCCTACTTTGTAAACTTCCCCCCAAGTTAAATGTGGTAAAATCTCATCAACAACATTTCCATCAAACAAAAGGAAATAAAGTTGAAACTCTTCTGACTTTCTGCCTTTTATTTCATTTTACTTTTGTTCACTCCCTCAGCACAAGTGAAATGATGAGTTTTCTCATTGTTGTAGGATATTTCAGTAGACCATAATGTTACATCCATTCTATCCTTTAACAAGAAGTGATATTGGATGGAACTGGAATCTGATTCAAGAAAAGTCAGGCGAGAGCTTGGCTTGTTCTCTTCTCCAATGTTTTGGATTTAATTCTTCTCTGCCATCATCTCAAAAACATCTGCAACATGTCTTAGAATCTGGCTACATTTTGCAAAAGCAAAAAAGCATGGCATTTTGTGTGTTAGACTTGGATCTTGTGTGTTGTGTGACTATATATAACTAGCACTCTCTTGGCTTTTTTTTATGTTGTCTTCCATCACTGTGATATCTTAGCACCTTTCACAAGAAGAAAAAAATAAAAGCCACTCTTCTTTCCAGCCCTACCAACAGGAACTAGCTTAGTTATTTTTAAAAATAAAGTATGAGGATGGTGATGTAATGGAGACCATTTTTGTGGGAAAAATAAAGAAATGGTTTTGCATTTATTTCTGAACATGGTCATGGTGGTGAACATTCTTATGGCAACAAGCAGTGAGTTCCACTGCCATGGGTTAGCTCTTGTGGAAGATGTATCTGACAGATATAAGCCTTCTCTGTTTATTGACAGCTTTATTTTTGCAAGGGAACAAATCTTTTGTGCGGTCATCACAGGGAATGTGATCTTTCAGATAGCTACAGCCGATACTATTCAGGGTTTTGAAAATCATGGACCATGTCAAGAGATAAACCCCGAATGAGATGATACTCTGGGAGCCTTGTGTTTCCTGTGGTCTTGCCTTGCCTGTTTTTATATCTCCTTTCTGCTGAGGTAGGCCTTGTCTACATTACCCGGGTAAATCAACCTAAGTTATGCTACTCCAGCTATGTGAATAACATAGCTGAAGTCGATGTAGTTTAGGTCGACTTACCACAGTTTCTTCACTGCGCTGCATTGATCAGAGATGCTCTCTGGTTGACTTACATTACTCTTCTTGGGGAGCTGGAGTACCGGAGTCAACCAGAGAATGCTCTGCTGTCGATTTACCAGGTCTTCACTAGACCCGCTAAATCGACACCCGCTGCATCGATTGCAGCAGTATTGATCTCCTGGTAGCGAAGACAAGCCCTTAGTTAGATACCACATGCATCTTTTCTGCTACACAGCAATACAATTAAAAACACTCTATGGCCATTGGTGATACTATACCTACAGTCTTATCTAAATGTATTTGTCAGCAAACCCTGAAAGTTAATACATATGGCATTTTTAAAAAGTGATGTTTGTGTGCTTATTTACATTTGTTTTGAAATGACTGTACCTTGAACTCCGAAGGATTAAGCTAATCAGATCCAAAGTACAGCACTAATAAAATATTACTTTCCTTTCCTAGTTTACCATGTTCCTCTCTAACTTGTGCTTCTTTAAGTTCTTCCCCAAAACACTCTGTTCCCAACAGACCTACAAGCTCTAGTCCCCCACTCTAAGAACATTTATGAATAACTTGCTTGATTCACCTTTGCTAGCAGAAGAGGAACAGCTTGCAAACTCCAGCAGGTCAGCTGAACCAGTGAGGGCATTCACCTCTATAAGGGAGAATAGACATTGTTTGCATTGCCACCCTCCCTACTTTCTCTTGGTGGGGTGCATGTTTTTATCCAGTATCTCCAGAAGAAACCCATTAGTGAAGGCTAGGTAGGAGACAGTAGCTCACTTTCTTGCTGGCAGTGAATGTGGCCCAACAAATATTACTAAAATATTAAATACTATGTAAACAGCTCTTGGAACTAACAAAATGTGTGTGCTGAACTTGACTGCTGAATTATTTGCTTTGTGGTATATTCTATCCCCATATCTATGTCTATTAACATTGTACACCCTTTTGCATTGTACACCTTGTCTACTCACCTGTCTCTAAAGTGTCTGGAACAATTTTGGTATGATATAAACAGTAATTTGCAAGATGAAATATCACAGTTCTAGATGTTCTTAAAAGCCTTTTTATGTTCTCTTTTGGAAGACCAATACAAATCAAGAGAATTTTTTTCTGCCACTTCATACAGACCATGTGACTGGGTGATTTAGGGAATATTTGTACTTTTTCCACAAATGCCTTTTGTAGTTTAATTTGTTTTTGTTTTTTTATATTCCACAGCAAGGTCTTCGTGGTTGTGAAACTATACCTGTCACACTATTCTAACAATCCATTCTAGCCATAAAAACCTTTCATATGGTAAAGCACCTAACATGGATGTTTTCAGCCAGAGAGAAATTAAAAAAATACTTTCTAATAGTTTTGTGATAATGCAAAAAATTAGTTTTACTGTTATTTCCTTGTTTGCTGAGGTTATTCTGTGAATCATATTCATAGAGTTTAGTATGTCCTCTTAAAACTGTAGTTTAGTCCATTTCAGAAAACGTCTATCCCTGTATGTGAATTGGAATACACTATTACCAAGCAATGAAAATTGTATAGACAGATACTTTACAAGAGAAATTAAAAATAAACTAATGAAAGAATTATTCAGTTCTTCATATGGAGATTTTTAAATCCAATAGCGTCATACATTCAGCAGCCTAACATTAAAATTGGCTATTATATCAGAGGGCTGGAGGGTAGCAAATATAATACCTACCTTTTGAAAAGACACAGGAGTAAATCCTTGGAATTACATACTGGCAAGCCTTATTTAAGTACCAGGAAAACAGGTTAAAACTATATTTAAAAATGGAATGTCTAAACAACTAGAACAGGAGTACTTGTGGCACCTTAGAGACTAACAAATTAAGGTGCCACAAGTACTCCTGTTCTTTTTGCGGATACAGACTAACACGGCTGCTACTCTAAACAACTAGATTAGCATAATGACATGAATAAGCCAGCAAGACTTCTACAAAGGAAATTAAACAGTTTTTTTCAGCATGGTGAAAGTGAGAAGCTCAAGATTTGATATTAGGACTGTTTTTGTTTTAAGTATTAATGATCCAGAAAAGAATAATGTTTGCAGATGACTGAGAAAGTTTGCAGATGACTGAGAAAATTGTGAGAACTTCATAGGGACCTAACAAAGCTAGGTAAAAAGGCAGTATAATGGCAGATGGAATTCATTGTTGAGAAGTGAACTTAATGCATATTGGAATTCATATAATTAATAGTAAGAATAATCTTGCTTATTTAGTCCACCCTCATTTTCATTGATGCAAATCATGGGGTATTTACCACTTACCATGTTGCAAGTATTTCACAGCCAGTACACCTCACTTTTAGTAATCTTTTCCTTGGTGTTGAGTCTAATTTTTCATTTGCTCAGTTTCAGCCCATTCATGCTTCCTGTACCCTTTGAATCAGCACAAAGAATCAGAAACACATCTTCTCCCTCCTTTTTTGGCTTACTATCATTTTCTTCTGAAAATATTATAAATATTTTGCTTAACATCTTCCACATGAATCTATTTCCCATTCAATAATACTTGAATAGCGACTGGAACAGATTCTCCACCTTACTAAATCTCTACTGTCCACTCCGAGGTTTTCAGGAAGACTCCATATCTCTTCTAGCCAGTGTACTTGGTACAAATCAAAAGCCTGAGCAGATTCCAGACCCACCCTTCACTAAAACATTGTCCAAGATGAGAGAATAAAAACATTAAGAAATAGAAGAAAACTGTGTAATCCATCAGACCTTTCTTTCAAAATCCAAGAAGTTTAAATGGACATACACGGCATATATAAGAAAAGATTTATTTTTCTTCCACAGCTTTAACATAGGAATAGAACAAAGATATCATAGGGGATCAAGTATAATATTGAAATGTGTAAGTTTATCACTCATGGCGATCGGGGGAGGTCCCAGATGACTGGAAAAAGGCTAATGTAGTGCCCATCTTTAAAAAAGGGAAGAAGGAGGATCCGGGGAACTACAGGCCAGTCAGCCTCACCTCAGTCCCTGGAAAAATCATGGAGCAGGTCCTCAAGGAATCAATTATGAAACATTTAGAGGAGAGGAAAGTGATCAGGAACAGTCAGCATGGATTCACGAAGGGGAAGTCGTGCCTGACTAACCTAATTGCCTTCTATGATGAGATAACTGGCTCTGTGGATGAGGGGAAAGCAGTGGATGTGCTATTCCTTGACTTTAGCAAAGCTTTTGATACGGTCTCCCACAGTATTCTTGCCGCCAAGTTAAAGAAGTATGGGCTGGATGAATGGACTGTAAGGTGGATAGAAAGCTGGCTAGATCATCGGGCTCAACGGGTAGTGATCAATGGCTCCATGTCTAGTTGGCAGCCGGTTTCAAGCGGAGTGCCCCAAGGGTCGGTCCTGGGGCCGGTTTTGTTTAATATCTTTATTAATGATCTGGAGGATGGTGTGGACTGCACTCTCAGCAAGTTTGCAGATGACACTAAACTAGGAGGCGTGGTAGATACACTAGAGGTTAGGGATCAGATACAGAGGGACCTAGACAAATTAGAAGATTGGGCCGAAAAAAACCTGATGAGGTTCAACAAGGACAAGTGCAGAGTCCTGCACTTAGGACGGAAGAATCCCATGCACTGCTACAGACTAGGGACCGAATGGCTAGGTAGCAGTTCTGCAGAAAAGGACCTAGGGGTCACAGTGGACGAGAAGCTGGATATGAGTCAACAGTGTGCTCTTGTTGCCAAGAAGGCTAACGGCATTTTGGGCTGTATAAGTAGGGGCATTGCCAGCAGATCGAGGGACGTGATCGTTCCCCTTTATTCGACATTGGTGAGGCCTCATCTGGAATACTGTGTCCAGTTTTGGGCCCCACACTACAAGAAGGATGTGGAAAAATTGGAAAGAGTCCAGTGGAGGGCAACAAAAATGATTAGGGGTCTGGAGCACATGACTTATGAGGAGAGGCTGAGGGAACTGGGATTGTTTAGTCTCCAGAAGAGAAGAATGAGGGGGGATTTGATAGCAGCCTTCAACTACCTGAAGGGGGGTTCCAAAGAGGATGGAGCTCAGCTGTTCTCAGTGGTGGCAGACGACAGAACAAGGAGCAATGGTCTCAAGTTGCAGTGGGGGAGGTCCAGGTTGGATATCAGGAAAAACTATTTCACTAGGAGGGTGGTGAAACACTGGAATGCGTTACCTAGGGAGGTGGTGGAGTCTCCTTCCTTGGAGGTTTTTAAGGCCCGGCTTGACAAAGCCCTGGCTGGGATGATTTAGCTGGGAATTGGTCCTGCTTTGAGCAGGGGGTTGGACTAGATGACCTCTTGAGGTCCCTTCCAACTCTGATATTCTATGATTCTATGATTCTATGATCACATCATGAGATATGGCTATAGCAAGTTATTACCATAATGGAATCAGTGGACTCATGGACCAAATTCTGCCTTAAAATATACCATTACACCCTCTTTGATTCCTACCAAATCAGTAATGTTCTTTAAAAATTCAAGCAGATTCACAAGGCACACTCTTTTTTGTGAAGCCACAACTAAATTAGACAGTATTTACTAAATATTCCATTCTAACTACTTAGTTCTTTTTTTATTAGCATTTCTAATATCTCCCCTCCTGGTGAAGTGAAGTAAGGTTACAAACTTGTATGCCTAGATTCTTCTATGTTATTTTACAGATAACTGGAACAAACTATTCACCATTCAGTCCTTTGGTGTGATCCTCACACTGGAGAATTAATGAATATTATCTCTAAAGCTGTTACTCCTTTTGCACCTTGAAATTTTGCTTGCTACTCTGTCAACATTTATTCACTTTTTGCCTATCTGCTCCAATGTAATGTCAAACGTTTCTAACATTTCTCTCTGCCCAATTGGTGAAGTTTGACCCTAGCCAATGGAGTCTTGCCTTCTCATTTGTGAATAAAGAGGTGATTGATATCAACTTGTCTTCTACAGTAATCCTTAGTGGTCATACTAGCTTCTTCCCTGTTTGCCTGGGTCCTGTTAAATTTTAAGGTTCAATTCTCTTCTCAAGTCATGCATGTAATTCTCATCAGTGTGTGTGTGTGTGCGCGCGCGCACTCACAGAACACTAAGGACAGAACATAAAGACCCTTTTATATTTAAATAATTTCCCTCATTTAGCCACTGTACTTAGGAAAATTGTATCTGTAGTATTTATTTACTCTCCCCCCCCATTTTTTTGTTGTTGTTGTTGGTCTGTATTCTTTATCTCCATCCCCTGGTATTTTAGTAGCCTTATAAATTGTTTTCCTTTTACCACTAATCCTCCAAATTTATCCACATGATGATAAATATATATAAAAAAATACCAAATGTGTTACTGACAGTGGTACCAGGTTATTTTTTTGTACAATGTTCTTTCTCTATGTTCTCAATGTTCATCTCCTACCTTTTGCTTTTCATCCTTTCTTCTATTCTGCTTTGTATAGTATCACATTGAATATCATTTCTTTTTTGTATTTGATGTACATGTTATGCAGCAGAAGGAAATCCTTGCCTAACCTGACTTCTTTTGTCGAATAATCTCCAGTTTGTATTTGAGTAATAAAATATCCCATTACTTCTTTGAGTTCTTCACATGGTGCAGCTGGTGGATACATGGGAAATGGTTGTTACCTTTTGTTTTCTTTGGGTTGGTAAATCTCACCTGTGCAATGAACATGAAGGGCCAGAGGGAGCTATGCCAGTTTGCATCGGCTGAGAATTTGGCCCTAAAAATGAAACCTAGTAATGGGATATGTTAACTATAACATTTGCCAGTCTTGAAAAAAGTAGGGTGGTGGCTGTTTTGATTTCCTTTTCAGCTCATATTTGCATGCGTTTAAAAAGTAGTTTGAAATGACGTTCATGCTATATAAACAGAGCTACAAGCAACACCACAAATCCACCATTGTCCCTCTTCAGAGAAAGTTAAAAATACTAAATTACTTGTTTGCTGTTTGTCACTGAACAACCATGTAAATCTTTACTGAAACAGTGTCCATCAATAAAGGATTTAAGAAATAACATGTCTCCTTGTATGCATCCTCTCTCCTGCTATCACTGACCTCAATGAGGTAAGATATATCAAGAGCCAATGACTGGAGAAAGGAAGTTATTTTCTTTTATAAAAGTACATAAAACAATATGATAGGAATGCTGCTGCTTGCTGCCCCCTGACCCCAGTATTGCCTCTGCCATTGTTACTTCAGCTGTTGATCACTTTGGTGGCAAAAATAAATGCATATAATGATTGAAAAGGGGGGGAGGGCAGAAGCTGTGAATGTGCGAGAGTGTGTGTGTTTGGTTTTCTTTTCACTGCAGAAAAAATAATGTGATACAGCACATTTGCATATTGTTCACCCTCTGTGAGCTCCATTATTTGTGTAATAATTTCTGACTTTACAGTACAGAGTAATGTAAGTAGTGTTTTCTTCTGAAGCTGCTCCAATCTCTGCCATAATGAATTTTTTATAGTTTTACTCTAGTTATCAATACATTTTTACACCATGAAAAATAACACGGCAATAGCCAAACTGGGACCAAATGCCAATCACAAGATATGATCATGATTGGGGTTAACAGAAAGATTTCTTACTGGGTAAATATAACAATAATACAAGAAGAAAAACAGTTTGCTTAAATATGTACTGAACAACTTCTTCCAGAGTTAGTCATTTTTCCATAGAGGGGACTTCTTATGCCTTTGCAAGTCCACTGTTCTAGCAGCAGAGTGTTGATTTCTCCATTTTGCTGAAATAACAGTTTTTGAATTGCTGGCATTTAATGTTGAAATAATTAGTTACTTTCTTTTATAGTGATCTTGAATATTGTCCCTCCTGCCCTACCCAGAAAGCATTTATAAGCTGCTCTCTTATGTGAGAAAATTGTTTTGTAACTTGTTTGCAAAAATATTTAAACTGGTATGTTCCCACCATAAGAGAGAGAAACTATATGAACTACTGTATTTCAGTCACATGGGGAATTATTCATTTAGTCTGTGCAGAGCAAAATAAGCACAGTAAAGAATATAATACAGAGTCGTAAGACAAGACAAGTGCATTCTATGATTTGCTTGTATGCTTTAAGGCAATGCAATTTAAAAAACGTACTTTCAGTTATTGCCTTGGGTCTCTCTCCAGCTTCAATGCAAGTATTCTTGTTGAAGGTCCATACTGATTTTCTTGATGTTATTTTCTCCCCAAATGCCCTCTTCTGTTTCTGATGAATTCTTTTTCGCCAATGCTGCCTCCTTTCTATTCCTGACAGTCCTCTTATAGAAGACTTTCCCTTTGCAATGAAATTCCAAATTTACTTCTACTTTGCAGTCAGCTTTCAGTTAAATGTGCAATATAGCATTTTTCCATTTACTGTATGGATGGGCTTCCTGCTGTACTTTGCTTTACAGAGCTATTTGTTATTGTCCTTAAGTAGTTAAATACCACGTTGTTCATGAATGTGGACCTACATTAACTCCTATAAATTCCACTTTTACACTGGTTAAGCTCTATTACCAGTATATATGCATCTGCCTCTCTACCAGAACATTATGATTCCCTCTTTTCTCCATGTTGGCTGGAGAAGAGCAAATAAGTTTGTTTACAATACAAACAAAACCACCCTTCACCCCAAAGTCACATTGAACCTTAATTGAACGTATTTTGGGTTCAAAGTTTGGCTTCTCTATTTTTAAATGCTTTTGTGCATCTTTGCACTTCCTGCATCAAGCTGGAAGCCAAATGGCTGACCGCTGTTTTCACAGTATTTTTGGTCAAACCCCAAAGCGGGAAGTCCCAAGATTCTTGTGAAGGAGTCTTTTTTTTTTTCTTGAGACCTCCTGCCCAATTTTCAGTCTCAAGAGGTTTTGATAAGATTCAGATAACCATTGGGTGCTTTCCTGAAATGATCTACCAATTTTTTTTAGACTATTGTCTACTTGCTCGTTCTCCATGCAGACATAAATTCTTCACAATTCCCTTTTTCTTTAACACTACTGGTCCTTGGTTTGTTGATATCAAACCAATATCCCCATTTGGTTTCATCAATACAGTATCTCAGAATGCTCTAGGGCCCAACAATTTTAAATCCTTTAAAACCACCTCTCAAGCCATGTATTTAGATATCTTGCCTATTTTACCCCACTTCTTTATGAAGAAGACAAAAAATTAAGCCTCTGCATACTATTTTTCCTTAACAATTCTTCAGCGTGGCTGTTTGTTCAGAACTATTAGCCTAATTTTGTCAATATTTCTGATCTACATTCACCAATTAATTAAAGAAAAAGTCTGTGAAGGCATGGTCCTTCCTCAGAAGGCTACCACTGAACCAAAAGCCCTCCCTCTGCTCTCTAATCATTTGTGTCTTTCATAGTCTTTGTCCTCATGAGCAGATGCTAGAGGCTTTTATGTATGTATTTGAGCAGTGATTCTCAACCAGGGATATGTGAACCCCTAGGGGTACATGGAGGTCTTACAGAGGGTACATCAACTCATCTAGATATTTGCCTAGTTTTACAACAGGCTACATATAAAGTACTAGCGAAGTCAATACAAACTAAAATTTCATACACAAAATAACTTGTTTATACAACTCTACATACAATACACTGAAATGTAAGTACAATATTTATATTCCTGTTGATTTATTTTATAATTATAAGGTAAAAATGAGAAAGTCAGCAATTTTTTCAGTAATAGTGTTCTGTGACACTTTTATATTTTTATGTCTGATTTTCTAATACTGTGTGCAGATGTGGTTGCACCATCTCAAAAAAGATATATTGGAATTGGAAAAGGTTCAGAAAAGGGCAACAAAAAATATTAGGGGTATAGAACGGCTTCCGTATGTGGAGAGATTAATAAGACTGGGACTTTTCAGCTTGGGAAAGAGACGACTAAGGGGGAATATGATAGAGGTCTATAAAATCATGACTGGTGTAGAGAAAATAAATAAGGAAGTGTTATTTACTCCTTCTCGTAACACAAGGGCTAGGGCCCACCAAATGAAATTAATAGGCAGCAGGTTTAAAACAAACAAAAGGAAGTATTTTTTTCACACAATGCACCATCAACCTGTGGAACTCCTTGCCAGAGGATGTTGTGAAAGCCAAAACTATAACAGGGTTCAAAAAAGAACTAGAAAAATTCATGGGCAGCTAGGTCCATCAATGGCTATGAGCCAGGATGGGCAGGGATGGTGTCCCCAGCCCAGGCATGGGCAAACTTCTTGGCCTGAGGTCCACATTGGGGTTCCAAAACTGTATGGAGGGCTGGTGTACTGTATTAAATTGCTTCCCATAGGAATGTGCTCCTTACTTAGGGTGTACTATTTACGGCTGCCAGACCTGTTTCTCTGAACAGGATGGTAGGGGAGTGGGGGGGGGGGGTTGGATAAGGGGCAGTGGGTCCCCGGGGGGCAGTCTGGGGACAGGGAGCAGGGGGCAGTTGGATGGGGCAGAGGTTCTGGTGAGGGGGGTGGTCGGGGAGCGGGGGGGTTGGATAGGCATGGGAGTACCGGGGAGCCTGTCAGGGGCAGGGGTGTGGATAGGGGTCAGGGCAGTCAGGGGATGGGGGGGGGGTTGGAGGGAGTTCCAGGGGGGCTATTAGGGGTGGGGGTCCCGGGAGAGGGTGGTCAGGGGACAAGGAGCAGGGGGGGTTAGATGGGTTAGGGGTTCTGAGGGGTGCAGTCAGAGGGTTGGAAGTGGAAGGGGTTGGATAGGGGCGGGGGCCAGGCTGTTTGGGGAGACACAGCCTTCCCTACCCGGGGTGTAGTGTATTAAATTTCTCCCCATAGGAATGTGCTACTTACGAAGTACCAGGACTGGCAGCCATAAGTAGTACACCATAAGTAGCACATTCCTATGGGGAGCAATTTAATACACTACACCCAGCGGCTCACGCAGCCACGCTGCCCAGCAGGAACTCGCAGCCCTGCCACCCAGAGCGCTGGTGGCACAGCAAGCTGAGGCTGTGGGAGAGAGGCCGGGGGCTAGCCTCTAATACAGGGCTGGGCAGGATGGTCCTGCGGGCCACAGTTTGCCCACCTCTGTCCTAGCCTCTGTTTGCTAGAAGCTGGAAATGGGCGACGGGATGGATCACTTGATGATTACCTGTTCTGTTAATTCCCTCTGGGGCACCTGGCATTGGCCACTGCCAGAAGACAGGATACTGGGCTAGATGAACCTTTGGTCTGACCCAGTATGGCCATTCTTATGTAAGCAAGGTGAAAGTGAGGTGAAAATTGGGATATGCAAGACAAATCAGACTCTGGAATGGGGTACAATAGTCTGGAAAGTTTGAGAGCCACTGTATTAGAGGAAACACATACAAGACAAAAAGTAAATTCATGAATAATGGCTAAATTGCCATGAGTCTAACTCTGCAACTCAGGGGAGGAAGGGTGTAGGTAGAGTCACAGAGAGAAAAGCAGCCTTCATGTGGCTGCTATCAATCTACTGTATATGTGAGTGGGCATGTGGTGGGTCCTTTGCCCTCCAATAGACCAACAAGCATGGCAGAGGAAGTAATCTTTGTCCGGTAAAGGGGCTCATTATCATTAAGTTCCCCTCCCCTTGGGAGCAATTTAATACCAGGTCTGGTCTTTGGACAATTTATGTATTTGCAGGGGGCTTAGAGTAAAAGTTAGGCCTTAATAAGCAGAGTGATTAAATTAGTGACTCAGCAAGAGCTGAGAAACTGAAAATCTTTTTTATATTTGTCTTCAACAAGATCAATGATGAATAGGAATTTGGACGATTAAGGGATACGTTTGGGTGGCTGTGAAATGAAACCCACAGTCAGAAGCAGAGTGTATACATGTATGTGACTGTGAGTTCCCAACATGCAGTGGCGGGGAGCTCTGAGCCCTTTAAATCCCGGCCCCAGACCGGCTGCCGGAGCTGCGGGGGGTGGGGGGGGAATTTAAAGGGCTCGGGGCTCCCCCCAGCTTGACTTAACAGAGAAATCTTCGGTGAGCTTAAACATAAAAAGGAAGGAAGTGGAAACTTGATAGATGACTAGGGAGGAATAAAAATATTCCATGCAGTGGTATAATCAGGAAGGCCAAAACACAATTGGAGTTGCAGCTAGCAAGAGAGGTGAAGGGTAACAAGAAGGGTTTCTACAGGTATGTTAGCAACAAGAAGGTGATCAGGGAAAGGCGGGACCCTTACTGAATCGGGGAGGCAACCTAGTGACAGATGATGTGAAAAAAGCTGAAGTACAGTATGGAGAGGAGGTGAGCAGCCTTTAGTGATGAAAGAACAGGTTAAGGACTATAGAGAAAAGCTGGACATGCACAATGGGGCCGGATGCAATGCATCTGAGGGTGCTGAGGGAGTTGGCTGATGTGATTGCAGAGCCATTGGCCATTATCTTTGAAAACTCATGGTGATTGGGTGAAGTCCCAAATGATTGGAACAAGGCAAATATAGTGCCCATCTTTAAATAAAGGGAAGAAGGAGCATTTGGGGAACTACAGACCAGTCAGCCTCACCTCAATCTCTGGAAAAATCATGGAGCAGGTCCTCAAGAATCCATTTTGAAGCACTTGGAGAAGAAGATAAACCGGAAGTGTTTAGCGCATATAAAATGTTGAATTATTGTCTTACTTTACTTCTCTTTTCATTTCCTTGGTTTTGCCCTTTCCATCATGTTATGTCTGGATCAGTTGTGGTGTCTTCTCAGCTGAGCATTCTGTATCTCCTTTAAATCCCCACCTCTTCATGAAGTCATCTTGCTGTCTTTTCAGCAAAATGGGGATTTAATAATCCCCTCACACTGCAGCTTCTGACTAATTGGCATCTGTTTTGCCATGTGTCTGGTATCTTGTAAACTCTGTGATGGGAACTATATTTGTAAATATCCTTAACCTTTATGGTGTTTGTATGGATATTTTGTAATAATTAATAATGCCATAAACAGAACTGATTATTCCCCTCAAATATCTGCATAGTAGGTATGCCAGGGAACTCAACTTATCTGTAAGAAGTTGCGAAATAATATTTTACAAGAAGCTAAAGAGGAATGTTGTAGTGAAACTATAGCAATCCTTCCCTGCTGTCCTCTAAAATATTGTAGTCCTGTGGACAGGTCACCAGACCAACAGGAAGGAGTCTATTTCTGGGTTATCATTATTATTTCTGTGTGTGACCTTGAGCTAGTCACTTTTGGTTCAATCCATGAAGGGATTTAGTCACTGCAACACCTAACTTTTAGGCACTCTATGGAATCCTCAATCTTGAGTTAAGCATAGACAATGCATAGGGAGAATTTTGTGCCTAAGAATGAGATTCACAAAAGCCAGCAAGCTGAACAAAGAGCCATCTAAACTAGTCAGTAGGAAATGCTGAGGAGAAGGGTATGGCCTAACTCCTGCCCCTCAAAGGTACTTAGGTGCCTAACTCCAGGCCAGAGAGAGGCACCTATGTCTACTCAGGATTCAAAGATATGAACCTGATCTTGGAGTTAGATACCTAGTCCAGGTCAGGACTTTCTCATAAAGTGTGTGTGTGGGGACGGGAGGGGAGAGATAGAGAGAGAGAGAGATTGCCCTCTCCCCCAGCCCATTATAGCCAATAGAACGGTGGTTAGGGCACTCTCTTGGGAGGAGGGAGACCTGTGATCAAGTCCTTGCTCAAAAGAGTGGTGATTCAAACATGGATCTCCCACATCTCAGGTGAATGCACTAACCACTGAGCTATTGGGTACAATGAAGATGGTCACCATCATTGATCTGCTTGCCCCAGCTGCCTTTTGTGCAGGTTAGGTGTGCTCTGAGAAAACCTAGTTCATGAATCATGCCAGTGCTAAGATGTAAGATAGGGTGCCAAGCAGCTCAGTGGCTTCAGTGCTTAGGCAGTTTTGCTCATGACCACAGGTAGAAACATAGGGACTTTAGGGAGCAGCTGAGTGAGTGTTTTGAGAAGCAGAATGACACCTAAATGTTGGACTCAGGTGCCTAAAGTGTCAAGTGCCCAAGTCCCTTTGTGGATTTAGCCCTTCCCCTCTCTGTGTCTCAGTTCCTCCATCTGTAAAATGGGGATAGTGGATCATATCTTCTCTGTAAAGTTTTTTGAAAAATATTATATGTATGATCAGTATATTTGAAATTTTCTTTCCAAAGAAGTTGAGACAGTAATAAATACTGAGTGAAGTAATTTCATCTGAGCTTCAACACATTTTAGTAAATAGATTTTTTTTAAAAATCTGCAGACGCACTGACTCTTGCCAACTCTTGTATGCTGTGCACACACTTGGGTCACTTGAGCTGTGGAGAAGGTTGGTTATAAACAAATCTTTGGAATACAAGTGTTTCAGTACCACAGGAGAGTGGCAGTACTTGCTTATGTCTTTGAATATTAAGACCAAAAGCCTAACTTAATGGAAGAAAATATGTGCGTATAGTAAATTTTGCATTTTAAAATATTTGTAATGGGATAATCTTTACGTTTATTCAGTCATTCAGGTTTTTGTTTTTGATAACTTACTTCATGCTTACTTTGTTAATTACTGAATTTGTCATATACATTTTTTTAAAAGATTGTGTCCTACAAATACTGAATGATTTAATGAATTTAAGTTTTAAAGTCCTTGTTGATTCTTCTAAACTAGTTTTGTGATGCCACGTTTCCTAAGCATTTTTCAGCATTTAATCATATTTTCCTTTCCTTTTCAGCTTCTTAATTAAATGAATTCAAGTGGGATACACATAAGGCTAATGTTTACTATGAAGATAAGCAATTACTGATATTATCTGCTCACCTATATTACATTTATTCAAGATTCCTGTGTTGGTTCATCTGTGTATTTTTTTTATTTTATTTTTTTGTGTGATAAGTTACAGTATACTTGTAGAGAAAATATTTTTTTTTATACCTTACATAAAGAATGCTTCATTTAAATTATAGGAACCTATATATTAAATGTTAAATATCTTAATGGAAAATGTGGCAAACTGTTGTGGATACAGTATATTTAGTGGTGCAAAATTTAAAGAACATTAATTATAATGTGTCTTGTGGTTGTATTGCCACCTTGTTGACAGGTATTAAAAAACCAAAAGGATATGACTGAAGTCTTTTTTGGTAAAGTGTTATAAAGTTGTCTTGAGATGTACTTTAGAAACCCCCCACCCCACCAACAAAAAACAAACAAAAAAAAACCCTGCTATTGGAGAAACCATACATAAAGTTAAAACTGTTATTTGATCACATAGAGCATATTATAATTTATTAATACCACTTGGACAATAAAGAAAATAAATGTTGAACAAGTTTCTAAATTGTGTAGGCTTCTTTTTTTTTTTCCTCATGCATTGAAATTTCTAATAGATACGTTTCCTGGAATTGGTTTACTCAAGAACAGCAAGGATTTTGACCAAAAAGTTAAGAGTGATTGTACACCTATTCAGTTCAGATTGAAGGATCAAACCATTGGGGGAGGGATAGCTCAGTGGTTTGAGCGTTGGTCTGCTAAACCCAGGGTTGTAAGTTCAATCCTTGAGGGAGCCACTTGGGGATCTGGGGCAAAATAAGTACTTGGTCCTGCTAGTGAAGGCAGGGGGCTGGACTCGATGACCTTTGAAGGTCCCTTCCAGTTCTAGGAGATGGGATATCTCCATTATTAAATTAAATCTCAGTACTCACTACACTCAAGGTCCTCTGCCATGTGACAGAAACAAAAGGCCCTAAATCTCCAAATGTTACAGCCATAATCTATGAGGCTCCAGAGCAAATAGCCTGTCAGTCAGTTTCTGTCTCAGAGGATCTCCCTGAAGGTGATAGACAATGGTCCCTGGTCACCTCAGTCATATGGGTCCTGAGCACTGTAAAGTAAGGCTCCAGATTTTGATCAATAGAGATGTCCTAGTTAGTGATAATGCTTTCTAGATCAACAACGTTGAGGAAAAGATGTTGCAGGACTTTCAAATTTTCTTGCCATAGAAAGCTGTCAAATTAATCCCACAATATGAAAGAGGGAAGATTTTTATTCTAGGTCTATCTTGATGTCTTAAAATGAAGAAAGTTCCTCCTAGAGTTTGGAGATCTTACTTTCTATCTTATGAAAGTTTAAACTGTGTCTCTAGTAACAATCATCCTGTGTTCTGGCGCAGTGATGTTCAACCTTTCCCGTATGGAAACTCTCTTCCCATATAACCAGGCCTCTCCTCCCCTTTAGCAATGTGGGAATGGTTGTGGGGGGGGGTCACAACCCTGTGATACCTGTTCACACTCCTACTCCCCACGTTGAGAATCCCTGTTCTTGAGGAATGTGCTGTGGACCTTAAACAAATCTGTTGATTGGGATGTATACCCACATCCTAGTATCTGTCTTCTGACACAGGTACAGAACTGATAATGTCAAATGTCACCTTTATAGCTGCTATCTGATTCATATCTTTACAAAATACTTGCAGACCATTGTAGCTTGTTTACAAAGGATGGAAGTGCATCTTCACCCCTGTACAGATAATAAAACAGCACCTGGGAAGGGATCAGAAGCTCTGCTTGTGCCATCAGTGGAGTGCCATCTAGATATTTTAGGCCTTAATCCTGCAAATACTCATACACATGCTTTAATATTACACATATGAGCAGTACTGTTGTATTCAGTTTCTCTGAGCCTCATTTACATGAAGATCCCTTATGCTGCTCTGGGTCTTAAAGTGGGTGTAAGTTACATTGATGCAACTTTAAAACCCCTTTAGAAAATGTAAAGCGAGTATAAAGAGACTACCAAATCAGAATGTAGAGGGGTTTTTTACACCCACTCAGGCCAAGTGTAAATGATTGCACCACAAGGTGCAAGGCAGTGGAGAATCATGGCCTACCTTTTTAAGATTAAGGTGGTGCTAGAGATACATCCTAAATTCCTTCCAAAGTTTGTGTTAGAATTCTTCCCTAATCAAGCAATATTTTCCCTACACTATCATGCCGGTTCTATGCCCCAATATGAAATAGACCTGTCCTTCTAAGTCTGTAGCATGGGAAATGTGAGATGCGGAGAGAAAAGTCAGATGCCAAACAGCATACTGTTCTATAACAAAATATTGCACTTTTTCTTAAATTCCTTTTAAAAATTTCCATCAAATTGCCATTTGCAGATACTGCTACTGAGTTATACCTGCACGAGAACCTAATTTTTGCTTAGCTGACTTCACCCTTGCTAAATTGTAGTCTATACCTTTTGGCCTTGGCACTAGAAACCAACTTTGAGTTCTGGGGCTACTTTCCTTTCATTTTAGCCAATCGGCCCTATCTGTGTTTCTCTGTTATGTCTCATGAGTCCCCTCCCCACTCATCTTTTCTTCCTTTTTTTGTTGTTGTCAAACTGTTAAAATAATATACTCACTTAACTTACTCTGGAAATAAGCAGGATGTCATTCACCTGTAAAGAGACAAGATGAGAAAGCATAACTGAAAAAAAATATTCAAGTAACATTTGACTTTCTCTATCCACTACAATAGGTGACTGTAATGCTTAATAGCTGCCACCATGTGGTACTATATAAGGCTATAAATCAGCCACTCCGATGCCCATTCAAATGATTTAAGATGGCTTCTTTCAGCACTGAGTGTTGTTTGTTTCCCCTGTGCCCTGATTCTAAAAGAAACCTAAAAACACTGGAAATGATTTCCTGTCCTAAGGTAAAAGACTGGTGAGCTTTGTATTCTGTAGCATAATTGATAAGAACATAGACTGGACAAGTTTGTAGTATGCATACTCCAGCAGATCTCCTTCCTTTACCTAGAGAGCATACTTGCTTGTAGCCAGTATAGCATTCCTGCACCTCTTGAAATGCTGGCTTCTTATTCTATGGAAACTACCCTTTCATTCAAAACAAAACGCCATTTTAGTTTCTAGGACCCAGATTTTTAAAGCTATTTAGTCATTGTTGTGCTCAGTACTGCAATGCTGAATTGATTTAGGAGCCTAAATCTCTTTTTCAAAAGTGGAATAGGCACTTTGGGCTGGATTCACAAAAGAAATTAGGCCCCTAGATGTCACTTTAGGCACCTACATTGTGGAATCAGGCCCCACTGGGAATCACAAACCCCCTACTGAACTGCTGCCGAGTACTGCAGATGCCTAAACTCTTTCAATGCCAAAACCTTTGTACTCAAATTCCCCAGGTACCTGGGCTTCTGCCTGTGGACATGTGCACTGCAACCCACACCAGGTGTCTGGAAGCCTAAGCCCCAGAGCAGTGCACAAACTGGTGGAAGATAGGTGTTCCTCCCCTAACTCAGGAGACCTGATCTGGTAAGCATGCTCAGCACTCACCCATTGGATTGGGCCCCTATAGGGGAGCTTACACAAAATGGCTGTGGGGAGGATGACCCCTTTTTAGCCTAGTGATTAGGGTACTCAGTTGGGACGGGAGCAACATCCCAGTTCAAGTGCCCCCTCCACCTGGAAAGAAGGGATTTGAACAGGTATCTCCATCTCTCAGGGAAGTGCAGTAGCCACTTGGCTATGGGATATTCTGATGTGGGGCTCCCTTATCTCTCTGTTGAAGCTGTTCCTCTGTGGCTAAATAATTTTAAAAAGTCATTGGAACAGGAAGAAAGGCTCCTGGGTCTCCTACATCTCAGCGGAGTGCTCTAACCACCAGGCTACCAAGTCATTCTCATAAGTGTGCTTTCTCTGGCCCAATGATTCTTTCTCAGGCAGAGGGTTCAACCAGGGGTCTGCTACATCCCAGGTGAGTTCCCTTGTACCCATGGGGCTACAAGTTATGAGGGAGGTCATCCTCACCCAGATTCCTGTAAAGGCAGCGTAGGTGTCTAATCTCAATAAAGGATTTCCAGCTGAGAATCCCAAGTGAAGGCAGACACCTCCCTTCAGCCCAGACTTAGGCACATATGTCAGTGAGAGAGGGCAGGGCTTAGAATAACCCATCATCTTGAAATCTTCCATTGGCATGCTTTGGTGGGGAGCAGCCTAGCATACTGGCTTTTGTGAATCCCATTCTGAGGCATCTGTCTCTCCCCATTTATTGTATAGGGAGGCTGGGCACCAAACTCAGGCTTTGTGAATCCCAGTGACTTTCAAAGTGCCTAAAAGTTGGATGTGATGCTCAGCCTTGCAATGCCTAAGTTTCTCTGTGAATCTAGCCCTTAGGAATCTAAACTCTGTTGACTCTCAAGACCTGAAGAAGAGTCTGTGTAGCTCAAAAGCCAACAGGAGTTGGTCTAATAATTGATATAATCTCACCCACCTAATATCCTGGGACCAACATAGGTAAAATAACACTGCAAATTGACTGTCAATCAGATTTTGACTCCTAAATGACTAAATCCCCTTTGAAAATGAAATTTAGGCTCTTCAGACAGTTAACTGTCGCAATGCTCAGCACAACAATGTTTACATATCTTTAACGATCTGAGAGACAGGATAGGTGAGGGAGTAGCTGTTATCAGAGCAACTTTTGTTGGAGGAAGATACAAGCTTTTAAATTTTACAGAGCTGTTCTTAAGGTCCGGAAGAGGTAACAAGAGTGTCTGAGCTAAATACGAAGTGGGACAGTTTAAACATAAGCGTTTCACGCATGCTGTGGGAGACAACTTTAAATGAAGGGGATAACTAAGATTAGCAGGCAGTAGGGTGTGTTACAAATCATTATAATGAACTATAAAACCAGTTTCTCTAGTAAGCCCATGATTTTTAATGTCCAGCAAAGTTACTAATTTAAGTTCCCAAGCTCCTGTCTTGAAGTTGTTATGCAGGTTTCCTTTGAGGAGAGGGACTAAGAGTCTGATATGGAATGATTGCTCTGTGAAAAGCATTCACCCACGATTGATAGCGTATTTTTGTCTTTTATCAATTTTCTGTTTGCGTTCATTCGAAAATATAGTGATTGTCTGGTTTCACACACATAGTTGTGGTCGGGGCATTTGATGTACTGGATGAGCACATCACCTGTAGTCGGCATGTATAGGCATGGAAATATCTGGGCCTAGATGTTAGGGTTGTTGAGATACATTGGACTCACATTTTTGAGGCTGGATGATACAGTGATGTCTGTTTGGATCTGCAGAATTTGAAACAGTAAACAGAGAGGTGTGAGCTACTCTATTCGCTGCAGAGGAGGCTAATTCAGAAGCCTAGTGATAATAAATACTTTAAACATCAACACTTATTTCAGTGCTCAGCAAAGCATGCAGGAAAGGAGGAGGAGAATCACTTTATGTAAATCTGCACAATCAATGGTGAATGACAGCTTATTTTGGCAGCCCAAGAGCATAAGCTTGTGAGATGCCAACACTCTTCTCCATCCCATGCCCAGGTCAAGGACGAGTCAAACAGAAGATGACTAATACAGCTTATTAGGGCACGTGGCCCTCAAAAAGGGACCAAAGAAACATAGTTGGACGTATAAGTCTTACTGATGGGAGGCCAAGCATCATGAGCCCAGTGGAATCTATGGGTGTATTTGGACACAGATGAGGGGGAAGGAAGCAGTGAGAGTATGTCTGACAATGTCTTAAATGTCTGCACAATCTACTGTGAGCCATATGTCTTGTGGGTAGAGTTTACTTTGTGGGTGGAGGTTGGAAGAATACCACAACCTACTTATTTCCACTATGACTCCTGCCTGCTTGCCATAAGAAATTGAATAACAAGATATTTTGCTCATAACCTACACTCCCGCTACCATCTTGGGCTTCTCTTAGCCAATGGAAAAAACATACACCTATTTTAAACTGATAAAATAATACTCTATATCATCCATTTTAAGTAAATAACAGGAGAGGGACTAAAGTAATCTTTTTGGTAAAGTAATCGATCTGGAAAAGCTCTATCACTCTATTCCTGTTCTATTTTATGAAATGCCACTGTCGTAACTGGAATGACTACAGTCTCTGCCACCATGACCATAGTGTTCATAAGAGTTCTGAGATTTTTTAGTTGCTCTTATACCTGAGGCTCCAGTCAAAAGCCTCAGATTAAGCATGTGTGCTGGAAAGCCATGCCGTAGATAGATCATGCTGATCTTGAAGTCAATGGGGCTACTCAAGTGCTTAAAGTTTAAGCAAATGTTTAAGTGTTTGCAGACTAATGGCTGGATTTTTAAAGGTATTGAGGTGCCTAAAGATGCAGATAGGCAAGTTGTGAGATTTTCAAAAGTACCTATCTGCATCTTTACTTACCTGAATTCCTTTAAAAATTCAGCCATCGGTGCATAAATGTGTGAATGGTTCTGTTGTTGCCTCCTTTTGGCAAGCCTGCAATTTCACATTCATGAGACGCATTTCCAAGGAAAATTGGTTTCTACAGAGGTTTGTTTCAAGATAATTCCTGCCAAAGAAATTTCCAGGACAACCACATGGCATTTAATATACAGTTTTTCTAGCATTATTACTGGGACTTGGCCTTTTATTAAGAATTCAGATTTGGCTTAGATGGATTTCATGGGAGTTCCAGATGGTTGCAGATGTCTGTCCAGAGTCAGTTGCAGAATCAGGGCCTTTGTCATCACAAAAATTTAAAATATACCAAGTTTCTATCTTGCAGTATGTCTGTGGCTTTTGGAATAGTTTTTCCCCATCCTTTTTTATAAAGACATTCCTGTAGTTTTTGAATCTCCATGAGTGGTGATCTTTCAAAACTGGCCCGATTAGAGAAAATAAACTGACTTGTCTGTAATTCTTCATCTCTAAGTATGAAAGTTTATTAGACTATACCTCTTTCCCATCCAGTTCACTGAGAGCTGAGGTTGGTTTTTTTTTCAGCAATGTACGTTTTCCACCTTAAAGAAAATAGTTTTTCTCTATAGCAAAGAAACTGATAGTTGGAAGCAGTAGGGTTTGCAATGGTTCTGCAACAGGGGCAGCTGTAGGCTATGCCAACAAATTTAAAATTGTGAGCTCTGGGAGTTCCTGCCAGTATCACAGTAAGGTCACAGCCCCAAGAGGGGTGATTTATTACAACTGACACCTTCAGAGAAGAATTGCATGTAGGTAATTCTCCTTTTAGCTTCCCATTTTTCAGAGGGATGGGATCGGGTGGGGTGGGATGGCAGGATATCTATACAGGCTCAGAAGTGATTGTGGTTTCCCTGGGAAGAATTAGATATGACAAATTATTATCCACAGGAAAAAAGTTAATTAGCTCGCAGTCTTTTGCCTTCCTTGATCATTATGAGATAAACTAAAACCAATATCCACAGGTAAACAAGCCTTCAAAGAGTGGTTTTAGTTTGGGGCTGCCTATGCTGAAAATTAAGTCCATGTCCTCACTTTACCCCTGACTGGTCACTTGCACAATTCAAAATAAGTTGTTAATATTTCAAAGGGAGGTTGGGTCATTACAGTCTCTTTCTCCTGTTTCTTTGTGCATTGCTGCAAATGTATTTAAAATAGTTTTTAATATTTTCAAAATGATTGTACTACACTTATTCTCTTCCACTTTTATGTGTGTTTGTGTGTGTGTGTGTGTATATATATATATATAAAGTGAGTGGGTGTACATGTGTGTGCATGTGCATATGTATACTATATAACATAGTATAAAAATAAAACTTGAGGGTTTTCTTCTGGTTAGTAACCTTAATAATTACTAGATATTGTCTGTTCTCAAGGTGCTGCTGCCCAGATCACCTGAAATTTGTGTCCAGTTTGGCCGATGTACATAGCAGAGGGGCATTGCTATGTACATTGGCCAAACTGGACAGTCCCTACAAAAAAGGATAAATGGACACAAATCAGATATTAGGAATGGCAATATACAAAAACCTGTAAGAGAACACTTCAATCTTCCTGGACACACAATAGCAGATTTAAAGGTAGCCATCCTGCAGCAAAAAAACTTCAGGACCAGACTTCAAAGAGAAACTGCTGAGCTTCAGTTCATCTGCAAATTTGACACCATCAGCTCAGGATTAAACAAAGACTGTGAATGGCTAGCCAACTACAAAAACAGTTTCTCTTCCCTTGGTGTTCCCACCTCAACTGCTAGAAGAGGGCCTCATCCTCCCTGATTGAACTAACCTTGTTATCTCTAGCCTGACTCACTCTTGCTTGCATATTTATACCTGCCTCTGGAAACTTCCACTACATGCATCTGACGAAGTGGGTATTCACCCACGAAAGCTCATGCTCCAATACATCTGTTAGTCTATAAGGTGCCACAGGACTCGCTGCTGCTAGTAATGAAGAAGATTCTCAGAAGTTCACAATCTGAAAAGCTTTAAGTTAGGATTTTGTTTTAGGGATCTTGCTCTAGAGAGGGGCTGAATGGAATTGCAAAAATTCAGTCTGGTTATAGTATATGCATTCTGTAATCTATCTATAAACATTTTTGTTCCCCTTCCTGTAGCATTTGTCTCAAAAAAAAAATCATGTCCTAAACTGCATGATATTTACTCACAGGAAAGCTTTATGGTTGGCAGTTTATAGTACTAGCCAGTACTCTAAGCTCTACAAAGTATAGTGTTAATATATATTTGCAGTTAAGGGTCTGAGTCCATTTTCATTCAATGGGGGAGATAAAACATTTTTAGTCCTGTCAGAGAATGTTTTCACAATTGCCAGAGCTAATGGAGGATTTCTTTAGCATTAGCAATAGCTGATGAAGAACAGCTTCTTGCATTTTCTTCACTGTGATGATTGTAGTTAAATAGCCACATAACTAACCCAAGAGTTGTCTGCTACCCCTTTTTTAGATGCAGAATAACACCCTGTGCCAATGGTATTTCATTATAAAAGGCATAATGAGTTTGTTGGATTAGATCTCTTAGTGGTCACAGCAGTTGACACATTTTCTTTGCCATTATGTGATCCTCCCTTAAGGCATGCAGTAAGAGAATGGAACAGTTCAGGGTGAGTTATTATACATCAGTGACACATGCTGGCAAAAATTTCAGAGGGAGGGGGGGTGAGTGGCAAGAAGACATGGTTATTGTTATTTATTGTTAAATCAGGAATGCCAGAAGCATACAGGTTTGGTGCCTTGGGTGTGGGTAAATTTATAGAGATTGTTAAGGTTGTTTTTCTTTGAGTTGATAGTCCTGAAAGATCTATTGGGGACTACAGTTAAGAATATATTACTGAGTTAGCTCTGTCTATAGTAATTTTCCCCTCCCCTATGTATATGTACACACACGCATATGTGCACACATAAATACACACACACAAAAATCCTGGCTTTTCAATGCTCATCCTTCAGAGCAATTCGGTTGCTGAGGTAATTGGGCCCTCTGGTGAAGTTACAAAAGTCCACTGCTTTGAGGGTATTTGGGGTCCAAACAAAACACTAAATTTCCATTCTGGACCGATGTCAGGCATACAACAGCCTTTGGCCCTTCTCTTCGCAGGCTCAACTTCCAGTCCCCCTGAGCTCCAGTTAGTCCTTTCTTCTTCCCCTTAACAGCAGGACATCACTGCAAGCTCCATTAGGGTTCCTGGCCCTGTTTAATAATGGGGCTCCCTGTCCTCCATAGCCACAACCTGTCCTGGTTCTCCTTCCTAGGGTCTCTCCCTCTACTAGCTGCCCTCCTTCCTGGGCTCAAACTTCTTTACTTTTTGGACAGGTCTTCACAGCCTTCCTTCCTGGGGCTGTGCTGTAATCCTACCAGTTTCTTTAGCTCATCCTTGCTAGGGTTCAGGTTCTGCTCCAGGGAGTCTCCCTCCAAGTCTCTCCAGACTCTAAGCTCCTCCCACTGATCTCCACAGTCTTTTTACCTGCTGAGCATTATAATAATGATTATATATTATATAATAATTATATTATAATCAGAGTAAAACATCTGCTCCCCATTCCCAGTTTGACAGCTGATCTTTCCATGGAACACCTATCCTCAAAGGGGCATATCTTGGAACAGGGGTTGGCTGGCCCAGGGCCCATTTGCCTTGCAGAGGACCCAACATGCATAATGCAAATCCACATAAGAAAGGGAACAAAAAATTAAATCTCATTACCGTATATAGCCTCTGCACCTCCATCTCAGGAGTACCCGCCCCAGCGGCTAGCCTGCCTATCTGTGGTACATGTATTCCAGGTTAGTGCAACATTTCTAAATACAGTCTCTGTAAAACAATGCTAGGAAGACTACAGCATATCAAAATGGCTGCAGGGCAATTGCCCATAGCTGCTCCACTTCAACTTCTGAACAAAATTGTGTGGGAAAAATTTTGTGCACTTAAAAGTGCACCAGGATTGAAAGGCAGCATTATTCACATAGTACTGCACTTAGTTACAGCTAAGATTCTCCAGGTTGTATTCCATGCTGCATACATTCCTACGCAGCTAAGCATGTTTGTCTGTCTAGATTTAGTGTTCATTCAGCTGTAGTGTGCAATGGTTTCTTTTCAAACTGAGTTCAAGTTGGTACCATGTTATCACTCTGGTTTTATACTGTTGTTCTTTACTCCGACACAAGTGTCCTGTTTTGACATCAGCCCCACCCCTTTTATGAGCTGTTGCAGGTGTTGGGCCTCACAGGGGGAGATAAATCAGTAACAGGGAGTCTAGGTATACTCTGAGGCTTGGCCTAAACTACAAAGTTATGTTGACATAAGTGCTGCATTGACCTTTTTGTGCATGCGTCTACACTCAAAGTACCCCATTACAGCGACTAAATAAAACCGCCTCCCTAAACCACAGAGAGCCATGATCAACCTGCTAAAGTTGATTCAGTGTGAGTGCAGACACTTGTGTGACCTATGTCAACGCTAACAGTCCTCCAGCTAGGGTGACCAGATAGCAATGTGAAAAATTGGGATCGGGAGTAATAGGAGCCTATATAAGAAAAAGACCCCAAAATCAGGACTGACCGTATAAAATAGGGACATCTGGAGGTAGGGTGACCAGCAGCTGTCCCACAATGCCTATTCACTGTGACAGTGACCTGTCTGGTCACTGTGGTGAACTCCACTGCCCAGGGGTCACAGAGACTGGAAGCCACGGCCCTCTTTAAAACACCTTGTGTATTTTTGAAATGTCTTTTTCTGATTGCCCACCTTGTTGAGCACATGTAATACTCTTCCTTGTGTGCAACTGCCCAGCCAGCCATGCCAGCTCCATGCACTAGACATGCTCCTGCCTGGAGTATATAGATAGTATTGGATCTCCTGGGCCTGTGGGAGAAGAGGCTGTGTAGGCACAACTACAGATCAGCCATAGAAATATGGACATTTAAGAAAAGATTGCAAATGCAATGCAGGCAAGAGTATGACCAGGATCAGCAGCACTGTCGCGTGCAAGTGAAGGAACTGCAGCAGATATATCATAAGGCTAGAGGGACCAACAATTGATCTGATGCTGAGATACAGACCTGCCACTTTTACAATAAGCTGCATGCCATACTTATTGGAGACCCCACCAGCACCCTGCATCCCAGCATGAATACCTTAGAGGAGCCTGACACAGACCTCTGCTGTGAAGAGAATGGGACACAGGGAGGGGGGGCAGCTATGCCATGAGCCAGGGCTTCTTCGGACTCTGCCATAGTCTAGCCAGTCCTATCAGTGGAGCATGAACAAGCCTGATGAAGTGGAAGAAACCTTGAGTAAGTGTGAGCATACATTTTTTTTTTAGGTTTAAAGATGATGCCTGACCCATACTCAAGTTAACAAGGCACAAGTATCACATCCACCCTGAGTGAATTGGCCTTGTTATTACTGGTTCTCCACTTGTAAGGTAACTCCCTCTTCTCCATGTGCCAATATATCTATGCCTGTATTTGTAATTTTCACTCCATGCATCTGAAGAAGTGGGTTTTTTTACCCACAAAAGCTTATGGCCGAATAAATCTGTTAGTCTTTAAGGTGACACTGGACTTCTCGTTGTTTTTGTGGATACAGACTAACACGGCTACCCCCTCTAATACTTGACAAATAAACCTTGTTTCACGGTGGCTTTAACACTGCAAAATCATGTGATAATGTCACCTGGTACAGAGTACCACCTTGGACACTGCTGGTATTTTTCCACTGGAAACAAGGGATTCCCTCCTTATGTAAATCCTATTTAAGGCTGGGAAGTGAGTCAACCAGGGCTCTTCTCCATTGCCTTCCTGTCCAAGAATGAAGATTGCTGAAAGCACCTAAAGAAACAAAGGAACTAAGCTGGGGAAAGACAAGGGGTGAGTCTGGGCTGAGACAGGGATCTAGCCTGTGAAGAGAAATAACTGGAACTCTAAGCTGCAGAAACTTTGCAACCTGCCTAAAACAACATTTAGATCGAGAAATTACTATTTGTAACCTGCTTCTTTAGTGAATTAAGCTTAAGTTGCATGGTTTGGGGTTTTTTTGCTCAGTAATCTGCTTTGTGCTGTTATCATTTATAATCACTATCTCTTATAATCACTTAAAATTTACCTGTTGTAGTTAATAAACTTATTTTTTGTTTATTTCCAAACCCAGTTTGTGCAATTCATATCGGGGTGAGGGGGGGAACCTATGCATATCTCTCTCCACGGTGAGGGAGGGGGCAATTTTTATGAGCTTTCGTGGTACAGATATCTCTATACAGTGCAAGACAATATAATTTTGGATTTGCACTCCAGAGGGTGTGTGCACAGGAGAGCTGGGCATTCCCCTAGCTGAGCCCTCCCACAGAGAGCTAATCGCAGACTCTGTGATTCTACAGCTGGGTGTGTCCCTACATATGTGTGTGCTGGAAGGGCGCTTGAGAGCTTGACACAGCAGCACGGAGTGGGGTGGGGGACCCAGGTTGGTAGGACAGGCAGGCTCAGTGGGACCCCAGCACATCTGGTGGCACCCCAGAAAGGGGGGTCAAACCTGTCACACCCAGAGCTGTGTCATTTTGCCCTGGTCAGAAGCCTGACCATTGTAAGTTTATTACCCAGTCCGCCCCTCCTTCAATGTGGAGAGGACATGCACCAACTTTTGCACACTGAACAGATTTCCGCAAGTGCTTCAAGCAAAACACACTGTTTTAGGTAGAATAGAAACCAGATTTATTAAGTACAGAAAGGTAGATTTTAAGTGATTATAAGTAATAAGCGTACAGATCAAAATTGGTTACCTAAGAAATAAAAGTAAAATCACAATCTGAGTTCTATAAATTAGACTGGATTTGAATCTAGCAGTGTCTCGCCCTGATGGTATCGTTCCTCAATATACAGGCTGGGATTCTCCTTTCCAGCCTGGGACTATCTCCCCCATTCAAAGACTTTGTCCTCCAGACATGTTCCAGGTGTTGAGTTGTGGGGGGAGTGAGGCCAAGTGATTATGTCACTTCCCCTCTTTTATAGATTTTTCCAGCTTGCTGGAAAGAACTTTTGCTATGACATGAGTCGAGCAGTGCCCATTGTCTGTGCTCCCTCTGAGAAGTCTTCATTGTACACAGATCCTGTGATAGTCCTTGGGAGTGTGGATTCTCCTTAATGGGCCATCAACTCTGTCTGGCTTCTCTTGTTGTATCTGAAAGGCTTGTTGTGGGGGTTCCCAACCTCACAACATATTTCAGTAACACACACATAGCAAAACTTCATAATGCCACATACAATGATAGCATATACCATCCAACAGGATATTAATGTCCAACAGATGAAGACTTTTAAAATGATACCTCACAAGGCATACTTTGTACAAAACATATCATCATCATATGAATATGGGGGTGCCAGGGCGCTTCTTTGAGGCACATCATTCCATGGACTGCCTTAGTGTTTCCTCCACAGTAAGACAATTCCCCACACGACTCTGCAATGACTTCAGCAGGCAATACTGCAGTAAACTGGCTAGAAACATAGGGGCCCAGCCAGCTTCAGGATGCCAGGAGCAGCTATGCTCCCTGGGCCTTTGCTACCAGGAGTAAGCTATCAGCTAAAATCACCACCTCCAGTGGAAAATTGTGCCAATATCCAGTGCCACTACCCTATACTCATACCCATAGATTAGGGACCAACATTTTATTGTTTCATGAAACAAAAATTCCTTTCTCTTCTTCAACTCTGGTGGACTATGCTCACCCTGGGGCTGGAGAGAAGTGCTGTGCAAAGGCATGCCAAAGCTGAAGTGCCACTAAGCATGTCTTACTAAAAGTTTGTATGGGAATAAGGGGAGGGCGCTTTGAAACTTGTCTTTCCCTATCTGTTGTGATTGTAAATCCAATTATACATCTGTCTTTTTATATCAAGAATTGCTGCCTTGGCAGCCCTGAGCTGTGATTCCTCCACTCCCACAGAATGCCTGACCCCGATGGGGGAGGAGAAAGAAGAGGATTAAGGAATGTGCAGTGGGATCCTGTAAGCCAGTGCTGCACTCGACCATGAAGAAAAGGTCTAAAGGAACACTATGGCTGGGGGCATGGAGAAATACCGAGCAAACAGGAGAGAGGCCCAGGAAACCCAGCAGGAAAAAGAGAGGGAGATGCACCAGGACATAATGGGGCTTCTCAGGCAACCAACATAAATGCTACAGACTCTGAATGACCTACAAATCAAACAATCACAGACTTGACAGTCTTTGGAGAGCTCTCCCTACGTTCCCTAACAGCCCATGGCATCATGGGCTGCATCTTGCCCCCTACTACTCCTGGCCTGGGGACAGCCAGGAAAATCACATCTTCACATATAGCAATCGTGGCTCTTACAAGTTAGTGTATGTGTAGCCAAAACATACTACATTTGTGCACCGAAGGAGATCAGAAAAGATTGCTGCTTTTCCAATTTTAAAGTTTTGTCCCATTAATTTATGTTGAAAATCTGTATTGGAGTGCCTCCCCCCCCCCCCCCAAATGGTTTCTCTGTGCTGTTTTTGCCACTCAGTCAACTTCTATTTTTTTAAAATAAAATTCTTTATTAGTGCATCAGTCATTGCAAAATGCATAACGGTAAACAAAAGCACTCAGTATTTGTAAATGTACAGCACCACAGAATTCACATGTGTATAAATGTAAAGCAAGTGCCACATAATTTATAGCTTTAGTAAAACAGTCTAATATTTATAAATGTGCAGCCAAGACTGCATAATTCATACCTTCAGTAAAAGATGCTGTAAAATATTTATAAATATACAGCAAGCACTACACAATTTCTAACAGCCCCCAAACCTTCCAGACAACAGCAGTTCAGAACAGTACATTAATGTGGCTGATCATTAAAGTGCTCTTTCAAAGCCTCCCTCAACTGCATAGCTCCGCACTGAGCTCTTGTAATGTCCTTTGTGTCTGGCTGTTCAAAGTCAGCTGATAGCCAATCCACCTCTGCCCTCCACCCTGTGGCAGCTTTTCCCCTTTTGCCTCACAGATGTTATGCAGGACTCAACAGGCAGCTGTAACTATTGGGATATTTTTCTCACCGAGATCCAATCTTGGGAATAAACACAGCCAGCATTCTTTAAATCTGCCAAAAAATGTATTCAACTGTCATTCTGTGTCTGCTGAGCTGCTAGATGAATCTCTCCTGGGCACTGTCAAGGTAGCCAGTGTATGGCTTCATGAGCCAGCAGAGCAAGAGGTAGGCTAGGTCCCCCAGAATCACTATTAGCATTTCAATAACACCAATGGTAACCACTAGTCAGGAAAGAATGCCCTGACTTGGAGCTTTCTGAACAGTCCTGTTCTTAAAGATGTGAGCATCATACATGTTCCCTGGCAAGCCCACATTGATAGCAGTGAAGTGTTTGTGATAATCCACCCGCACGTGCATAACCACAGAAAACTAGCCCTTTCTGTTGATGTACTCTGTGGCAAGGTGGGCTGGTGCTAAAATCAAGACATGTGGCTGTGTTCTGTCTTTTGCTCCACCACAGTTTGGGAACCCGATTGCTGCAAGTCCATCCACTATCTCTGGAGTTTGCAGAGAGTCACAGTACTGAGTAGCAAGAGATGATTAATGGCCCTGCATGTTCTCATAACAATGGCCCCCACTGTGGGATTTCCCACTGACTGGTAGCAATCTAAAGCAGGATGATGATGCCCTACAACATCTTATTACCAAATTCTCTGATTCATGCAAAATCTTTGGGCTAGCAATAAGCTCGAAGAAGACTGTTACTATGCACCAAGGCTTTTAGAACCAGTTCCAGATATCACATTAGTTGGTATTCTTCTGGATGCTGTTGACCAATTTTGCTACCTTGGCTCTACTGTTACTAGCAATGTAGATCTTGATGCTAAACTCACTAGTAGAATTGGCAAAGCTGCCAGGAACTTTGGTCTTTTGCAAGACAGAGCCTGGAACAAAAACAAATTGTCAACTAAAGTGAAAACCCATCTTTATGAGTCTTGTGTTTTATCCACTCTTCTATATGACTCAGAAACATGGATGACCTATGCCAAACATACTAAAAGACTAAAGGGCTTTCATATCAGATACTTGCATAACATTCTTTGAATAAGATGGAAAGACAAGATGACAATGTGGAAGTTTTAAATTGTGCTGGTATGTCATTCATGCAAATGTGGATTAGTTAGAAAAGACTCAGGTGTCTTGGATATGTCAAATGAATGCTGGATTACAGGATCCCAAAGAGTGTGCTGTACTCTGAAACTCATGAAGCGTCTAAAAAGAGAGGCAGATCATTGCACAGATTTCAGGATGCTTGTAAAGATGACTTAGTATCCTTTGGAATCTCTGTGGCTGATTGGGAAAGGAGTGCAGAATGCTGCTCTGGTTGGAGGAGTCAGCCTATAGATGGAGCTAGGTGTTGTGAAACAGATTGCATCAAGCTTTGTGATGACTGGAATCAGAGGAGGAAAGAACCTGCTCTCTGATTCAGAGCACTGTTAATCCATGGGTGTGCCCTACATGTGGAGGGGACTGTCACTCACTCATCAGACTCAGTAGACATCAAAGAACTCATCAGCGCAAACACCACACTCTGTAAAAAGCGACAGTGCCATTGATTGGTAGCAATTTGCTGTTGCAAGCTTCCACAGTGCTATCACCACGTGATTCCCCACTGCCAATGCAGGTCTCATTCTCTGGGATGAGCTTGGCACACAGATATAGCAATGTGGCCTTTCATGCCTTAAAGTTCTGCAGCCGTTGCTCTTCATCCCAAACCTGCATTACAATACAATCCTGCCAGTTAGTGCTAATGTCGCAGGCCCAGAAGTGGTGTTCCACCATCTGCAGCTGCTCTGTGAATGCCACCAACAACCTTGAATTAGTTTTCACTATGTCCCTCAGCAAACTGTCCTTGAAGGAATCATCATGTCCCGCATTGTTGCTTTTTGTCCTGCAGATCTGCAAATATTGGAGAACCATGCATCCTGTATCTGCAACATTCATGAGAATAATGCAGAGCTCTACAGGCTCCATGCTTCTGTCAGAGATCATGGACAGCAAAAAGTGCCACATGGGTTTGTGGAATTAAAAAAATGCAAAAATTATGGGATATTGGTGTCATTATGGGATAGAGAAAGTTGCATGTTGGGAACTTGACCTCCTAGGTCCCAGAGATCCCTGTGTGACACTCATCTACATCACAGCATGTTGCAAAAAATTCCCAAAAGACATTGCACCAGGTGGTGGCACAGGGCACACTCAGGGAGCACTGCACTTTATATTGACACAAGCACTCCTGGTGAGTATGTGCAGCACCAGTGCAAGCAGCCAAGTATGCATGTGCCTGAACAATATACTAACTTCAGCAACTGTATGGTGCCATACCTTGTATTGACCAAAATGTGTAGTGTAGACATGTCCGAAGTACAACTTTTGTTTTATTGACATATATACACCAGTCATGGAACAGAGATGGTTAAACAGCATGTGGGCAATCTCTTCTTTCAGGAATCTCAGCCCAGCCCAAGTGTCTGGTTCCAGGAAAGTGCTGAGTTTTTTATATATATTCTCAAAATATGGAAGGGTTGTACCAGGGTGGTGGTTAGCAATTTGCTGGCATTAGGAAACAGTTTCTGCAGTGAGCTGAAGTGAGGTGTATTTTTCATCTCTCACAAATGGCAATAGGAATATATTGCCTATCTTCTTTATCTTCAGACAATGTCAGTGGCTTTTTGGTCATCCTGTAGGCAAAAAAATAAATAAAAGAAAAAGAAAAAGAAAAAGAAAGAAAGAAAAATCTATATAGCCTATGTTATTTTTTTATATTGACAATTATTTCCTATGAAAACATCAAAAATAGTGAAATATTCAAACGATATCTCATCCTTTTTATAGTAATATGCCAAAATATCCCATGTAATCATCAATGGAGTTGAATGAGAAAATGTTTTTTCTAGTAAATGTGTAATTTAGTCCTATAATAAGCCAATATATATTTTTAAAAAAGCATCTCTCTTTATCTCAAAACTAATGTAATTATAGGTTTTCAAACTCAGTATAAAATGTGTCACAACATCTAATAAACTAAATTCCAAAGATAAAATAGAGCTAATATAACATTGAAGCTTACAGATGTTCTAGGCCCTAATCCTGCAAACATTTATGTGTGTGAGTATTTTTAAGCAAATTGTTGAATTGACTTCAGTGGGACTATTTATATGCTTTAAGTGATGCACCTTTCTGTATGAGGGTTTACAGCAGGGTAATGTCTCTTAGAAACCTGTGTTCGATTTCCAGCTCTGCTACTGGTTGTTATGTGACTTTGGAAGCTATCAAAGGTCATTGTACCTCATCTGTAAAATGGAGATAACACCTACTTTATTATGCACTTTGAGATGAAAGGCACTATGTGTATATAAAGTATTATTAATATTTCCTAAGCTGTTTCTTCTTATTTATCTGCGGTACCTAAGAACCTCAAGGAAAACTTTGACCTCACTTTACTTTGCATCCATAACAGTGTATGCCTTCTTTACAAAAACATTATAGCAACACCCTGGAAAACTGTGGACTAGTTCCTATGATTCTTTTCCCGATTTGACCAACCATTAAATAGTAATTCTTTCAGTGTTTGTTGTGTATCATTTTTCTTAATATATTGCCAGAGCATTGCATTTGCTCTGATCTAATCCAATTTAGTGGATATAACTGGATACAGAAACAATGTATCCTGAAACTGTTATTCATAGCTGATACTGTCTCATTTCTATTGCGTTCCTTTACTTTTAGCATTCATCATTTTCTCTTTAATATTCATGTAAAAATGTTTTGTAGTGTTAATAATTCTGTTTACCTTCAACACAATGCTAATTGAAAAATGAAGCAAATCTGATTACTGTCTGTAGAAGGGATATTAATTCACTTTTGTGGGGGCATGAGCTAACTTTGAGCATTTTGGGGGAGAAGAAAATGAATTAACTTGGGTTTTAGATCTGATGTATTGCCTCCTACATATGTGGGAGTACAGTCCTATCAAATGTAGTGAATATAATAAATA
Source organism: Malaclemys terrapin pileata (assembly GCF_027887155.1). Classification (NCBI taxonomy): domain Eukaryota; kingdom Metazoa; phylum Chordata; order Testudines; family Emydidae; genus Malaclemys; species Malaclemys terrapin. The sequence goes on from NC_071509.1 coordinate 56,428,012, forward strand.
ACCCTGGCTTATTATAGCAATGATGACATCTTAAATGAATCTTTTCAGATGTAAAGTATTTGGTCTGTCTACTATAGACTATGGTTTCTTTAGTACTTTACTCACTCTAGTAAAGTTCTGAAGAGCTCTGGGGACATAACCTACACTTTTTCCTCACCCAAACACCCATATACTTTAAGGCTAGAAGATCATCTAGTCTGACCACTTGCACATTGCAGACCATGGAACCTCACCCACCCACTCCTATAATAGATCCATAGCCTCTGGCTGAGTTACTGCAGTCCTCAAATCATGATTTAAAGACTTTAAGTTACAGAGAATCCATCATGGAGTCTGTGATATAGGTTCTTTATAGCAAATACACAATTAATTCCAGAGGCCTCTTCTAGAGTGGTATGACATGGGCAAGACTAGTTCTGCGTTCATAGAAGTTTATGACCTTCTGGAGAAGGTGATCAAAATAGTAATAAGGCTACTTCTTGGCTTCAAGAATACCAGCTTTTATTTATTCTATGCTGTTAGAGATATGGATCCTGTTTCACTTATTTCAACTACTGTACAGAACCAACTCCACTATGAGAATAACAGTATGAAACAGTCTGGCCTGGTTCAGATAAGAGGTGCAATTGCCATGGAAATATTTGCAAGTTACAGATTCTCAGTATTATATCTAAATTTCTGTTTGTATTATTTGAGCTGAAAACATCCAATATACTGAGGTTTTATGAAGAAAATCATAAATTACCACAATGTATTTAGGAAAAGAAAGATACTTTTCCCTGCTAATTTGCAAAGTAACTCATTCAGGACCCTGATCATAGGGATGTTGCTGAGATATTTGACAGGAAATTTGTGCTGCAAATTATTCCAAGTGAATGACTTACAGTTTCAGGGCCATATTCTCTTTAATAAATGGTTGATTACTAAAATGCCTGAGCCAATAAGTGATATGTAAAGAATAATCATTGTAGTAACTTCATATTTGGAAAGTGACAACTGTTTTGTGTGTTTTTTTTTTAAATATGGAACTATTTAAGTGAAAAAGAATATCGTCTATCTTAAACTTGAACCTTGATCTCAACTCTGAAAATTATATTTAAAAACGAAATTATTGGCTGCTTTTTATTCATGTTATTCTTTTTTTAAAGTAAAATATGGCATAGTCCTGAAATTCAAAACACATGGGTAGCAGCTTTTCAGGTTGGCAATTTCAGTCTAAAAATGGAAGACATTACTTGCATTTCCTTTTCTTGACTGACATAATTGAAATTACTAATGTGTCGGAGACACTGCCAGAATCACTTGCAAAAGGGTATATTCATGAAATTTTAAAGCTTGGGTGTGCAGTGTTCTACTGCCTGTGAAGTGAATGCTCTGTTTTAGTGAGATGCAAAACTGAATGCGACAAGCTCAAAAGAAAATTGCATCCTCGTCAAATCCTTCTTAGAATGATGAATAGAGTTGAGGTTAATCACCTTAGAGTTCAATTGCCTCAACAGTTGGAGATGCTTGCTTATTTGTGGGAAGAGTAAGAATATTCTCCCTTTATGGTTGCACTGCAGCACCACTTATAGCTTGAATGCCAGTAGTTTGGACCCTTCATCTATGAAAGTCCTGAAAGTGATTAGTTCCAGTACAGGCTCCACCTTATAATATCTTTCCCCATCACATGATATTTTACTGGATCTGCATGTAACTCATTATTACAATAGAAGTTGCTGAGTGCTTAGGTCTTCCGAAAATCAGGACACTTATTTAGGAGTCTAAATATAGGCAAACTTTAAGCTTTCATTTTTAAAACTGTTGCCATAAAACAAATATTTAGCAAAAGATTTTCACAGGCATGTTAGGCACATATAATATTATATTACATAGCTCTATCACTTAACTCCCCATCATTTTTTCTGTGTGTATTTCATAGCTCAGTAATTCCCTTTGATCTATCCCACTGCCATTAAGAAGAAACATTACAAAAGAGAAATTTAATAGCCTTAGCATCTTGCCTGGGTCAACTCTGTCAAGGTCTGCAACTTCTTTAACCCAGATGAACTTCCTATCTTCGCCACTACTGCTCTTCTCCAGTTAATCAAAGTAGCTGCTCTTGAAAAAGTGTGTAGCATCAGTGCTAGCTGCCAGTAGGGGAAATGTAGCTACACTATTGAACAGCCCCTGCAGCCCAATCCATTTCCTCTTCTACCTTTAAATGAACTGCCCGGAGAACCCAGAGAGCACTGAGAATGTTAGAGTAACAGCCTACCCGTATGACTCCAGACATCAAACTCTCCTACCTCTATGAGTTGCAAGGAGGGACTAGAAAATTTGATCTGCAGTTTGAGTACAGCGTGAAAGTGAAGGCTGTTATTAAGAGTATTAGAAGGGTAAGTGAAATACACATCCTGAGATTTAATTCTGAACATGTGACCAGGGCCGGCTCCAGCTTTTTTGCTGCCCCAAGCGGCGAAGTGGGGGGAAAAAAAAGAAAAAGATAAAGCCGCAATCGGCAGCACTTCGGTGGCAGCTCTACCACACTGCTTCCTTCTTCGGCAGCAATTCGGCAGTGGGTTCTTTGCTCTGAGAGGGACTGAGGGACCCACCACCAAATTGCCGCCGAAAACCCAGACATGCCACCCCTTTCCATTGGCCGCCCCAAGCACCTGCTTCCTTTGCTGGTGCCTGGAGCTGGCCCTGCATGTGACATATGTTTGCTGGAGAGTATTTCCACTAGGACACTGAGCTGGTGTACCTCTAACACTCATACTGTATTGAAGTATGATAGAGCATATGGATAGCTTGGCACTCTTCTCATAATCACAAAATGGGACACAACTCTGCAAGCAAATTTGCCCTGTTCTTAAAATAAAGGAAAGATGTTTCATGGATTGAAATTCTATAAGTACCAGGACTTTAGGACTCTGGGAACATTTTAATTCTTTATTGTGGCGTATGGCATTTTGTTCGGTGCACCCGAAAAGATGAGTCCAGAATATGTCCTAAGTACTGTAGAAGTCACTCTAGTGGTTAACTCAGAGTTTGTGGCTAGTCACTTCACTTCGATTGTATTTGCTGGGCCATATTCATTCCTGGCATAGCTCCTTTGTTGGCAATAGTTACACACCGTTGGATTTAGCCTGTAATATTGGGACTGTTCCATACTCTCTCTTTCCAAATACTCACTATGGAAGATCCTAGATATGGAAAAAGGAATTGTATATAATTTTTGTAGCTATCACATGCCCTTCAGATTATCTGTTGGATATTAACCTGCCTGACTGCCAGGAGTTAAATCAAAGCAGGCTGTTAAGGGAGCAATAGTAAATGAAACAATGACAGTTTATTGGGGAGTAATTTCTATCTGGCTCAATCCAGGCTAGAATGGTTTAGTCTTCCCAAGATTGAGCCTAGCATCAAAGGGAATTCTTAGCCTAAAAAATGCTGGCTTTGGGAAGGAGGAGAGTTTGAGTGTACTGTGAGCAAATGGAAGCTGCCAACAGACAGTGCATGCTCTGAGTGGGACAGGCTGGCTCCTCCAACTCAGAAATGTGAATAAACTTGACCTCCCAGATCTAGGGATAGAGAAGTTAAGCTTAGATAAGGAACAATGTGTCTAGGCCTTCCACTGTTAATCCATTTTCCTAAATGCTTTGTATCTTTGGGGAATAAAGGAATAATGATTTGTTTTGAAGATTCTGTTTCTGTATCATTGCAAAATTATTTTGTCACTGGTTCCCAAAGAGAAATTCTTACAGGTGCCAAAAAATGAATTTGGCCTTTGTTGTTAACAGGGGTGGAAGCCTAAGGGCCAGGAGATCTTATCTGTGGCATTCCACCCAGAGCGCGATGCAGGCAGTCAGGCCTATCACCAAGTTGGGTGCTCTGGAGAGGGTTTAAAAGGGGTCTGTAACAGAATAGCTGGCCTCTTAAATAAAATCAGGCTCAGCTCTCCTATCCAAGTCCAGTGACACCCTAGTTTGGTATAATGAGGAGAGCAGGGCTTCCTCTGGGATTTATAACTGAGAGACAGTCCAAAGGCAAAGGGAGTCCAGAGTCAGAAGAGAGACCTCAAAAGAGAGGAGTATAAAATTTTTGCTTGAGCATGCAGGGATATAATCAGGAAGGCCAAAGCACAATTGGAGTTGCAGTTAGTAAGAGATGTTAAGGGTAACAAGAAGGGTTTCTTTGGGTATGTTAGCAACAAGAAGAAGGTCAAGAAAAGTGTGGGACCCTTACTGAACGGGGGAGGCAACCTAGTGACATGACATGGAAAAAGCTGAAGTTCTCAATGCTTTTTTTGCCTCGGTCTTCACAGACAAGGTCAGCTCCGAGACTGCTGCACTGGGCAGCACAGTATGGGGACAAGGTGAGTCACCCTCAGTGGTGAAAAAACAGGTTAAGGACTATTTAGAAAAGCTGGACATGCACAAGTTCTAATGCATCCGAGGGTGCTGAAGGAGTTGGCTGATGTGATTGCAGAGCCATTGGCCATTATCTTTCAAAACTCGTGGCAATCGGGGGAAGTCCCGGATGATTGTATGATTGGAAAAAGGCAAATATAGTGCCTGATGTGGTTCAATATCTTTAAAAAGGGAAGGAGAATCCAGGGAACTATAGACCAGTCAGCCTCACCTTAGTCCCTGGAAAAATCATGGAGCAGGTCCTTAAGGAATCCATTTTGAAGCACGTGGAGAAGAGGAAAGTGATCAGGAACAGTCAACATGGATTCACCAAGGGCAAGTCATGCGTGACCAACCTGATTGCCTTCTATGATGAGATAACTGTCTCTGTGGATATGGGGAAAGCGGTGGATGTGATATATCTTGACATTAGCAAAGCTTTTGATATGGTCTCCCACAGTATTCTTGCCAGCAAGTTAAATGAGTATGGATTGGATGAATTGACTGTAAGGTGGATAGAAAGCTGGCTAGATCATCAGGCTCTCAATGGGTAGTGATCAATGGCTCGATATCTAGGTGGCAGCTGGTATCAAGCGGAGAGCCCCAGGGGGCGGTCCTGGGCCCGGTTTTGTTCAACACCTTCATTAATGATCAGGACGATGGGATGGATTGCACCCTCAGCAAGTTCACAGATGATACTAAGCTGAGGGGAGGGGGAGAGATAGATACGCTGGAGGGTAGGGATAGGGTCCAGAGTCACCTAGACAAATTAGAGGATTGGGCCAAAAGAAATCTGATGAGGTTCAACAAGTGCAGCAGTTTTGCAGAAAAGGACCTGGGGATTACAGTGGACAAAAAGCTGGATATGAGTCAGCAGTGTGCCCTTGTTGCAAAAAGGCTAATGGCATATTGGGCTGCATTAGTAGAAGCATTGCCAGTAGATCGAGGGAAGTGATTATTGCCCTCTATTTGGCACTGGTGAGGCCACATCTGGAGTATTGTGTCCAGTTTTGGGGCCCCCACTACAGAAAGGATGTGGACAAATTGGAGAGAGTCCAGCGGAGGGCAACAAAAATGATTAGGGCGCTGGGGCACATGACTTTTGAGGATAGGCTGAGGGAACTGGGCTTATTTAGTCTGCAGAAGAGAAGAGTGACGGCGTATTTCATAGCAGTCTTCAACTACCTGAAGGGGGGTTCCAAAGAGGATGGAGCTAGGCTGTTCTCAGTGGTGGCAGATGACAGAACAAGAAGCAATGATCTCAAGTTGCAGTGGGGGAGGTCTAGATTGGATATTAGGAAAATAGGAGGTTTCACTAGGATGGTGGAGAAGCACTGGAATGGGAGCTGGTGGAATCTCCATCCTTAGAGGTTTTTAAGGCCTGGCTTGACAAAGCCCTGTCTGGGATGATTTAGTTGGTGTTGGTCCTGCTTTGAGCAGGGAGTTGGACTAGATGACCTCCTGAGGTCTCTTCCAACCCTAATCTTCTATGATTCTATGAGACGACAAGAGCTGGACTGAGAGCTTGGGGGTGGAGGGATGCTCTTGAAGGAAGGAGTTGTAAGCATTCCTATCTGAGCAATGGATCCAGATCTGTCTGGTGAAAACAGAAGGCAGTTGGGTGGGGGAGTGTCACATACAAACTTCCCGAGACCAGAGACAGATGGCCAGAGAGGGCTGAAAGCTGGGAAATGGTGGAGGGGTGAGCGCATTGATGTCTCCAGACAAGAGCTGGGAAAATTCCTGAGAAGGCAGAGAAGCACTTCTTACGTGTGATGAGGTGAGGTGAACTGGACAGGGAAAGAAAGAGATATAGGTCAAACTTACTTAGTTCCCTGCAGTTTGGGATAGATCAACACCACACACCCTTTACCCCTCCACAGCAAATCACACTGCATTGTATTTATGCAACCAGTGGACCAGTTGCTCCTTCTCCCACCCCCATTTCCTCTGGGTGGTGCAGTATGGTTCGGTGTGGGGAGAGGCCAGACACCACAGATAGTAACAATTTATGTAATTTTCCAAGGGAGAAAGGTCTGTTGTGACATTCCTAGGATGACCAAAGGGTTCTCTTCCCCTTCCTGGACTTTAACCCCCCATCTTTACTGTCCCCCCTTTGACGCGGCTCCTGTTTGTAAGAGGATGGTAAGATCTGAGGGGAGAGATGCACAGACACTGTGTCATCTTCCAAAGAACAAAAGCCAGCGTTTACAACCAACTATATATTTTCTACCATTGTCCCATCACCAACAGGGAGTTTCTAAATCCTTCCACTCTCTTCCTCCAGTTGCATGGCCCCTGAACCTTCACTGACTGTGTGCCGGCTGAGAAATGCACAGACTCAGGAGCATGATTGTTCCTTAATAACCTGTTTTTATAGCTTTTGACAAATGCATAGTGATTCATGGGAAATCAATAAAATCATTGAGTTATAGCTGTGTCTTGCTCTGGGACTATTTTGAGTGGACTGGAGCGGCAGCTGGGCTTAAAATCAGAAATTTAGAACCAGAGTAAGAGGGGATATTGGCAGGCAGGGAAGGGAATCCACTGTAACTTACCAGCCTCGGTTCAGGTTCCTGGCAAGGCTCAGGGTTGTCCTCAGGCTGATCATGTGGGGCTTCCTCAACTGGCTCCTCTGGGTAAAGATGCAGAATCACACACGTCTCATCCTCCAGTTCTTCCGGGGCATCCTTTCTGGTCCCTGCTGCAGTTTCATTCTAACCCTCATCAGTATCCTCGTGGACAATGTGATCAACAGAGTTGAGGAGGGGGTCATGAGGCACTTCAGGCTCTGTACTGGGAGCCCATAACGGCACCTGGTACCGTTTGTCATAGAGGGGGCATCCATGAGAATCCCTTCTGAAATGACTGTTGAAGTCCTTTGTCCTCCCATACAGGACATTCAGGTGCTTGGTGCATTCCTGGCACTGGGTCAGAGTCTGCTCTATGTCTTCCTGCTCTAGCCTCTCTGGAAATTTTCCAGTAGAGGTGAATGTTCCTGATGTGCTTGGTAAAGTCATGGGGGATGGTATACTCCGAGCACACATTGATCAGTGGCCAGGTGGCTATCCTCGGAGCAGGATCCATGTTCACCTGTATTGATCAAAAGAGTGCAGCAGAAAACTGTTCTGATGTAGTTAGTGCAGGTCATTACTACTGGTAACAATGGGGGACAGGGATTTTTATTGATTGGGTGAGGGTTAGGCAAAAAAGTGTTCAGTGCAATGTGGGACTGGAGGTGGAGGACTATTCAAACTTGAGAACTGGTACATGCCCCTTGCCCTGCACATTGGCACAGCCCAAGAAACATACTTACCCACACCTCTCAGACATACTAGCTTATTCACCCTGTACTCATTTTCAGACATGTGCTTCTGGGGTTTAGATGTGGACATGTAGTTGCTAGTGTAGACATACCGTATATCCCCTTCTTCTTTTTAGAGGGGAAACTCATGAGTGGTCTTGTCACCACCTATGTTTTTTTTCGGTCCTGTAATGCAGCACAAGCTCTGGAGAACATTGATATTTTGGAGTTCCCCAAGTTGGAAGCATCATCTTCTGTTCCAGCTAACAGAGGACAGCTATCTGTGTTAGTTAAGAAACTACTTTGGCATCTAGTAACCGACCAGCATATGCAATGAAGGTGGCATGTGAGTTACAGAAGTGGCCTGAATACGCCCAGATACATAACAGGTCATCTGGAATTCCTACTGCTTGAATCATTGGTGATCCCTCGAGATCGAGGATGATCTCTTTCACGGATCTTATTTTTCATGGGTCCTTTGGTGACTGAAGAGTCCAATTCTTGAGCCACAGCTCATTGGCAGACATTGCAGGTGGTGTTGGAAGACAGCGATTGCTGCATGATCATTGTCTTTCCTTTCTTTTCTGGCATTTTTCTGCGACCAGGGTAAGGCGATTTTCCTCAAAAGTGGACATTCCCTCTCTGACAAGGCTTCGCCAGTTATCCCTATCCTGGGCTGCTGTCTCCCAGTTTGCAGTGTTGATGCCACATCTCTTGATGTTTGTCTTGAGGGTGTATTTAAAGCATTTGTTTTGGCCTCCTTGTTTCCTTTCTCCTTTGGTGAGTCGAGCATACAGCAGTTGTTGTGGTAAGCATATATCAGGCATGCGCACAGACTGCCCGTTCCACCTGAGCTGGTGCTGGATAATCAGGGCCTCAACATTGAAGATGTTGGCCTCTGTGAGGACACTGACATTAGTGTGGTGATCCACCCACTTTATCTTGAGGATCATGCGAAGAAAGTGCTGGTGCTGGTTTTCCAGGTTTTTCAGGTGTTTTCTGTATGTCACCAAAGTCTCACAGCCATAGAGGAGAGTTGGGATGACCACCACTTTATAGTCTAAAAGTCTAGTATGTGTTCTATTGAACACCCGGTGAGACAGTCTGCCAAAGGCAAGGCTAGGACAGCGAATTCTGTGCTGAATTTAATATCTATGTCTTCCCTCTGTGAGAGATGGCTGCCACTATAGGCAAAGTATTCTACATTTTCCAGTTCGTCTTTGTCAATATAGATCTTTCTTGCTGGATCTGATGATTGGCCGGGGACTGGCTGGTGAACTTTAGCTTTGCTGATGTTCTGAGTTAGCCCTAGGCTTTTGTGAGTTTCAGAGAAGCAATTAAGAACTGTTTGAAGATCCTCCTTTGAGTGTGCAACTACAGCACAATCATCTGCATACTGGAGTTTGGTTATTGTTGCTGATATTTCTTTAGTTCTGGCATGGAGACTAGAAAGGTTGAAGAGATTGCCATCAATCCGATATTGGATGCCAATACCCTGTGGTAGATTATCTTGGGTTAATGTTTTTATAGCTGCAAAGAAAATGGAGAAAAGGGTGGATGCCAGTACACAACCTTGTTTTGCACCAGTTTGGATGACAAAGGATTCAGAGGTTTCAGAGTAACAGCCGTGTTAGTCTGTATCCGCAAAAAGAAGAACAGGAGTACTTGTGGCACCTTAGAGACTAACAAATTTATTAGAGCATAAGCTTTCGTGGACTACAGCCCACTTCTTAAGTGGGCTGTAGTCCACGAAAGCTTATGCTCTAATAAATTTGTTAGTCTCTAAGGTGCCACAAGTACTCCTGTTCTTCTTTTTAAAGGATTCAGAGGTAGATCAATGGGTGAAAATTTGTGCTAAAATCAACAAGATACTGAATTAGCATGGAGATCCCATACAGCCTCCTTACAAGCACCATGCATCCATGCAGAGACCCAACTCATTGCCAGCCATTGGGACTTCTAACCCACACAGACTGACACCCTCAGCTGCAGTTTGGACTCCTACATTAAAGCCGGCAATGGAATCGTAACAGCCAGGGTGTTTTTTTTTTACTCAGTTTACAGGCAGTCCAGGGCAGTGCAGGCATGATGTTGTATTACATGGGAGGGGTATGTGAAGCTATGAATTGTGGAGCCCCAAACCATACTTCTAACAATCAGTGAGTAACTAGTAAAAATATCATGATAACTGCTTGTTAAACTTTTTTTCCTCTTTTGTGGTGTCCATTTTGAATCCCATATGGCATGAGGGGCATTGACAAGGGTCCTGCCCTGAATGGAAGCACACACAAATCCTGCAAAAACAACAAGGAGTCTGGTGGCACCTTAAAGACTAACAGATTTATTTGGGCATAAGCTTTCGTGAGTAAAAACCTCACTTCTTCGGATGCATCCGAAGAAGTGAGGTTTTTACTCACGAAAGCTTATGCCCAAATAAATCTGTTAGTCTTTAAGGTGCCACCAGACTCCTTGTTGTTTTTGTAGATACAAACTAACACAGCTACCCCCTGATACTTGACACAAATCCTGGTTTGTGTTAGTAACATAATAGGCTCATAAGCCAGAAATCCCTCCCATCTATATACTAATAACAAACTTTGCAGTAGAAATTCACTAGGCTCTGGCTCTGGCTCTTTTTCTTCATCAGGCTGCTCCCCAGGGCCATCACCAGATAAGTCTTCTGAGTTCAGAACCAGGATATACTGTAGCTGCTCTGGTGGCATAGCCTCTTCAGTGACTAGACTTAGCACCAGGGTCACTAATTGCCCTTCATCTGACAGATGGCTGTCCTCTGATGTGATTGGGGAGGTGGATTATAAGGGTGCCATCCCCACTTAGCAGGGTGTCATGCACCACTGGGCGCTCAGTGTTCACTACAAATCTCAGTACACAATAAAATTCCTTGTAAAAGAGGCAGTAGATAGGGGAGTTCCCATAGATGCCTTTAGCATCCTTGATTCTGTGGTACTGTGTCTTCAGCTGCTTGATCCACTCTCTGTATTGTTCTGCTGTCCGGTTAATCCCCAGTGCTGTCAGCTGCTCAGATACCATTTGTAGACATCATTTCTCATGATCTTGCTGAAGTTGAATGCCTTGATTGCCTTGCACCAGAGGTTAACCAGAATCTGGCTCTGTTCCTCTGGCCAGCTAGCAGCGCTTTTGATGCAGGACTTCACCTTAATCCTGGCCATAGCTAATACACATCAGCAGTGATTGTTTTGAAGGGTTAAATTCCACATAAGAACATAAAAATGGCCATACTGTGTCAGACCAGAGGTCCATCAAGCCCAGGATCCTGTCCTTAGTGGCCAATGGCAGGTGCCCCAAAGGAAATGAACAGACAGGTTATCATCAAGCGATCCATGCCCTGTCACCCAATCCCAGCTTCTGGCAAACAGAGGCTAGGGACACCATTCCTGCCCATCCTGGCTAATAGCCATTGATGGAACTATCTTCCATGAATCTATCTAGCTCCCTTTTGAACCCCATTATAGTATTGACCTTCACAACACCCTCTGGCAAGGAGTTCCAGAGGTTGACGGTGCGTTGCATGAAAAAAATACTTTCTTGTGTTTGTTTTAAACCTGCTACCTATTAATTTCATTTGGTGGCCCCTTGTTCTTGTATTATGAGAAGGAGTAAATAATACTTCCTTATTTACTTTCTCTATACCATTCTATCATATCCCCCCTTAGTCGCCTCTTTTCCAAGCTGAAAAGTCTCAGTCTTATTAATCTCTCCTCATATGGAAGCCGTTCTATCCCCCTAATAATTTTTGTTGCCCTTTTCTGAACCTTTTCCACCAAGTCCAATATATCTTTTTTGTGATGAGGTTACCACATCTGCACATAGTATTCAAGGTGGAGGCCTACCATGGATTTATATAGAGGCAATATGATAGTTTCTGTCTTAGCTGCATTATGAAACAGGACCTTGCTTCTGGCTCCTGGGAAATGAGTGGGAAGTTTTGGAACTGAAGGGCTGGGAAGCACAGCTCCAGGGGATTGTGGGATAGCGTTGGCAGACACTCCACACGGACTTGAGATGTGTCCACACTGCAAAATGCCTTGGCTCTGACCCAACCTTCAGGTTCCTGGCCCAAGTCAAATTCATTTTTGTGTGGATGGAAGGAGGGCTTGGGCTTAAATCTGAGTCAAAGCCTGGGCATAGTATGCTCTGTAGATCTATCAAGGCATTCAGTTCCTCCTTGCAAATTAGCCTGAATCTGATGCCCTTCAGTCAGGTCACACTGTAGGCTCATTCCCTCCCCCACCCTCTGAATCTGAAAACAGGGAAGGGGTGGAAGTGTGAGAGATTGTTAGAGCAGGATTTGTTATGGGTTATCCTCAATTGTTGCTCTTAAATACTGATCATGCAAATACGTAAGCATATGCTTGCCTTTAAGCCCGTGAGTAATCCCACTGATTTAAGTATATTTGTCTGTTGTCTGCAGTCCATAGAATCATCATGCTGTGCACTGTTAAACAACTTCTGTGTTCTATCCCAGAGGTGTTTGCACTTCAGTGATAGATGAAGCAATACCTCTGTTACACTTCATAAACTATCTTGAGATCCGTTGACACAAGATGTTATTGAGGGCTTTTCTGAGCCATACTGGCAAATCTTTTTTTGTACTTTGTCAATCACTAGTATTAACAGGATTGCTTTCTTACCACTGCTTACTTCTTCCATATCAAAAGGGGAAAATGCAGTATTAATATAATTTCTACTGATTCATGCAGAGACATTAAAACAGGGAAAAATACTAATAGCTACTTGAAGAGAAGATAAGTTTCTTGAGGATGATGCATTGAAATGTTTAGCCCATGAATCTTCAGTTTCTTAATTTGCATCCTCTTTATTCTGCAAAGAAATAAGGACTATGATTCAGAACTACCCTTATTCGTTTCCTTGTCAAGTTCCCTGGAACATACCAGGCATACGAAAAGTTTTAATTGCATTGTCAGTATTCATTAAAGTGCCTCTTAAGTTGAAATTAATTTTCTGCCCTGAATGGAAGCTTATAAAAATTATAGCTCCTCTAGGAAAGGATCTCTAGATTTCTTCAGCTATGAGAATTGCATTTTCAGAGGTGCACCGGAGGCAAAGGGGTTTGACTCTGCAAATGCATATGTGTTGGAGTCAGTGGGAATGCTCATGTGTTTATAGGGTTGGATCCTAAGAGAGCGGCAGACATAGAGGAGTGGGAGAGGATCTTGCAAAGAGTAGAGACTTGCTGTAGTCTGTACTCAGAAAATATAGGAAAATTGTTCACTTAATCAACCAAATATTAACAACAAATCTGGGTGATACCATTAGTAATCTAAATGGAATGAGTTTGGAGGGAAAATACTAGAGCTCTGGGAAGTGGTAATAATGATTCAATAGGAGGCACCCCCTCACTGACATAGCTATGCTGGCAAAACCCTCAGTGTAGGCACAGCTATGTTAACAGAACAGTGTTTCTGGCAGGGTAGCTAATGTCTTTCGGGAAGGTGGTGTTACTATGCTGACAGAAACTACATCTGTTGGCATAAGCTGAGTCTATGCCAGGAGGCTCTGCCAGTATAGCTATACCAGCCGAGCATTTTGTAGTGGAGACAAAGCCTTAATTACACATAAAAATGTATCCTCCATTTTACTAGATTTCAGTCTTATTTCACCCTGTATTCCATATATAGTGTTGCTTGTATTTAAGATGTGTATTGAAAAACCATGCACAAAGTGAACTTTGTTTAAAAGCACCTTCTACAGACAGGCACATTTGACAGTAGACTGTCTTTTCCAGCGTCCAACTATCCTGTTTTGGGCTTAATGGTTTGTAAGTATGTGACCACTTAGGTGTCAGGCATCAGGGCCTGAAGCCGAGCCAGGGACCAGGGACCATAGCTGAACACCCTAATTGATTAGACCCCCTGGGTTACTGAAAGGTGTCACCGTGCCTGCTCTTAAACCCAGCAGCAGTACCAGGCCAGTGGCTGCTCAATGCTTACAACTGCAGCTTTGATCATTCCTGTGCCTGCCTTGTTCCCAGCCTTGCTCCAACCCTTCTCCTGCCTTGCCCCTGCCTTGCTTGTTTCCTGACTCCAGCTCTTACTCCTGGCCTCTGACTCTGGCTCCAACAACTAGGCCTGGCCGCTCATGCTCCAGTTCACAACATTAGGTTTCTGCCTTATGTATTGAACATTCTTGGATCCATGCTGAACTTTAATGTACGTGAAATCAGGGAAACCTGACTTTTCTTAGATCTTTTGATTGTATGTTTTGAACCAAGTTTTTACTCATGCTCCCTGTTCAGCTGCTGCCATTGATAGGTGATTAAAAGTGGGCATCTAAACCCCATGGAAATATTTCACTTTCTGTATCCTCTGACAGACAGAGAAGGTGAGAAATTAAAGTTCAGGCAGATTGTTGCAAATGAGATAATTTTGTATTTTGAGTTTACAGCTATGAAGGGAAAGCAGCACTGCACATTACCAGGCCAAAGAAAGTGGGGAGGGGAAAATACTGCCCATCACTCAATTAAAATGTCTGTCCAATTATGGCTTTAGTTTTCTTTTTCTCATAACACAGATTGAGAAAAGGTTATAACTTGTTCGGAATTCAGCAAAATATTTCACATAATTTTTTCAATGTCCTTTGAGAGAGAGAATGGAGTTTAGACTGGTGCAAAATTCAGCCAACTTATGACACCAGTAAAAATGGATGGTGTTACTTTTATGATTCAAGGCAGTTTTTCTGTAAGTAAAATTACAGCTGGCGAAAAAGTGGTGCAAGATCCAGGCATTTAGGCTCTGAGGGTACAGAGCTAGAGAAAACTTTCAGAAACAGGTTCTCAGAGGATTGCTTGCATACCCTTCTCCTTGAGTCCTTCCTCTTTGGGAGGCTTTCTGAAAACAGAAAGAGATTGTGGCTAGTGGTCTACTAAAGACACTGCTATTGTGCACTGGACCACAGTCATTGGAATGCTTCCTTTCTGGACTTTTTAATTAAATAAACGTTCAGTAAAATTTACCTAGTCTGCAAGGATTACTGGTGGATGGTAGAGCTGTGAGTCTGAGTGCACTATAATTCTGTACCAGGAAGACCATTAGCTGGGATGCTGAGCAACATTCCCTTTCTCACCAGACAGTTAGAAAACATTCAGCTTAATTTCTTTTTCAATAAATAGCAGTAAGTTAGTTTAGTTCCTCCTTTCAACCTCCTGTTTTACTAATGTTCTTGCTTTCAGAATGTCATGGTAAGTTACCAGCTCTGTTTTCTCACACTCTCTCCTTCCCCTCCACCAAATCACAGTGCTCCAACTGCAGTGGGGGTGAATTCCAAATGATGGACTATATTCAGCCTGATGTGAGTGGACCAAATGCTCACTGAAGTCAGCAGGAATGGCACCTGCTTATATTAAGGCTGAATATCTCTGAAAGTGACATGCATATGTTGTTCAGAAAGGACATGGGACCCAAATAATCATTGCACTACAGCCCCTTTATACCAGCTAGGCTGGTGCAAATGGGCCATGCCCAAAGGTAGGCATAAGGTCCCACTGGAAATTCCTCTGGTTCAGGGGGCCTCTCCAGGAGTCCAGGACACAGAGGACAGAGCATAGATGGGTAGAAGGAGGCAGGTGGCCGAATTTGGGGATGGGAAAGGTGTATAGCTAGGCAGATCTGCACTTCTTGAAAACTGTATAGGAAGTCTTTGAAGAAAGTTAAGACAGCCGGGAGGATTTTCCTAGTCTGCACAAGTGGCCACACTGGCCCCCACAACCCTCAGATATGGAAAGTTCAAGCTCCATGCTCTTTTCTCCTGCATCTTCTTAGGATCCATCTTTGTGCTGCACAAAAGTAATGGGCCAAGTGTCACTACTCTCCCAGGGGAATGGAAAATATTGCCAGTTTTCACAAAGGAAAAATATCACAGATCCAGTGTTTCAATTTGTAAATTACTCACTCAATTCTGGGTATGGGGAACCTGTTTTCATTTTGAAAATTTTGCAGAGAGAGAACTTCGAATTTTATACAGTTTTGCAGTGGTAATTGGGGGTTGTTTTGTTTCTTCATATGTAGAGTGGTTCCAGAAGTGATTATTAGTGCAATATAATACCATAACTGTATTTATGTTTGAGCAGACAGTTCATCCTGACAAAACCTACTAATCCCAAATGAAATACTAGAAGCAGAATTAGATCCTTATTTTTGTAGTCTACTTCTGTTTAATGGCTTTCTTTAGTGCCTGTGACCATAGTATCTAAGTGCTGTCAGGTAAATTAGATCCACATAGCAAGGTATAGAGAGGATGTAATGGAATTTTCTGCTCATCACACTTTCTAGGTTCTAGGATATTCTGCTTTAGATATATAAATTGATTTTCTTTCTTATGGTGGGAAAACTTTTTTAAAAAGGTGAGTTTTGAAGCCTATTCCGAAAGTGGTCAAATTTAGACTGCTCTTCACTACTAGCAAAATTTGCAGTCCAACCCTTGCCCAGGAATTATTTAATCCAATGGCAGCTTGAGAGGTCCATTAACTTTAAGTAGACACCCTTTCTGCATAAGCAGAGATGACCATATGCAGATAGGCTCTCATTATAGAAGCTATTCCACTGTTCCATCAGTACAAACTTCTCTTTACACCATTGGTGCATCATTGGTTAAGAAATGAGCTTATACTGATTATGCTCTGTCTGCTCTAATTTGGCCACCGAAAATACAGGCATTTGCATACTGTACAGTTACTGATAAATAACCATATAGTCATTATGCAAATTAAGGTCCCCTTGGCCAGAGTGTGGAGAGCTCTCGTATTTCTTGATTATGCTGCTCATGGGTCATTAACTGTACAACATCCCTGCTCTCTGATCCCACTCTTCTCACTCAGGTAATGTTCTCTTTGCAACTAATGTAGTATGAGTATCTTACTGACTAGTACCCAATTACATGCTTGGCCCAGGCAAGGACCTAAGCTCACTATTATCTTCCTCAACCTCTGACTCAATTATCCATAATAAATCATTGTACACGATACATGCCACTCTCCTCTGTTATCCTTAGAAGGCTTTTTCCTTAAAGGGCATTTGCAATGACACAGAATCATTGGACTGTGTCTTGTTTGTTCCAAGCTTTGAACTTTAACAGAAAATTTCAGATGTATCTCCTAATTGTGGCATTATTTAAATCTGAGTTTGGCTGTATGACCAGACTCTTATTTTTGGCAGGTATCGAGTATAAAATGGTGTCTTCAGAAATAACTTCTCTAATGTCATGTCTCAGTTTATGTAACATAAACACAATGATGATCAGATTCTAGTGAGTGAAGAGCAAACAAATTGTATTTGTCTCAGTGCCTTTGGTTTGCCTAAACATACTCATTCAGCTTTCAATTTGTTTTTAGTTTCTTGAGACAATTAGAATTCCATGGAATTATATTTCTTGCTTCAGTGGATATTTTGGAATGTAATCTCCCACTACAGCTCATTTAGGATTATTTTAAATTTTGACAGAATAGATAAACTAGCTATTTATTTTCTATGCTACACCTAAACTATGACAGTGTTATGAATCTCAAACAGGAAATTAGTGACAGGTGAATATTACGCACTATATTGGAGTTATTTTCTCTTATTACATATTCTGTGCTAATAGTACAGCTGCTTCCCATTCTTCTGCGCTTACAATGCTGTGGAAAATGCATCTGAGCCCTTATTGTTTTTCAGAGCACACAGAAACTTACACACACATTCAAATGTCTATGGACAGCATTTCCCAAGAGAACATTCCTGGGGAGTTTGTAACACTGTGTATGTTTTTTCCACACAAGATTTTATGTCAGGCTTTTGTTCCAGAGGTCAGATTGGGGAAAGCAAAATGCAGTGGCGTTCTACTCAAGTTCTGCAAAGAATTCCAGAGTATTTAATACTTCTGCTAAAATAATCGGCAATAAAATGATTGACAATTTTGACATTTCTTAAGTTTATATATATATATATATATATAATTTTAAGGCCTGCAGTGACTGTTATAATTACATGGTCTGTCCACCAGCACAATACAGGCCATTTAAATTATCATCCTTTGGATTCAGTTCATGCCACATTGTGAATCTTTCTTACCACATTTAGTTAATTTTTAATAAACCTATTGTTTGTTTCTCGATCAGATAGCATTATATTCAGTCACTGTTCTGGATTCAACGTGTACAGCGCCTTCCACAGTAGGGCCTGTTGTAAAACAGAATATTTTCTTCATAGCCATAAATGCTAAACACTGGAACCTGTTAAATGAAAGTTTAACTCCTGAAGAACTCAAGGGTCGACCAGAGTTGGTACAATGGATGACTAGCTCAGGCTTGGCACACTAGGTTTCTATAAGGAAAAAACAGTTTTCAGGACATTGCCAATGTTGTTCCAGGTATAAAGTTTGCAGTAGCCTTATTTCAAGTCTTAGCATTTAAGTGATTTAGGGAACATTCTGATTTTCAAATGGTGAAGCCACAGGGATTTGTATGAATTTTCTTTAACTTGTCAAAGATTTCTTACACTTAGTATTATCCATGAGAGGTAGACAAGGCTGAACATACACTCTGTTCTCTGCAGGCAGAATGCCTCTGGCAACTGACACTCAAGGAGTGTAGCCCCTCACCCTATGCCTCCAACACAGCATTAGTTGGAAAAGCCAAATATAGCCTTAAGGTTATTTCTCATCTTACCAAATGCCTATAGGGTACAGTCCCTCTTTGTTCTCTCGTACTCTGAAGTATATTTCAAATTTCATTTTATGAGGAAAGAACAGGAGATAAGTGTTGAAAAACTTCCACTTACCTAAATAATTGTTTCCCTTAGTACAGAATGCTTTCTTTTCATATCTCCAAGAATTTATTCTGAGGAGAGAGAATACGTGTGCAAGAGAAGAGAGATCTCTTTGCTTTAAGAAATATTCCTCTGAGCTGGTTATCTTGAAAGTTCACTCACAGTTGACTTTTCCTGTTTTGGTCAATGAACAACACACTAGCTACTCCACAGCTGGGAACTTTGTAGCGGTGGCAGTGACTGAGGTTGGCATTGGGTAAAGCCTAGTTGCAGTCAGGACTTGCTTTAAATTTATCCTGCAGCATAGACTGAGAGTTTAAAAATCATTGTAAGTGACAAATCCAATAGACTACGTTGATTTTATGGCTTTTGGCTAGAGACTGAGTCCAGTAAAAAGCTTTTGGCAGCATCTCTGTTAAGGACTTTATACGTAAACTATAAAGATCCAGCCTGATGGTTTTCAGGATCAGGGACCGTTTAAATAAAAAATACCTTTTAGTACTTATAGGAGTGCAGCTCTTTCTTACCTGGAATCTGTGGGTAAAGAGGCCTAAGACTTCGCTCATATTAGAAGCGCTTTCTATTAAGAGCTGTGCTATACCTGGCTTACCAAAGTTTAAACCAGAGATGAAATATTATTCTGTTTAAATGACAAGAGACTGTGTAATACACAAGAAAGCCAAGCAATGACAGTCAATCCTTAGAACAGCCACCCTCAAAATCAATTTTGAAGGGGGAGAGAAAGGCACGTAGATGTCAACGTTTGGTGAGTTGTATAGTTAATTGGGCAAGAACGCCAAAGATCTGGTGATATTGCAGTTCCAGAGCAGGCAAACTGTTAACTGAACATTTGGTTTGGTATGATGGATAAAATAAATGTCAAATTTCAACCACTCTATATTTTTGTACATTTAATCATTCCAATTTGACACAGCAAGAGAATGGGATAGACAGAGACATATAAACACATATAAATATGAAGTGCCAATAAAATCCCTAGTCCAGGAAAAACTTAAGTACATGAATAACTTTATGCACCAAATACGCCCTCCTCTGATTTCTTGATCTAGCTGTTCCCTTGGCTACTCAGTCTATTTTCTTGCTCACCCCAGCATGTAACTAGCTGTCAATTCCTACTTCTTTCTCTTCCCATTTCACCGGTGTGGGCACTATTGGGAGAGCTGATGCAGCCAGCAGCTCGCTTTTCTCAGTAGTCCCATCCGTACAGCTTTTCTTCTCCAAGCAGGAGGAGTAATGGATCCTCACATCTTATGGAAGTAGGGATTGTAGACTAGGAGAAGGTATGTGGGGACTTTGCCACCAGAAGAGGAGCAGAGCCCTGGCCTTCTGCGAGGATAAGGAGCTCACCTCTGGGGAAGAGACGAGAGAGGGGAATGAATGCTCTTGGACAGTAAATGCCCCACTAGCGAGATTGGATCGGTGAGATTTAGAGGAAGGTGAAGGCTATAACTAGTCGCTAAATTGCAAGAAGAGAAGAGTGGATGAGGAATAAAAGCCCCAGTTACTCCCCAGGAGGAAAGAGAGAAGAGTGTGAAATTCCCATGCACTCAAATCTAAAAGCATTAGAAGTAAGACAAGCAATGGATAGCCACATGGATAAAAGCAGAAGGGAAGCTCGAATCTCCTGCTTACTCATTTATTATTGCAAAAAAACCTAGAATTGAAAAAAAATAGATCTTACAAATAACAAGAGCAAATTATACTAACTGAAGAAGGGTGTAATAAATTGAGCCATTTGACAGAAACAAGAGATCCTTACTAATAAACCTATAACTCTTATACAGTGTGTTATATTTCCAGATCTCTTAAACATTAACCAGGTAACATAATATAAAATACCATCTGGTGTTTTTCTGATCCAAAAAACTAATCATTTTCATTGTATCTGTTGATATTATCAACCTTCAGAATTTAGAAATGTCAAAAATACAACCAGTTATGAACATTAGCTGAGACTGGCTCATACTATTCTTGGTGACAAAAACTGAAGGGAAGAAAACCAGTGACAATAATATGAACATGGTGATTACATATTTATCTAGGACTGGGACGTGCAATTCTGCCCTGGATCTAGTCTTGGTGAGGTCATTGATGCATACATTCTTTACTGTATCTTTAATGATACCAGGAGTACCTTTGGACCAATTAGATCTTCTGTTTATATTTCCATTCAATGAAGCTGTTCCCCAGTTTGGCATTAGTTATCGCAATCATGCAGTTGGTATCAGATTTATTGTTCATGTGCTCTTTAGTAGTTATAAATCTAGACTATTTGAGAGCTGTTTCTTAGCAATCCAAGATAGCGCAATCAATATTTTTAAGCTTCTAAATATTTTTGGGAGTTGGATCCAAATCAATGGTAGTCTTGTGTCCAGAGTTTACAATTCTGACATGTTGAATAAGATATAGTTTTTCAATTAACTCATCTTGGTAGCTGCTATCTCAAACTCCTAGACTTTAGACTTTATAAGAATGTCTTGTTAAGGCTCTAAGCCAAATTCTCTGCTGATGTAATGCTCCTGAAAAGCACATATTGACAAGAGGACTGGCTTCAATGGAATTACACCAGCATAGAATTTGGCCTGCAGTTTTCTCTTAAATTGATTTTATTTTAAAGTCTACTAAGTCAGTACATTTTGTCCTAATGCTGACTCAAAGTTCACCCAGTAGTATAAAACTGTAGTGAAGATGGTAATTTTTATGCACTCTGTTGGGTAAATGTAAATGTCCATTAGCATGTACTCTCAAGATCAGTAGAACATGCAACACAAAGGGGTATTCACTAAAAATTATTCAGAATAAATGTGGCATGTTTCTAGTATGGAAAAACTATATTCACCTTGTTTTGTGGAATGTTTTTGCCAATGACGGCATCAAATTTCTTCAAGAGATGGATGGAATGAGATGGGGAAAATGTAGTGTATTTTACTCCCCTAATCACTTAAAACACAAGCATATAAAATTGGGTTCTATTTTGGAGCAGTGATGCATAACAGTCGTTGAGATATATGTATTTTTACTTTTTTGAATGACCATATTCCAATGTCAGATGTTAAAAATTGTATCTACTAATCCTCTTAAAGAAACAGAACAAACTGTAAAGTGTCTTTTGGGGAAACTGTTACCATGTCTACCTGCTTATTTGTTTACCTTTACTCTAGAAATTTATATTTTAGACTCTTTTGATTAAAACCAAACTCATTTTAACATTCATTAATATTGCAGATGTTTAAGAGCACTTGAGGGTGAGTTAATACATTACAGGAATCACAGTAAATTACAAGAGTGACAATCACCAGTGTATAGAATGGCCAATGCAAGGGCTATGTTTCACATACTTCTCAAGTCACTTGATTAAAAGTGGAACTTAAATGATGCATAAAGATTGTAGTTTACTGTGACTATCATAATCCTAAAAAGTACTTCCATATTGTAACATTAATGAATTAGTATCATGACCCTTTGTAGTTTACTGTGACTATCATAATCCTAAAAAGTACTTCCATATTGTAACATTAATGAATTAATATCATGACCAGACATCAAGAACGACAACTGAGGGTCCAGCCCTGCTTCAACTGTAGTCAATAGCATACTCACATTGACTTTAATGGGCAGGATCATACCCTACAATGATGTGATTCCATTGTGGAAGAGAAGCTACAATGAAGACTGAGACTAAGAGTCCATATTATTTCTTCTATTTCTGTAGTCTTCCTGGAGTTGCACCATATTTAACTTGAAAATAATTTGGTAGAGGCAAAGCACTGTAACTCATTAAGGAAGATAACTTGTGGTAACCAAAACTAAGCCCATTAGCATCCAGTGTGCTTCTAATACTTAAAAGGCCCGATCTCGAAGCACAGGCATTATGCCATTTCAAAAGCAAAAGTAACCCTAGGAAAAAGTAGAAGGCAGTCTTAACAGTAATCTACCCCTTGGCAATCCCAACCCAAAAAAAGGAATGAAAGAGTGTCTGCATATGCAGACATAGTTGTTTTTGGTATAAATGTTTACACATAGAACATAGTTAAAAATTATACACAATTTAACTGAATATGCATTTCCAAACATGGAGTTTTAATTAGATTCCTTTTTAAGTTATCGGTTACCAATTTACTGAGATTCTATTATATAAGTGAAACTAAAATGCTATGACACATGAGGAAAAAAGCAGCATAAAAGCTTGAAGGAAAACACACTGTACACTACAAACCAGACAGGCAATTGTTATTTATAGATTCTGGAGTCAGTTAGGTTTATCATAAAATAATTAGATGATCTCTTGAGATCCCTTCCAGCCCTATATTTCTATAATTGTATGAATACACCTCTACCCCAATATAACGCGATCCTCGGAAGCCAAAAAATCTTACCGCGTTATAGATGAAACCGTGTTATATCAAACTTGCTTTGATCTGCCAGAGTGTGCAGTCCCCACCCCCCAGAGTGCTGCTTTACCACGTTAAATCTGAATTCATGTTATATCGGGTCGCGTTATATCGGGGTAGAGGTGTATATGACATCAGTGGCAAGTCCTGGAAAAAGGGTACAATGTATAATTTTTAGGACCAAAAATTCAAAGGCAGTTTCCTTTGGCCTATCAGTAGTATGTAAACATGCATTGGTTGTGGTTAAGGCACTGGACTGGAACTCAAGAGATCTGTGTTCAGTTCTGACTCTGCTACAGACATACTGTGTGACCTTGAACAAGTCACTTAATATCTCTGTATGCCAGGTCTCACTTTGCAAAATGTGATAATTCTACTTCATTTTTCTGACATGTCTATTTAGATTGTAAATTCTTTGAAGCAGGGTCTGTCTCTTACCATATGTGCATACAGCACCTGGTACCAGGGAGCACTGATCTTGTTTGGGACCGCTAGGTCCTACTGTAATATAACCATTACCATTTTCACATATAATCATAGAATCATAGAATATTAGGGTTGGAAGAGGCCTCAGGAGGTCATCTAGTCCAATCCCCTGCTCAAAGTAGGACCAACATCCACTAAATCATACCGGCCCGAGCTTTGTCAAGCCAGGCCTTAAAAACCTCTAAGGATGGAGATACCACCACTTCCCTAGGCAATCCATTCCAGTGTTTCACCACCCTCCTAGTGAAATAGTGTTTCCTAATATCCAACCTAGACCTCCCCCACTGCAACTTGAGACCATTGCTCCTTGTTCTGTCATCTGCCACCACTGAGAACAGCCTAGCTCCATCCTCTTTGGAACTCCCCTTCAGGTAGTTGAAGGTTGCGATCAAATCCCGTCACTCTTCTCTTCTGCAGACTAAATAACCTCAGTTCTCTCAGCCTATCCTCATAAGTCATGTGCCCTGGCCCCCTAATAATTTTTGTTGCCCTCTGCTGGACTTTCTCCAATTTGTCCACATCCCTTCTGTAGTGGGGGGACCAAAACTGGACACAATACTCCAGGTGTGGCCTCACCAGTCCCGAATAGAGGGGAATAATCACTTCCCTTGATCTGCTGGCAATGCTCCTACTAATACAGCCCAATATGCCATTGGCCTTTTTGGCAAGAAGGGCACACTGCAGACTCATATCCAACTTCTTGTCCACTGTAATCCCCAGGTCATTTTCTGCAGAACTGCTGCTTAGCCAGTCGGTCAACACCTGTAGTGGTGCATAGGATTCTTCCTTCCTAAGTGCAGGACTCTGCACTTGTCCTTGTTGAACCTCATCAGATTTCTTTCGGCCCAATCCTCCAATTTGTCTAGGTCACTCTGGACCCTATCCCTATGGTTATCATATGGTTATCATATGTGCATGGAGAAATAGACATAAGTCGGTAAATTGGATAACTACTTTAGAAAACTTGGTCTGTAGAGCATATTACACTTTATTACCATTTATTATTTACACATAATCATAGGTGCACAAAACACTTCATGGAACCAGAGAAGAGATCCTGACACACATCTGGCTCAATAACCATTTCAGTAATTTGTACCACTTCATTTAGTCTACTTTTTGGTTAGGTTTGGGAAAGAGAATACACAGATAACTTTAGTAAAACACACTATATCTTACATGCAGTAGTACTTAAACTCCAGAGAGTCATCACAATGCAGTCGCATATCTTTGATCAGTTTCAAAATTACTATGAAGGAATGCAACATTTTAAAAGATGTTGTGATAAAGAACTATAGCTGCTTAGGGCATTTCTGTCCATGTTGTTTTCCATTAAAGGTATTGTTTGATATCATTCATCTTCAATTTCCTGTGTTTCCTTTGGGCTTCTATTACTACACCTGCTATGTCAGTCCCATTGTATCAGTGACAGTGATTTATCAAACACATTAAAACTGCTGTATCTCTGGCTAGCATAGCTTGTTTTTCAAATATTAAATTTCAGACGTGTCCCATTTAACCTGCCCTGATCCTTGGATGCAGTTCCATGCTGCTTTTTTTTTAATGGGATTTGATTTGTATGAGCAAGCCTCTTTCCCTCCATATAAAATATGGCATGAATGTGGTTAAAGTAAGTGGTGTCATAAGAGCATAAAGAATTGCTTGTACAGGAAAAGCCAAGTTGGCCCCACATGTCTGTTTCTTTTAAGTTTATCTTAGCCCTTCCCCTCTGATATGTCAATGTCTCCTTCAATCCTTTCTCTCTCTATAAAAGTGTCTAGCCATTTCTTAAAATGATTTCTACCACTTGCCTCAATGAGAAACCATGTCACTCCAAGCAGTTTATCTTACCTTACTTTGTCAGACCAATTCCCAATTTAGAATCATCCATTAGATCAGCTTGAAGTCTTCCCATTTTGCACTCAACTAATGCGAACATATTTAACAGAATATGGAGAAAAATACACAGACTGAGAGAAGAGGCTGGAGGCGAGATGAAAAGAATTATGTTTGTTTAGCTTGGCCAGATATAAATAAATAGGTATACGATAATGGATTCCAA
The DNA here is from genome assembly GCF_027887155.1 of Malaclemys terrapin pileata. Taxonomy (NCBI): domain Eukaryota; kingdom Metazoa; phylum Chordata; order Testudines; family Emydidae; genus Malaclemys; species Malaclemys terrapin. The sequence goes on from NC_071509.1 coordinate 56,453,469, forward strand.
GAACAAAGGTGTGAGAAGTTGGTGGAGATTTTAATGTGATGTGAAGGAATATAAATGCAACACATGGAATAAAATACTTATGTGTGATGGGTGATATCATAGTGGTAAGAGCTACAGTATGCTAGGTGCTTTCCAAACACTCGGGAAATAAATAGTCCCTGTCCTGAAGAGGTTGGAAACCAAAGGCAAAATATTCAAATACACTGATGGGAGTTAAGCACCCAATTCCTATTGATTTTTCATTGGGAGCTAGGCTCAAAACTGCCTTTTGTGCCTTTGAAAATCTCTCTCTCCTAACAGAAGAACAGAAAGGAAAACACAATATACATGCAAACTGATCAGGGTAGTGAGAGGTATGTACATCTTGTTACATGTGTGTATATGCAATAAAATCTCTCTCTCTCTCTCTCACACACACACACACACCCACACCCACACCCACAAAAGCTCAGTTCTTACTTCTTGGATCTGATTCCATCTCTGAGATAGGGAGATTGATGCTCCTCATCAGTGTGTATAGTTTGCTTTCTTTTTCTATTATATGTACCAGTCAATATTTTCTAACAGTGAAATCTATAAACTGTCCCAAGGGAAATCTCATCATTTTAAACATAAAAATGTACTGGACAAGATACTTGAATATATACTAGAAGGGGCCATACCACAATGATAAGGACACAGATAAGATGTCTTTTCATCTTTACCTTTTCCAGGTTTAAATAATGAGCTCTATATCCTTTCTCCTTATGTTGGGTCAAGTTTCTTTGAAGATCAGTGCAGTTGGGGTAATTTTTTTGCCCTTGTGCAGATCATTGCCATGAGATGCACAGGTTTTGTCCTGGCTGTCTACACAGGGGTGAATTTCACTGACCATGAATATAACATGGAATTGCTGTATGTCTAATTTTGGTATCAAAACCCAAGGTGTGCCTTATATTGACTTTCCCATTGAAATTATTTCTGCATATCTGTGATGGGGTGGACTAGGCCCAGAGACCCCCTGCTGGAGGCTTCAGAATCCTGCCACTCCCATCCCAGGAAAGGAGCAGTGGTGCTAAGTCCTCCACAGGAGGCAGCCAATCAGGAGGAATCTGCAAGGGGCTAGCCAATCAGAGGGTTGCAGGCTAGTATAAAAGGAGCTGCAGGGCAGATCAGTGTCAGTTTCTGTTGGAGTTAGAGGAGTGTAGATGGTGTTCCTGGCTGGCCAAAGGGAACTGCAGCACCATGGACAGCTCAGGGCTGAGTAAGGAAGAGCTCCTGGCTGGCTGCTGGAACTGAACATAAGAGAGTCCTGAGGTAAGGGTAGGATGACCAGACAGCAAGTATGAAATATTGGGACAGGGAGTGGAGGGTAATAGAAGCCTATATATGAAAAATACCCTATAAAATTGGGACATCTGGTCACCCTAGGTAAGGGTGAAGCTTTTTGTGAAGGCCTTTGCTGCAGGGAAGTGGCCCAGGGAACTGAAAACAGTTTTGTTAAAGGGACATAGTGGTGTGTGGCTACTATTCTTAGGGTCCTTAGGTTGGGACCTGACATAGAGGGTGGACCTGGACAGTGATTAGACCACCAGAAAGGGATCTGAGCTACCTATTGGTCCAGCTGGGGCCAGAAGGTTACAGAGAGGGTGAAGCCATTGCCTCCAGGGACGAAGCCCTGTGGGTATGGCCTACTACCAGGGCTGGGAGTGTTTAAAGACAGCAGACACACCCAACTAGAAGGGGTGCTTTTGAGAGGTGGGTGCCAGGCTACTACAATATCACAAACAAAAAGTCCTAAAACCTAACTCTGGGATACCTTAATGAGAGAATCTCTTTCCTCTGGGCCAAATCTTCATTCCACTTATGTCAATTGTAAAACTTCCATTGACTGCAACAGAAACATAAAAGCCAAATAGACACAACTTATTTAAACACTACCATTTGTTACTATGAAGCATGGCTGTAGTTTTCCACATAAGCTTGCATGCCAGTGGGCAGAACCCCCAGTTGGGGAAGATTAATAATGCTCTAGCAGTGATAAAGACTCAATCCCTTTTGTCTGAACTTTCTTGTACTGATCCATAAAGCAAGTCCCTTAGAACAGCAAGAGACCAGTTGCAAGACCCTCTCTACCTTTATATCCCCATTATGATTACCCTTATGACAGGGTTTTGGGTTAATCCTTTATGCACTGGAGCATGCTTTTTTTTTTACCTTGTCACAAAGGTATTATTGATATTAGTTCCATAACACCTTGTGTTCTGTTACAATTGGTGCTAAAACAAACATCACATGAAAAGGTAGGGAAGACCTTGAAAATAAATTCAAGAATGATGGTAGAGTTAAATCCAGGAGACTGATTTTTTTTTAAATGGATACTATTTATCACTTTTTCATAGTGTCTGATGTGCAAAATATACATGTTCTGCCTATCTTTCATCACTGGTTATAACACTGGAACATGGAAATATCTAGAATACTTCAGATACACTGAGTGTGGTAAAACTAATGAAAAATGCTGAGTTTTTAATGAAGTCCACTATGAGATCAACCTCCAGTGTAGGCTGAGGGATAAACCATGTGATCAATTAATCTTTTAAATATATTTTCAGGAGCTGATGCTTTACCATTGATAAAGGCAGTGATGAAGGATAAATATACCATTAAGTACATGATGCATCATTTTCTTTTCACTCTGGTGTAATCTGGAATTACACTTCTATGAGAGGACAATAAAGGCCAAAATGATATTTACTTTTTGTAAAAAGTGAGGTGGAGCTGGATTAGGTGTCAGGTGAAAGAAAGGAGTGTATGCAAGTTTTTATGCAAGTTTTATGCAAGTGTATCTCAGTGGATCTCATGTTTATGTGTACTGGGACTAAACTATCAAGGGCAAATTTCCAGTGAAGATCACATACTTGGCATTAGCTCACTGGAATTTGCTATTACCACTCTATTCTCTTTAGCTATAGAGTACTACATAAATGTTAGTAATATAATTGCAATAGGGATGTACAGAACAGCTGTTCTGTAACTCTACAAAGTGTAGAAAGCATTCAGCATTCGTTAATGGAACTTCTATTATGTGAATGATTTTCCTCATTACCCAGTACCTCCTGGTAGGCTGCTGGGTGGTACTACTGGAAAATGCAAGGTCATGAATGTTTGAATGAAAAGAAATCTCTGGCCCCACATTGTCTGATTAGATGAAAGCTAGAGCCTATAGGTTCTAAATCTGTATGTCCGATCCAGAAGAATTACCTCCTTCCTGCTTCCTTGTGCAGGTTAATTTGTTCAAGTTTAATTGAATCTCTAAAGTTTATTGCTGTTAATGTATTACCCTGCAAAACCAAGCAGATTAATTGCTTGTTTTTATGAATTAAAACACAAAGGGAAAATTGAATTTGATAGGGAGGGAGATCAAACTTGTAAAAACACTGCTATTGTTAATTAATGAATGTACTATTACAATAAAAGATTTCTGTCTGCTGGCATTCCTCTCATGTTTGCAGCCTCTTCCTTCAATTTCATTTTGATTTGGGAAAGGAGAGGATAATTGAGGAACTGATTTTTTTTTTTTTTTTTTTTTTTTTTTTTTCAGAGAAATAAACCTGGAGCTGGCTTGAACCCAGATTTGATTTGATCAGAATCTTCTATTGCCTCAAATACAGTAATCAGACAGTTGTTGGCTAGAAGGGGGTTATGCAGCAACTCTAATGTAAACTTCTGAGCACAGAGTAGTTGCTACGACTTTTCCATTTAAGTGGAAGCAGCAGGGGGTTTTGGCAGCAGGAATGTACCAGCCATACACACTGCATTCTCCTAGAATAAGAAGTTACTGAGGGTTATGTGAGGATTGCTGTGAAGTGCTACTAAAGCTTGGGCACCTCATTTCTGTGTAACAGAGAAATAGCCTAATATACAAATAAATTTACTTAAATTTTAAACAAACTATTTTATAGTGAAGTTTTAATACAGTTTTGTGCTTCTAAAGGGGATTAGAAGCTGTAACATGAGCTGGTAGGGAATTTTCTGATTGGAAAAATGCCAATTGGCAGAAACATGTTGAGTTTGAACTTTCATTGAACCACAAGCTGGGTTCAGCAGAAACCTGCTTGGTTTTCTGCCAGCTAAACTTGTGAGCTCCTGGGGTCCCCAGGGCTTCCAAATTGTGGACCTGGAAGTCCTGGGACAGATTTTTCTGTGTCCAGTTCTGAGGCAGCCCTGCCATTCAGACTGCCCTAGGCTTCTAGGCTCCCAGGACAGCTGGCTGTCCAGGCTGTCCCACTCTTAGGGAAGCTGCCTCATAGGCTGTAGAAGCTGGGCATCCTTGGAATCTGGCTGGCTCAAGAGTCTGCAAAGCCTGCAGTCCCCTGTCTAGGCAAGTTTCCATGTCCCTGGAAGCCCTGACACCTGCTAAATGAAACTGATGTGTCAGTTTCACTATCACCCATCTCTGAAGAGAAGCAGTGAAAGCTCTAGCCCTGACTCTTTGCACAATTGCGTTGTGAAATCTTACCCAGTAAAGGCCTTCTGTGGCATACAATATACATCTATTTGCACACTGAGCCAAGTATGAATTGAGAATTTACAAAATCTATAAGACAGGAAACCTACAGGGTGAAACAAACAGCAAAGGGCTTGCCTTTTTTATAAATAAAGACAAAGGATTGGTCAGTTATATCTTGGAGTGCCAAGAGGCAAACTGACAGCATGCATGTCTCATAAAGGAAGGGTTACAGCCAGCCTAAATGTAGTGCAGCAAAGACTTTGGGTGAAGAATATTTTATTAGACATGAGAGTATTTTTAATTAAGCCTTGGCTCTAGAATGCATGCTGATTTTCTTTTATATGTAAAACTTTTTCCAATGCTACTCTTTGAATCTCTGTGCTTTTGTTAAACTTGTACCTGATTTTATTACAAACAAATCTCAGTGCTGTGTGCTAAGTGGAGCATTGATCTGAAGTGAAACTGGTAAACTGGGGTGTATTGCTTCTTTGGAAGCAGTGAATACTTGGAGTGTCCAGTGGACCAAGGGATGGATGCTCCAGGGAATGGAGGACTTGAGGGTTGGAAGGTGCCAATCACAAACCTGTATAGTGATAGTGGTCTAGAAAGGCCTAGCTGGAAGTACTTGTGTTGTCCATGGCTGGTGGATTTGGGAAGCTGACTCGCAGCAGGCACAGACATGATTTCCTCATGCTAAGGGCAAGTGGTAGTGAAGTGCCTCTCAACCCTTAACTGGCTTTTTTAAAGATCCTAGTATAGACATGAGCCATTTTGGCTGCTATCCAAAAATATTTGTTCAGCTAGGATTGTCACCGCTGTGAATAAAAGTTCTTTGCTGATTTTTAACTAAATTGACTGCTACTTCCTTGAACTCCATGCTTTGGGATATCATTAATTTAATGATTTAACTAAATTTAAACACCAATATTGCTGCAACTTGTTTAACTGACATTTTGATTAACCCTTAATTGGTTTGATAAGGGATTTTTTTTTGCTTGCTATGTTTAATAAAATCAATAGCAAGCATACTGAGTCATTTTTCCTTCACTGCGAAATTTGGGTCAGAAATATGGAGACCTCCATATTTCAGCCTAGAGCCCAAACACTCTTCTTTAAATTAACCTTCTGATTTTTGCGCATTGCAGTTTTCTGCTTCATGCACTCTCCAGTCTCAAAACGAACAGCACACTTCAATATACTGCAAATCTACTGTAAACATTTGTCTGGGAAACTCTGACACACAGGAGCTTGGAAGCAAGTGCGGTAGGTGCTCAAAGCACTAGGCTCTAGTGGATAGCTCCCTGTTAATACTCACATTTTGAGTAAGTAACACAGCATTATTTTACTAAGACTGCCAGAAAATAAAGGATGCAAATTCCCAAGCAAAAGGCCTCCACCAGATACAACCAAAGCATTCCTAACTTGGTACCCAGGAGTTGCCTAGTAGTACAGGGGTATAAAGGTAATCATACCCTGTGCAGCCCAGTGCCTGGCCTACTCCTTCCTCTTTTTTTCCCTCTCCCAAAGGGGCGTAGAGCAATGTGGCCTGTGGACCACACCAACCACTACTCAGTTCTTCTGCCTGTAGTCACAAAGGGGTGCATTCACCAATGCAGTTATCCCATGCCGGATGCTGCTCAGCTGTCTGCAGCTGCAGACTCCTTGCTAGCAACAGGCTGGCTTCCTATATGGCTTTCAACTTTTATTCCCTGATCTCAGGGAGCTGTTGCTCAGCTTTCTCCTCAGCCAGCTCCTAATCTCTGGCCTCCAAACTGCTGCTATTATTCATATTCAGTCCCTAGCTCTCAGTCAAGATGTTCTTCTCTATTCTCAGTGTAGAATCATAGAAATGTATTCCAGGAATTATGGCTCCTCTGTGCTAAAGAGGATGGTGTAATGGTCCTCAGTGGCCTATGTATGTTAAACTAGCTAACACAGTGCTCTCTACTGGCTCAATCCTTCCACTCTAGCTCATTCGTAGTGGAGGGAGGCACCTAGTAATGAGCCAAGAGGCTGTCACACTATGGTGAGTTTTATCTTAGAAAGATGAAAATTACCCCCTAGTATCTTTTGAAAGGAGACAATAAAATATCCTTATTGATATTTTAAGATCATCATGGAAGTCTTTAACTCACATGTTTCCCCCTTATATTAAAGAATATAGATATACACTTCTGCAAGGGTGGGGATAGGCTGTTATCACATAATACTGCCAGTGACATGAGGTACATAAAAGAAGATGGAATAAAGATTGCTGATTAACCAGGAGTTTCTGTGTTTGCATAATGGCAGGAGCATGATTAAGAATATTTCCAGGAGATGGGTTCAGTTTACCTCTCTAAGCAATAAAGTGAAAATCAGAAAACTGTTAAATGTGGTGGTCCTACTAACTGAAAATATTTATGAATGCAACTGTGATACACTAAAGCAGAACACTGCCGCCCACTACACTACAGTACTGTGGACAACAAGCCAAGGAGATTTATAACACATTCATATTGGAAAATGGGGAAGTGAACAAAATCAATATTGGAGGATTATTGAGCTTCAAAGAAAAATCTTGTCTTTGAGCATCATGTGCTGAACAGTCTAAAACAAAAAGCCAATGAAACATTTAAGCTATAATGAAGCTTAATATACTCTCCCCAAACCTGTGAACAGGAAAACCTTGTAGATGTTTTCTCTGCACAGATGTGCAGCCAGGATTGTAACTGATGAAACAAGACAAATAGTAAGTGATCATATGCACATAGGTGAATTACAATATTTACTTAACAGTAACCATGTCTAACATTTCATTAGGCCTTTCATTATAACCCCTTCATTTTTAATTTTTCCATTTTGGTTTGAGGTGCTGAGTTTTTAGGAGACATTGATTAAAATTTGTTCATTAACCTTTAGGTTATATGAAGGTAAAACCAATTCTACTTTTTCATTATATAGATTACTGGCTAAATTTACCCCTAAAATAATTCTGCCCCTAGTTTACACGTGATACCTTAAACTTAGCCAAAACACAATACGGTGGGTGTGGTGTTTTTTTTTTTTTTTTTTTTTTTTTTTTTTGAGGTAGAGAGAGCATGTGGTAGCCTAAACATGGGGAGCACCTACTCTAGTTCCATATCTGACTTCCAGTAGCCTTATGCATTTTACTTAGCCATGTATTTCCAAAACATCGACTAATTTTGGGAGCCTTGGTTTCTGGATGCCCAACCTGAGAAGCCTTAGGGATCTGAGTTTATGAAGTGCTGATCACCTGCAGTTCCTGTTGACTTCACCATTTATGGCAATATATCAAGGAGTTTGAATGTCAGGTTCTTATTGTTTGTCCTAAAACACAGACACACCACATGTTGCATACTAATGAAGGGTAATGTTTTCTGAATTTATGGGAAGCAGGCTTTTGTTGCTCCTCTACAACATTAAACTAATGTATAACTTTATTTTAAACAAAACAAAGAAGGGTAAAACTTTGGAAGTCAAATAGTTTAGGAAATGTTCTCGGCACTTAGCCACATTATGATGTGCACGCAGGAGCACTGTGTACTGAGTGACCTTCTGGAACATTATGGTCCCAATTTTGGGGTCTGGTTGCTGCTCTTGCTGCAGAGGGGTAAATGCTGTTGTATTATTACTTAAATTCCCAAGTACACCTTCAGTGCACTCTAGGTATGCCCCTTCCCATCCTCAGTGCACCATGCATGTTGAGGCAGTCAGGACAAGTAGGTAGATGACTTTATTCCACAGCTGGTTGATCAAGGCTTTACAGTCCTATTGTGCTGTGGAGTGGTGCAACTCCTTGGTCCCAATCCTACTGACCTAGCTGTTTTGTCAAGAGAAGATATACTAAAGGGAACACTAAAACATTAGCTGTCTCTGGACCTAGAAAAGGTGGTGGGGTTGAGTATTGGCCAGAAGCTGCTCAGGAAGCATGAGTGCAGGCTGACAAGGGAACACAGACAGAGAGCATTCTTTGAGCAGGAGTGTGTTTCTCCAAGCCAGAGATAAGGATTAGTTGGACTGATAGGAAATTTACAGAAGCTGGAAAGTAAAGCTTGAGGAATAAGTAAGACCCTTGTGTATAGGCCTCCTTTCCCCCCCCCCCCTTTGCTCTACATGTTTTGTACCTTTTGGGGTAATGAATAAATAATGCTGATTTTGAGTAGCTTTAAAGAGCTGACTGGTCACAGGGCCCCAGAATGAAAAGGATTATGGGTGCCAAATGCAGTTGGACTTGTTTTAATGTGGTTGGGGAAACTATGGGGATGAGGGTCTGTCAAGGTTCCTTCCTCCCACCACTGCCAACATGTCAAGGTTCCTTTCCCACTCTGGATCTTAAAACAAGGAGAAATTAACCATTCCCCCTCCTTTCTCCCACCAACTCCTGGTGGATCCAGATACCACCCCCTTGGATCTAAAAACAAGGAAAAATCAATCAGGTATTTAAAAAAAGGCTTTTAATTAAAGAAAAGAAAAGTAAAAGAAAACCCTCTGGGAGAGATTATCATACCAGCTACTCTCACAGACAACAGATTCCAAACACAGAGGATGTTCCCCTGGGCAAAACTTAGTTACACAAAAAATACCCAAATACCCAATTTGATGATTCCTCTAATTGCACAAGACAGGTTACAAAGAAATAAATATAAACCTATTTATTTCCTTCACTAATACTCACTACTTAATAAGAGGCTGAATTCTGGAGCTTTTCCCTTGGGTCAAAAGTGAAACTGAACAGACAAAGGGAACTTCCCTCCTTCCCTTTGAACCATCTTGTCCTCCCATTGGTTCCTCTGGTCAGGTGTCAGCTAGGCTAGGTGAACTTCTTAACCCTTTACAGGTAAAAGAGGCATTAACCCTTAACTATCTGTTTATGACAGGGTCATTTATAGCATATGATACCCAGAGCCAGGTGTAGGAAGACAGGACTGTCATCTAAGGGGTCCACTTGAGGGACTAAAAGGGATCTGAGGTTCAGGTCACCCTGTAGCCATGACAGCCGCTCTTGCATTTGTACAGGTCAGGATGATTACAGCATCTCAAGCACCTTGGGCCAGATCAGCCCTCACCTCACTGCCAAACAAAGATAGGTCCAATGGTCACAATTTAATGAGCAAATAAGTGACTGATTGTCACACCAGGCATTTTTTTCTCATTGATGTTCTACATGCTGGATAGAGTACGAAAGAGGGGAAAGAAAATGTGAAAGTTGAGGTGATCTAATGAGGACTCTATAAAAACAAATGACATTTAAACTGTTTTGTATTTTTCTCAGTTATTTTCCTCACTGTGAGTCTGACAACTGGCTATGCTCTGCAGATAGCTCAGCAGGGAGAGACAGGCATATAGATATATTGCACATGGAAGTCTTATTTTGCATTTTCTCACAATCCAGCCACAAGGTATGCTTGTTTTACTGCGGAAAAGATCATCCTTCTTTATATACCAGAATAATTTAGAACTGTAGTGTAGCCTTCCAGCTACACTACATTTATGCATTATGTTTAGTTCAATACTAGTTAAAAGCATATTTATAGATTGTATATCAGTTATACTTGTGTATTAAACTGAATCAGCTTATAAATGAAAAGTGAATATTGATTTTAACAGTGTAGAACACCATGGACTATCTAAAAAATAAATGGTAGATTAGTGCTCACATTTACTTATTTGCAATACTGGAAATTGGCTAAAAATATCTTTTTATGCAAATTAGAAATGCTACAGGGGGTTCTTTTTCAGTTTTCTTAGTGAAAATCAATATTGGAAATGTCATCCTACATAATATTTACATGTACTCTAGTCAATATAGTATACTTTTAAGTGGTTTTATGAAAATAATTGTTTGAAATTTAAATTGTGTTTAGATTCAGTAAATCTAAGGTTACAAAATAAGTGTGGACTAGTAAACAGGATGAGTCTATGAAACTTCCTTGCTGAGATAATAATTATACTTTGACTGTGGTCCCTTATTAATGTCTTTTAGAAAAATTAATATTATATTAAATAATAATTGTATTTTCTAAAGGAATAAAGTTCATGGCATGCCATAGTACAATAACTTAAGACAATGTAGTATGACAACAAGACATCTCACTCAGTTTTTATAAACTGGAACTGCATAACTTTGTTTCAGAGGTTTGTGGCAGTCTTTTCAGTTTGTTTGCATGAGACTCACTTTTAATTTTTGGTCTCAGAGGAATCTCAAAGTACAAAACGTGGTCAAATATAATCTGGTTTCCTGTCAAAAACATAAATTAGGAACAAAGAACCTGATCAGACCATCTGGAACAGTGTCCTCTTAGTCAGAGACCACTGCCAAATCCTTCAGAGGAAGGGTCAAATGCCAATGGAAGAGCTTTGGAAGAATCTGCTTCTGCTAGTTAGTGATTGGCTCTAAATATTGGGGATTTATATCTCTTCTGCAACTAAAAGTTTGTCCTTTATAATGTAGCAGCGGATGCTTTCATTTTCTAAATGAAATGGTCTCGAAGTAAATAATGTAATAAAATTAGGCGCATGGTAAGAAGTTTAAAAGCAAAACTAATTGAACTACAAAATCTATCAATAGAAAAGGAATGTGATATAATAGGCATTATTGAAACATAATAAAATGACGACAGAATAATGTAATACCTGATATATAAATGTATGGGAAAGACAGATTAGGTTGTTGAGGTTAGAGGGGTAGTATGTACCCGAAAGAGACAATTGAATACTGTGTTCCTATGCTCCATGTTAACTATATGTTTCCAGAAACCTGAGAACACTCAAAATGAGCTGAATGCTTTCTCTTCTCACATAGCTAACTCCTAAATATCACAACTAATACTGGATTAGTAATCTGCATCCTGGAAGGGACTCAACCCTCATGGAGATCCCTTATAGCAAGCTCATTTACTCAATTTTTGTGGAAGGGTACAAGATTTGGTTTTTAATTCTGCTACATATGTTGATTTTGTTGGGGGTTGGGTGTGCAAATGGAAATTTATTAAACATGAAGAGTCATAAACTTTCCCAGAATTCTGCCACTTCTTCAAATACTAGCATTGTATTAGAGGATGCTCACTGAGTGTTAGTTGGTTCTAGACTGTATGATGTATGACTGTATGGTATATAGCCACAAAATTACAGAATTAAGGGATGTAACTTATCTTTTTGATACTCAAGCAATTAAGTGAATTTTTAAATGTTTTACTTTTTATGATTTGGAACAATTTAGACTATTTGAAAACAAAAGTTCACACCTCATTAATTAGAACTGTATTTTCACATTTGAAATTACTTTTGGAAATTTACAACAGGGACTTTTTTTGTCTACTAAATATCAAAATGAAAACACACAATATTTGTCAAATTATTATATTTTAATGTTTCCAAAAGACACCTCTGTGGTCCAGCATTCTTAAATTGGATTCATAGATACATATGTTTCTGGTAGATATTTAAACATGCATAGTTTGTATTTTGCAGGGAGGAAATTCATCTTCTCATTGTTTGCTTTGCACAGAAAGTAAAGCTAAAATAGCAGAGAGAGATTTTTAGAACAATGTCCTGCTGTTCACAGACACCTAACTACTAGATTACTGTGTGGAATCTCTCCTAAACAGTTAATCCCAGAAAACTGCAGTTTGGTTTCTCTCCAGAGTCAAAGAGGTGAGTCCAGGAAAAAAAAAAAAGCAGAAAAGAGATTTTAAAAAAATAATGTTCTGCTGGATTTTGTGTGTGTGTGTGTGTGTGTGAAAGAGAGAGAGAGAGACTCTTGGTATCTCCAGTGCCTGAGGGCACTTCATATTTCTTGTAGCTATGAACTTACCTAGACTCTTTCTCAGGAGCCAAAACAGGATGAAAAAGCTCATACTTTATCATCACTCTGAATGTGTTTGTGTTACGCTTCCCTGTCACCCATAGGGACCATGCTATCCTCCACATTCCAAATGATTGAACACTGATTGTTCTGAGATGCTGAGAAGACATGCTCTTGGCTTGCAAGTGTTAGTTACTAATCACAAGGATCATTCATACATGAGACCTCTCCCCTTCGCCCACATTCACATTATCACTGGGATAAGCAACTGAATTAAAGATCAGCTATTTTACAGACAATTCTCTCCCAAAAACTTATCCATGGTTCACTTTCCTGAATGCTATTTCCAGGATAGCTGAAGCTATGCTGTCATATTTTCAAAAGAAATCAGCACTTACACCCATCTAGATACCTAGATGAAGTAGTCAGATTTTCACAAGCAATAGTACATAGCATTACAGATCCTAGTAAGCTCTCCCTGCTGACCAGCCACTAGGGCTGCTGTGAGGAGACTCCAAGCTTCTGTGCCCTGGAATCCCTGGGATGTATTAAGCAACAGAGGGTCCTGTGGCACCTTTAAGACTAACAGAAGTATTGGGAGCATAAGCTTTCGTGGTAAGAACCTCACTTCTTCAGATGCAAGACTTCTTGCATCTGAAGAAGTGAGGTTCTTACCCACGAAAGCTTATGCTCCCAATACTTCTGTTAGTCTTAAAGGTGCCACAGGACCCTCTGCTTTTTACAGATTCAGACTAACACGGCTACCCCTCTGATACTTGGGATGTATTAAGTTTCTAGAGCCTTGGCAGGCTGCAACACTGGCTCTTTCCTTGGCTTCTTGGGCACATTTCCTGGGCGCTCACTCTCAGTCTGTTACCCCTTCTCAGAAATGCGGCTCCTCAGGCCACCTGCCCTAGGCCCCAGGACCAGTGCTGATCCCCCACCCCCCCAATATACCTTTGTTTCCCAGAACTCCACCCCAAAAGTGTGGCCGTTTGCAGTTTAACTCTCTCAGGAGCACACAATAGCTGTGAGGCACTGAACATATATACACAACTTTGCACAGTCTAACACCTTCATGCTCTTTATACTTAATCATGTAAAGGATAGGACTGTACAGATCATACAAAACAAACATCTGAAAATGAACTGCCTTCACTTTATACCTCCCCCTTCCCTGGTGAGTACTTGGGGAACATCTGGGTCCAGGAAAGCAGGTAGGCAAGTAGGTTATCTGTTACATGATGGTTGGTCTTTCTCCCTTACCCTGCTTCTATGTCCTTGCTCTCTCCTGCCCAAGGCGTCCTCTTCATGAATGGCTCCCCCTATTTCTGTGTTTCCTTATTTAAATCCCTCCAGGTGGAGGTATTTGAATATGCAATGAAAAGCTCTCACTACCATTTGGCTCTTGCTTTATTATTCAGTGGGGAGATGATGTGCCTTTGGATCTCCCCATAACCTGAGATTTTTATACCTCAATATTTGCTGCTTCTTGATCCATCAAATTTAAAATATGAAGAATACGAAATCGCTTCAGATATTGAATTTATGCTGGAGCTGTATTATTCTGAGGCTAAATATCAGCCCAAAACATATTATAACATTAACTGTATGGGAGTGGAGAGGGTGACTTAAATATGAAGGCCACAAATTCTTGAGAAAGTTGCCATGCTGCAGTGAGCTTAATAATAGTAATTGAAAATTCTGGGCAAGTTTTACTTCTGACAAGATTGCCTTCTGTGACCTCACAGATTTTTAGAAGCACATCTTGGGTAAAACCATCCAGTAAGAAAGATCATTTGGATTATAAATTAGTGGATTAAGAACATCCTGGAAGAGGTATGAGCTGTAAAAATTGAAAATAGGAAACATTTGCCCTGTAGCTAAATTCTTCACAATATTTAGTCTGGCTCCTGGGAAAGTCTCCTTTTGAGTTTTAAAACAATAGTTTTCACTAAGATTTCAAATTATAATGACTTTTCTCCTGTCAACTGAGGAAAACAAATTTGGAAAATATGCAAGGGAGGTCAAAAAGATGTAGCAGTGTTTTTTTTTTTTTTTCCCAATAGCCTTGTGTATCTGTATCTAGAATATAAATTCTATATATATGTGTGTGCCCACATGCATTATACAGTATTTATAAACTCCTCCATCTACTTTTAAATTGTAAAGCTTAGATATGTTTAATGTGCTTATTAACATGTATGAATATGCCCCCCCAATACATGATATGCTCTTTATTTGTAATGGGAAAGGACTGGATCCTACTCACAATGAACTGTAAAAACTCCCATTCAATTCAATGGCAGCAGATTCCAACTCAAGATCTGGAAGGTGTCGTGGTTAGTTGCAAAATTCCACTCCAAATCTAAATAACATAAAATATATTTAAATAAAACTGGTCTCAGTATAAAGTATGCCCTTAACTCTTATCCAGGCAGCAAGGTATATTAATTCTTCTGAGCAGGAAAAAAAAAAATCCCCCGTTTTATATGTGTATGCTAAAAATCCAGAAGAACAATAAAATACCGTTGTAAATAAATATATACAAATATACACATACAGTTTCCCAGGATATTATGTAAAACCATCCAGTAAAAAAAAAAACTCACACAGACCTTCACAATGTTTTATGCAAGAATGTGCTTGGCGGAGATCTTTTAAGTAGGGTGGGGGAATTGGAAGTGCAAGGATTCTCTTCTACATTGCATCCAAAAGCAAGAGTTGGGCACAGTGAAATCCTTGCACTCAGGCACTCTAACTAGAGCCTGCTGTGGGGTACTCTCAAAACAGAATGAAGAGGCCTCCGCATTAGGTAGAATGATGCACATAAAGTGCGCTCTTCCAGAATGGTGCATCGCTTGTTCTCTAGAATTGTGCAAATAACCAGTGTTTTTTGGTGAGTGGCTGGACCAAAAATTCAAAAATCAACGGAGTCAACCTGTATCCAGAATTTTCCAGATTCTTTCAGTAAATCAAAAAAGTCATTTGAGATAGAATGAAGCATTTTGTTCAAACCAAACCAAAACATTCTGCTTAAGTTTGAGGTTTTCTATCTTTTTCTAGATTTTTTCTTTTAATAAATCTGAAGTAAAATTCAAAACAAAGTAATTTACAATTGAAAAGTCAAATGCTTCAGTTTGAAAATGTCAACATGCTTCATTTTTACTATTTTGGAATGTTTTAGCTGAATTGAGTCAGGAAAAATAACCAAACTAACTTCATCCATATTCACAATGTTTCAATAAACCCAGATCTGTATTTTTTTGCAAATGTGTCTTGTCTGAGAAATTTCAATTAGCTCTACTGCCCTCCACAGGACTTTTGGAGGCACTGTGCCTGTTTGCAAAACAAGCGCATCTCTGGAGGTACAGCTGAAGAAAAAGAGGGTAGGGTGGGGTGGGAGGAGGGTTTCATGTTAGCTTTGCATGTCTGAGATTCTGGAGATGTCAGGAACTAGTTTTAGCCTATGGTATAAGATTGAATAGCCACAGGGTAGCTCTAATTTATGCCAGAGCTCCAATGGTCCTTAAGGTCCAGTCTCATATCCCTGAATAGCTAGAATACAGTGCACGGTGGCTACTTCCCTGTTCCCCCTATCAGGCTATGGAGCTGCAAGGGGGAACAGGACAGCATAGGACCTTATCTATTTGCCTTTCAGTTCCCTAGTGTTTTGAATCTGGGGTCTGAGGTGCAGATTATTTGTGAGGAAACTAATAAAATTGTATTTCATTCCTCTTGCCTGTCTAATAAACTTCATAATCCATGTGCTGTACCTTTCAGACCTTTTAGTAAAGTCTTTGCCATTTAGTGAGAAGATTTAATTCTTAGGGACTCCATTATGTCCTGCTGGAACTTCTGTTGCAAAGGCATGAGGGCCTTAGTTTGTCCCACTATGGATAAACTTCCTCACTATATTCTAATCATCATGATCTGAGTTACTACATAGAATTTTTTCCTGAGGTCTGGCTGTTGGGTCTTGCCTAAATACTCGGGGTTCAACTCAGCACCATATATGGGATGAGGAAGGAATTTTCCCCTGGGTCAGATTGGTGGAGACCCTGGGTTGTGGGGTGTTGTTTTGTTTTTTTGTGTTTTTTTTGGGGGGGGAGAGAGTTCTGCAGTGGGGGGAATGAGTCACTTGAAGATTTAAACTAGTGTAAATGGTGGATGTAACTTGAAGTCTTTAATAATGATTTGAGA
Source organism: Malaclemys terrapin pileata (assembly GCF_027887155.1). Taxonomy (NCBI): domain Eukaryota; kingdom Metazoa; phylum Chordata; order Testudines; family Emydidae; genus Malaclemys; species Malaclemys terrapin. The sequence continues at coordinate 56,469,971 of NC_071509.1, forward strand.
GCAACAACCTTCAAATCGCCACAAAGCTGCCACTGATGTTGGTCATAGTTTATGCATCTCAAAAGTTGTTTCATGTTGTCATAGGTTTCCTTCCTATGGACTGCATGACCAACTGGAATTGATGGCAAAACATTGGCATTATGCAGTAAACAGCTTTAAGACTCGTCTTCGATGAATCAATGAACAGTCTCCACTCATCTGGATCGTGAACGATGTTGAGGGCTGCCATCACACCATCGATGTTGTTGCAGGCTACAAGATCACCTTCCATGAAGAAGATGGGACAAGATCCTTTTGACGGTCATGGAATATGGAAACCCTAATATCACCTGCCAGGAGATTCCACTGCTGTAGTCTGGAGCCCAACAGCTCTGCCTTACTCTTGGGTAGTTCCAAATCCCTAACAAGGTCATTCAGTTCACCTTGTGTTATGAGGTGTGGTTCAGAGGAGGAGGATGGGAGAAAATGTGAGTCCTGTGACATTGATGGTTCAGGACCAGAAGTTTCATCCTCTTCCTCTTCCTCTTCCTCGTCTGACTCAAGTGAGAATGATTCTGGTGCATCAGGAACCAGCAGTCCTTCTCCGTGGGGTACTGGGCGTATAGCTGATGGAATGTTTGGATAATGCACAGTCCACTTTTTCTTCTTTGACACAGCTTTCCCAGCTGGAGGCACCATGCAGAAGTAACAATTGCTGCTATGATCTGTTGGCTCTCTCCAAATCATTGGCACTGCAAAAGGCATAGATTTCCTTTTTCTGTTCAACCACTGGCGAAGATTTGTTGCACAAGTGTTGCAGCATATGTGTGGGGCCCACCTCTTGTCCTGATCTCCAGTTTTGCAGCCAAAATAAAGGTGATAGGCTTTCTTAACCATAGTGCTTATACTGCGCTTTTGTGATGCAAAAGTCACTTCACCACAAACGTAGCAGAAGTTATCTGCACTGTTCACACAAGTACGAGGCATCTCTGCTCACTTTGGCTAAACAGAAATGTGTCCCTTTGCAAAATCAAACCCTGACAAATAAGAGAGCACGACACTGTATGATTTCTAGAGCTGATATAGGGCAATTTGTTCAGCAGAGTGATGTAAGCTTTGTTATGATTGCATCATCCATGACTTCTAGGACTAACATGATGCAATTCATATCATGTATGACGCAATACCAGCTTCAGATTGTATCATTCATTGTTTTGCCTAAAAAGCAAGTACTGTCCAAATCCAGTCATAGATTTATTCATAGATCTAGTCAAAGATGTATTTTAGTCATTTCTGGCTTAAATTGAGATCCCTTCCCTTTATAACTCACTTATCCTCCGCCATTCCCAAGTCAAGGGTCGTATATACTGACCCAATAGCATATCTTGAAAACTAGAGCCAATCAACAATTTTAAGCATCATTTTTGTTTTCAGTGACCCAGAATTAGTAAAGTTTGACTACATTTATTTCAGAAGCATTTTGGCTGTAGAGCAGTGTTATCCGAATATATCTCTGGGTCATCATCTGACCCCAGGTTGGTTAACTAGAGAACACTAGATAAAGCAGCTAGACTTTGGGTGGCCAGTCAGGTAACTGGGCAGGCAGTAACAAAGCAGCCATTCTTTTTTGGAGTAGCAGCAGCATCTGGTACCAGTGTGATACAATTTGTTGCTTCTGCTCTAGCACCTGGGTTTCTTAAAGAGGAATTGGTTGCAAATTTCAAGGTGGAAGGCAACTTGGATGAAAGTGATTTCATGATTCTGAGGAAAGGAAGGAGTGAGAACAGCACCCAAAAAGGGCAATGGACTTCAAAAAAGCAGACTTTAACAAACTCAGAGGACTTGTAGGTAAGGTCCCTGGGAAGACCATCTAAGGGAAAAAGAAGTTCAGGAGCACTGGCAGTTTCTCAAAGAGGCAATATTAAAGACACATCAGTAAATTATCCCTATGCGAGGAAAGATAGGAAGAATAGCAAGAGCTCACTATGGCTGCATCAGGAGCTCTTTAATGACTTGAAAATCAAAAAGGATTGCTACAAAAAGTAGAAACATGGACAAATTAATAAAAATGAGTACAAAAGGCTAAAGCACAAAATGAGTTACACCTAGCAGCATGGGACATAAAAGGCAGTAAGAAGAGATTCTATAAATACACTAGGAGCAAGAGAAAGACAAAGGAAAGTGTAAGTCCACTACTTAGAAGGCAAGGAGTGCTAATAACATATGACACTAAGAAAGGTCAGATGTTTAAAGCCTATTTTGCTTCAGTCATCACTAAAAAGGTTAATTATGACCTGAAGTTTAACACAATTAATATTAACAAAAGGGGGAGAAGAAACACAAACCAGAAAAGGAAAATAATAGGTTATATACTATTTAAATAAGTTTGATGTCTTCAAGTCATTAGGGCCTGACAAAATTCACCCTAGGAATTTAAGGAACTAGCTGAAGCAATCTGGGAAACATTAGCAATTATCTTTGAGAACTCATGGAAGACAGATGAGGTCCCAGAGTACTGGAGAATGGCAAACATAGTACTTACCTTTAAAAAGGGGAACAAGGAGGACCTGGAGATACTGGAAAAAAATATCAATCTGTAAGCACCTAAAGAATAATAGGGTGATGCATAATAGCCAATGAACATTTTTCAAGAATAAATCATGCCAAACAAACCTAATTTCCATTGTTGACAATGTTACTGGCCTAGTGGATAGGGAGCAAGTAGTAGACTTGATAGATCTTGTTATTAGTAAGGCTTTTGACACAATCCCACATGACATTCTCATAAGTAAACGAGCAAAACATGATCTAGATGAAATTACTGTTAGGTGAGTGCACAACAGGTTGAAGAAACATACCCAAACTGTAGTTATAAATGGTTCACTGTCAAACTGGGATAACATATTTAGAGAGGTCTGTCATGTTTCTGGTACGAGTCAATATTTTTATTAAAGGCTTGGATAATGGAGTGGGGGTGTGCTTATAAAATTTGTGGGTGACACCAAGCTGGGAGGTATTTCAAGAACTTTGGAGGACAGCATTAGAATTCAAAATTACTTTGATAAATTGGAAGATTGGTCTGAAATCAAGAAGAAAAAATTAGTAAAGATAAGTGCAAAGTACTATGCTTAGGAATCAAAAATCAACATTTAAATATAAAATAGGTAATAACTGGCTAGGCAGCAGTAGCGCTGAAAAGGATTTGGTGTTATACTGGATCACAAATTGAACATGAGCCAATACTATGATGCAGTTGCAAAAAGGCTAATATAATTCTGGGTAATTAACAGCAATATTGTATGTAAGACATGGGAGGTAATAGTAGGCCTCAGCTGGAGTATTGTGTCCAGTTTTGGGCACCACAATTTAAGAAAGATGTGATGAATTGGAGAGAGTCCAGATGAGAGCAACAAAAGGGATAAAAGGTTTAGAAAACCTTTGTGGATAGGTTAAAAAACCTAAGTACATTTAATCTTGAGGAGAAAAAAAAAGACTTATCAGGGACCTTCAGTCTTCAAATATGTTAAGTGTTGTTACGAAGAAGATGGTGATTAATTGTTCACCAGGTCCGGTGAAGAATAGGACAAGAAGTATTGGCTTAACCTGAAGCAAGGAAGATTTAGGTTAAATATTAGGAAAACCTTTCTAATTATAGGTTAGGTAAGCACTGGAATAGTTTCCAGGGGAGATTGTGAAATCTCCATTGCTGGAGGTTTTTAAGAACAGGTTGAAAAATGCCGATCAGAGATGTTCTAGGTATATTTGATCCTATCTCAATGCAGGAGGATAAAGTGGATAATCTCTTGAGGTCCCTTCCCTGCCTACATTTTTATGATGTCACCGGACATTTTTTCTCATTTTCTTCCACAAGGAGTGGTGAGGCTCCATGGCTGGTACAGTATAGAGATTCCATTTCTGAAACCATGTGCATGAGGATTGTTACTACTTCGGGACCTTACCATTCGAGACACCAGAAATTACGTGTCCCAAACTACAATAAGGGCTTGTCTACATAGTGCATTAGTCTGCACCAGATGAGTGTAAATTCTGGTGTCTGCTATCATGTCACACACTAACTAGTCCCATTTCAAACAGTTCTACATTAATGCGCACTAGGGAACTTTTGGTGTGTGCATCAGCAAGATTCACATCAGCCAGTTAATGCATGGCACATCAGTGCACACTAACATTTACACCTCTCTGTTGTGGACTCATGCACCACAAAAGCAAGCCCTATTCTGGGAAATGTTTAGTGAACCTTTTCTTGAGAGTGTTTAAACAAAATGGTTCCTTTCTCTAACAAATTGGCACAGTCTTTCCTATAGAATATTGAAAGTCTCTCAGAGTGCAGGAAAACAAATAGTTCTGGGCTATTGAGGATTTCGTGAGCTGCAGCATAATACTCTGTCTCGGGGATGATGACTCCTATATTGGGACTGCTTCCTGGTCTTAAAGATTTCAAAACATGCTGACTTGTGTCCTCTTTCCAACCTGATAGACTGCATTTCCCAAACTCTTAATGCTTTAAGTGATTAAGAGTCACCATTAGTCAAGACTATTTTGTTCCTTGACAATCGGGTGCCCTACCACATTTAATTTCATTATCATGGTAAGTTAATTTATTGTGGGCTGATATTTTTCTTTTATGATTTGGTTAGAAAACAGACCTGAATCCCGACGCGCTGAGCCTCATTTTCTTGTTCTTTTTCATTTTCATTCCAATTCCATCCAGGATTTCCCTCTTTATTCGCCCTTGTGTTGCATGCATAAAAATCATTTGCTTATTATATTCCCTGAGAGCCTGGCATTTGATCAAGATATGAAGGAAGTAGCAGGTAAAATTTTAGGTGTGGGTTGGCAAAAAGTATTACAGAAAGAAAACTCTAGGGATTGGGGGAGAATATTTTAAACTTTAAATCCGTATGTTGCTTGTTTTCTGTGTTGACATTACCAGGGAAGCTGCCAACTGCTGAAAATTGTGACCTCGGCTTTTGTGATGTGGATAATTCTCTATGGGGAAGTGGACTAAGACTACCAGTTCAGGCATATTAGTTAGTCAACAGACATTTAAAATATTAAGAGGCCACTTATAGAATGTTATAGTATGAGTTTAAAAACTGGAACTTGTAGAACACAAAAAAGCTATTAGTAAAACAGATCTATCTAAAAGATGGCCCTGTCTTAATACTAGTAGTGCAATAATGTTAAAAATGGCTCTATGATATCTTATGATTTTTATATATTTGATATGAGCAGGTATTTTTGAAAGTATTATATATTCATGCTTGTCTAGGTTGATGAAATCCCACTCAATAAAACTGAGTTGGTTTCACTGACCAACTACAATTTTGAAATGGTCTTTGAAAATATCACAATACACAGGAAACTTATGACATGACTATGTACTGAAAAACAAATCCATATTGGAAATGAGTTGTCAAATGTAAATCTTTGAAAAGATGACACAGGGTTAGGGGGAAAGGCACAAGCATTACTTTCAGGGCTGTTAAAAAGATTTATAATCCAAATGGCTATTTTAACCCTTTTCAGTACAGCACAATTCCTCATCAGATCTGGTGAAGTATCAGCACCTTAGAGATTACCAGTAAAACTAGTATCATGATTCAAATAATTACCATCATTGTCTGAGGAATAATGAAGCAAATAAAGCACAACAGGATAAAATGTTTCTTTTATATGTTGCACATATTTCATATACCATTCTAAGGTAATTAAGAAAAGCATATATTCAACCACTATATAAAATACTCAGGCTAGATTTGGACTGCAGCCCACTATTAACCACTTGATTTTACTCATTTTTTCACCTATTAACTCTCGGAAATTAAAACTGCATCCTTTAGGCAGATGATATATTACAGCAGTTTAGTGATCAGCTAGAGACACCTACATTTCTGTCACACAGAACTAATACACCTGGCTACTGGCACTAACCCAGAAGTTATTAAATAATTTGAGGCATTTTTTTAAATATGACAGATGATGAGTTCAGAATATGAGTGATTGTAGAAAGACCGCTCTTTTGACCCAGGGAATATAAATACAACATTGTGCCCACCAATGTCTCATCTGACTTATAGAAGCCCCACAGTCATATCCCCAGAAAGTGGTTAAACTACCTTATATGACTGATGGTAACCACACATTCATCTCCCTAGGAGGAGGTAGAAATGTTTCATTTATATTCACTAGATCAGAAGAGCTTTCTTTTCCCACTGCACCCTCTGTAGCTTATAAAGGGCCTAGAAAAATTTCCAACAAAAAAGTTTTATATTTAGAAACAAGCCAACCTACTTAAGAAAACTTTGAGATCCTTTGAACATGGGGATACATTAAAGAATTTCCTGTACAACAGTCTTTTTGACCAGAATAATCTGGTACTAGGTTCTGTATCAGTTGTTATATATGCTGCTGTTTCTTTTAGAGGTGTAAAGCTATATTGAGATGGGGTACTTGGACATATATCTAGACTGATCAACTACATTAGACCCTCCCCTTCACAGACCATTGTGCACTGATGAAGTAATAATTAATGTTATAGGGTAAAATTTTCAAAGGAATCTAAGTGACTTAGAAGCCTTCAGTCCCATTGATTTTGTACTGAAAGTCGATGGGAATTGGCTTCTCAGTTCTTTAGGGGCTTTTGAATTTTTTTTATCCTTAGCAAATAATTAAAACTGAAGTGCATCTAATGTACAGCATAGTACAATGGAGTTTCTGAAGCGAAAACCTTTGCATTGTGCCCTTTGTATCATCATTCAACATCACTGCAGTAGAATCAAAACACTATAAAATGTGAAGGGGGGGAATGTTAGATATATTCTCAGCTGTTTAAATTCAGTTGCGAACTGTGTTGCCTCATTATATTGAAGAGTGGAAAGTAAAAAAAAAAAAATAATGAAAGGTATTCTTTTATATGTAAAATGTGCACTAGAAACTCATCAGAACTAACAAACACCCTGCAATTATTGTTTCACAAAATGTGGAGCAAACTTTTAATAGATGGAGGTCACACAGCAAATGCATTATTGATAAGGCAAACTGTAAACCTCAGTTCACTTTTCACATCAAGTAACCTTCAAAATACACATCCCCTCCCTCATCCAACATCATTACCTGATAAAATATACAGTGATCTCTATCACCAAATTCATGATTATGACTTTTGCTGCTTCTGTTCAGATTATTCTAGAGCCATAATAATGAGGATGGAGAATGTGGAAGATTTCAACCCTCTCTCAGGATCCCAATAAATATAAGAGCTGTTCTTATACAAAACTTGTCACTACGCAGCAACAGTTTATGAAAAAGCTTAAAAGAAACTTCTCTACAGTGATTTGGAAATGAATTCAGTAGGTTGTGTACTAGTTGGGCTAGGAATAGCTTCCTATTTGAAAATTGTCGTGCTTGTACAGTGCAAAGTTTATTTCTATTCTTACTTAATCTGAGCCTGGGAATCAGATCTGAGTCTTTGCAAATGGAATCTAACCTTTCAAGGTTCACCCTTTCGTTTTGCTAACAGAGAAGCCATTTTAATTAAAATGGTAATTCTTTCCATTGCCAAAGACTTCGTTTTTAGTTAAGCTGAATGCCATGGCACACAGTTTAAAGAAAAGAATGGCTTGTTTGATATCATTTGATTTGTATTGATCCAATCTATGAACTTTACTTTAATAAGAAATCTCAAATGAGAATCAGTACATGGTACATAAACTAAAAATAATCATAATCAGGTTGGACTAACTTGAATTTCTCCTGAGAGACGCTTATGCCTAGGCCCATAGCTATTGAAACACCAATAAGGAGGCTCCAGCGATCTACATGTATCAGTATGGGTGTGTTGGTGGTGAAAAAAAAGGAGAGTCCCTGGGTCCTTCTCCCCAACATTTACACATGTAAAATATCATGTGTAATTCCCAGTATTTTGGAAGATTTTAAAACATTTAAAAACAAAACAAATCTGCTTTGAAAAAGAAGAGTAAATACCCATCTGGTATTTAAGTGGAACGTGTGTTAGAATAGCCTGTACATAATGACCTAGGTTTTGTTAGAATATGCACCAAAGGCCATATTCTCTGCTAACGTAACTCCATTAAGTCAACTGAGACTTGGAGGCCAGCAGGGAATTTAATTCCAAAACCACAATGCCTGCAAGAGCCCCCTAATATCTCTCATCAGACACAGGATACATTTTTTGTGCGTGTGTGTGTGTGTATTCAGATAGATAAAATCCACAAACCAAACCACAGCACAAAACCAAGTAATATATTCTCTGCCCTAGATCCAGGAATGCTGGACACGTCTCCTTGGCCCTACCTCCCATGTGCAACTTGCTCTGCCAGCTCTCCCCTCTGTTGCTGTGTCCCGACCCCCAGCTGCATCAGGCAGACTCCTGTCTCCTGGTGATCCTTAACATCAAACAATTCTTGCATATAGTGTTTGTCAAAGTTTTGCTCCCCTAACTTTCTGTAAAATAGTAATTAACTTATTGTTTGCTTTTCTGCACCTCCACCTTCCCTGCCACACTTCAGGATCCCCAAGTTCTCTATAGCACATAAGAGGTCTTCGTCCCTCTTGCAGTCCCCAATACTGGATAGCTCCTTAATGCTTCTCCCTCATTGAGCTCCCCATCCCCTCCCAGCCATTCATCTCCTTTATAATCCAATCAGTCATTCATGTCTTTTTCTTATCCTTCACTCCTTGCAGGATCCTGCCAGGTCTGTGTGAGGCCAGGGGAGATGGGCTTTGGTGTCTCCTCCATTGCCAACGCTAAGTGTTCAAAAATCACGGGTCAGCCCCTTCCGTACCTCCTCTCCCAAAATAATGAGAGTAGCTTAAAAATCATGAGATTTAAAAAAAAATACTATGTTGGGGGGTGATTTGCTTTTTAGTTTTGAGCCTTTGGGGTTTACTCAGGTCACATTTTCACACTCTTCTCTGCAACTATGCTGTGTTAGAAACCTGGAAGGAGGGGTTAAAAAAGCTGAGATTCTATGTAATAATATGACTGCAGAAGATGGTTTAAAAAATACCACCAAATATCATGAGACAGGCAATGAAATTATGTGAGTTGGCAGCATTTCTCCCCCCTTCATAAACCTGCATAGTGAGCTAGTCAGGAGGGGGCAAGGGGCAGAAAGTCACCCAGAATGGGTAGAGACTAAATGGAGTTTGATGCTGGCTGCACTCAGGGGAAGTCAGCACTACACTTTCCTCTACTGGTAAGAATGAAGGAGTGTGCCTGTTTCTTTAGCTATGTGAGGTAGCTTGATATCTTGAGGCAGAAGAGTGGATGGGGGAGGGTACTTGTGCATTTAGACTGATGTTTATTAAGATCTCAGGGATACTTGTCCTATATCTTAAAAAGACAGTATTCTGCACAAACAGTTTTGATTTTTCAATAATTAAGAAACTCCCATTTGTACAGCAAATAGAAATCTAGTGGTGGGTTAGAAAATTAACAGATGAGTTTAATACAGACTTAACTTGGCCTGTAAGGCAATCCACCCTGGAGCATGGTCCTGCCCCTGTGCCATGACTGGCCATCCTGTCTGCTAGGCTGGTGAGAGGGTCCACCACCATTCCTCGTTGGGCACGCTGGGACTGTCTTGGACATGGGAGCATTTAGTCTTCGGCCAATTATATAGAGAGCCGCAAGTGTTGCGTGCTGTGCAAAGTCATAATAGGATGATGTTTCATTAGCAGTAAGTGATGTGGCAGGCAGGCCAAGTTGTAGGAAACAAAATTTCATTGAAAATGCATAGAAAGGCCAATGTCACAAGCAGAAAAGGCTAGGTTTGTATGTTGTCAGCTTACCCCCAGTTTCCATACCTGGATCTCTGGTGATCACCAAACTAAGTCCCACCTGAAACCTGACCCTCTGTCTCTAGTTCCACTCATCATAGAACGGGTGGTGTGGTTGTGGTCTTTCCTGACCAATGAGTTTCAGAGTTAACAACCTAATCATATGAACTGTCTGAGTTGTTGTTCCAGGTTCTCTGAAGACTCAGGAAGAAGTCAATACAATGATTGAAAAGTTTCCAAAATTTCCTTTGCAGCTCTGAGGACTAGAAATGTACATATTAAAGTTGAGTGCCTAACTTCATCAAGTGATTCTAGAAGCCAGGCTGTAGGCACAGGCTTGTTGTACTTCAGTCACACTCTGGCCTAATATAACTATACTCTAGGAATGCTTGTAGATCTTCTAGATAACTCCCCACAATACTTCTGTACATAAGCTTCTTATATATAAAACCAGAATAATGCACAAATGTATATACACAGTTAGCTTGGCTTATGCTCTCTATACTGGTGTGTGTTGGTGATAACACTGGTTGTGAAAGCCATGATGTTTTGCACTTCTGATCAAACAAATGATCTCTTTCTTATGGATAAGTGAAAGCCAGTAAAATCTTGGAAAACAAAAATGAACATTGAAATAATGAGAATAAAATGTATCTTCCGGGGTAGAGGAAACTCCTCAACACTTATTCTTTTATGCTATGTCTCTTGACAATGTATATTGTCTCAGAATGCAGTTTTGGACAGGTTTTCCTCCCACTGAAGTCAGTGGTAAAGGTCCTATTGACCATTCTCTGCAACTTTTGATTTATGGCATAGAATTAAAGAATTGTGTAGAAGATCTGCATATGGTCATGTTATAAAAAAGAATTTTTAGTTAAAAAGCAGCACCAATATTAAAAATGAGACCTTTTGTCAACATACATGTTGTGGTTTATCTGTTGTATTTAAGATGCTCCTAGCCATTATAATGATGTATGTTCTTGTAGCCCTAAGGATTAATTTGCTTGCTTGCATAGATAATATCTTTTCTTATAAGTTTAAGTATTTGATGTATTGTAATAGGTTTATAGATTTATATTAAAAATCAGTTTGACTGTAATGCAAGAGACCTACAGGCCAAAAACCTGTATGTTAAGCTAAGTCAAAGCTAGCATATCTATATTGGGATCTTTTACCCAGAAAAGAAAAGTTGACCTACATTTGTTACCCAAATAGACAAAGCACCCACCTATGTGTAGCACCTTTACCTAGCTCAATAGACACTGAAGGATGGCAGCGGGGATTTTTCAAAGTTGTACCCACTGACTTAACAAGTACACCACAAGTGCGCACGTACCTGTCATCCATATGCACATACATACTAGCCTATGGGGTAAGTGTACCTTAACATTTCTGTGGGGGAGGAATGAAATTTGGGCATAAGAGGAAGGATTTCTGGCATTTATGCCTATAAAAAAGGCAATGCACCTCGCTACAGGGGGTCGATCTATCTCTCTACTCTTCATTGTCTCCATCTTCAACTACGCATTGATGCTATCCATCTACGACAGCTATTAACTATTAATAGGCCATATTTCATTTCTTTTCAAACTTTAAGTTTTAAGGGGACTAGGCTAAGCTTGGTTTCCCTAAAGCTCTATTTTCAGTTTAGATTTTATTGAGTTAAGTTAGAGAGTAAACAGCTCTTCGCATTAGTTTCCTCTGCACATCCTTGCAAGAGGTGTGAAAATTGGAACCGCCAAAGGCGAGGTCCTGTATCTTTCAGCACAGGTTATCAAAACAGGGTGTGAGTATTAACCAAAGTTTTGCAGCACATATGGTATTATCATATGTATCTCTTGAATAACTGTGATACAATTAGAATTTTGTAACTCTAACTATTTTACCATTTGCTTACTATTTAATTGATTTTAATAAAAAGTCTGTATGACTATATCTGTCTCAGTGTGAGATTCCTGTCATACCCCCGAGGGTCCTTTTATAAACTCTGTGAAGCCTGATTCAGGACAAGAACTTTATCTTCCGATCAAACAGATTGGCGAGCCACAAACCCATACTAAGTATTATTAATTATTAATATTAATAAATTAAAATAAATTAAATTAAGTTGATAAATTAAATCAACATTATTAACATACCCCAAATGAGGCTACATTCTAAGACTGAAGCTCAATAGACATTTAAAATGTTAGGGGCCACTTCTAGAATGTTATAATATGAGATTAAAAACTGGAACTTGTAGAACTCAAAAAAGCTATTAGTAAAACAGATATATCAAAAAATACAACCCTTTTTTAATATTAGTACTGCAATAATGTTCCAAAATGAATCAATAATACCTTCTGATTTTTATATATTTGATATGAGCAGGTATTTTTGAAAATATTATATATTCATGCTTGCCTAGGTTGGTGAAATCCCGCTCAGTAAAACTGAGTTGGTTTCACTGAATCAACTACCATTTTGGAATGGTCTTTGAAAATGTCACACGTTTTCTGTGTACTGTGATGTGACTGTTTACTGAAAAACAAATCTATATTGGAAATGAGTTGTCAAATGTAAATCTCTGAAAAGATTATATAGAGTTAGGGGAATAGGCACAAGTATTACTTTCAGGCTGTTAAAAAGATTTATAATCCAACGGATATATTAACCCTTTCAGTACATCACAATTCTGTTATCACTCTTGGGATGAGACATTCTAAAACATGATTTGATCTCATTCCTTGTCAGATATGGTGAAGTATCAGCACCTCAGAGATTACTAGTAGAACTAGTATCATGATTTAAATAATTACCATCACTGTCTGAGGAATAATGAAGCAAATAAAGCACAACAGTGATAAAATGTTTCTTTTATATAATGCACATACTTCAAATACCATTCTAAGGCAAAGTTTCAAGAATGATAGATTGTTCTTTTTTAGCTCTGAGATTGAAACCATAGTAATTCAGATGCTCAAAAAAAAAACTGTTTAAAAATAAAAAACAAAGCTAAAGATAAGAATCCTTAGGTACTGGGCTGATCAAGAGTTCTAATAGAGTTCTTCAACAGATAAACTCAAAGGACATTTGTCCTTATCTATATAAACATTAGTGACATTAACAGAATTTTAAAGATCATCAATCCATTCTAAACTTTTGAAGTCAGTAAGTATCCCTAAGAGCTAGAGAACTGGAATAAGACCCTAACCACCTGCGAACTTCATTGCTGTGATCTATCTGTTACTAGCATATACTTCTAGCCATGGAAATGTTCAGGGAAGAGAGCTGGCAATGAAAATAATGAAATATTTTACAGCTTAGAGCTTTGATCTTTAAGATGCTGTACTATCATTAACAAATCAACAGCATCCTTGTAAGATATGTCAGTATTGTCCCCATTTTACGATGAGGGAATTGAAGCAATGTGTTGAGGGTAAAATCTGCAGAATTTGTCCACTCATTTGGGCTACTTCAGTTTTCTGGTGTCCAACTTTAGACATTATGGCCTTGATTTTCCAGAGGTGTTTAAGCACCTTCAGCTTCAACTGCAGTCAGGCACTGTGTGCATGTCAAGTTGACCCCTCAAAACAGAGGCACCCCTGATTAATGGAAAAAATTGATCTAAATGACTTTACCTGAGGCCTCACACATCTTGATTTGGGTCTGAAATTGGAATTGGAAGGACCAGAGCTAAAATACGCTCAGTAGTCTATTTCTGTGTGTGTCAGAGGAGTGTGTTAGAATTTCTCTCATGAACTATCCAGCCTTTTTTTGTGTGTGTAACAAAAAGGGATGGTTCCATTTGTATTAGGTTATGTCTACAATACAGACCTTACAGTGGCACAGCTCAACTGCTGCAGCTGCACTGCTATAAGGTCTCCTGTTCATCCTCTCTATGCCAGCGGGAGAGAGGTCTCCCCAGCATAATTAAATCACCCCCAAATCAGCGGTAGCTATGTCAGCAGGAGAGCATCTCCCACCAACATAGCCTTGTCCACACTGGCACTTTTGGTGAAACTTATGTTAGTCAGGGGGTGTTTTTCACACCACTGACTGACAAAAGTTTTGCTGACAAAAGAGCTAGTGTAGACCAAGTCTTAGGTAACTTTGATTAGCACTCACATTTCTGGATATATATGTAACATGAACTTAATTTTAGGGGCTGCTGATGTTCTCCCATTATTGGTTCTGTATTTTCTTGTCCCAGTCTCTCAGGCTAACCTCTCCAATTTCCTGTCATATTATGAGTGACAACCCCTGGGGATTATCCCACCAGAAAAATATGGCTATATGTGGAAGGAAGGGGACAAAAACACTAGTAATGGTATTTTAGTGCAAACATTATATCTTCCTTATTAAACTAGGTTGTTGATATACAAGACTAGATTAATATGTAAAAAATCTTTTCTTCATCCCCGAATACTAGCTTAATTTAGGAGATTAATTGGTTACATTATAAATTGCTTGTTTAAAAGATGCAGTAGAATTTATATTGGCATCAGGGCCGGCGCTTCCACTAGGTGACCCTAGGCGGTCGACTAGGGCGGCAGGATGTGGGGGGTGGCATTTCGCGGCGATTCCTCTGGGCAGGAAGAAAAGCGGCTGCGGAAACGCCACCGAGAACCAGGGCCGCCCAGAGGGGCTTCTTCCGCTCCTGGTCTTCGGTGGAAATTTGGCGGCGGGTCCTTCACTCGCTCCAGGACACGCCGCCGAAGTGCCCCGAAGACCCGGAGCGGAAGGACCCCTGCCACTGAGAACGCAGCTTCAGAAGAGGAGCTGCCACTGATTACTGAGGAAGAGCGCTGCCGTCTAGGGCAGCAAAAACCCTGGCGCCGCTCCTGGTTGGCATGGAAATAATTTTAGTTTATAAAGTCTTTGGACCAAGTTCTGCACTGAGTTACACCAATGCACAATGGCTTCACTTGAATTCAAATAGATTTGCACTGGTGTCACAGAGAGAAGAATCAGGCCCCTGTTTTTAATCCATTCCTCTCAAGATAGTGGAGAATGGTAGGACTGCTTTCAAAGAAATTTTTAATTTTAGCAATAAAGTTTTATTTCAGTATGGCATACACTGTAGCCATGTAAAAAAAAATGGAGGTAAATTTCTCCACTTTCAAGAAAAGACATATGCATTAACTAGCATTAAAACCCTGTTATCAGGAGCAGCCCTGGCCTTTTGCTGTCCAGGGTGGGAAATGATTTTGGCACTCCTACCCTCCTGCTGTGGCTCAGCCACACTCCCACCCCAAATAAAACCCAAACCCACAGTCAGCCAATCAGTAAAGCAAAAGAAGGTGGTGCCTAGGATGACCACCCTTAGAACCGGCTCTGCCTGTTATCAAAGACCTTAACACAAGCTGCAATTTCATTTTCATTTCAGCTTTGCATTCTGGACAAGCGTTTGCAGGTGCATGAGATTATTTTCATTCTACCAAGCGATAAGATTAACTAGATAAGGCATGCTTACCTGACTAGGAAATCAGACAAAACACATTCAGTGTAACAATGAGGCCTAGAGCCTATGAGACTGATACTGCTCTTATTGGGAATGTTCCCACTGATTGCAATGGGAGTTGGATCACACACTAGGAAGACATACTTTAAAATTGTACTGAAACAAAGTTGTCTCAGCCAATCAGTGCATGAGGATAGTGATATTTGGGGTGAGATTGTCACCCCCACTCTTGCCCCTTCTCACTGGTAAAGGGGACCACCTGGTGTAAAGATTTAAAAGCCCCAATTCCAGCCAGGGTAGGATTCCCCTGGTTCAGGCACTGGGGATGTGAGTCATGAGGTTGCCCCCCGGGGATCCCATTTCCAGTCATAGGAGGCTTGTTGAATGTGGGACTTGGGGGCAGGCGGGGTGTGTCAGACAGGGCTGCATCATGCACTGCTATGGAGAGAGCAAGTAGTGCTGCAGCCCAAAGGGAAGCCTGGGAAGCTGCTGTAACTTAGCACAGAACTGTCTGTGTTACCCCAGAGGCCATTCAAGAATTGAACAGCCCAGGATCAGGACGGTACAAAGATGACTTTAAGCTGCCTTAACCCCACCCACCGCAAGCTATGCAGCCCGGCATGGTGCAAAATCACACCCATAATTTTTACTTCTTTAAGAAATTACATGAACTAGGGTTGGGGGATGAATAGGATTCATCTGACTTGCTGGTTGAAAGCCATTATAATTAGAGGACCAGAATGTGAATAGTCAGAATCATTTCTATATGAGAGTCCCTTCTGGACACTTCAGCCCTGTGATGATGTCAATCCACTGGCAAATCCTTTCTACAGAGGCAGTGCTGTACTTCTGAGGCAGTGACTGAATATCTCTGCTGCCACACTGTGATCTGAGGGGGAGGATTCTTTCCTGTAAGGCCCTCATCAAGCCGCCTGATACCAAGCTGGTATATTTGATTTGCAGGCACGACAGAGGGTTTGCCCCCTTTGGATGTTGTAAAAGGCCGAAATTATCCTACTACAACATGAAAAGCTCCTGAAGCTTTTTATCAAGCTGTATTCTTTAAATATTGAAATGCTGATGGGACAACAGAAAAATAGAAAAACAAAAGTCAGAAATGACAAGTTTTCAAACAGACACTTGAGTGGAGATTCCCTCATGAGGGTTTGAAAGTGTGTGACACTGATGTTGATTTGACACAGTAAACAGTAATAACATGAATATAGTGTATAATGCTCCTCCAAAGTTTCTCTGTGGTACAAAGATGATGAAATATCTAAAATCAGAACTACTGGAACTCAGATGAAATGGTGTATGGTAAGGTCAAAGCGTTAACAATTATGTGAATGCATCACTTGTTTCAGAGAACAATCTTTTGGAAGTTGGCTAGTAGAGACAGACATCACTGAGGATTCAAATATGTTATCCTATATTTGAGTTCAGATGGCTTATCCATTCTGCTGAGGATGTTTGTCATATACCAGAGGAAAATGTCATTGGTTGGGGTTGGCTGCACACTGTGTAATGTGTAGGAAGAAGTGTTGTCAACTGAGCAATGTGCTGAGTACACCTGGCAACAGTTTAGAGATAGCTCGGGAAGAAACCTATAAAGTGACAGACTGTGTTTTTTGCCTAATGTAGCGTAGATGTCAGTCAGAAGGGCTGCATTCATTTTGGGCAGATTGCTCACTGTGCTCTGTGTTAGCCTTTTCACATTACTTTTTCTATTTCTCATTTGCCAGCCATTTTAATGTTGTTCACAAAGTCAACCATGTTTTAAAATTTTTCCTCATGCTGTCTGATAAGGAGAAGTGAACTGGCCTTTTCTAAACTAACTTCTTGCAGTTTCAAAACTTGGTGTAAAAATATTATCTCCCCTGTATCTCTTTTTGTTCTTAAGTGATCAACAAATAGTTCCTTTAATTCAAATTGAAAGGAGAAGAACAGGTGAAGGGAAAGAAAATAAAGTGAGAAAAGGTGTCAATAAGCAGGCTGAAAAGTTTAAGAAAGTGAAAGGTTTAAGAAAGTGACTTTGAAGACATAAGATCCTATACCTATCTAAGATGGAGTGATGTTTTCATAGCAGAGATAGATCACTTGTGACAGATCTGAAACACATGTATTACTGGAGTAGGCACTCTATTCTTCATAATTGTTAGGAAGTCATTCTGCTTCCTGGTTTAATGATCAAGAATACTCTATAAATTTAGGATCAGAGAATATATACACAATTTTATTCACTCCTGAACTAAGAAGAATGTCTCATAGGTTCAGGACTTCTAGATTTGGCCTCTGAAGTTTTTAAAAAAAAAAGTTTGATGTTTCAAATTGAAGGTAATAATATAATTTAAATCAAATGTTCCACAGTGGCCACTGAATTTAGATGCCTTGATTTTTGGGATGCCCAGCCTGAGACCCGTTTGGCTTGGTATCCAGAAGTTCTGACCATTCACCATTCCAACTGAAGTCCATGGTAGAAGGAGATGCTCAGTAGAACTGGTCATATAATTGATTTTTTTGGTTCTGAACTGAAAAATCCCCCAAATTTTCATTTTGGATTGACCCAAAATGACAATTTAATTTTTTTCTTCCAAAAGAAAAAAAAAAGAAAAAAATGTTTTGGGTTAAACAAAATATTTTGTTTGACATGTAATAAAATATTTCATTTCATTTTCAGATGTGTTTTATCTTTGTGTGTGTTAAGTCTAGCTAAATTTCAAATGAAACCTCATTTCAAAATAAGTCAAAACGTTTCATCTTGAAAATGTCATAATGAAACTATTTGACATTTTTGGAAATCCCCACCCATCTCCCCCTTTTTTTACTGTGAAAACTGATTGCCAAATTTGACCACAATTAACAGTTTTAGTTGACCCAAAAATGCATCATCTTGATTATCACTACAAAAGTTTTTTTTCTCCTGCTAATTGCTCATCTTAATTAATTAGCCTCTTAGAGTTGGTAGGACAACTCCCACCTTTTCATGTTTTCTGTATATCTATATATATATCTCCTTACTATATGTTTCATTCTATGCATCCAATGAAGTGGGCTGTAGCCCACGAAAGCTTATGCTCAAATAAATTTGTTAGTCTCTAAGGCCTGGTCTACACTGTGTGTGTGTGTGGGGGGAGATGTCGATGTAAGATACGCAACTTCAGCTACGGTAATACCGTAGCTGAAGTCAACATATCTTATTCCGACTTACCTCCCGTCCTCACGGTGCGGGATTGATGGCCGCGGCTCCTCCGTTGACTCCGCTACCATCGCTCTCTCCAGTGGAGTTCCAGAGTCGACAGGGAGCGCGTTCAGGATTGCTACCCGCCGATACAGCAGGTAGTCTGAACATATCCGAAGGTGCCACAAGTACTCCTGTTCTTTATAAATGGAAACCACTTCAAGCCAGGGACATGGCAGCACCCCTAGTTCCAGCACCTCTGCCCTAATTTTGAGCAGTTAGGTGAAATCAGTGGGTGCCAAGCATGTTGAATTCTGAAGAAATTCACAGAATTCATTAAACTTGCCTAATTAAAAGTCACGGAGAAGCCCTGAGAATAAACAACGACAACAGAATAGCAATTGAAAAAGCAACATATATCAGTGCAGAACAGACTACACAAAGGCATAGGGCCTGTTTGATAGCATTATTGTTGATGTGACAGGGATTTTTTATATAGGAAACTTAATGAATTAAAACTCCCAGAAGAAAAATACATGCCAAGCATGCTTGGGTCGGATCAATTAGTGCCTAATTTTATGAAGTGCTGAATGCCCTCAGATCCTACTGGAATAATAGTGGGTGTGGCTAGTAACATTGGAGGTGTTAGCAAGAGCAATCTTTGAGGCTTATTTGAGCACAAGGACTGCAGTTATGCTATCTTGGGAATGGGCATTGGTGGAATTCTCCTTTCAGGCATCACTGCTTGTACCTCCAATCAGAGGCCTGCCACAATCTGGGCCTAATATTTTTTTTACAAATGATCCCCTTTTATCATGGGGAAAAGGGCTAGATTGAATCCCTGTACAAAAGAGGACTTAGCACATATAGGAAAAGTAAAATTTAAGTGAAAGTGACTTTTTAGCAGTGCCTATCATGGGTGGGAGAAGTGGAATTTGGGAGAAATTCTGCAGAGTGTGAGGAGTTTTATTTATAGAACCTCAACTATCATTAAAATCATCATTTGCTCTCTGCAAAGAGAACATACCCTTATGGGAAGAGCAAACAGGCCCAGATCTACAAAGGTACTTTGGCACCTAAACCTCAGCTTTAGGTACCTAAATCCCCCTGTGAGTCGCAAAAGCCTCATTCAGCTGCCACCTAACCCTGTAGGTGCCTAAACTTACTCGGCGCCCATATTTTTGCGGTGAAAGTTCCCTACGTGCCTAAGTTTCTGCCTCTGGGCATGCGCACTATTGCCTCATGATAGGCACTCAGGTGCCTATCCCCCACCTATGCCCTAGTGCTGTGCAATCCACTAATTGGCACTCTGTCCAAACTCACCAGTGGAACCTGATTCAGTAGGTATGCACAAAATGGGTCTGGAGAAGGAAGAAAAGGTGGTATTAGGGCTAGTGCCCACTTTATAGTTTTAGCTTAGTGAGTAGAGCACTCACTTGGGCTGTGGGAGACCCAAGTTCTCTCTGCATAATGTGGGAAAGGGATGTGGACAGGGGTTCCAACCGCTCAGGAGAGTGTTTTAACCACAAGCTGTGAAATAGTGTGATTTGGGGCTCCCTCAATATCTCCTGTTTAAGCTGTTCCACTTTGGCTATAGAGTCACTGGCCCAGCAGCAGAATGACTTAATAGCCAGATAAGTATGGGACCTACCTAAGAGGTGGGTGACCCAGTGTCCAGTCCCTCTGCTCAAACGATTCTTTAATTGTTTATCCAATGTGAACTGCTTCAACAGGAGAGACTGAGGGAGCCCCACATCGGACTATTCCATAGGTAGTGCTCTCTTTCCCAGGATGTAGAAGACCGCTATTCAAATACTTTCTCTCCACCAGGCAGCGAGGGGAATTTAACCTGGGTCTCCCACATCCCAGGTGAGTGCTCTAACCACTGGGTAGCATCACTTTCGCTTTCAGCCATTTTGTAGAGAGTGAGATAGGTGCCTCCACTCATTCTTACATGAAACGAGGTAGGTGCCTAAGCCATGTGACTTCAGGAGTGGATGCCCAGCTGTGGATCACTGGCAGAGGCACCTCCCTGCAGCCTGGATTTAGGTATCTATCACTCTGAGAGGGAGGGGGTTTAGGACATGCTCCTCTCATCAGCATCTCCAATTGGCTAGCATAGAAGGCTAACTGCCTAGTTTATTGGTTTTTGTCAATCTCATTCTTAGGTGCCTAGCTGTCCCCATTCATTGCATAGGAAGCCTATGGGTTTATGCATTCTTTGGGTATCACATGATGTTCCTGTGATTTTTCTGGGTGCCTATAAGTTGGGCACTGCAACATCCAATGTTGCCACACCTAAGTCCCTT
Source organism: Malaclemys terrapin pileata (assembly GCF_027887155.1). Taxonomy (NCBI): domain Eukaryota; kingdom Metazoa; phylum Chordata; order Testudines; family Emydidae; genus Malaclemys; species Malaclemys terrapin. The sequence continues at coordinate 56,490,705 of NC_071509.1, forward strand.
TGTAGATCTGGGACATGGTCTTTTTTAGTTTAACCAGTTTGACAAAAAAAATAATGTTATGTCTAACCCGATCCCTGACAGAGCTATCTCAGCATCTGTTGTGGAAACAAAATATTCTGTAGAGAAAGAAGAGATGGAGAAGAAAAGGCTTAACCATGTCCTGCTCCTGAATGCCCAAAGAGGAATTTATGAAAGGTGAGATGCCACACCATAAGAACATAAGAAAGGCCGTACCGGGTCAGACCAAAGGTCCATCTAGCCCAGTATCCTGTCTACCGACAGTGGCCAATGCCAGGTGCCCCAGAGGGAGTGAACCTAACAGGCAATGATCAAGTGATCTCTCTCCTGCCATCCATCTCCATCCTCTGACAGACAGAGGCTAGGGACACCATTCCTTACCCGTCCTGGCTAATAGCCATTAATGGACTTAACCACCATGAATTTATCCAGTTCTCTTTTAAACTTTGTTATAGTCCTAGCCTTCACAACCTTCTCAGGTAAGGAGTTCCACAAGTTGACTGTGCACTGCATGAAGAAGAACTTCCTTTTATTTGTTTTAAACCTGCTGCCTATTAATTTCATTTGATGACTCCTAGTTCTTGTATTATGGGAATAAGTAAATAACTTTTCCTTATCCACTTTCTCCACATCACTCATGATTTTATATACCTCTCTCATATCCCCCTTAGTCTCCTCTTTTCCAAGCTGAAGAGTCCTAGCCTCTTTAATCTCTCCTCATATGGGACCCATTCCAAACCCTTAATCATTTTAGTTGCTCTTTTCTGAACCTTTTCTAGTGCCAGTATATCTTTTTTGAGATGAGGAGACCACATCTGTATGCAGTATTTGAGATGAGGGTGTACCATCAATTTATATAAGGGCAATAATATATTCTCAGTCTTATTCTCTATCCCCTTTTTAATGATTCCTAACATCCTGTTTGCTTTTTTGACCGCCTCTGCACACTGCGTGGACATTTTCATAGAACTATCCATGATGACTCCAAGATCTTTTTCTTGACTTGTTGTAGCTAAATTAGCCCCCATCATATTGTATGTATAGTTGGGGTTATTTTTTCCAATGTGCATTACTTTACATTTATCCACATTAAATTTCATTTGCCATTTTGTTGCCCAATCACTTAGTTTTGTGAGATCTTTTTGAAGTTCTTCACAGTCTGCTTTGGACTTAACTATCTTTAGCAGTTTAATATCATCTGCAAACTTTGACACCTCACTGTTTACCCCTTTCTCCAGATTATTTATGAATAAGTTGAATAGGATCAGTCCGAGGACTGACCCTTGGGGAACATCTCTAGTTACACCACTACACCATGAGGGAATTATGTAGGAGATCCCAAATGAGTGTCAATAAAACCTTTATATGTCCTCATTCTGTGTATGTCGTGTTACAGAAAAACTGATTGTAGGCAACTTTTTGAGAGGTTTTGAATAACTGTATTAAGACTTTTAAAAAAAACTCTCTGTCCTCTAAAGCCAGGTGATGTTTTGTCATGAGCCCTACTCAGATACCTTGGAACATATATATAGAAGATAAAAAGAATGACGGTTGATTCCATAATCTCAGGAGAAAGGCAGTCATAATGCAATGACCAATGAGGTGTGCAAAGCATACCTGAGGAGGAAGAAATCCTCAAATGTACTCTGCAGATTACAAATCAATTATGTCATCTATCTATTTAAAAAACATAACTGATTTGTAAATACATCTCATATGGCTTAAAATGGATGTTTCCATACAGCATAATGCAGTTGTAAGGCCCAATATTTTATTTTTCAGGTGCAAAGGGAAATGCTGGTATATCTTCCCTTTTCTAATGGTATAAAGCTCCCAAGTCATCAGAGGTATTGCTAGGTCCCAAAGATCCTGGCTATTTCCTTTATCTGAAGGATGTCACTTTCTCCTCTGACAGCCAGTGCTTTCTTTTCCTCAGCTCCTGCTGGCCTATTGCAACCAGACCATCCCTTGAAATGTTCATTTCCAGAGCTGTCGCTGCCTGTGTTTTGTATGTCTTCCAAGGAATTTCTTGCTTTCTATATGCCCCCATGCAGCAGCCTTTCTTCTCAATGATGTGCTGCCATAATTTGAAAAAGGAGTTCCTTCAAAAATGCCCATCTCATTTAACAGTATATGTAACATTCCACCCCACCACAAAAAATCCATCAGTTGCACAGTCTTCCAAATACATCAGTCCTTCTACCCTATCTTCTAGTCTTCTAACCTATGCTTTTGATCCACCACTGCCACTTGCAATGGTAGCAGAGGGTTAACTTGAGGTATCTGCTGGTAACCGTCGTGAAAGGCAAATCATCCTGTGATAGGACTGCTGGTAGCTCTTCTTCAACATACACACACCAGCTGGGAGAGACTATCTCTTCAGGCAAGTGGGAGAGATTGGGTGTGAACTGGGTCTTTCCCAGTTGATGGGAATGAGGATCCATTTGTCCTTCCTGTGTCAGCTCTTCAGCTGGTACTAGACAGGTAGATACTGGCTGGGAGAGAGGTGGGCATGTATAGCTACAATATTCTCACTTGGTGCAGCAGTATACTATGTAAATATGGAGATACTTTGGGTTATACACAAAATATAACGGACTTGATTTACATAAAGCATGAATGTTTTGACTCTTTAGGTTCCCCTCTACTCCCAGCTCCTCCTGTAGAAGTGAATTCCAGTTGAATGTTCCTTTGAATCCTTTCACATCAAATTTCTATTTTTAAGGTTATGAGCTAGAAGACTTCCTTTTAAAGTTTTAAATGAGAACTAGGATTCTCTTTCCTGGGCTCAATGGCTGAATCACTTCTCAAGTGGTTCATGGGGAAGCTAAGTGAAAGAGAAGAGATTAGTATTTTGTTCTGGAAAGGATCCAGGCCCCTAGTCATATTTTACTCTCTGATGGTCATAAATTCCAGAGTCTTGTTTCAGTTCCTGTGAAAGTTCTCCTTCCTCTCTGCACTAATCTCCCCCTAGTTGTCAACATGGTTGCAGAAGGGTAGGCCTGGCTTGTGCGAAATTCATGGAAGGATGTGAATATGAAAATGGAGTTGATTGTGTATTTACTGGGAGGCTAGTCCAAGGAGTGGGGCACTGGGATGATGTGTTCATGACCACATGTGTTGCTAAGAAAGACAGCTGTTGTATTCACTACCATTTAGAGTTTTTTCAGGGTAGGTGCCCTCACTCCTAAACCCAGAGGCCACATTTCAGGATGATGCTGTGCTTGATGATGTCCCATTTCAAAGGATCCTACTCTAACACACTAAAGGCATGTAAAGGTGCGTGGCACCTTTATGCCCATAAAAGTACATGTAATGGGGTCATGGTCCTTTAAGGTAGTGTTAGAGGCCAGTTACCCCGTTCTAGGTATCTAGAATAACCAAAGAAGTTATTGAGAGAGAGGATGTTGGTTGTTGACAATCAATGGCTGGGAGAGAAAAAGTGCAGGAAAAACCCAGACCACTGTTCCTTTAAGGGCCTGGGACCAGGAGCCATATAAAGTGGGCAGGAAAAGGCTCCCCTCTCTCCCAGCCAAGTATAAACAGGTATATGGGATTATTAGACCCACCTAAGTAGGGTTAAGAGACTGCTTGGATTACTTGGACAGGAGAGTGAAAGAGAGGCTCTGAGGCTGTCAGAAGGGGCTATTGTTGCTGATCAACCAATATGCAGGTCTGGCTGGCTGGCTGCCTACACATCTCCTAAACTTGAGGTGAAAATTTGCAGGCCAGGAAGGCTGGGACTTAAAAGGAAACAGTGTAAGGACGGGGAGGGGGGAAATTCTGAACTAGGAGGGGTATCAAAAGCTATTTAATAAATTAGACCTCAAAAGAGGGAGAATATTACTTAAAGACCTTTTGCTGTGAGTACACTATTTCTGGGAACATGTAAGGAAACTGAAGAAGGGGCTCTATAAGCATAAGCGGATGTCCTAGGATTGCACCTACCTACAGTACATATTCCACAGCAACACGAAGAACTGGCTATCCTTGCCTTCCCTTCCCTTCCTGAAACCTCTGCTACTGACAGAGTAGGTAAGAAGTGGGCTGCTGTTGATCTCCTTTCTGAAACCACTATTAGATAAGTGAGTGTCTGCCTAATAATTGCTGTCACAGGGGGAGGGAGGTTGGCCTATCCCTATTGAACCTTCCAGGACACAAAGGGAAAAGGATGGGGAGACGCTGCTGAAACCACTACTGCTGTCGAAGAAGAGAAGAAGCACATGATAATCCAAAAGCATAGATTTGCCAAATAATTCTGCAGTCAAGGCGTGGTTATTTCTGTGACCACAATATCAAGCAGCTCTCTGGGCCCTAGGTATACTAAACTGAGTAACTCTGTTAATGGCATATTAAACAGCTGGCTAATCCAGCTGGCTACAACGAGAATATAAAAAAATTAGATTAAAAAAACAAGTTTAAAATGGAATGTATTTGATCAAAATATACTTGGTGGTTAAAAGTAAAGAAGGGCTCAATTCAGAACACAGTTGAAAGCCCCCACATTGCTGATAACTCAAGAGGTTTAAGTTTGGCTCTGAATCTGATTCTGGATCTGAAGTTTGTGATTTGAGTCCATTACTACTAATAACCTACCTTATGAAAAAGTTTGTTCCTACTGCCTAGAATACTGACTACTTGGGGAAGAGTAAATCTCTAATTATGGTTGACTCAATGAGCTAAGGGACATATCCCCCATCATTCCATGTGCAGAAGTTGAAATCCAGGGGGAATTGTTCCTGTTGATTGATGGCAGAATATGGCCCTTTAAAGTACCTTTAAGAAGTGAAGTTGTGAGGACTACTTGTAGCACCAGATCTGAAGATGATCAAAAATCTACCCTTTGGGTTGCTATAATGTGCTTATTCAGGGAATAGATTTATGCAAATCTAGGAATCCGGATTTGAATTCTGGAAATACCATTGCTTATCTGTAGGATCCTGACCCTGCTACTTCAATCATGTTTAGGTCCCCTTAAAGTTTCCTCAGGAAGGACTTACCCCAGTTATGAGAAATTGAATTCCCATGTTCCTCCTGTATTCTTGTTTACTAGATTTCTCCCTTGAGTAATTTTATTTTGTTCCAAGATGAAAGATGTAATAATCAATCTGTGCAGTAACCATCTTCCTGTCTCTTGTCTCATCTGGTTGACATAGCCTTCTCTGTGGGTAGTTTAAATGTTTGTTATTTAGATAGTGTTCTGCTTAGGAGCAAGATTTGGGATGAAAGTCTTTTTGTTTTTTAAGGTAAGTTTTCCTGTATCTCAAACTCTAGGTCTTTCCAAAGAAAGTGAAGGATGTGTTGCAAGTACAGCTGTGTAAGAGCTTAACCCATCTCCCACTGAAGTGGGATTGATTTCAGTGGGGCATGGATAAGTCCCAAGACTAACAGTTTTTGGTTTCCAGATCATAAGCTTACATGTTTCTTTAAGGTTAGAGCCCACTTTGGAAGTCATGTGAGGGTGAATTGACTTAGCCTTCTAGGGCTCCAGCAAGTATGGCATGGAAACCACATGGAACTTAGTGACCTCGCATAGTATGACACAAAATTAGGCACAATGTGATGATTCCTGATGAATTTCACTTTGAATTTTGGAAAGTGTCCAAATCAAGACAAATAAAAGGTTTGTATGAGCTTCTTGCAAACTAGGCCCAACTTCCCATTATCTCTGGTGCCAGTCTTGCCTAAAATTGTGAATAAAAATTCAGAGCTGAGCTGACAGAAAGATCTCCTAGAATAAGTATTCTTAATTATAATACAATCCGGCATTAGGTAGTGGAATAGGTTTCTCAACCCGCATTATAGCATTTGGAGATGATGCATATGGTGAATAAATGTTCTATAGGTAAAATATGCAGACTTTATTACGTTGGGGTTTGTTAACATTTTTAATAGTTATGAAAAGCAAGGAAAAAATTAAACTGCTGTCAGGAGAGTAGCTTCCCTGTCTCCCCCACCAGCAAGACTGCTTTGTTGGCCAGTAATCAAACCTGGGTGTGTTTCTGGGAAACAAGGGTTCTACTAGTGTTACTAGTAGTAACTACTTCAGAGTTATTTGGAAAGCTTTTTTTTTTTTTTTCATAGCAGTACCCCTGAACATGCCCTGGCAAGTTCCTGGAAAAACTGCACTACTTAGAACTGTTTGCTAAGGCCTGCTTTTTATTTTTTTTAGTTGGTGCAGTACAGGTGTTGTCATTCAAGTTCACCATAAAGCACTCAGTTCTCCCAATACTAGACTTATCTGTGTATTGGCTGCTGTGAAAATGTTTCATCTCAAAATAACTCAGAGTAAGGCTGGCAAGTTGCTAGAAATCTGTAGCATTTAAACACTGTTTGCCGAGGTATACTTTTTTGTGCAGCATAGGTGCAGCAATTCTGTGTCCTCTTAAAACTTACTATAATGCCGATGAAGGAGTTCTTCTGAGACTAACAGAATGAGATCCAAACCAAACCATCCACAGAACTTTATTTTAAGAAACAGGATAAGTCATATATCAAGTTCAGGGAAACATCTGGACGAGCCTCCAGATCCACAGAAGGACAGATCCAGTGTGCCTATTACCTGTCATCCACCCCCAGATGAGCAACGGCCACTATTCTAACCTACAAGATAGAGTTGCCATCATGAGGTTCTGAGCTGCAGCCTCATGCCTGTACCCTTCACTTGAAGGTAGATTTCACTGTCCCAATCCCACCTTCTCACCCCCTTAACTCAGGTGAAGCCTGATTATTCATGTTTTCTGCAGGTGAAATGGACTGCTTCTTTAAGACTTTATTGTCCTTGAATATAGTCTTCAGTATTTGAAGGTGCTGCCAAATCAGAAGGATCTTACAAGAGAGACAAGTTTTATTCTGATGAAATCAGATGGCTATGGATGCGTAGCTATCCAAATATCTTGAAGCTCTGCATACAGCAATGCTGTGCCAGATGTTAGAGACGGGGGAGAGATGCTGGTTATTAGATCACTCTTCATTGACAGACTGCTAGGAATCATGCCATATTTGAAAGTTTACTCCAGGATGATGTTTATAGGCAGGCTGCTACTTTGAATCCTGTTGGTGACATCCGACAGAGTTGTTAAAGTTCTGACAAAATTATTTCAACTGAGGATGACTCACAATGTTGGACAAGAAGACCTCTCGAGTCAATATAGGCTGGCTTCAGTTTCTGTATCTGTGCTTTTTAATGTAGTCTGAACTTGCACAAAATGCAGCCCACACAACACTTAACTGAATGATATCCTCAAATATATACTTTGGTTTTAGGTGATGACATTAATCAATGGAAATTTGATTATCCACAGGCACTTAAAGCTAAACTTGTACAACCCAAGAAAATGTATTAGAGTTAGTGGGCTGCACTAAATGATCTAATTCTGTGGTCTTGTGAAACCATTGCAGCTATTAGAACAAACACTTTCATGATGACATGAAAAATCTGTTTTTCTCACAATCACAAATTGGATTGAAAGAGATGCACTTGCCATGTGAAAGGTTGCTCTCCAATCTAATTGCTAGATCAATTAACTCAAAGATCACAACTTACAGCTACTTCTTTTATTGAACAGGATTAAAATTGTATAGAAGGAATGTTCTGTATGCACTTAAGAACATCCTAAATTCACCACCAATATCACAGATGGATCTGTAGATTCAGGCTGTGAAACATATGGCATTAGTAAAGCAGAAGTGACAGTCAACCTAAGTATCTTTGACAGAATAATTCTAGAAAAAGAAAAAGTTGGTTGCTTTGAAAACTGTCTAGCAATCTTCAAAGACCACACTCTTCTCTTCGTCCTCTGTCATCTTAATACCCATGAGTACTCTTTCATATGAGTAGTTTTTTCATGTCTTTGTACCTTTCAGAATCATCCGAGAGAAACATGGCCAGAAGCAACTGTCAGGATTAGCATTATTGAGAGGAGAACATGGTATTTCTTTCAAGTTTGAGAAAATGATTGATTTTTTTACATTAGAAATGGACCGTGAATAGTCTCTTCTTCCATTAAGGTTAAATTCATTTTAAAACTACTACTAATGTATAACTTTCATAGGGTCTAACTTGCCATCTAACCCATTAGTGTAAGCTTTAGACTTGCTTGATTTAAAAAAAAAATCCTACCTGTGACTAGAAACGATATTTAGTCTCACCAGATGTTGAACTGAATGGAAATATTAGCTGACACCTAAATAGAGATCCTCTGTTGGCATTCCTGGTTGATAATGCTGTTATCTGTGAAATATACTCTGAAAGCTGAGCAAAACTGTTTTGTGCAGAAAGGCTTCCCAGTCCTTTATAACTGGTTCCTCTCTTTGGCTATAGACTTTTCGTGCAATAGACAAAAGACAGGACTTTGTGCTGAATAGAAAAGTGATTCTTTATTAAGGCTGCTGAATGCAGAGCAGATTCTGCAGTTCTTTGTCTCCCAAAGAAACTAATTAAGCCTGTTGCAACTAGTCTCACACAGATTCTCCCTAAATTCTGGCCTCAACTAAGGAGTCATGGAATGGACTGTTGACCACACTATATTAGCAGGTGGGATCCACAGATATAAACTAGGGATAAATTATGCAGGTGGTGCTCAATTCTAAATTAGGTATTGGAAATCAATGTTGGGGTTCAACAGCATAGAAATGTCATTTTCATAAGATTTTGGCCTCTAGTGGTGGAAACCGTACAATGTCAACTGCTCTCAAGAACTTTCTGCAAACTTCGTATTTGTAAGATTTTGACCATTGTAGTTCTGTCCTTTCCAACCAATCTCCGACCTGAATCCTGGAAGCCTTATATCCCATCTGTCCTACAGGGGCTTTCAAGCCTTGTACAATGAATTCCATTGAATAACACAAAGTCCGGTAAAAGACATGTGGAATTATAATGCTCAAGAACTCATTTGAAATAATTTATTCTAATCTAAATTTACATTAGAAATTCATAGATATGTTAAATTATCTAGTGCCTTGATGGCTAGATGCTAAATGCAAGACTTAATAAAGCATTAGTTCAATCTGGTTAGAATCATGTGACACCCTAGTATTTTTTTGTAGGGTTGGTTTTGGGTTTTTGCTTTCTGTTTGATGGTGACTATGAATGAGATGCTGCCATCTATCTAGCAGTCTTCTTTTCAAGGGAAGACCTATACAGAGAGGTACAGCTTGCATTGTACTCAAAATAGTAAGTTTCAGTCTCAGCATAATATCTAGTTGGAGAGATCATCCTCCTAGAAAGCCTTTCAGTTTTGCCCTAAGTTCTGTCAGATGAAGTGTTTGATCACAATTCACTGAGAATACTGGAGACCAGGGTGGCTCCAGGATGTATTTCGGTGCTAGCCTAGCCTATTGAACACTTTGAAAATAAGACCAGAGGGGAAAAGACCTCATGAAACTTTTTCTGAACGTAGATCAGAAATGTGAAATTTAATCTCTTACAGCTTGATATCCAGCCTGGAGTAAGAAGTATAGAGAGTGGTTGAAATCCAAAGTTCCAGTTGTCTCTAAACTTTGGAGAAGTTCATATCTAAAGTACTGGTATTGGTTTATCTCTACTGTAAGCTAATATTTTCACGATAGAACAAACTGTCAGCTGGAGGGGCGGGGGAGACAAACAGTTGTGGTGGTCCAGCTGGCACTAATCAACCAAAATCCCCTCAGACTGTTGGGAGGGAGAGTCATTTGGGGCCAGTATAATGCAGATTCAACTCATTCCAGAGGAAGGGAGCCAGCTCCTGGAAAGGTGTACTGTTTCCTCTTGAAAAATGGTGAAAGCTGGAAGTGTGGAGAAGGCTAGAGTGGAGCCCAGGAGCAGGTTGGAACATGGAGAATATGCCAGATCCTTAGAAGGAATGTACATAAGCAGGGAGAGTTTGGCTGGGACTTCCCCCTTTTAAAGACTTGAACTGTGTGTTCCTGAAAGGAAAAAAAAAAACTTTAATTGCACTTGAGAACTACTGAGCATGCTGAATGTAGAGACTCTGAGATTAAAAAAAAAAAAGTGTGTAAAACCCTGGTAAAGTAAATATTGATACATCTTTTTAAGAACAGTCTCTGGCTTCCTCCCCACACCATTTCTGTGGTGGTCAGGTCATCCTGGCTCACCAGGCAATAACCTGGTGACAGTGTTGATGAGAAGGCAGGACTTCTGCCTCTCTACATCGGACCTTAATGGCCACTAAAGGCAGTGGCATTACAATTGCATAAAAACGGAGTGGACACTTTTTTTCTCTCCTTCAGCTTCTTATTTATGGAGGAGCAAATCTTTTGCTTGAGCTCCCAATAGAGTAGCTGATTTAGGGACTATATTGACAGCACTGCACACACAGAGATGGAACTAGTATATTTGGCAGTTACCACTGTTAGTGGTGGTCACCATTACTATGGCAACACTATAAAGCTGTCACACAACATCACCTGAGATACTATAATTAGAATAGTAAGGAACTAATATCAGGGATATACTGTGGTATGTCAACACCACCATATGGTAAATGTTGGCCAGTGGTGACCACCAAAACCAAATGAAGCATCAGAAGCTCTAACCTTTAAGAATGAAAGTCTGAACAACAGAACTGTATCCTGACTATGCTGAAGTGCTTTTAAATTTTAAGGATTAAAATAAATCTGTCAAAATTTTACTGTTGCAGGGTGAAAATCTGGCCTCACTGAAGTTAATGACCAAACTTCCATGTTTGTTTGCTTGCAGTTGTGGTCTGTATATAGGACTCTGGCTCATCACTATAAGACTATAATAAAGAAAATATGTTACCTTTTAATATAACAATTTAAAGCATTATCCAGCATTCATAGTAAACTTATTGCTAAAGAAAAAATACATAAACACACATTTATGCAGTAAAGTGAATATATCAGTTGGACTGAAATACTTAGATAGATAATAACATACCTCAAAAGGGTGTTTTAATGCAGCACTATCCACCTTATTTATTTGATCAGTTTTCTCTAGACTCAACGTTAAGAATTTGTTATTTAGAGGCTCCAAAAGTTAATCCATAAAATTATGATCAATGAGGAAAATCTATAATTTTAAAGGATTTAGTTCTCAAACTGTGGGTCGGGACCTCAAAGTGGGTTGCAAGCCCATTTTAATGGGGTTGCCAGGGCTGGCTTAGATTTGTTGGGGCCCAGGGTTAAGTCTGAGCCCCACCACCCAGGGCCAAAGCCAGAGGGCTTCAGTCTTGGGTGGCGCGGCTCAGGTTACAGGCCCCTGCCTGGGGCTGAAGCCCTTGGGCTTCGGCTTTGGTCCCGCCCAGGGCAGTGGGGCTTAGACTTTGGCTTTGCCTGGCACTCCCAGGGTGGGGGATTCGGCCAGGCTTAGGCTTTGGTCCCTCCTCCTGGGGTCATGTACGTAATGGTACGTAAATAGCATAATGGCCAACAAGGGTCAGGCTAGAGACTCTTGCCTACATGCTCGGGGTATTACTGATCGCCATATTTGGGGTCGGGAAGGAACTTTCCTCCAGGGTAGATTGGCTGAGCCTCTGGAGGTTTTTCACCTTCCTCCGCAGCATGGGGCAGGGATCACTAGCAGGAGGGTCTCTGCCGATTGGGGTCACTAAAACACAGGATTGGGGACTTCAACGGCAGAGTCCAGGGAAGGGTCTTGTGGCCTGCAGCATGCAGGGGGTCAGACCAGATGATCATAATGGTCCCTTCTGACCTTAAAGTCTATGAGTCTATGAGTCTATGTAGTAATTTTTTGTTGTCAGGAGGGGATCATGCTGCAATGAAGTTTGAGAACCCCTGCTCTATAGCATTTATGATTTCTAAAAATCACTAAGCAATGTCAACATAGCTTCTTTAGCAAATTCTCTAAGAAAAGGTTCATGTTAGATGTGGACAAAATGGAGCCTCACTTCTGAACCCCTTTGAATTTTTGGTTGATAGGGTCAAGAAGGAGTGAAATAGAAGATGAATTTATAATTTCTGAAGCTAAATCTGTTTTTACTTTGAGTTGTATCCAAAAGCAGTTGATGCCTAGATTCCAACTCCATCTTCAATGCAGCCAAAACTGTGTCTCATATGATATCCACCCTATCTCACAAGATTTGCAAGCTTGCAGGATTTTACCACTAAAAGCTTGTACTGACTTAACCTTAGACTCGAACCTTACAATAAATTAGGCTGTATCTGAACTCTATCTCCTTAGCCCATCTAATAGAGACAGAAAACATGAGTATTAAGCACAAAATTCTAGATTCTTGAGGGACTGATTATGTTACAACATGCTATAATATCACATTACTGTAATGTCCTGAACACGTCATTTGAGACCACATGTTTCCAGCTAACCTATTCCATGTCTCTGCAAATTGTTCTGTAAGTCTAAGCAAACAGCTGCCATTAAAACCAAGATGGCTTAAAAGGATTACACTTGAAAGGATAAAGTCAATGTCACTTTTTTCAGTAATAAATCATAAAATGTTACCCAGCTTCTCAGCTGAATACTGGAAACAACTCAATGCTAAAATAAAAATCTTGTTAAAAGGATTGAAAGAAAGCCAATTAATTTTAGAAATGAAAACATTATGCTAAATATGAGATCACGGCAGTAAAGGGTCTATGATAGATGCCAATCTCCATTAAATAAAATCAACAGTAGCATACAGATAAAACTATTATCCTGTTCAACACTTAGAGAAGCACTGTGGTATCTCAGTCACTGTAAGGAACAGTTGAAATTTCATTGGTAACTACATTTTTTTTGTATTTTTTTATGATCAAGGTCATAGAGAACTAATAGACGGAAAATGTTGTTTTAAAACAAATCCTGGCTACATGACCAATCACCTAATAAAGGTGAAGCAAGTATGTATATCAGTACCTAACCATGTCTCCTAGATTCCAGGGCCAGAAGGGATCATTGTGATCAGCTTGTCTGACTTCCTGTATAGCACAGGCCATAGAACGTCTTGGAATTGTTTCCTGTTTGAACTAGAAGATATCTTGTGGAAGAACATCCAGTCTTGGTTTTAAAAAATTGCCAGTGTCGGAGAATCCATAGCAACCCTTGTTAAGTTGTTCCAGTGGTTAATTACCCTTCCTGTCTTGTAAAAAACAAAAATAAACAAATAAACCCACCTTATTTCTAGCCTGAATTTGTCTAGCTTCAAATCCCCACCATTTGATCTTGTTATACCTTTGTTTGCTAAGCTGAAGAACCCTCTATTAAATTTCTGTCCCTAAGTAAGTACTTATAGACTGTGATCAAGTCACTCCTTAGTAAAACTAAACAGATTGAGTCTTTCATTATCACATGTTTTCCAATCCTTTAATAATTCTTGTGGCTCTTCTCTGAACCATCTCTAACTTATTAATGTCTTTTTTGAATTGTGGACACAAGAACTTGTCACAGTATTACAGCAGTGGTCACACCAGTATGAACTATAATCTCCCTACTCCTTCTTCAGATTGCCCTGTTTATACATCCAAGGATTATGTTAGCCCTTTTGGCCACAGCATCACACATGTGTAACTGATTATCCAACATGACCCTTCAGTCCTTCTGAGAGTTGCTGCTTTCCAGGATAGTCCCACATGCTGTAAGGAAGGCCTGCATTCTTTGTATTCAGACATATATTACATTTGGCTGTATTAAATTGCTTATGTTTTGCTTGTGCCTAGCTTAACAAGATCAGTGACTTGTCCCCTGTGATTTAATTTGTCTCCCTCAATTTTTTTTGTCACCTGTGGACTTTATCAGCAATGATTTTTTTCCCCTTCTAGCTCACTGATAAAAACTGTTGAATAGCACAGGGCCAAGTACCCATCCCTGCAGGACCCCACTAGAAACACACCCACTTGGTGAGTCCCCATTTACCATTACATTTTGAAGCCCGTGCATTAACTACTTTTTAATCTATTTTATGTGTACCATGTTTGTATTGTTCTAGTTTCTTAATCAAAAGCTCACAAGTCACCAAGTCAAATGCCTTGCAGAAATCTAAGTATATCAATGCTTATATCAATGCTGTTACCTTTTGTCAACCAAACTTCTAATCTCATAAAAAAACTTTCAAGTTAGCCTAACAGGATCCAGTTTCCATAAACCCATATTGATGGGCATTAATTATATTACCCTCCATGATTTTTTTATTGAGTCCTATATCAGCTGCTCCCTTATCTTGCTGGCGAGAGGTTAGGCTGACAGGTCTATAATCATACAGGATGTATCTTCTAAAACTCTTGGATTTGAGTTATCTGGACTTGCTGACTTAAATGTCTAGCTTTAGTCATTGTTTAGTTTAGCTGTTTAACATCCTCTTTAGTTACTGTTGGAATGGGAAGTACTTCGTATGATATGCTTACATCATTTGGCTTTTTCAAATACAGAACAAATATTTATTGAACACTTATGCATTATTATTGACAATTATACCATTTTCTTCTAGTAATGGACTGATATCACTTTAGGGATTCCTTTTGTTTCCAATATGCTAAAACTTCTTGTCCTTAACGCTGTTGGCCATAGATTTCAACTTGTGTTCTTTTGTTTCCTGAATTTTTATACAATTCCTAGCTTCTGATTTACATTTAATACCAGCAACTTTTACCAGTTGTTGTTTTTATTTTTTTATAGCTGCTTTCACTTCCCTTCTAAGCCAGATTGGCTTTAAACCAGTGTGACCTTTCATGATTGTGGCTTTTTGGGTATCTAGCAAAATGTTCTTAAATAGTTCCCAATTAGCAACTCACATTTTTCTGTTTAAACTTTCTCTCAACTGATTTGGCTCATTGTTTTCAGCTTTGTGAAACTGGACCATCCAAAGCACCAAGTATATATCCAAGTATGTAAATTATGAGTTTGGAATCTTTGTTTGCACATAGATATAACCAAGTTATGAGCACTTGCACCTAAGCAATCACTAGTATTTAATCCTGTGATCAATTCATGTTTAACTGTGAAGATGAAGTCTAATGCAGAACTTCCTCTGCATTGCATCCAACTCTCTGTAAGTTCGGAAATTCCACATATAACTTTAATATGGACACACATCAATTATTATGGCTTTTCATATGTGATGCAAAATGGAAAGACTTCTACTGACTTTTGATTGTCTTCAGTGGGCTTTGGATCAGGTCTATGGTGTGTAATATTTTTATGCAAGGGTTTCAAAATAGTTTACAAGCATTGAGTTCTTTTAACCTCTGTCTCCCCTAGGAGACAGGTGAGTAATACAGATCAAATGATGTGCTAAAATTAAGGATATGTTTAAGTGCTTAGCTGAATAAGGCTAGATTTAATCATGTACATTGCTGAATTGGGGCCAGACTGACAGCCCTGGTGAATCAAGTCTTCTGTTATCCAATGGACAGGTACAACCACTATACACTACTTTAGGTGTGAGAGCAGTTCAGAGACCATTCGGCCCTTGGTGCCTCTATCAGGTTAGCTGTAGTGCCAACTGTGCAGTGAAAAAAAAAATGAACCCAGACTAAGTTTTATGAGCAGACTAACAAATATTTGCATATTTCAGCATTTTTACTTTAGGTTGCAGTATCACTGGAGTAGGAACTTAATCCAAAGATCCATTACTGTCAAACCTTTGTTTCTATCTACTATATTTTAAAAAAAATAAATTTAATGCTCTTGAAATGTGCCAGATTGGCAACCTTGGAAATTGTGGTCCTTTTCATTCACAGAAAGGTATAGCATGAGCAGTAATAGTGCTCCTCACACTGGCCCACCAGTATTACTTGACTCCTCTCTGGAGAGTTAACCTCTACTGGGTGAGAAGGTACTTGTTGGTGCCTTGAGGCACTCCTGAAATACAATACATCATCAGTAGTAATAGCCAGGATACCACAGAAAATTATGCCTTATTCATATTATACTGCCCTTCATGCACTTCAAGCCTTAACTCTTGGCTGAAGCACAGTTCATAGCTCAGTAGTACTCTTCTGAAAAGACAATTTACAGTTTTTTGCCTGACTCATATCTAAATCATGAACTTTAAGGCATTTATGTAACTTCATCTCCGTGAGCTTTGCCTCTGTTCTTTCCCTTATTAACTAAAACTGATTGTGACTTTCACAGGCTCTGTAGTCTCCTGGGAATGACAAAAACTTCCCCTTCTAGCTCTTTTGCTACATCCATAAAATACACTGTGTTGGCTGGAATACTCTCAACTGTAACTAAAATGATACAAGTATTGGATCCAGCCTAAAAGGGCAGCAACATTCTCTCTGCTTCTCTTCCTTTTAGGGCAAATGTTCCCTGGTTCAGTCTTTAGGCTGGCAAAAGCCAGTCATCTCCTATATGCAATCTCTCCTCAACTCTGACACAGTTCTACTAGTTTCTGGACTGCTCTGTGTGAGATATGCAGAATTGATTGCCCTTCCAGTTTGTGTAAGCACTCGGACTATTCTTATCTGAGCATCATTCCCATCTCAATCAGGATTTTTTTAAAAAAAAATGGAATTCCCAGATTCAGGTCTGATGTTAGGACAGGGGGCACCTGTTAGCATATGCACAGGATCTCAATCACCTTGTTCATTTTGGCCACTGGGCTATGGGGTATTCTGATGTGGGGACTTTGTTTCTTTTGTTGCAGATTTGGGAGTGAGTAGAGCAGCAGAATGAGGTAAGATTGGGGAGGGGACACCATCACAGGCAGGCTGGTGGATCTAATCCCCAGGATGGCCAGCAGGAGGCACCCTGACTGAACCCCATGGTAGTCAGTGATATGTATATTGTCTTTAGAACAAAGAGAGTAGCCAATGTGGTGTGGTATAAAGGCACTAGTAGTAAGAGTCTGGGAAGGCCACACTACTATCTAGTGTTGCAGGCAGAAACAGATCCCTAAGTAGTGTCTCATTATTTTGGGATTGCTGTCTCTCGCTGCTTTGTAAGTGCCATGTTCATCTATGGGGTTTTATAAGTAGTAAAAAGGGATTACATTGTTTAACTGGTGTCTAGCTTTGGTAGGGGACTTATTAGTCATGTTAAGACAAAACACACAATCAAGCAGTTGTCTAATTATCTGTACAGTTGCTGATCTCATCCAAGCAACAAAACTTTGAAGAAGTTTCTTTAGGCAGTCATGTACTCTATCTTTCACATAGGCCATAAATCTAGTTGTATCATAATGTCCTTGGAAAAAGCAGACAGTCATTTCTTTACTCTTTTTTATTTTTATTTTTTTAAACAAATTCTAGTGAATGGTTAAATGAGACCGGTAATCTTCTCCAGTGCAAGATCTAGTACCACTTCACATTGTACTATAATATTGCCATGATGGCAAAAAGTAAAATAATGTCCTATTTAGTCCATGCTTCTAATTAAGACGTTAACTGTTGGGAACTCCTCTCTAATTAACCACACTAACTCTTTCAATATGCTACTGTAAAGTTCAAATGAATATCCTCAAGGTGGGATATACCCATTTGGACCTGGCTTTCCTCAAGTACATACCTAGCATGTGATGGGACTATGGCTGATATTTTTAACTGGTGATTCCTGAACTCAGTGCATGAATTCATGTTATTTCCTAATGAAGCAATTACTTTGAGATATACTTGTATTTCTAAGTGAATATTCCTGTGTTCCACATTGCTAATGAATTAAGTTCTTATTTTCATTGTTGCATTTTTTTTAGGGTTCAGTTAGTTTCTGGTTCATGAATCACAGCATTATTTTATTAATATATTTTTAAACATATGATGTAATCTAATTCAGAGTTCTACATGCACTATAATTTCATTCTGCTTCATACCCAGTGGAATGCCTTGTTTGTAATGGGATTTTCAGATGTTGTCCTTTTAGGTTTCAGAGTAAAATGTAAAGTGGTTTACCTTCTGTTCAGGACACTTGAAGTCAATATTGCAAGAAAATCCCTAGTACTTATTGCAAAAACAAAAGATAACTAGTTGGCTTCTGTAATTCTATCCAGATCCTCAGGTGGCATAAAGTAGCAAAGCCCCATTGTACTAATTAGAATTACAGGAAAGTAGGCTAATTTACACTAACTGAGCACCTGGCTGTTACCTTGATTTGCTATATGAATCGGTAACTTAAAAACAAAGTGTATTTAGAGTGTCCATACCTTGGCAAGTTGTCTAATGTACTCCAGACCAGGAAGAACTGTGTTTCTGGATAGCATCACTTATGTAAGATGTAAAGTTATAACTTGATCAACTGAGATTTATATGAACAACAGGAGAGGGGAATAACAAAGAGTCTGGTGGCACCTTAAAGACTAACAGATTTATTTGGGCATAAGCTTTCGTGAGTAAAAACCTCACTTCTTCGGATGCATAGAGTGAAAGCTACCAGGAGAGGGGAATGTGACTAATGCTGACATATAAAGAGAACAATCTGATAAACAATTCCATTACAGGAGAAAGTAAGGGATAACATAACAGGACGTGTTTTTCCTCTGAGAAATTTATAAGCAAACTTGTGGCAAAGAAATAATCAGACCAACTGATAGTGATGTGACTGATAGCAAGTTACACAGCAGTCTTCTTAGAATGAATATCTAATCTAGGAATATAAACAGCAAATGAACACAATGTATAATCTACTGAGAGTGTGGGAGAGGCATACTCACTGCCAAAGCGTCTCTTAATAGTGGAGTTTTAAAAATATAACTTTTGAACTTCTTACTGTTGGTGAAGCATACAGCAAGCCGGAGGAACAGAAAAAGATTCTTATCAATAGTTAGCAAACTACATTTTACGAGTTTCCTATCATTTTTCTTATTTTTATCACCTTCTTTTTGATCATATAATTTCATTAACCATCAGCTGCCTGCAAGAAAAAGTGCTGTTTTTCCTTGTTTTGGACTGAGCAGCTGTTAACCTTAGCTTCTACGGAAGATGTCTACACCGCAATCAACTCTTATCCTCGCATGTCTAAAAATAGCAATATAGAAGCAACAGTATGAATTTCCACACGAATGACACTGGGGGCATAGTTGTGTTGGTAGTCTGTGCTGAAGTCTGTGTTGCCATGTCTACACTATGTTTAAACATGCTAGTGTGGGTATGTCTAACCATACTGCAATTACACCTTTGAAGCAGTATAGCCATTCCCAGAGTACAGTACATATTCGACACACAACAGAAGCAGAGCTTTAGATATTTATTGGCCTCGATGTATATCCCAAGACACACACATTCAAAGTGCAATCCCCAACAGCAGCAGTTCTGTTCTGCTGGGTATCTGTGCACTACACATAAGCTGTTAAGTGAATTAGGTATTTCGCCAGTCCTCTACATGAGTCTTGATTCTCTGTTGTTTGCATCTGTGTAGCTTACATCAATACAAGGTTCATACAAAGTCAGTGTAAAACACTTCCAGCTCAGAATGGTAACACTTTGTATACAGTCTGCATTCGTGTCAAAATGACACAAGATGCAGGGCAACCTGGAATCAGACCTCTGATAATTATCATAGTTCATGTGACTTTTGCCCTTGATTTCTTCATATAATTGTTTTTAATTTACTCCTGCAGTATTTCTTGACAAACTCTTGTACATAAAAAGTTCTATTCAAACACCTTCTGTTCTTTCTGTGCTTCTCCATTACTTTTCCTTCATCTCATCATGGCCTTATTTCAAATTTGCTCTCTTGAAAATCAAAAGACTCTTGTAACTGATACTTAAATGATTTTTCTTAGATTATAAATGACCTTATTTTGAGTCATTGAGCCCTAAATATAAACTTAACTAGTCTTTACTGCTTCTCATCAGGTACTCTAAGTAACTTAATTCTACATATTTCCTACCTTTGAAGACTTCTAATCCCTTTGATACTCTGTTAAAACTCAGATATGTAGAGAAAAGCAAGAATTCGATGATGAGTGTCAGTTGGTAACTTTCCTTACCACATAATTAAGAGGTCTGCAGCTCCATGGTAACAGCCTGCAGCAGGCTGTGGACAGGCCAAGTGTCCCTGTAGACAAGCCCTTAAGATAAATGTTGACTCCTTCTGCACAGATGTAGTAGTGTTAAGAGTGGGGAGCGGGAGCAGGATTGATTCCTTGCAGTAATCCATAGTGATAGCTAACCATGTCTGTAAACACTCCTGTCGGTTATATTACTTTTTTGGAGTGGGGGCTAGTTAGGAGGGTATCAGCTAAATGGGAAGAAAAAGTAAGGGAGAGAGGTCACTGAGGTGAAAGGGTGTGTGAAAAGGCCAAGGCAGGAGAGAAGACTGTAAGAAGGGTGGGTGCGGAGTGAAGCTGCGGTGAAGAAATTCTGAAGGAGGAGGATATTTGGAGTAAAGAGACAACCAACACGTCTTGTCAGAACTGGAGAAAATTCTCTGAATGTGTAAAGGTCCCTGCTTTAGCTGATTCTGCAGCTGCTCCTACCAGCTGAAATTTCTGGCTGGCTGCTATCTGCAGTTTAGGCACCGCTCATTATCTGAGAACATGAATATAAAGCAGTGGTTCCCAAACTTTAACAGCCCGCGAACCCCTTTCATTAAATTGTGAAATCTCGTGAACCCCCTCCTAAACATGAATATTTTCAGGGATTTAAGTTTAAATTTCCTCAGTGTGATGGATGCTCCAACTGTCCACCTCGCTCTTCCTGGGGCTCAGGCTAGGATTCAGGCTGCCAGCTCCCCTGCTGATGGGGGCAGGGCTTGGGTTGCCAGCCCCAACTGCCCGGCCCCACTCTCACTGGGGCTCGGGCTGCCAGCCCCGCGCGAAGCGCTGGGGTTTGGGCTTCCGGCTCCCCCCTGACTGCCGGGACTCGGGCTGCCAGCCCCGGCTGCCCGGCCCCACTCTCCCTGGGGCTTGGGGTGTCTGCCCTGCAACCGGGTCCCACTTGCTGTCTCCAATGCCTGGGTTCCTCTGTCCGCCATTAGTGAAATTTTTCTGGTGAACCCCCTGTAACGTTCTGTGAACCCCCAGGCGTTCGCAAATCCCAGTTTGGGAACCACTGATATAAAGGGCTTTTTAGCATGTTTTATTATAGCCACACTCTGACTCTTATTTTTGTATTCTGAATAGAAACCTTTTCACTTACAATCCCCCACCTTAAGTTTTCCATGGTCTAGGCCCGTTTGCAGGGGGTTCCTGAAAAAGAACAAATCTCACTCCTCTTTAAAGAATTCATGGCTCTTTTTTGCTGAAAAAGATTGTTCATAACTCTTAAGTTCATAGAAAATAGCTTACTGGTTAGAAGAGAGTCCAGAAGAGCAGGTTGCTTTATGTAAATCAATGCAATATCAAATGGAAATCAAATCTTTATCCAATTTGCCCTACAGAGGACGATAGCTACAGGCAAGAGAAAAAATATAAAAGGTCAATGACAATTAGAAGTAACTCTTTGGCCACGTGTTTGTTTCAGTTTGGGATAGGGTGACCAGACAGCAAGTGTGAAAAATCGGGATAGGGTGGGGGGTAATAGGATCCTATATAAGAAAAAGACCCCAAAATCAGGACTGTCACTATAAAATTGGGACATCTGCTCACCCTAGTTTGGGGTGATCTGTTTCTCATTTCATAATCTAGAGGCTGCTATGGTGAGAGCATGCTGAACTGTTCAATAGGCAGAAACTTGTTTCCCCAGTATTTATCCCCTTGTTTTACTATTTTATATTTTGGTCACACCTAGGGGTATCAGACAGTGCTCCTCTGAGGTAGGCCATGTACAAACACACTAAGAGATGGCCCCTGCCCCCAGCTCAAAGGGGTTACAAATTGATTGAGAGATTCAACAAGAACAACAACAAAATCAGAATGTGGAGGTTGATGGTAACAATGATACTTGATTACATGGATCAGCTATGTCAGTGGCCCTCAAACTTTTTTACTGGTGACCCCTTTCACATAGCAAGCCTCTGAGTGTGACCCCACCCCATACATTAAAAACACTTTTTAATATATTTAACACCATTATAAATGCTGGAGGCAAAGCAGGATTTGGGGTGGAAGTTGACAGCTCGCCATCCCCCATGTAATAACCTCGTGACCCCCTGAGGGGTCCCGACCCCCAGTTTGAGAACCGCTGAGCTATGTGCTTAATTAGCTGCGTGGGTCGCATTTTTGTATGCCTTATTGACAAACCTCAAACCTCCATTCCTAAACAAACTCTATACCAAGCAGAAGAGGGGGGGTAGATTATCTGTGTTTATAAAAAACAACCAGGAGTCCTTGTGGCACTTTAGAGAATAAGTGGGTTTTAGCCCACGAAAGCTTATGCCCAAATAAATTTGTTAGTCTCTAAGGCGCCACAAGTACTCCTCATTTTTGCTGATAAACTAACACGGCTACCCCTCTGAAACCTGTGTTTATCAAGTTGTGCTCTATACATGCTGATGTATTCACAGAAATATTTTTTGTGCTATAGTTATATAATATGCAAGGCTGGCTCCAGGGTTTTTGCTGCCCCAAGCAGCAAAAAAAAAAAAAAAAAAAAAGCCACGATCTCTGGTACTTCAGCAGCAGCTCTACTGCCGCCGCTTCAGTCTTCGGGGGCAATTTGGCGGCTGGTCCTTTGCTCCGAGAGGGAGTGAGGGACCTGCTGCCGAAGAGCCGGACGTACCGCCCCTCTCCATTGGCTGCCTCAAGCACCTGCTTGCTGGGCTGGTGCCTGCAGCCGGCCCTGATAATATGGGTAACATATTACAATCAAGACAGTCATACTCCAGCATCACTATGACACAAAGCTGTCCTTTAAGCAATGGCATGCTAAACTTCTTTGTTTCTTTATGTAGGAGAGTCATGTGCGCCAGGAGCCGAAGTACAAGAACATCTCTGTTCCATGCTTGCTTTATTTTTGCACTTCCTCTTTGTTAACTTTCATTGAGATTTAGGCCCAGGCTTTCAAAGGTATTTAAGTATCTAAAGTTCCAGAAAGGCATTTAATGGGATTTTCAACCCTGCCTAGAGCAGGTTAGGCACCTAGGCCCAAAACCTCAGAGATTCAAATGCCTAACTCCCATTAAAAGCAATAGGAGTTTAGTGCCTAAATACCTCCTGAGGATCTTACCCCAGCTCATTATTTTTTATGACAATTAGGAGTCTTAACCTACTTAAGCACTTCTAAAAATCTCCCTGAGCTCATATGTGTCTTTAGATGCCCAAATACCCTTGAAAACCTCGCCCTTAGCTTCTTAAATGTCTAGGCCACTTCTGAAAATGGAATTTACTAATTCACTTAGATTTCATGTTCATAAAATCTCATGCTTCAGTTGCTCACCTGCAGGGGTCTGGACCCCTCACCCCAGAAAGTGTTGTGGAGGTGTTTGTTTCATTTTTTTTTCTCCTTCTGAAGCGCCAGATGGCCCTGGCTAGAGATGGGACATTGGGTAGGGTGAGCCAGGGTTCTGAGGTGGCTTCAAGCATTCTCCCACAGGTGCTTGCCTGGCTGGTTCTTGCTCACATTCTCAGGATCTAACTGATTTGCCATATGTGGATAGGGAAGGAATTTTATCCCAGGTGAGACTGATGGGAGTGGAGGGAGAAGGGGAGTTTGCTTTCCACTGCAGGATCTGGGTACAGGTCACTTGCTGGGACTATCTGGGTATATCTCACTTTAATCATTTCCCTATCATTGCAGGATCCTTGAGACATTGGTGCATGTCAGTCATGCCTATTCTCTGCCCGTGGCATGTAGCAATTTAGTGTCCTATCACCTGTAATATTCTGGTTATAGGGTTTAGCATGCAGGTACTGGGTTATTTGGGGGGCCCTGTGATATGCAGGTCAGACTAGATAATCTGGTGGTCCTTCTGGCCTTAAACTCTGACTCTGACTTTTGAAAACTACCCAAAATATTCTTCACGGAGTGTAATGAAAGAATATTGTGGGATGCAAAAGAATCGTACTACAAATTCTAATAGTAATAGAATAATGTTTAAACATAGTAACTTCTGTTTCCCAGTTATCACATTCTCAAGGAAGTGACTGATATCTACTAAAAAGCAAAGACACTTCGACAGCATAAGCACAAGTGAAATACGATTACTTTTTTTCCTTTTGCTATACCTTTCTGAAGTAAGCAACAGAATGAAAGGAACATGCCATTGTCATTCTTACATTCATGTCCTCCTGATGTCACAAACATAAACAAATTCTCACTTACCTGCTTAGATGCTAGGCTCACAGTTCATAAACTATTGTGGAAAGAAAGTTTTAGTCTAACCAGTAAAAATTCTCTTAGATTTCCCCCCAAAGCATTTCCACATTGGTCTTGTATAGATTAAGTATTAACTAACAGATTCAGTTATTTATATACTGTTAGCTCTTTCCATCCCAACTATAGCTCAGGTTGATAAGGAAAACAGAAATATATAACCCCTATGAATACATTGCAGGGAGAAGTAGATAATTAACTCAGTCCTCCTCCCATGTAAGCCTATGTTTGGTTTGCCATTTTGTGTTTTTGTTTGTTTGTTTTTTAAAGCAAGGGCAGGATGGAACTCAAAATACAAGTTACTACTTACAGCAAGGTATCTGTATAGCATAAGAAAACCCACATTTATTAGGCATAATTATCAAAAAACTAAGCATTTTGATATCTTGAAGGCCTACGGAGAAGACTGTCACTTAACTATTCACACACTACTATTGCCTACTGTAAGTATCAGTTTATTTTACATTTTTGCCCTAGGTATCTTAGATTATTTTTTTGTTGAGTGGCTTGGTTTTAAATTTTTAGGAGCCAAGATCAGTGACATCTGAAAGGTAATATTTGTGGAAATAACATGTCAGCATCAGAAATGCCAGATGGCTAGAGCTATGACATCGTTTTAAGAACAACATTCACCTATATTATCTGCACATGTCCCATAATACTCTTGTTTGACAGGCTATAAGCATTAAGCTGTAGCAGCTAACATGAAGCCTTCGTGACATTTACCCCACTCTTCCCTACTCCAAAGGGACCTCATTCTTCTTTGTGCTCCTGTTAACTTTTTGGTTTTAGCGTTTGCCCCTTCTTGCCTCATGTCTATGACTATGCCATTTTAGTTCTGTAACACACCATGCAGTGTACAGCACTATATAAATATTTAATAGTGACGGACCAGAGTATGTGTCCCTAGATATGCATGTGAAGGGAGCAGAGAGGGTTTCAGCTGCCTCTATAGCACCATTAATCTGGACCTCTGCAGACCCCAGCCTGTACTGTAGTAGTGGGTGGAGATAGAGTGGAACAATCTACCCATGCAGGGAGGGGAGGGAAATTTCTCCAAAACACTCAGTTGGCTTATGCCATGAAGCACAAAAGTTTATAGTCCTAGATAGATTTCCAAACAAAACAAAACTAAATGTTTATCTAATGGAACTGTGGATATTTCTGCTTCCTTTCTGGATCTCACATTAATATTAAATTTCATTTATAAATGTAAAGGGCGAACAAATGTTAAGCATGTTACAGTTTGTGTTTAGACGTTTATAATAAGTCATAGAATCTAGCAAGTAGAGATGTTAACTATCACAATCCATATATTTTGATTAATTATTTTAAACAATCTTGTCTGAATCCTTATCCGTTTATAAATGGAATCTTAATATGAAATATGACCTTTTTCTTAAGGTATGAATTTTGTGATGTAAGTAACCTCCATGTGGAGTCTAAAGATTGTTATTCCCTCACTCTATTTTGACTCTAGGATCATTTTGACTATCTGCCTCATCTTAAAAATGACCTCTTCCTACTATTTAGAGTCAGTGTTAATTTTTTTTTAAATACAATTCCTCCCACAAGAATAATGAATTCAATTATATTGTGGCCCTTATTTAGTGGATCACCTATAGTTACTTCTAGAACCAACAATTGTGAGGGTTTCTTAGTTTTTACAAATGATTTAGGATTATCTTTCCTTTTTTTAAAGGAAAAGGTGTAGAAAGAACAAAAGCTTTTTTAACTGTGGCAAAATCAATTGTTTTTATGGCTTATATGCTGCTTCATTTCTGAGATCTGGTAAAACTGGCTTAGATTTATACTTTGTGTACCTTTGATACAATTTAAAATATATTACATAGTAATATGAAAAACATCCTCCCAAAGGAACAATAACCACTCAAAGAAAAGGCAAAATCACAAAATGTAAAGAAAACTAATTTATTTAAAGAGGCTTCTGATGGGAAAGAGCCACTGACATTTTTTATTCACATGATTTATTTGGCTTTTTTTAGTTGCTTGTTTGTTCCTTTGGGAAGCTTGATCAGGCGTCTTTCAGATGTTTTTCTAGCTAAATAAAATGGTTGAACTTCAGATTGCATTTTTAAACTCCTACACTTAATTTTGGTTTTATAATTCACTTTGAGCTGTATTGTGTGTCTATGTACTCGAGTAGATTACATAAGAATTGCCATACTGATCCGATATAGCACTTTGCCTCATAACTAGGGTTGCCAATTTTGGTTGGATGTATTCCTGGAGATTTCATCACACAACATACTTAATTAAAGATTAATTTTTAATTTTTGGAAGCTCTAGGCCAATCCTGGAGAGTTGGCAACCCTATTTGTATCCCGTGACTATTTAGCTTCTTCAGGCTTGTTACCTAGCCTTGCAATACAGACTATTGGGCGGGGGGAGGGGGACGTTATAGTGTAACTACCTCATGTAGACCTGTTAGCACAAACTAAAAAAGTTACTTGGGTGTCCTGTAGGACTAATGTATCTGGTTTGCTTTAACCTTTTAGTTTGCACTAGAAGGTCTATATAGGGAAGTTACAGTACAACTCTTTAATGAGCACTGCAACTCATAGCCCTGGAGTCCACACCGTGGGGCTGGGTAGACAAGCCCTTAGTTGCCTTTTTTGAGGGACCTTGTCAAAGAACTTTTGGAAGTCTAAATAAGTTATGTGAATTAGTTCAGCTTTATCCACTATTTATTAACCTGTTCAAAGACTTCTAAGAAATTAGTGAGATGCCATTTTTCTTTGAGTCCATGCTGGTTAGACCCAATTAGATCGTGATCCTGAGGTGTTCTTTATTGATTCAACCAATCAAGCCAAGCATAGATGTAGGGCTTAAGAGTTGAATTCACTGGATGATCTCTAGATGGGTGATCCCACTTGTACATTCCAATCCTCTAGAGCAGTAGTTTGTGTGTTAATGCAAGGCAAAATTCTTGTTAGTAGCTCAGCTATTTCATGTATGACATCTGGTGCTTTGGTCCTACTTAAGGATCAGTTTGCTCCAGCCTCCTCCTTCAGTCTCTGAATACTTCATCTTTTTTCACAGGTGTCATAACCTGTCCCTTCCTGGACACATGCCTTGTTCAATACTGGTGTCTCTGGGTTACTAGAACAGCCTTCTTACTCTAAGTTTCCTATCTTGCCTTTAAATATCTGGTGATCTTGACAGCTCTTCCAAATTCTGTTTTTGAGGGACCTGCACATTTCTTCTAAATCCACTGACTATGCCTCTGATTTCTGGTTTGAAAAACCAGTACACTCTTATATAACCAGATTAATCATAATTGCACTCAGTAACACTCCTAATCTAACAAGTCTATCAATGCTTCCCTTCCTGAGCAGTCTAGATCCAACTCCCTCAGCTGCCAATCGATGATCCTTCAAATTCAACCTACCACCCAAAGTTTCAAGTGAGTGGAGCTTCCATCCAGGAGTCCAAGACTCTCTCTGTGCACCTAGAGATCTTTGTCCCACAATATACACCTTTGCTTCACACTTATCCTAAAGAACATCTCGTATCAATTTCAAGTTAATATAGTCCCTTCTCCACACCAGGAAAGAGCAGGCCTGAGATAGGATTCTCCTCAGCATCCTCAATAGTGAAGACTGATGCAAATAAATCATTGAGCTCCTCAGCCTCTCCTAGTACCTGACACTGTGTCTTCCTGAGGAAACACGTGTGTGTGGGGGACACGTAAAGTCACATGACTCCCCCCCCCCCAGATTTCTGCCATGGTTTATACCAGAATGCAGCCAGCAGCTGCCTTTCGGCACTGTGCAGGAGGGATGGGACAAGAGCTGCTTCCAGCTGCTGGGGAGGGGGGAAGGGATGACCTGGCCCATATCTTTGCAGAGTTCATCCCACCCTCCAATCCCCTATGGCTGCACAGTTTCAAAACGCAGCTAACACCTCCAATCTGCTGCTGGCCACCCACATAATCTAGCCGCCTCCTGGCTGCAGCATGGGCAGGAAGGGGTTAGGCCCTAAGGGTTGATGCATTGTGCACCAAGGCCCAGGGAATCTGACTGCAGGGGCTTCAGCTAACCCTGCCAGAGAGGTGGCTCAGCAAGGGAGGGTGCTAGGGGACTGAGAAGGCCTGTTCTCCCTGACGATGGGACCCGGAGGCGGGGGCGGGGGGGAAGAGGATGCTAAACTAAGTCCCTGCCTGGAGGATTGGGGTGTGAACAGGCTGGAAATTAATCCCCACCCACTACAGAGCTTAGCTGAGGGGTGGAGTATCTTCCCCGTGCCAGCGCTGTGTGGGGCTTTGGCACATGCAGGGCTTGGCTCCTTCTGGCCAGTGCCCTGGGCCAGATGGTCTTGGACTTCCTCAGGGTGTCAGTCCAGTCCAGCCAGAGGCAATGGGGGAGGAAGGAGCCAGCTGGCCAGGCTGTTGGTGAGCTGAATCCTCTGTCTGGGGATTGGTTCTCTTCAAAGCGCTGGGAGCAGGACGCACCCAGACAGGAGGAGCGGGGCTGGGTTTGTGTGTGTGAAGGGGAAAAGCAGGGCGAGGACAGCGAGAGTGTGAGACATAAACGACCAATGAATGGGCAGCAGAGGCGACACGAAACCAGCCCCCACCTGGTGCCTGCCCACACTCACCAGACACCACAGCTCGCAGCCCGGAAACGGAACAGGCCCTGCTGGCCGACAGAGAGCACACAGCAGGGGCTGAACTGATGGACCAGCATGGGCAGCAGCCGACCCTGTGTGCTGCAGCTTTGCCCCACCACTAGCCTTGCACACCCACCCCAATTGTTGGCCATTAGACACCACTCACTGCTGGTGGGTGGGCAGCTGGTGAGTGAGGATCCGGCCAACAGCAGGACCTGCAAGTACTGATGGGTCGGCGGGAGACAGAAAATAGGGGACAGTTTGCCTGTTTTTAAGAAAAAGTCAGGACACCTGCAGGAGGGCTTAAATACAGGACTGTCCCTTTAAAAACGGGAGTCTGGTCACTCTATGTACATGGGTTCTAAAGCACCCAGGTACAGCATTTTGAGATTAAAGTTGCTGTGATAAGAGAATCAAGCTTTAAACTGGTATAACTGTTTGACTTCAGTGGAGATGCTACTTGTTTACAATGATACACGAACACAGTAGGCTTCTCTAGGGCCAATAGTTCATTGCAATATGGCCCCTTTATGCCTCTTTGGTGATTTAAAGAGGTCTTAAATGGAGCAGATCCTTCCACCAAGAAATAACACTAACAAAAGGAGCTTCCCCAGATGGTATGACTGCTACATACCTCTTCTCTTTGCCCTCAACATAACAGGCATGTCAGAGAGTGTAACTAAGATGTGGGGTTATGGTTTGAGCATTATTGTTCTCTGGCTATTGTTGCCTGATACAATGGGATCTGTGTAAATTTACAGTAGACCTAAGGCTATTTGTCTATGTATGCAAAAGTTTAAAAAGTTACAAAACACATTTAGAAAATGAGAGCCATCAGCAGGTCCTACAAATGACTGTTGAATTTGTCAATATTTCATTCAGATCTACACAAAGTATTTAATTTTAAGCAATAGCTTTAGCTATTTGTTTCTCATATTTTAATTCCCTTGGCCTTGTCCACTTTCTGAGCCACTAATGCTAATGAAAGTCAGCTTTTAATAGCAACACAAACTGCCCAACCCCAGTTTTATATCTGTTCCTTAATAATTACCAAGGATATAATGATACAACTACAGATTATCAATAAAATGGCTGAAGATTTTCATTTAAAAAATGACTTTTTCTGCAAAGCAGACCTTAATTGGTGTAGGGCATAATATGAAAAAAATATAGATAATATCTTTAAAACTTGTAGCAGAGTCTTGAGTTCTACTCAACCTAACCTATCACTTAGACTGCTGGAAAAAGCCTGATAGAACATTGGGGGATATAACCATTTCCCTCATTAAGTACTAACAAGCCAGTTTCATAACCCTAACTTCATTATGTTCCCTACATTTCTTTCCTGCCCATTAACTAACTATAATCCTTGCATCTGATGAAGTGGGCATTCACCCACGAAAGCTTATGCTCCAATACTTCTGTTAGTCTTAAAGGTGCCACAGGACCCTCTGTTGTTTTTTTACAGATTCAGACTAACACGGCTACCCCTCTCATACAGGAAAGAGAAGGTTCCAGCAGGAGAGATCTAAACTGTATTAAAGATGCAGCAAGAAATTGTGAGATCAGAGAGGTGAGTACTGGAAGATGACTCTTCCTAGGTTTTTGTGTGTTCACAGGATTCTTTGAAAATTCTAATTGAGGAGTTGTTGGGCAGTGATGCTAACAAAGGGGTGGAAGCTCAGGCCAGGCATTAGATCTTATGACTCAGCAAAGTCTGTGAGAAACAAAAAAGAAACCGACTAGCAGGGCTGGTCTCAGCTTGGAATTGTCTGTTCATAAGAATCTTCTATATTTTTACATTTTATTTTTAATTGAAACCAAAAATTTAAGGTGGTAGTACATCTGATTAGTTCTATTTTTATATTTCATGGTATGTCAGCAGTAGCAAATACTATATCAGTTTCACGATTTAAGCACAACACAAACAGGAGATGAGATTTCAATCAGTAGCAGCTCCCCTCAATGATAAAATAAATTAGAATATTTCAACGATTATATTTATGGCGTGTCTGTAGTATTGCTGTTGTGCACTACTACTGAAATGTCATGAAACAATACAAATATAAAAGTGAGACCTCTGAAAGGAAATTCCAAAACCAAATGTCAAAACTTCCTAAAGTGACTTTTTTTTTGTTTTGTTTTGAAATACTTTTTTCTGTGGGAGTCTTTGTCAAGCTACCTTTTTTCTAAACGTTTGAAAAATGCCATTTAAAAAAACCATTCTGACCATCTCTAACGAAGTCTGAACACTGACAATCTGAACAATAAAGGAACGAATAGATAATTGAGGAAAGATAGATTGTGTTAATTTCCCTGAATAAAGACCAAGATGGCTACACTTGTGTCAGTATAGGTCACTAATAAACTATACGTTGAACCATTTTAGCAGCATGTGCAAGAGCAGGGGAAGGTCCCATGTGCCAGCAATGCCCCTCTGCCATGTACATTGGCCAAACCGGACAGTCTCTATACAAAAGAATAAATGGACACAAATCTGACATCAGGAATCATAACATTCAAAAACCAGTAGGAGAACACTTCAACCTCTCTGGTCACTCAGTAACAGACCTGCGGGTGGCAATTTTGCAACAGAAAAGCTTCAAAAACAAAATCCAACGAGAAACTGCTGAGCTTGAATTGATATGTAAACTAGATACAATCAATTTAGGCTTGAATAGAGACTGGGGATGGCTGAGCCATTACAAACATTGAATCTATCTCCCCATGTAAGTATTCTCACACTTATCAAACTGTCTGTACTGGGCTATCTTGATTATCACTTCAAAAGTTTTTTTCTCTTACTTAATTGGCCTCTCAGAGTTGGTAAGACAACTCCCATCTTTTCATGCTCTCTGTATGTGTATATATATCTCCTCAATATATGTTCCATTCTATGCATCTGAAGAAGTGGGCTGTAGCCCACGAAAGCTTATGCTCAAATAAAATTGTTAGTCTCTAAGGTGCCACAAGTACTCCTGTTCTTTTTGCGGATACAGACTAACATGGCTGCTTCTCTGAAACCTTTTAATTATCTGGATTGCCTGGCTAAATGGTCACAGTCCAACAAAATATGTTGTAATATAGCCAAATGCAAGATACTACATCTGGCAACCAAAAGTACAGGTTATAACTACAATGTGGGAGATGACATGGAAAGCAATAATACAGAGAAGGATTAGGAATCAGCATAGATAACTGCCTCAACATGAACTCTAGGTTCAGTGCTGTGGCGAAAGGGCTAATGAAATTCTAGAATGTATAGGAAGGGAATATCAAGTAGAAGTAGGGACGAGATCTTGCCTCTGTACTCAGCTTTGGTAAGACTTCTACAAGAATACTGTCCAGTTCACATCGGGGGGAGGGGTGGGGAGGGCCCCCAAAATGATCTAGAGCCTGGAAAACAAGCCTTATGGTCAAGGCTGTCCCATGGAGGGTGTAGGGCCCGGGACAATCCCCCCTCTGCCCCAGGCCCTGCCTCCACTCCACCCCTGCCCCACCTCTTTCTGGCTTTTGCCCCTTCCCCCGAGTGACGCTGGGAGCCAGCAGGATGGAGCGGGGTGGGCTGGGGTCGCTGCTGCCACTTCCTGCTGGTGAGTGCGGGCCTGACCCCCACTGCTGGCACCAGGCCCCCACTAGTTCCCCAGGCCAGCCTGGTCCCCCACACCCTAACCCCTACCTGGGCCAGCCTACTGCCCCCCACACGACATGCACACAGAGCCATCCCTAGGGTATGGCGATTTGGGGTGGCTGCCGTGGGAGCCCCCCCCCCCAAAGCACATGGCCCAGGGTGGCTGCCCCAATTTGCCATACCCTAGGGACAGCTCTGCTTATGGTATGAGGCTTAAAGAGCTCAAATTATTCAAATTATTGAAGACAAGGTGGAGAGGTGACTTGATCACTGGGTATAGGTACTTATACATGAGAAAGATCTCTGATTTGTGGATAACTTGTCAGTGTTGATAAAGGGAGAACTCAGTCTAATAATTAGAAGTTGAAGTTAGACAAATTCAACCTTTTGAAAATAGGGTAGTTAAACACTGGAACAGCTTACCAGGGGAAGTTGTGAATTCACTATTGCTTGGAGTCTACATGATTAGATATCTGTTTAAAAGATGTATGGTTTAATCCAGTTTCTGGGAGAAATTCTATATTCTCTGTGTGTGGAGGGGAGGGTGTAGTCTGGATGGGCATAGTGATCCCTTCTGGTCTTAGAATCTGTGGTGGTGGATCCTTCCTTCAAGTATCTCAGTGGGAACAGTTTGCCTGCATTGCCCTCAGCATGCTCAGAGTACTTGCAGCTACGCATTAGTCACTGTCTATACTCAAATCTCTGCTTCAAGGCTTCAGCTGGTCATCTGCAGGCGTCAGGAAGGAGTCTTTTTTTTTTCCCTGATGCAAGTTTGCTACATGTATTTTGGATTTCTTTCTCCACCTGTGTCTGAGGCATCATAGATTGGCTACACCTCGAGAGGGGACACAAGATTGGGTGGACCAGTGCTCTCAGGTGGCACAGTGAAACCTCTTCTTAGATCCCTGGTTGATGTGTCTTGCTCAGATGATCCAGGTCAAACTAATTGATAGCTTTAGGGTTTAGAAGGAACCTTCCCCTGGACATATTGGCAGGGAACTTGACTTCTTTGGTTTTGGCTCTTTGTGGTGGTCAGCATGGTGAGGGTGGATTGCCTGCTAGGATCATCTGAGCATATCTTACCATTGCAAGGGCTCTGGCCACTTATGGCACCTCAGTCTCTCCTGTTCTCTTCCTGTGTCACTAAGGTTGCCAACCCTCCAGGATTGTCCTGGAGTCTCTGGGAATTAAACATGAATCTTTAATTAAAAGATTGTCATATGATGAAACCTCCAGGAATATGTCCAAGCAAAATTGGCAACTGTGTGTGGTACATAGCAGATTAGTTTTGTGAGAACTGAAATGCTTTTGTCTCCCTAAACTCATAGGGCTCAATACAGTGGTATCTGGGTAAAACTGAATGCCCTGTGATACGGAGGAGGTCAGACTACATGATCTAATGATCCTTGCTCGCCTTCAACTGCTAGATCAATTATTTATTTTTTACTTCATTACTAATTTACGTTGTCAAAAATCATATCACTGCTCCTTGTACATAGCCATGATCTATCTAACTCCTTATAGATTTGTGTATACACTTAGGGGTGTAGTACTAAATGCATAGCCTGAGTCACTCTGAGGAGGGGGCAGGGCAAGACACCCAAAAAGGTGGTGCCTGGAATGACTGTGCCTACATAAACATAAAGGTGAGGGGGGGGCCAAGGTGAGCGGTGGCAATTACTGCATCTTTGCTAACTCCCCTAAGTGCAGCTAAACCCATTTGTGCCTCTGTATGTGATATGAGGACACACACGTGCACACACCAGGCCAAACTGATTCTGGACTAGTCAGCAATGGTCTTGGTATTATATTGATGCTTTTCTTTTCCCCTAAACACACCCACCTCTTTGCACAGGAAATCACATTAAGAGCATGATCCAAACCCATTCAAGTCCAATAGGCTGCATTCAATTGATTTCAATGGGCATTGCTCCAGGCCCTAAAACCGTTCACTGCATAGGTAAATGCACTGTGGAGAATGGTTCCCCACACCATCCTCTCCCCTTCCTAGCACATCCAAGCAGCTGGTAGCAATAGTCTGATCTTTAGTGAGTAGGTACAACACTCACTGAAGTTAGTAGGAGTCATAAACAGGCTTCCAGGAGAGAATAAATCCCCTAGTTTTGCTTTGCTTCTTCCTACTTACTAGTTTTTTACATTGTGTAAAGCTGTAACTGTTGTTGGAGTTGATAATTTGGTGAGCCGAGCATTGCAGTAATGCTCTTTGCACTGTAACAGTGTTCCCTTGTAGTGATTCATGAGCGAGAAAGCAATGTGTACATGAAATGTAACTTGATATCCAATTTTTTTTAAATTGGCCCAATGCTCTTCTAAAATGCACCAGCCTGTAACTTTATTTTCTCTGTTACAAAATCATTTTAACAAAATTAAAGGCAAATTTAAGCTAATGCTTCCTTTTCAGCTATGCCTGACAGATCTTGCATTGCAGTATATGTGGCTGAACCTATTTTTTCATCTGATGTTACATTAGAAATATGATACCTAAAGCTTGGCAAAAAGTAAACATTTCAATCAATCAAATTAATGGGGAAGAAATTCCCAATGCAACCACATTCTCCATGTGGAAATTTGGCCCCTACTGCTGCTATATTGAAGAGAATTTAATTTAGAATGGAATTTGTCACAGGATAATGATCTCCTGCTGCTACTAGACATACAGTAGCTGGAGTTGTAACTCTAAGCAGTTTAGGTTTTATTTGAAAACTCAGTTACTTCTGTATATAATACCATGCGACCTTTCAGACTGGAAACAAGGCATACATTTTAAACTGAGAGTAATTAACCATTTGAATAATTTACCGTGGGTAATTCCTGGAGTATTCTGTCATTGACACTTTTAGAAGAGCATCCAATCTTGATTTAAAAAAGATCTTCTCTGGACGTTGCTTTGGGGAAGTTCTATGGCCTATTCCATACAGAAGGTCAGACAAGATGATCACAATGGACATATCTACAATAAAACGTAAGTCAACATCCAGCCTCAGTAATTAAGTCAGTTGTGCATTTGCACTCACGCTCCTTGTGTTGGTCTGCACTAGCAGCTCTTGCATTAATGCAGAAAGCAGGGCACTGTGGGTAGATATCCCACAGTACAATTCACCCCAGGGGGGTATGGGAAGGCTTGCAATGCTTCATGGGACCAAAACATTCTCACCGGGGTGACTGGGAACATGGTTTATTGTCCCTGATTTCATCTGCAGCCATAGTATTGTATGCCTTTGTTCAAAACACTGGTATAGCCACATATTTGCCATCTCCAGAGAAGCATGGAGCCTGCTCAACTGTGCACTATTGTGGTGAGCATTGCAAACACCCATGTGCCTTATCCTACAGTATTTTCAGAGCCACAAGAGGAACCGCCACATGGAACATTGCAATTTCCATCAATTTGCACTGCTGGAAGCCATGGACCGAAACAATTCCTGGTTGCTGTTGTTCACCTGCTGCACGACTGGTCCTGGCCCCAAGAAACAAGCACTGACTGGTGGGATCGTATCATTATGCAGGTATGGGATGATGAACAGTGGCTGCAGAATTTTGTATGCACAAGGCCACTTGTTAGGAACTGTGTGTGGAGCTCGCCCCAGCTCTGAAGTGCAGCGACAATAAAATGAGACCCGCTCTGAAAGCAGAGAAGTGAGTGGCGATAGCTGTGTGGAAATTTGCAATGCCAGACTGCTAACGGTCAGTGGGGAATAAATTTGGAGTTGGTAAATTCACCGTTGGGGGTTGCTGTGATTCAAATATGCAGGGCCATTAATCGCCTTTTGCTGAGAAGAGCTGTGACTCTGGGCAATGTGCAGGACATAGTGGATGGTTTTGCTTCAATGTGGTTCCCTAACAGGGACATGCATGCCATCTATTGCCCAGCCAATCTTGGCACCAGACCACCTTGCCAAAAGAGTACATACTTTTCTATGGTGATGCAAGCACTGGTGGATCATCTTATCTGGGAGAGCCTGTCTGCCCGTGTGGAGGAAGAGCTGAAGACGCTATATAAAATAACAGCCCTGAATCCACACAAGTGTAAAGCAGAAGATTTTCATTTCTACAAGGTATTCATTGAACTGGTTTGCTGTTCCACACATGGTGAGTATGGCCTAGAGGCAGTGGCATGGGACCATATTTAGCATTGGTTGGGCAACCTGCAGCAGAATCAGAAGTGGCCAGGGTGCCGTGCCACCTCTCCTTTGTAACATGACATAGTCTGGAGGTTGGGGACCAGCATTTGGGGACCCCCTCCTAAGCTGAAAGTCTTTGAAAAAGTGGGGTGGGGGATGCAACATTTTCTCCCACCTCCCACCACCCCTCCTCCTCATTGCCACTGCTGCTCTCTGGCGCCCAAGGCTTGCAGTTTCTGAGGTCAATGCTAATCCCTGCCACCCAAACTGTGGTCATGTTTTGTTAAAGCATGGGGCAAGGGGTGGAAAATCACAAAGCGGGGGGGAGAGGGGCTCACAGACATTACTATTTGCAGTTTGAGTAATTGAAATGAAAACTACCACCAACCTCCCATAGGTCACCCCAGCTGATATCACATTCCTGAGAGTAACAGAGGCAGCAAGGGAACAGCTGGTATGAGTGTCTGGGTACAGACTGGGTCCTTATGCTGCTGTGCTATGTACTGTGATGATGCCAGCTGAATTAATACTGGAGTGGTGTGGGATAGAGTCCTACTGTGGTGGCAGAAATAAGGCAGCCCTCCCCAGAAACCTACAACGGATTGCAGAGTACCTCCATGAAAGTTTCCTGAATATTTCTGTGGAGGATTCCCGGGACATCCCTGTGTACATAAACAGTCTTTTTGATAGGGCACCCTCTACCTCGCTGGTATGAGCACTAGGAAGGAGAGAGCTACCTCAATTTTTTTAAATTAAAAAAAAAAAGCAATAAGAACATGTGACCCCAAACATTACTTGAAATTGCATATTCAGAATTTCCTTCTTTGGCATGATCCTCAGTTGTGCTGTAACGGGCTGGACTGCTCCAGGCTTTCTGGGACAATGGACAAACAGCTCCTGGCTCTCTGGGACAATGGATCCCCTGCTCACCTGTCTCCCATTCTCCTCTTCCTGCCTTGTTCACCTCCTCAGTTTTGCCTGTGGTGGCCTGGGTCTCCAACTCCGCAGAGGAATCCACACTGCTCTTGGGGAGGGTCATGGTGGGGTCACCGCTGACAATAGTGGCATGTATGGGGTGCTGAATCAGAGCAACTATTCACCTCGCTTGCCTTCTGGTATGTCTGCCACAGTTCCTTGATTTTTTCGCATGACACTGCTGAGTGTCCCTGATGTAGCCCTTCTCCCCCATGCCGGGAGCAATCTGCTTGTAGATGTCTACAATTCTTTGGCTGGATCGGAACTGTGTCTGCAGAGCCTCTTTTCTCCCCCCCAGATCCAGAAGATTTGCCACCTCCAGGCAGGAGCCCATTTGAAACATGGAGCCAGCATGATCAGCAGGGCAGGCAAACTCTCCGTGCCAAATAAACAGGAAATGGAAATTCAAAAGTTCCCTGTCCTTTACCAGGGGAGAGGCTGTTTTCTGTGTACCTGGCTGCTTGGCATTGGAGTATTGTGGGACATCTCCTGGAGGCCAGTTATGTTGCAACACAATGTCTACCTAAGCAACATAGTGTCTACACTGCCATTATGATGACCTAACTATATCAAATTTAATGCTATGCCTCTTGCAGAGGTGGAGTTATTAAGTTAACATAGTTACATCAACAGAAGGGACCTTCCAGTGTAGACAGACATTATTAGATCAATATAACTGTGTAGTGTAGACTAGGCCAATGATCTTGTCTAGAGCCTTGGAATCTATGAATTTAGCGGTATGAGTATGATATGAATAGCTCAAAGAGATGATAGGAACAGGTAGATACTTGAAATCTTTCATCAGTTACCATATAAATTATCAATCTACAGTGAATCAGCTAGTTAATACTTCAGAACCATAAGCACTTCAGTAACTAGCTTTCCCAGAAATATGACAACTCAAGTTAAAAAAACAGTTTTCAAAAGCAAGTAGTTAAAATTTTGATTGTTAAATACACAGTTCTCTTAACATGATTCTAACCCTAATCTTCTAGAATCAAAATATTATTTTCCCTCCATTGCATTCTTTCCTCAGTTCAGCTCGAAAATGTGAAGGGGAGGATGTTAAATCACCCCTATGGGAACTAAACATATTTAAGCAAAAGCCAGATTGAAATGTTTTGACCAGATATTCAGTGGTGTGGGAGATGCTTCTTATAAAGCAGAAAAGCTAGGCTGTTTGTTATACCCTGATGGGGTATTTTATGAAGCACAAAGGCAAAGTGAATCCCAGGTGGAGTATTACTGCCTAATATATGCAGAAACCTAAAGTTTGTAGTGTACCCTCACCATCTGTTATAGTTCTGGCTGGTATGCTGTTGTCAGCAGCCACATGCTTTGTGATCACAGTAGATAAACTAGAGTCAGAGTTCACTGACAATACACATGAAGAAGAAACTAGACTTTCAGGGCTCAGTCCTGCAAGGTGCTGAGCCTTCTGGTCTCATCAAGCAAAGCACTCACGCAGAGCCTTTACTTAAGGATCCAGACCCATTGACTGCTCATGTGTTTAAGATTAAGCCTCTGTCTAACTGCATGGGCCAGAGTGCTCAGTGCACTAAATACATGGAGATATCTCCTAGAACTGGAAGGGACCTTGATAGGTCATTGAGTCCAGCCCCCTGCCTTCACTAGCAGGACCAAATACTGATTTTGCCCCAGATCCCTAAGTGGCCCACTTAAGGATGGAACTCACAACCCTGGGTTTAGTACACCAATGCTCAAACCACTGAGCTATCCATCCGCCCCACTGCAGGATTAAGCCCCTTTACATCCTTGTGTTTTTAACTTCTCCTTCTATGGTTGGTTTGTTTAATTCACACTCATTTGGAGAAATAAAATGAATGCCCTCTATTTTGGAACATCTACATTTTGACCCTTCTCAAGTACCCAAAGATAATCGAGAGCTTTTAAAAATAACATTGCTGGGCCTGATTGTGCTGTCACTCTAAAGCTGCTGTAAAGCTGAAGTAATGCCAATGTAATCAACCCAGTGTAAAGCTAAAATAAATTAGAGGACATTAAATCCTATCCCATATACATCTCCTTTGCCTTTTTCTTTCCTGTATTCCTGAGACCCAGAGAATTAGATCAGCAGTCTAAAGCTGAGTGCAAATATCTCCCATCCAAAGCAGAATTTACAACCCTCCTCCATTCTTTCTGTGACTACGTTGTCAGGGTGAAATTGGAAATTCTCTGCAAAATGAAAAAACTCTCAGATTCTAAAGCCAGTCACTGCTTCTCAGGATAGTCACCCATTCTGAAAGCATGATTGGGGTTCTGAGACCTTTTCCACTCGGTTCCCCAAACACTCAGTTTGACTCCAGTCTCATCACTCAGGTTTCTTTATTTGGCATACAACAAAGTTGCATTGCGTTGACCAGATTCAAACTCGAGTGGATGCAGGATACATCACAGATCGAAAGTCATACAGCAAAAAATCTCCCTTATAATACATTACATCATACACTTCATGATTTGGCTTAGTTTCTTTTCAGAAACCAATCCCTGTACAGCATGCTCTGTCCTTGCACTGTTCAGACATAATTTGACCTCCAACCTTATTTTACACTTAGGTTTGTTTACTAATACCAGGATGTTCCTGCTGATGGTAGCTAGCCATTCTGACTCCAGGATACTGCTTGGTATGACAACCTAACTTTCCATTCACCTTCTCAGTCATGCCCTCTAAGAAATAAGGCAAGTTACTTATGGCATGCAGGCCTAAAAGTATGGCCTACAGTCTTTGTTCCCCAGATGTATACACTTACAATTCATCCTATTAAACACATATTGTTTGCTTGTGACCAGCTTATCAAGCAGTCCAGATCATGCTATAAAAGTGACCTGTCCTTTTATTTTACCAATCCCCTAATTTTTGTCTCTTCTGAAAACTTTATCAGTGACTGTTTCTTCTTGGCAATTGATAAAAATGTTAAACTAGAAAACCCTGAAAGTGTACAGGATTCTAGAACCCATGGATCTCTTCATTCTTCCAAAGGTCAATGCAAAAATGGCATCCCTGGCAAAAAATCATTATACCTCTTTAGGATGATCTGTTCATAAAAGTTCCTGCAGACAGGAAAGTAGAAGAACATTTAAAAGGGACTTTGAAGCTTCCTCAAACACTCATACAACCTCACTTGCAACCACCTACTTTGCTAGGGCCACACTGTCTTCTGAGGAAATTATCTAAAAAGCGTGAACTCTGTGAACTATGACCAATTTTAAGTGAATACGAATAAAGATAACCCAAGAAAGAAATACACAGTGAGAGAACCAGCAGCGTTCAAAGCTGATGGATCCATAGATTCCACAATACAGCAGCAAGAGTCCTAGTAGCAGGCATTATAGGCAGGTGTCAACCATGTCTTGAAAGCGGGGCAATAGACAATTATTCAAAGTAAATTCTCTGCCTCTCAATTCTCAGGAGAAATCCTGTTGGGGAGAAGCTCAATAAAGAAATGACCAAAATGTTTGCTTCCCAATACAGCAAAACCCACAAAGGAATACAAGCCTTCCTACAGGATAGGATCCCTTTTTGTTCCTATAAACAGCAAAGATAACAGACTATGGCCTTGGCTACACTGGCACTGTACAGTGCTGCAACTTGATGCGCTCAGGGGTGTGAAAATGCCCTCCCCCCCCCGAGCACAGCGAGTGCAGCGCTGTAAAGCTCCAGTGTAATCAGCGCCTGCAGCGCTGCACGCTCGCTCACAGTGCTGCAAACTATTCCCCTCGGAGAGGTGGAGTACTTGCAGCGCTGCGAGAGAGCTCTCGCAGCGCTGGCGGCGCGACTACACTCTTGCTTCACAGCGCTGCCGCGGCAGCGCTGTGAATTCTCAAGTGTAGCCAAGGCCACAGAAATTAAAGGAATGAGCTGTGCTGCTGATACTGTTATGGATTTAAAAAACAACATTTACATTCCCCCAATAGCTTTAAAATAGTTGTGAAAATAATTTGTCAGTGAAAATGTATTGTCAATTAGCATGCATCATTATCTTGTAAGCAAGACACTAGAAGTAATTCTTTTGCTCTATTCAGCACTGACAATGTCTCACCTGGAGTACAGTGTCCAGTTCTGGATACCACACATTGGAGGAAGATATGGTCAAGAAATTAGAGAAAGTCCAGAGGAGAGCAACAAAAATGATTAAAGGTCTAAGAAAATGTGACCTACAAGGAAAGATTGAAGGGCGGGGGCGGGGAGAAGTGGGCCGGGGCTAGTCTGAAGAAGAGAAGACTGACAGGGAGCAAAACAGCTTTAATGTATGTACATAGTTGTATAGAGGAAGGTGACAAATTTGTTATCCTTAGCCACTGAGGACAGGACAAGAAGTGATGAGCTTAAACTGAAGCGAGAGAGATTCAAGATAAACATTAAGAAAAAAACTTCCAAACTGCAAAAGTGGTTCAGCTTTGGAACAAATGACCTAGGGAAGTTGTGGAATCTCTATCACTGGAGGTTTTTAAGAGCAAGTTAAACGCCTGTCAGGGATGTCCTAGATAACACTTATCAAGGTCACTTCCAGTCCTATATTTCTGATTCTGTCATGCCAGAATATTGACAATGGTCTTGAAGCACTTGCAAACAGGAAGGGCATTTTGTATAAGTACTCTATTGATCCAATATGTTGTTGATGTTGAAAGTATTTGTGGATGAGTGTATCCTGTGTATAAGCATTGTCTTGTGAAATTCCTCACAGGAACTCCAAAATTGTTCTGAATATCAAGGATGTTGTATAGTTTATCCAAGGGTCATATGGTTTAAGGCCAGAAAGGACCATTGGATAAAATAGTCTGACAGTCTGTATATCACAGGCTATTATATTTTACTTAGTTCCCCTGAATTGAGCCCAATACTTTGTTTGGCTAAAGCATAGCTTCCAGAAATGCATCAAGTCTTGATTTGAGGTGATGGAGAATCCATCACTTCCCTTTGGATAAGGAAACAAACTTTGTGGTTGAAACAAACTTTGTCTAACAGTAAGGTATTACTATCCAATGGTAGGTCAGTGGTGGTCTCAATATCGTAGACTAGAATCAACATCACACCACCTTCTGTTGACGCTTTCAGGAGACTGAAATCTTGACTTGAGTGTTGAGAATGAATTACTCACTCCTAAAAGTGGGGTCCCTCTAGCATAGAGATGAAGCATGGTGGCAAACTAACACAAAAAAGTTTGCTGTACTGTTCTTTGGGGAAATATAGGACTTCAATCTAGCACCTGTTCATGAGCACTAACATTTATTATTAATAAACATAAAGATTAAAAAGCATGTAACCAACCAATGTATCAGTCATTTCATTATGGAGCATGTACAGAACACTGACAACTTCACTGTATCCCATGGGAGCAATTACACACTAGAGCTCATGAAATAGTTTTCCCTTCCTGTAGATTAAATAATATAGGGTATGTTCAAAATGTTCTCATATAGTCTTCTCATTGTTTTAAACATGCAAAACAAAATTGCTTTATTGACTGTTGTCAATGCCACTTAGCACTTTGATATATCATATACATTGCTTGGTGGCTTAGTGCTGCAGGGCTGCTACATGTCACTGTTTCAGAGCAGCGACTCATCATGTTGCTTATTCAAGAATGATGTGTTGATTACTTTAATGGGCTAATAATCCAGTAATGAATACTCTGTAATGGTATTCTCTAATGTTGTGGGATATGATCTGTAGAGCTGTAAAGCTGTGCAAGCAGCACAGTGCATTAATATATCTTTAACAGTCTTTTGTTTTAGTTTTCCCTGAGTTTTTTTGTGTAGGCTTCATCTCTCGCTGCCTATCTAAGATTGCTTTAAAATAGTAATTTTCAATCATCTTTTCATTTGTGAACCCCTAAAAATTTTTGAATGGAAATCTTCAACTTAGTCTGAGGCCCCCAGGGCTCTGCGGACCACAGGCTGAAAACCACTGCTTTAGAGTGTTGTGCTGGCTATTTGCACTATGCACATTTTGGACACGAGCAATAACTTTGTTTTACTATTTGTTTTAGGTAATGATCCTGAGACAAGTAAATGTGAGAGGAGGTGGGGGCGGCATATGACTTAAGTGAAAACAGTGTTAAATTTAGCAAGTTTATAATAAACAAAGTTGATGTTCCTGGTATCTACATGAAAATATTAAATACAATCGAGTTTAATTTTTCCTTCTCTTGTACCTGGGGCAAAGGGAGGGATGTTTATATCAGCATGAAGCTTGTAATGACACATTACTTTTTCAACCTGGAGGAACCACCTTTAGAAGAGAGTAAATAAATATTTCTGTCTCCACAACCATCCAGTGCCGGGAGTCTTCTGAGGCTACCACCAAAGGAGTCTGGAGTTGTCTAATTTTTAATAAATAGGTGTTCACATAAAAAAATCCAGGACTACAAACAGGCCACTTGAAGTTGATGAATTT
This sequence comes from Malaclemys terrapin pileata, assembly GCF_027887155.1. Classification (NCBI taxonomy): domain Eukaryota; kingdom Metazoa; phylum Chordata; order Testudines; family Emydidae; genus Malaclemys; species Malaclemys terrapin. The sequence continues at coordinate 56,534,629 of NC_071509.1, forward strand.
AATCTATTTTCATCCTTGAAGGGACTAGAACCAGCATCCAAGAAGTGAAAATGCTCCAAATCTCAGGAAAATATCTCTTTTCATTGGAGCCCAACTGGGGATTAATTAGTGTCTAGGTGTGACTCACCTGCCAAATAGACCAGCACATCTCTCCCTTTTGCTACTTCCTCTCCATTTCAGTCCCTCACTTTCACTTTATTTAATCTGGCTTTTAACTTTACATTGTACTTTTTCTTTGTAAAGTTTATTTTTATTCTCAGTTCTGGTTTCTTTGTTTTTTTTTTGTTCTCCTTTTCCCCATTATCTTTCTACACTTTCCCCTCATTCTGTAGCTCTCCTCCCTATTCTGCCCTTCATAAGAAAGTACATGGATTTTGGGGTGCTCTGTGATACCAAACACTGAGTGCTGCAGGAGTAGAGGAGAAATTTGGACTAGTATGCTGCTTCTGAAGACTATGTAGGCATGCATACAGAGAGATGTTTCTCCACTGGCTATATTATATAGAGACCACCACAAGAAAGCCACTTGTCTTCCCTCTCTTCTCAACATGTCATCAACTGCTTTTACATGCAGCATCAGGCTAGAACATAAGAACGGCCACATTGGGTCAGACCAATGGTCCGTCTAGCCCCGTATTCTGTCTCCAACAGTGGCCAGCACCAGAATTTCAAGGGGAGCATACAGAACGGAAATTTTAGAGAGATCCAGCCCATCTTCCTCTCCTGGTTTCTGGCAATCAAAAGTTTTGGGTTGCAACCCTCACCATCTTGGCTAATAGCCATTGATGGATGTCTCCTCCATAAACTTCTCTAATTCTTTTTTGAACCAGTTATACTTTTGGCCATCATAAGATTCAATGACAATGAGTTTCACAGGAGAATTGTGTTGTGGAAAAAGTACTTCCTCTTGTTTTATTAAACCTGTTGCTTATTAATTTCATCGGGTGACCTCTGCCTTTTGCATTGTGAGAGAGGCTGGTGAAATGCGGAAAAAGTGTTATTTACCCTATTTGTAATGGGAGACAGGTTGACATAGACATGTAGATTTTTCTCACCTCCCTTGCTCCTCTTCTCTTCCTCTGAATGATTTTACTTGTGATTCTACTCTCCAGAGGGTCCTATTCCCCCAACTAAAGGCACAGAGCAATATCCAATTACCTTATTCTGACTGTACTATTAGGTTACCTTGTTACTTTTAGAAATGTCCACTGATAGAAAACCGGAGATCTTCTAATGCCTAATATATAAACCTAAGCTAATTAAAGAATTACTATTTTATACTCAAACTTTCATTATCCAGCAGATGAGTTTAATGTTATGCTTTTGTGCCTATTGTGTATATAAGAACTCAGTTATTGTTATTAGGTGGCATGTTGCTCAGGTTACATTTGCTGCAGTGGACACAATTTCAAAATCTTAATTTAACACTATCAGGAGTCTAAGATATTGCCTGTATATATGGTCGTCATGATGTTGCCTTAGATAAGCATATTAAAGTCATTTCAGAACCAAACTGACAACTCATGAAACAATTTCAGATTATAAAATACCAGATTGGCAACACTCTGGGAGTAGAGCTGGAGGAATGCTGCAAAAATATTCATGGAAATATTAGTTTGAATAAAAGCTGCACATTTGCCTTGACAGTATTCATGGCCCCTTCTATTTTCATTCCATGGACATTCATACAAGCAAAATACAAAAAAGAAGGATGGACCAGAGAACACCAAAAGACGATCACCTGTATAGTTATTTTAGGGTTCTCTGGATACTTTTCTGATGTGGCTTTTCTTTTTGTGCCTTAAATAGAACCTGCAATAGTGTCAGTCATCTACAGTCATATTAGCAAACTGCCTGTGGTCCATGACAAAATACAGTCTTATTTGCAATGTCTATTTATAAATTGTTTAATGAAAATGCCATGATCTGCTGGTAAAGGATGATTATATTAATCAAATTTACCCATCATATTATTAGATGTAAAGTTGTGAATATGGATGTGGAAATTGGTGTTTCCTTTAAGTGTCTCTTAATTCCCAGAATCATCATGACCCTACTTATGCAAATAATAGCAAATCAAGAACTGACTGCTAATTAAATGGCTACAAAACTGGAAGTAGAACATATGTAGCTATCTACTAAGCAGGCCATTTGTCTGTCTTTAAGCTGCGTAGTCCTGGCTTGTCCCCCTGTCTGGTACTGAGACAAAAACAACACATGGTTTTCTTTGGTGTCACAGACGAGGGATGTCATTTTAAAGAGCATTCTGTTCCACCCTTCACATGCACAGAGGACACCTTTTAAAGAACATGCTGTCCTGCTTCTGCCAGCATGCCCTCCCTCACATATGTGTGCAAGGTCACACTAGCGTGGGTAGGGAGAGGTGAACTTCAAAAGGGCATACTGCATGTGAGGTCACAGAATTGGGAGTGGAGTCACACTTTAAGGGGAGGTCCCACACTGATCCCAGAAGTACTGGAATCTCCAGTATTCTGGAGGTATATGAGTGGCCACCCTATTATGTACAGGCTTACTTTTGATGAGTTGGAATTGACTGGAAGGGAATCCAGATCAGATAACATTTACTGGTACTATGGAGGTAAAGGCTTCTGGCATTGTAACTGCATAACCAATGGGAAGGTATTAAGCTCATCAAGGAATCTAGAGGTGCTGATATGATGGGATCACTGTCACCAACTATCATTAGGATGAATAATGTACAAAATTAAACCTGACAAACTTCATTCTTGCTAATTCAAAAAAACTTGATACTGCATAGTACATTGAGAACTGGGGCATAGGGTAACTGAAAGATGAGGCAAAGTGATGAGGTCACTGTAAGAAACTTTTATCAATGTAGACGAATGTTTAGGCACAATTTGGCAAGTTCCTTTCCATGTGACTGAATACTCTCTTCTACAAGGGTTGCCAAGGATCCCAGTGGATTCTAGTCCTTGTGAGAAATTCAACCTTACATTGTCAGTCTATTTTAGAGAATTTTAAATCTGTTCCATCTGACTTAGCTCCCACTACAAGACATGTCTCCTTGTCTACATATAAGACACAATCAGACCATCTGGAAACCTATATAGCATCAGACTGTATGAGTACCTAGAATATGTGAACTTGGATATAGTTATAGAACTAATAAAACAAGAGGAGAAACTGGCTGTAATGATTACAGTAGGCAGAGCAGTACTTCGAAGCATTCCTCTGAGCATATTTTGTTACTTCCTATAAACCAGCAGTTACAAGGGATTTTTCTCTTCTACCTGTGTTTATTTGTACTCTATCAATATTTGTTAACGAAATAAGTAAACGTTAAGCAAGGAGTGTTGCATAATTGCTGTGCAGAAACAAACATCCACTGAATAACCAAGCATTTCCTCAGTAAATAGGGAGAGTACAATGGAGAGAGTAATTCCCTTTGAAGTGTCATACAAGACCACACTGACTTGACCTTATGGACCCTTAAGGAAATTAATTTATACAAGTCATTTAAAAGACCAGTGACCAATCTCCATCAGTTCCCTTCTGATGCACAGTAGACATCTTAAAATTGTACTGTATACAATATACATCTAAAAGTCAAAGAAAACAGATGCTTTCAAAATGGACTAAGTGTATGCACAAAATAATTGAATTGACCGATCATTTTCTATATATTTGACATATTTGTGTTCAGATGAGGTTTTTCTTTGACAACTTAGCTTCTCGTTATGCCCGACCTTACAGTGAGGTGATGATGAAGGATAGTGTTGTGGTGAAGTCACTATATTGGTACTCAGATCATTCATTTTCTAGATCTGCCACTATCTTCTTGTGTGACCTTGGACAAGCTGCTTAGTCTCCTTGTGCCTCCATTTTGCCATCTGTAAAATTAAGAAAATGTGTTTTGGGATGGGTGGTTTTTTTTTTTTTTTTGGTCTCTTGTTTTAGGTTGGAAGCCCCTTGAGGAGGGAGGCCTCTCACAATATGACTTGTCCTGTGCCTAGGGCAATGAGGCCCCAGTCTCAATTTGGACTCTTAGGGACTACAATAATACAAACAAAATCTTTGATATTGTTATCTGTTGCTAAGGAAACAAATGTGATACCACAAATTCAGTATTATGGGTGACTTTAGGCAGAAAGGAAAAAATGGGCTGGGAAGTTGCCAGTGCTTCTCTACATCCCTTCCTCACACCCCCAAGTAATAAGTGTGGCAAAATAAAAAATATTAGATGCAATTCATGTATGGCTAAGTTAAGTCAGATTTATTCTATGGTCTCATCCACTGTGAGTGTCGCACTTTAACGATGCAGAGGCTTTCCTCCCTTCAATAGCTTTTGTTTTCCTTTACTTTGCTACTCAAACAGCACTGCAGTTATTTTTTTTAAATGGATTGTGATCAAAATACTACTTCACTCTTTCAGAGACTTATTTGGTCTTTGTGACTACCCAACAACCTCAGTGAACCAACTGGCACCGTGTGTAGTATAATAGTATAACAGACTGGCGATGCTTACTAATACATCTCTACCTTGATATAACGCTGTCCTCAGGAGCCAAAAAATCTTACCGCATTATAGGTGAAACCACATTATATTGAACTTGCTTTGATCCACCGGAGTGCGCAACCCTGCCCTCCTCCCCCCCCCCCCGCCCCCGCCCGGAGCACTGCTTTACCGCGTTATATCTGAATTCGTATTATGTCGGGTCGCGTTATATTGAGGTAGCGGTGTACCAGCCTTTATTTAAAAAAAAAAAACAAAAAACACTTGCCAATTAATTTAACTCTTTAAAGCTGCTGTATAAAGGCCTCCATTTACTAAAGTAGATAAGCAACTTTTCCGTGCTTAAGTTGAACATAAATTGTGCCTCTGCTAAGCTGTGCTCCATATTGAACGACAGTTTTTAATATTATGCAAAGTACACAAACATCATTTGCAGTATCATTACTGAAGGAGGTAAATCCTTGGAAGGCATGGTCTCACTTACATGAAGCTCATGCTGATTTGTGCATGCATACATCTAAGTCTTTTACAGCTTCCTTTGATAGCAAAGTTGTTGTTTTTTTCTCCTGCTCTTAACAGGAGTGATTGCTGTGTGAAGAATAAAATTGACAGTTTAAAAAGATTAATTCATCTTTCCCGGTCTATAACAGTGGTTTTCAAAGTACTGGGTCGCGGAATGCAAGGCACTGGGTCGCCTTGCTCAGCACCCAGGGCCATTGGCAGCTGGCCAGTAAAAACTATTAGTCTCTACCTGTTCTCACACTGCGCTACGCCCCAGAAGCGGCCAGCAGCAGGTCCAGCTCAAGGGCAGGGGGGCCACAGGAGCTGGGGAGGGAGTGCTGCCCCAATCCTGTGCCCTGATCCCCCCCAAACTGCACCCCAGCCCCCTCATCCCCAGCCCAGAGGCCTGACCCCCTCCTGCACCCCAACCCTCTGCCCCCTCTCACACCACAAACCCCTCATCCCCAGCTCTGTTGGGTCATGGGCATCAGCAATTTTCTTCAACTGGATCGCCAGAAAAAAAGTTTGAAAACCAGTGGTCTATAATATCTTTTTCCCTTCTCCCCTCTCCCTCGGTCATCTCTGTTTTCCAAGCTGAATAGTCCCAGTCAATCTCTCCTCTTATGAGAGCTGTTTCATATCCCTATCCATTTTTGTTGTGTTCTCTGTACCTTTGTATTTCTCATATGTTTTTTTGAGATGGGGTGACCAGAACTCCACATGGTATTCAAGGTGTATGGTATCGTGGATTTATATAGTGGTATTATGATATTCTGTCTTATTATCTATCCTTTTCCTAATGGTTCCTAACATTCTGTTAGCTTTTCTTCTCTGCTGCTGCACATTGAGTAGATGTTTTCAGAGAACTATTCATAATGACTTCAAGATCTTTCATGAGTGGTTACAGCTAATTTAGACCCCATCATTTTGCATGTACACCTCTACCCCGATATAACACTGTCCTCAGGAGCCAAAAAATCTTACTGTGTTATAGGTGAAACCGTGTTATATTGAACTTGCTTTGATCCACTGGAGTGCGCAGCCCCCCGGAGCTGCTGCTATACCATGTTATATCCGAATTCATGTTATATCGGGTCGCGTTATATCGGGGTAGAGGTGTATATTTGGGATTGTTTTCCAATGTGCATTACTTTGTATTTATCAGTCTTTAATTTCATCTGCCATTTTGTTGCCCAGTCACCCAGTTTTGTGAGATTCCCTTTGTAACTCTTTGCAGTCTGCTTTGGACTTAAAAGAATTAGATGAATCAAGGATGATAGGTCTATCAATGGCTATTAGCCAAGATGGTCAAGGATGCAACCACATGCTTCCGGTGTCCCTAAATCTCCAACTGCTAAGAGATTCTGGTGCTGGGCAATGTCAGACAGGATACTGGGCTACACGGACCATTGGTCTGACCCAATGTGGCCGTTCTTGTAAGTCTCTACATCAGCCAAAGTCACCTTTTCTTGCATTTCATAATAATTATCAAGCCTTATTCTGGGCCTGATGTCTGAAACTGTGTGTATGGCATAGCCAAAAAATCATTAGCAATGATATACCAATCGTCACCTAATTACTGTAAATGTATGTGCTAGTCCTATAATTATGCATACCTATGACAGGAAACTGGCTGTTTCATAACAGATTAGCAGTGTGTGGAGTAAGGGCCTGACTCTTCAGAAGTACTGAGCAACCACAGTTCCCACTTGATGCCAGGAGCCAAAGCACAGGATATGCAGCCCGGAGAGAGGGGAAACTCTAACTTATGGGAGCCTTATCACTGCTGCCTATAGCTTTGTAGATGTACCAGAATGGCGTCAGCATGGTGTTAGTGTGGCCTTCTTTGGCTCCATCTGCAGCATAACCCTAACACCGGGCTTGCAGTGACCCTTGGGACAAGGGATGAGTTAATGTGAGTAAGGGCCAATGCAGCTCCTCTGCAAGGGGCACAGGAGACTTACCCCAGCAGTCTACTGCTGGTGGCACAGAGGAATTGGCGTTGGGGCAGATTCCTTCTCCGTGTCCATGCTGTTGCATGTTGAACACCACCAAGTGCCAGTATGTTGTTCCTCAAACACTGTCCTTGTGGGTCATTTCTTCTTCCCTTTTTACTCTGTCTCCTCTCTCCTTGATGACAGGGATTTCCTTCCAAATCAATTACTTTTTGCACTTCTCTGCTTATACTTGTACTGAGACATATACAGATACAAAAACAATCACCTCAAAAAACAGTGATTCTCCACACCTAGAACAGCCTCTTTTAGACCTGCAAGATTTATAATTAAAATCTAGCAAAACCTAACGCAGTAAGTGGACGCTTATTGTATGTGACTGTTTTGAGTTTTTTGACAGTGGAGGGATCTGAGGGATCTGCTGAACTTTGGACCCAGCTGTCTACACCTGCTCTGCATTTTCAATTTGGTAGGTTGTTAATCATGGCCAAGATGGGTTTTACAGGAGAGGAGGGGAGAGCTGAGCTGTCTGACTCAAGAGTACCAATGATCCCCAGCATGACTGTCTCTTTTTGTCTGTTTTTCAAAGTAATAATTGCCCTGTTCCCTCAAAATGGGAATAATGACTGACAGGAAAAGAGAAGTGTTGAAAACAAGTATAAAACTTACAAAAAAATAGCTGTCAGCACAGCTTGAGAACAATGCCATGTATAAAACCCTAGAGTGACATGGACAGGACAACAATGAGACATATACCATATATAATATAAAATATAATACATTTTAAAGGCAGAGGCTCCAACTTTATTTAAGACTATTACATAACTGGAATAACCACCCCAACCCTACCACCCAGCTGTGTTCCAAAGCGAGTGTGAAGGCCATGCCCCCAATTTACCCTCAGCCCTGCCCAAGGACTCTGACGGGAAGCCAGATCCCAACTTGTTCCCCACTTCCATGCTAGGAAGTGTGCGGCGGCAGAAGCTGCACAAGACATAGAGGCAGACTACCACCCCAGGCAATGCCATTCCCAGGACCAATGCCCAAGCAGCTCAGTGGGTTACAGGGATTTCTGATCAGCCCCTATCTGACCCACCTGGAGTCTGCTGTAATTTAACCCCCTTTGTCCCCCACCCCCAAACAGCTAGATGGAAATTGGAAAAAACCCATGCAGCAATTTGCCAGTTTTTCCATGAGGGGGAAAAACCCTTTCCTACCCTGAAACTGGCAGTGGGTCTAGTCCCCAGTAGCAACAGAGATCCAGCAACTAGATGGGGGCTCATACAGGGAACCCACAATGTCTACCTTGCCCAGGCAGAAAATTATATTAATCCCTTACACTGCACCACAAGCAAATGGGTTTCAATAGCCGAGCCCCCGCATAACCCCCAATGGCAACAGCAGTGGTTAGGACAGTCCCTGGAGCCCAGGCCCCAGATGCAGCATGTGGCACACCCATCCCCATGCTCTGTCCCAAGGAAGGAAGAGGGAGAGCAGAGGGAAAGAGAAGGATCCCCAACACATTAAGGAAAGGGGGGTAAGAAAAGGAGAAGGGGCACATGGAATACTGCCTCCGCTGTTCTCAATTGGGATCTCCATTGCTCCTGGACCTATCACAGTTGTACCCTGGCTCGTGGGGTAAGCATTCTACTCATAAGCATATATAATGGATATGTGGGGCACAGGAGGTACATTACACCAAAAACTCCATCCTAATAGCACCCGTCTCCATGGAACTCTGCCAGTTCCCTTATTTAGCTGTAGATTCTTGTTATTCCCATATGAAATCTACAATGTCCGCACTTAAAATGTGTCTTCTCTTTTGAAAGACTCCACAGATCAGAGAGAGATTAATTGGGAATAAATTTAGAACATTTTTGACCAGTTTGAGAGAAATTATCAATTCTAAGTGTGACACTGTTTGACCATTGTCTGACAAATAAAATTTTAATTTGTTATTTCAAACTGTTGTCACAAATTCACTTGAAGTTCACATTGCTTAGAACTGAAGTTGATTTGAGGCATCTCTGGGATTCACAAGTTTTAACAACGCTCCATCCACACACAGGCATGATACTATAAACCTAAAATGCACTCAGTGTTTTTGTAACTGCTGTGTGTGTCATTTTACAAGAGTCCAGTAGAAAGGCATAACTACTTTTTGTCTTTTTCCAGAAGTCACCAGTCCTCCAGGTTACGTAGAGTTCATTACTATGTTCTTTGGATGTACAAGAATGACACGCTATTTGATCTGATCTGTTTTTTACTGAGAATTTCTCTCACACATGTAAATCAGATCATCTTTAGACAGCTTTCAACAAAATCGTCTTTTCCACTTTTGATAAGACATGCTGTGCTCAGTTTTCACACTTTTTCGGGATTGATTTATTCTGCTTTGAATGATACCGCTGGAGCCCAGAGCCTCATCAAAAATAAATTGCTCTTTAGGCTGACAGAGGTCTAGGGCCCAGTTTCTTTATTAGAAGGTTCACTCCATGACTTCACTATTCTTTCTTCAATCCGCTGCTGCTTGAAATTGACTAAAAGTTTCTCTCTGCTGACAATATATAATATGATTTGTAAGACATACAATAAGCAATATTTACAGTATGTCCTAAACACTCCATGGTTCACTAATATAACACAGTATAGTTGATGTTTTTATATTTCTTCTTAATCAAACTTGTCAAAGTGCACAGAATTATTTTAATCCTCCTTATCTAGATTATTTACATTTTTGTTGACACATTAGATTATATAGTTTACATGAAATACAATACATTTATTTACACTTCTGCCCTTTCATTTCTAGTATGTTTGTGTATAAACCTGCTTTATCATATAACATATATAAAAATATTCTAGGAACATCTAAAGCAGTTACAACAATAGACTAATATCACTGGGTCAACATGCAGTGTCAATTGTCTTTGTAGGGATAAAGTCTTAAATGGAAAGCTGAAGATTAACCTTATTTGTAAGTAAATATTGTGTTCATCACAGACAAAAATGCCCCAAGCATTTTGTATGGTTGGTAGGAAGCAAAGGTTAGTCGTGTATAGCCAGTTCTGAGAATCAGGACCACTGTGTTCTGTTCCGAGTCTGGCACTAGCTTGCTGTGTGACTATGGACAAGTCCCTTAATCTCTGTGTCAAAACATTCTCCTTGTGGAAAATGGGTCTAACAGTATAGTACCTCCTCAGGGGACTTCTAATACTCAAGGCTTTGAAATACTGATGGAAGATGGATTTGCAAAATATTGTTATCACAACATACCCTGGTAACATTTTTTAAAAAATCTGCTGGAGCAGTAAACACACAGCATACAGAACTTGCAATAGATTTTACTGTTCGGAGTTTCATAATATGCTTCAGAAGTTAATGCCTTTCCAAAATTTTAGTTTATATTGGTATAAGGAGCTGGTGATTTAAGTAGCTCGAGAAACGAATCTATTATTCTAAACCCAGAGAACAGTTCCATTTTGAATTATTCTAGTTTTGTTGACCAGAATTTGGGGAGACTCTTGACACTAGGGGTTCTGTTCAGCTCCATGTGAAGTGGATCCAGATCCCTCTTGGTTAGTGAAAACCAGTGAAGAGTCTCTGCCAATTGTGCCTTAGAGGAAATCTCCAGGTAGGTCATGGTAGGATCCATAGATCTAGGCCCATGGGACCCACAAAACATGTATAAAAAGGATCTATGGAAAGGTCTGTGAAGAGAGCGTGTTGTCCTCCACAGAGACTGGGAAGCACAAGGGGTCATTGGCAGGATAGGGGGAAGGCATTTCATTGCACAGCTTCTTCTTTACTCTATCCTAGTCTTGCAGCTTTGTTCTGCACCTGACTTGTGCTTCCTAGCAGACACTCTGCTATGACTGCAAATGCTGGCTCCAGACTGCCAACATACAAAAGGGGAAGCAGCCAGAACCTGAACCAGGGATGTCAGATGGGTGAGCACTTCTTTACAAGAGAATCAAATGGGAGCCACTCATGGTCAAACAAAAGGATTACCACACTGCAAAGTCATTGTTTCAGTTGGTGAATTGGAAGTTGCTCTTCCCATTGAAGAGAGGAAAAATCTTTGGTCTAGAATCTCAGCTTGCCTTTGATGTTCTTCACTAAGCAGTGTAAAAGAAATAGCTTATATGGGAATACAGACTTTATATAAAATTGAAAAAATTATATTTCAAATAGGTTTCATCTTGATCCTTTTCTCTAGCAAGATGAAGATTCCAGAAGATAAGTGCTTGACCTATAAGCCCAGTTCCAAGTAGAAAGATTACTGTAGTTGTCTTGTTTGAAGAAACTAATTTAGAACTTGTTAATTCTGCTGATGAATGTTGAGTGACTACTTTTGCTGCTATGTTATTTTTTCAACCATTTATTTTATATTGAGCTTTCTATAAGATAGTGACATAATCCTTTCTCCCAGTTACAGACAGTCCCACCTTCCCTTAATGTGATCTCATGTATCTGTTTATTTTATATTTATATTTATATTTATTATTATTTTTTTGGGGGGGGAGGGGTTCCAATTTGAACCTGATTGTACCAAATTGCATAGCTCCAAGGTAGGCTCACACCTGAATTGTCTATTGTCCTTGGGCAGAGGTACTGAAAAGATGATTAAGTGAAGTTTGCCAACCATAAGAATCAAGAGTAAGGTAAAGAATCCTCACCATATAGGTCCACAAGGGAAGACTGGTGTTTTGAAATCTCCCAGGCTGTTCATCTTTGGGAGAGCAAGTCACTGACAACATCATAAAGAGGCCACTTCTGCTTTCATCCAGTCTCTCCCAGTACTTGGAGAAGGCCTGCTAGCAGGAAATGCTGTGCCAGCAGAGCATCACCATGTTGTTTGTTTTCCTTAACTGGGAAATGTCCTAGCCCTTTTGGCCTTTCTATTTTTAGGTTGTGTAACTGAATGTGTGGTTTGAGATTGTCATCTGTAACTTCTGTTAAATCAGAGTTGTCAAACTTCTATTTATCAAAAGTATGCTCAAAGTTTGTGTTACGGTACCACTGTTTGGGAGGTGGGAGCAGAGAGGAAAGGATTAGCCACCACATTAGTATGAATTCTAAAAAATAAGGCTTTATAATTGGCTCAGAGGTTGTGATACATTTTATAATTCTTTGTTTTCACTATTAGGGATACTTAATCATTCAGATTATAGATTTCATTCACTTTTGTAAAATTCTTTAGCTGGGATTTACATCCAAACACATTGACTTCCATGACTTTTGAGTCACACCATTGGTGCAGATACTTGGTTTAGAACTGGGTAAATGATTGACAAACTTTAACTTGACGAGCTCAAGTTAAATCAGATTTAATGTTGAAGTGTTCTCATTTCCATAAACAACATTGTTGTTATAAAGAACATGTCTAACACAAAAATTAATCTTTTCACAGCTTCTTAAAGAAATAGAAACAATTCTCAAGTTGATTGTTGAATTCAGTCTTCATCAACAATGTGCTCTTTAAAAAAAAACTGTTGAGAAGCCTTTATGCAGCTTTATTCTAATCAGATCACTAATCCAAATACTGTACCATTAAAATACAGGGATAATTTTCAGTCATTCTTAGTCACTGCATAAATAGAAAGGGAATACCAAATAGTGTAGGTGGCGGGACAAGGAAGAAGAGAAGAGCAGCTAGCTCTGCAAGAAGAGGGGAAGAGCCAATGGAGATTCACAGAGTTCAGAGCCCCAGGAAGATACAGGATGACTGGCAGAAGATTGAAAGGCAGAATAAAAGACAAGTGGACTTGCAGCCAGAAAGAACAGGGAGAAGCCCAGAGAATCACTAGGAAAAGGCAGGTTTATGAGTGGGGACTCCCTACTAAGAAGTACAAACTATCACCAAGGTTGATTCGGAGAACAGAAGGATGTGCTGTCTGCCAGGAGCTAAGATATGGGATGTGGACCTGAGGCTGAAGAGGATCCTAAGGGTAGCAGGAAAGAATCCATTGATTATCCTTCATGTGGGAACAAATGAGACAGCTAGATTCTCACTGGAACATATCAAGGGAGACTACACTAGGCTGGAGAAGACGCTTAAGGAAATGGAAGCTCAGGTGATCTTCAGTGGGATTCTGCCTGTCCCTAGAGGAGGAGAATGAAGATGAAACAAGATTATGATGATCAACAGATGGTTCAGGCAGTGGTGCTATAAAGAGGGCTTTGGGATGTGTGACCACTGGGAGGCATTCATGGACAGAGGACTTGTGGGATGGTCTCCACCTGAGTAGGGAGGGAAATAGATGATTGGCACAACTCATTAAAAGAATTGTAGTAGTAGAGCTTAGATGGTTTAGATGAAGGTTACCCAATATCTTAACTAAGACATTTTTAATGCTCAAAAATGAGTGGTTAGTACCTCTTCCCACACCATTTTTAATTTTCATGCAACTCTGCACTTCTGAGTTCTGGATGGAGTTTGTAGTGTTGAGATACTGTAAGAGAGGGTGTCTTCTTTTGTCTAACCAAGGTTTGAAATCTAGACGCCTCTGTTCATTGGCTGAGCTATCAGGAAGGCCAGGGCTTTATAAAGCAGTAAGCAAGTGACCAGGGAGCTTTATAAACAGGGGCCACTAACAGGGAGTTTCGAGACTGAGTTTGGAAGGGGACTGGGAAGGGAGTGAGGTGCACTTGCCATTCTTTAAAACCTTTAACCTAAACTATAATCAAATCTTCTTGCTTTAAACAAAAATCCTATCATTAACCTAGGTAGCTGTAGGAGAGAATGCAGACAGAAGCCCAGTAGCATATTGGGGGCTATCAAGTTTATTGTACTGAATGCAGCATGTATGATTACCTTCCCTGTGGTCAGGTGGTGTATTGTGCATTCGGTGCAAGGAGCTCCTGGCCCTCAGAGACTGAGTACGGGCTTTGGAGGCCAGGGTAGCAGAACTGGAGGAGCTAAGGGAGGCAAAGAGGTATGTTGATGAGGCTTTCTGGGACACTGTAGATTTGTCCCACCTCCGGTCAGACAGCCCCAGTCCTGTTAAGAAGGATGAAAGGCTCAGGGAAGAAGAGCAGTCAACGGGAGCAGAGGGAAACCTTCCCATAGTTGGGACCCTCCTTCCAGATGATGTTGGGGTATCCTCTCGCACTGAGGTTACCTCTCCAGAGGCGGGAACTCCAGTCATTAGGAAAAGGCAGGTGTTAGTAATGGGAGCTTCGATCATTAGAAACATAGATAGCTGGGTTTGTGATGACCGGGAGAACCATATGGTGACTTGCCTGCCTGGTGCGAAGGTTGCATCTCTCAAGGCATCTAGATAGACTTATGTGTAGTGCTGGGGTGGAGCTGGTGGTCATGGTACATGTAGGTACCAATGCCATAGGGAAGGGTACGAGAGATGTCCTGGAGGCCAAATTTAGGCTGCTAGGAAAGAGACTGAAATCCAGGCCCTCTATGGTAGCATTCTCAGAAATGCTTCCAGTTCCACGCACAGGACCAGGTAGGTAGGCAGAGCTTCAGAGTCTCAATGCGTGGATGAGATGATGGTGTAGAGAGGAGGGTTTTAGATTTATTAGGAACTGGGGAAACTTTTGGGATAGGGGGAGCATATACAGGAAGGATGGGCTCCACCTAAACAAAGTGGATCCAGACTGCTGGCACTTAGTTTAAAAACTGCTCTGCAGCCTTTTTAGTGTTAAGAGATGGGGGAAAGCCAATTGCTGCAGCAGAGCATGTGGATCGGACAGAGCCTTCTCTTAGAGGAGAGTCTATTGATAGAGATTCTCTAGGTTCTATTTAGGAGAAGGGGATGGAAGAGGATAAAGTATGGGCCAGATCAGACAAGAAACATTCACATAAAAAAGAATCTGACACTTCAGAAAAAGCAGACAAATAAACAGTGACAAGTTTTTAAAGTGCTTATACACAAATGCTAGAAGTCTAAATAATAAGATGGGTGAACTAGAGTGCCTCGTGTTAAGGAGGATATTGATATAATAAGCATCACAGAAACCTGGTGGAGTGGGGATAGTCAATGGGACGCAATCATTCTGGGGTACAAAATATATTGGAAGGACAGAACAGGTCGGGGGTGGGGAGGGGCAGGAAGTGGCACTATATGTGAATGAAAATGTAGAATCAAATGAAGTAAAAATCTTAAATAAATCCACATGTTCCATAGAATCTCTAAGGATAGTATTTCCATGCTTTAATAAGAATATAACAGTAGGGATATATTATCGACCACCTGACCAGGACAGTGATAGTGATGATGAAATGCTAAGGAAAATTAGAGAGGCTATCAAAATCAAGAACTCAATAATAGTGGGGGATTTCAATTATCCCTATATTGACTGGATACATGTCACCTCAGGACGAACTGCAGACAAAATTTATCGATACTTTAAATGACTGCTTCTTGGAGCAGCTGGTACAGGAACCCACAAAGGGAGAGGCAATTCTCAATTTAGTCCTGAGTGGAGTGCAGAATCTGGTCCAAGAGGTAACTATAACAGGATTGCTTGGAAATAGTGACCATAATATAATAACATTTAATATTCCTCAACAGCCCAACACTGTGGCATTTAATTTCAGAAAGGGGAACTCTGCAAAAATGAGGAGGTTAGTTCAACAGAAATTAAAAGGTACAGTGACTAGAGTGAAATCCCTGCAAGCTACATGGACACTTTTCAAAGACACCATAATAGAGGGCCAACTTAAATGTATACCCCAAATTAAAAAACACAGTAAAAGAACTAAAAAAGAGCCACCGTGGCTTAACAACCATGTAAAAGAAGCAGTGAAAGATAAAAAGGCATCTTTTCAAATGTGAAAATCAAATCCTAGTGAGGTAAATAGAAAGGTGCATAAACACTGCCAAATTAAGTGTTAAAATGTAATAAGAAATGCCAAAAAGGTGTTTGAAGAACAGCTAGCCAAAAAATCAACAGGTAATAACAAAATGTTTTTTAAGTACATCAGAATCTGGAAGCCTGCTAAACAACCAGTGGGGCCCCTGGACGATCAAGATAAAAAAGGCGCACTTAAAGACGATAAAGTCATTGCGGAGAAACTAAATGAATTCTTTGCTCCAGTCTTCACGGCTGAGGATATTAGGGAGATTCCCAAACCTGAGCTGTCCTTTGTAGGTGACAAATCTGAGGAATTGTCACAGATTGAAGTGTCACTAGAAGAGGTTTTGGAATTAATTGATAAACTTAACAGTAACAAGTCACTGGGACCAGATGGCATTCACCCAAGAGGTCTGAAAGAACTCAGATGTGAAATGGTGGAACTCTTAACTATGGTTTGTAACTTGTCCTTTAAATCAGCTTCTATACCCAATGACTGGAAGATAGCTAATGTAATCCCAATATTTTAAAAGGGCTCTAGAGGTGATCTTGGTAATTACAGACCGATAAGTCTAACGTCAGTACCAGGCAAATTAGTTGAAACAATAGTAAAGAATAAAATTGTCAGACCCATAGAAGAACATAACTTGTTGGGCAAAAGTCAACATGGTTTCTGTAAAGGGAAATCATGTTTTACTAATCTATTAGAGTTCTTTGAAGGGGTCATCAAACGTGGACAAGGGGGATCCAGTGGACATAGTCTATTTAGATTTCCAGAAAGCCTTTGACAAGGTTCCTCACCAAAGACTCTTACGTAAATTAAGTTGTCATGGGATAAGAGGGAAGATCCTTTCATGGATTGAGAACTGGTTAAAAGACAGGGAACAAAGGGTAGGAATAAATGGCAAATTTTCAGAATGGAGAGGGGTAACTAGTGGTGTTCCCCAAGGGTCAGTCCTAGGACCAATCCGATTCAACTTATACATAAATGATCTGGAGAAAGGGCTAAACCGTGAGGTGGCAAAGTTTGCAGATTCTACTAAACTCTTCAAGTTAAGACCAAAGCAGACTGTGAAGAACTTCAAAAAGATTTCACAAAACTAAGTGATTGGGCAACAAAATGACAAATGAAATTTAATGTGGATAAATGTAAATTAATGCACATTGGAAAAAATAACCCCAACTATACATACAATATGATGGGAGCTAATTTAGCTACAACTAATCAGGAAAGCGATCTTGGGCTATGTCTACACTACGGAGGGTGGGGGGGTCGACCTAAGATACGCAACTTCAGCTACGTGAATAGTGTAGCTGAAGTTGCGCATTTTAGGTTGACTTACCTGGCTGTGAGGATGGCGGCGAGTCGACCGCTGCCGCTCCGCCGTCGACTCCACTTCCGCCTCTTTTCGCGGTGGATTTCTGGAGTCGATGGCAGAGCGATCAGGGATCGATTTTATCGCGTTTTCACTAGACGCGATAAGTCGATCCCCAATAGATCGATTGCTACCCGCCGATCCAGCGGGTAGTGAAGACGTGCCCTTGGAGTCGTCATGATAGTTCTCTGAAGAAATCCATGCAGTGTGCAGCGGCAGTCAAAAAAGCAAACAGGATGTTAGGAATCATTAAAAAATGGCTACAGAATAAAATGGAGAATATCTTATTGCCCTTATATAAATCCATGGTACGTGAATACTGTGTACAGATGTGGTCTCCTCATCTCAAAAAAGATATACTGGCATTAGAAAAAGTTCAGAAAAGGGCAACTAAAATTATTAGGGCTTTGAACGGCCCCATATGAGGAGAGATTAAAGAGACTAGGACTTTTCAGCTTGGAAAAGAGGAGACTAAGGGGAGATATGATAGAGGTATATAAAATCATGAGTGGTGTGGAAAATGTGAATAAGGAAAAGTTATTTACTTGTTCCCATAATATAAGAACTAGGGGTCACCAAATTAAATTAATGGGCAGTAGATTTAAAACAAATAAAAGGAAGTTCTTCCTCACACAGGGCACAGTCAACCTGTGGAAATCCTTGCCTGAGGAGGTTGTGAAGGCTAGGACTATAAGAGGGTTTAAAAGAGAACTAGATAAATTCATAGAGGGTAAGTCCATTAATGGCTATTAGCCAGGATGGGTAAGGAATGGTCAGGGCCGGCTCCAGGGTTTTGGCCGCCCCAAGCAGCCAAAAAAAAAAAAAGCTGCGATCGTGATCTGCGGCGGCAATTCGGCGGGAGCTCCTTTGCTCAGAGCGGGAGTGAGGGACCGTCCGCCGAATTGCCGCCAAATACCTGGACGTGCCGCCCCTCTCCGGAGCCACTGGTGCCTGGAGCCGGCCCTGGGAATGGTGTCCCTAGCCTCTGTTTGTCAGAAGGTGGAGATGGATGGCAGGAGAGAGATCACTTGATCATTACCTGTTAGGTTCACTTCCTCTGGGGCACTTGGCATTGGCTACTGTCGATAGACAGGATACTGGGCTAGATGGACCTTTGATCTGACCCAGTATGGCCATTCTTATGTTCTAATGTTGTAGTGCAGTCAAAAAAAGAATGGGGATGAAAGAGAATGGGCTTTGTGGACTTGTCACATAGGCCCTCAGATACTATGGTGATAAGCATGATATTAGAACCTGAATAGAACAGCCTTTTGTACTAACAAGGAGTAGAAATAAACTGAATCAAGGGAGGTAGGAGAAGGAGCTGGTAGGCCTGGCTGATCTAAGGAATATGAAATGGGACTGTGTGTTGGGATATTTCGGTCCTTTTCCCAACTTTGTAACTAATTTGTGGCCTATGGTGGTCACTTCCTTTCCATGCCCCTTCGTTTTCTCCTCCCATCCTTTATATCGCTTGTATATTTAGATGACACACTCTTTGGGAAAGGGACTGTCTCTCACTATGCCTTTGTATAGCACCTAGCATAATGGGGCCATAATCACTGTTGGAGCTTGAAGGTCCTATTGTAATGCAATTAGTAATAGGCCAATTTAAAGAGGGAAATAATAACTTAGAATGAAAACAAAATAAGAATGGGAGTGTGGTGCTAATGTAGGAGGGAGATATTGCGAATACCTCAGGAAGTTGACCCCAGAAGAGAGCAGTGGAGGTGAGGCTTCCAAGTGGCCTAGAGTGGGTGTGCAGGCTGCAACCAAAGTGGGCTCAATAGAGCTCATCTAAAAGGAACTGTGGGGCCACAGTCAAGCAGTCACTGCCTGGGGCTTCAGGGATAAGGACAGGATTCCTAGCAAGTGAAAGAGGTAGCACCATGGATAGAGCAGTTGCTGGCAAGGAGCGGGGGAGCCAGAGGGAGTTCCTAACTGTCTGCTGGGACTGAGTAGCAGGAGCCCTGGAGTAAAGGTTCCGAGGCAACTGGGAAATGGCCCAGGGAAATGTATTGAACAGTTGGAGGGTATACTGCATGTGGCTGCTAACTACGGGCTCCCTGGGTTGGGACCCAGATTAGTGGGTGGGCCTGGGTCCCTCCATTCACTGTTGAGGGAAGTGGCTGGACAAATGAACTGTAATGTACTGACCTCAGAAGGGGAGGAAATGAATGGTGACATAGCTGGAGGGCTGAGTCATGAAGATGATGTGGCAGTTCCTGGAGAGACTGCCAGCAGAAGCGGAGACAGAGTGATAGGGTGCAAACCACGTATGGGAGGGTGTCATCCTTGAGCTAATGCCCAGAGCAATGAGGAGGAGGCACCAATCCAGTGGTGAGTGCTACGCCCTATGAGAACCTGCTTTAGGAATCTATGTTGATGTTTTCGTTTGAGAGCAGCTCTGGTGTTTTTGAAAACTATTGTCCTTTACTAGCCTTTCTGGTGAGGAGGAGTCACACTGTCATTCTTTTATGCATCATGAAAGCTTTCAACTTGCAAATACAGCCTCTCTCACTTAGATATGAGCTGATTTATGTACTCTGAAAAAGAATAAAAGGCAGTAACATTTCCTTTTTAATAATATACAGAACAAATACTTCAAACTCAATCATGCATGAAGGAAACATACAAGAATTGACTTCAAATACTAACTAGTGACAGATCATGAATGAAAAATGGCTTTTATGTATCTTGAAGAGAGAACTTTGTAATCACCTATGGTATCAGTAGTGACAATCTATTCACTGAAATCAATATACCAAAGTGCTAGAAGGTTTGGGATTATCTGGGGGTGGGGAATGTTAGTTTATTTATGCAGTAAAATTAAAAGGTTTACCTTTAGCAATATCCTGGCCCTTGTTTAATTAGAGATGCAGCTAATGAAGCAGTTCATTAACACTTTCCTGAATGCTAAGATAATAGTTTAAAATAGGATAGTTCACCTACAGGGGTTACAGTATCTTTCTAAGCAAAACAAAAAGGAATAAACACACCAGATCAACCTAACTAGTTGTGAGATGTCATTGTGCTTATTTCAAATACCACCAATTAGGCATTTGTCTACCAGAGAAAATTTGAATGACGTAAAGTTAACTACAGTTGTTAGAATATATTGAATAATAGACTCATAGAAATTTAGGGTTCAGAGGGACCTTAAGAAGTCATCAAGTCCAGCCTCCTGGACTATTGCAGGGCCAAGTAAACCTAGACATCCTTGACAGGTGTTTGTTCAACCCGTTTTTAAAAATCTTCAGTGATGGGAGATTTCACAACCTCCCTTGGAAGCCTATTGTAGAGCTTAACTTTTTTGTTAATCTCTTGTAATTAGAAAGTTTGTCCTAATATTTAACCTAAATCTCCCTTCCCGCAGAGTAAGCCCATTATTTCTTTTTCTACCTTCAGTGGACATGAAGAATAATTCATCACAATCTTCTTAACATAGCTGAAGACTGTTATCAGCTCCCCCCACCCAGTCTTCTTTTTTCAAAACTAAACACACCCAGTTTTTTAACCATTCCCCTTTTATCATTTTTGTTGCTCTCTTTTGGACTCTAGGAAAGATGGGGACACATTTGATAAAGTTTGGCAAACGGAATTGGACACAGTGCTCCAGATGATACAAAAGACTAATTGAATTTTGGGCTCTTGGAAGATATCAAATTGACAGTCATGGAAAATGAAGTATTTTATACAGAACAAATGAAATACAAGAAGTGGCAGCACAAGCTTCCCTATATTCCCTAGCTAATGAGTCTTCTGTGCATCCTGGCCTGGAAAGACCGCCTCTAGAGATGAAAGGGGTAGTTTGTCATTAATTCCTTGGCTTCTATACTGTACCTATTTTTAATGCTACTAGCTATGGTTTAAAAAACATGAAAAATATCTGAAATTGACATCTGTTCACTAAGAACAGGATTGAGACACCGATTCATTTCACACACACTACCAAACAGCCTTCAAATTGATATGACTTTTTGAATCACTGTTGACCAGAGCCATGTTTAAACTGGTAACCTAGAACAAGGTTAAAAGTTTTGTATCCAAATCCTGAGTCAATCAATAACTCCTAGTCCATTTAAAAACACTTCTGATTTTAACACATTTTAAAAAATAAAATCTTAAATAACAAAAATGCTTTTCTAATTATTTCAGGATAATAATAAATATTTACCAGATTAATTGTTATAAAGCCTGGGATCACAAAATGCAGTAAGAATAAAGAACAGACCTTCTGAGCAAAGTCTGTATCCCCATTGTTTCTGCACAGTCCTCACCATTACTGACTGTGTTTGCTTGGTTTTCTGTGCTACCATTTATTTATCAACTATTGATGCCTGGAAGACCTGTGGCTGATGTTAATTTGTGATGGTTCTTTGAGTATAAAGTTTTAAGGATTACAGGTTGCAAATGTCAGTGTAGTGGTTATTTTTACTTGTCCAATGACTACGCCCCAATTTCCATGATTTTCCAGATGTTATGGCTAATCTATTTTACCAAAATTACCCAAGTTTGTGTATGCAAAAGTGGTTTCTTATGAGTGCTCTCTTTCCCCCCCCCCCATATCTTTGATTTGCTTTTTTACTCTGAAGTCACCACTCCCTGGAGCAAGGTGGACTTTAAAAACTTTTTATGCAAGTAGGCTTTGTGGAGAGAAATTGTAAGTGACCTAAGAAAGATGTGTATTTCTGGAAATATGTGGACACATCCAGGGTAGGTATTTTGTCTTTTCTCCAACCATGTTAATCTGCAGTAGAGTGCAAACATTTTTTTGATGTAACTCTAGGAGAAAAAATACTTCTGGAAACTATTACAACAGTTACAAAGTGATGGTTCAGAGTAAACTTGGATGTTACTAAAATATTTGTATTTGTCATAAATGTGAGAAGAGAAAAGAAAAGAAGAAAAAAACCTTCACTCAGAACATTGCTGATTTCAAACCAGCATGTTTGTAAGAATACTCTCTCTGCTGGGCTCAGTTTAGTAACTTCACATTCAAGGTAGCACCAGCTCATCTCAGCATAACAAAAATGTTGTAAAAACTTACCTTTTAGTTTTCCTGATCTTAGACAGTGGTTGCTTATTAACTCTCATGTATATTGTAATACAGTGAATGGGTATAGATATATCAAATTAGTTCAACTTTAAGTAAAGTAGTTTAGGCTACAGCTCTTTTAAAAGACCACTGGCAGGGGTATCAGAAGTCTGAGTATAAGTTCCATCAGTATCCAGAATCTTATGAGGCATTCAATCCATATGGACTACAAGGTGAATTAAGGACTCTCTTTCTGTCTTTCAGGATCTGGGACCATAATAAAGATAGGTGCTGATTCTAATCAGGAAGTAGTTACCAAATCAGTGCTGAACTATTAACTGCCAATCACTCCAAATAGCTTTTGTGTTCTGGCTTCCACCTGTTTGGCTGTGTAAAGAAAAGAAAGAGATACTTTTGGGTGTAATGTGGTGAAGGAATTTGTTGGCTTAAGAAAAACCCAATATGTTGTTACATTGGAAAAGCAAGATTTGCTCTTAGAAACTAGGTGATGCTGATTAAAATTCCTCAAGAATCTTGAAGTGATTCTAAAATACTGTTGACAGTTAACTGTAGCGCTCATGTCAACATTTAATCCATATTGAGTGAACATCCAACAGAGCTGTCCAGAATGCTTTAGAATAACTTTGTCATTTAGATTACTGTTAGCATCCTTCACAAATGAAAGACATTTCTGTAGGACACTTTTTTTTAAAGGGAAATATTTAAGAAAAAACAACCAGTACAATTTCACTCAAAACTCTTTATTGGCTATTGTAACAGAAGTTTTGACTTGGGGCCTGAACCTGCTTCCAGAGAAGGGAATAAAACCTCATTATTGTATGTATTGCAGTATGCCCGGAGGCCCTAGTCGGGAGCAGGGCCTCATTCTGATGTGCATTGTATAAAAGCATAGGGTTACAGAGTGATTTTAGGGTTAAATTTTCAAAAGCACCTAAGTGACTTAAGAGGCTACATCCCATTTCAAAAGTGACTTTGGCACTTAGGAACCTTGGCCCAGACCCTCAAAGAATTTAGATGCCTAGTTCCATTGGAGTTCCCTAGTTCCATTCAATGGGAGTTAGGACGCAGATCAGCAAAAGTATTTAGGCCCCTAAGTCTCAACTACAGTCACTGACACTTGGGTGCAAGAATGCTTAGTCACGTTTTGAAAAGGGAACTTTGGCTAGTCCATTATTAAGGTGTTTTTTGAAAATATTACCCTTAGCCAATACACATGCTCAGAGGGGTAAGATGACCTATCGCTCTCTCTCACCTCCCTTCCAGTTAGTCCCCTTGAGTCTGCACATGCAGAAGTAAGAGGGTGATGAGTGTCCGCTTACTCCCTCCCTTCAGTAGGTGGCCTTGTCTATACCCAGGTTCACTGGTGACCATAGCAAATGGTGGTGTGATTGGCTGCTTGGTATAATCCAGCAGCAAATTAAAGAATTGCAACTCTGAATGTCATAGAATCATAGAATATGAGGGTTGGAAGGGACCTCAGGAGGCCATCTAGTCCAACCCCCTGCTCAAAGCAGGACCAATCCCCAACTAAATCATCCCAGTCAGGGCTTTGTCAAACCTGACTTTAAAAACCTCTAAGGAAGGAGATTCCACCACCCCCTAGATAACCCATTCCAGTGCTTCACCACCCTCCTAGTGAAAAAGTTTTTCCTAATATCCAACCTAAACTTCCCCCACTCAACTTGAGACCATTACTCCTAGTTCTATCATCTACTACCACTGAGAACTGTCTAGATCCATCCTCTTTGGAACCCTCTTTCAGGTAGTTGAAAGCAGCTACCAAATCCCCCTCTCATTCTTCTTTTCTGCAGACTAAATAATCCCAGTTCCCTCAGCCTCTCCTCATAAGTCATGTGCTCCAGCCCCCTAATCATTTTTGTTGCCCTCTGCTGGACTCTTTCCAATTTTTCCATATCCTTCTTGTAGTGTGGGGCCCAAAACTGGACACATTACTCCAGATGATGCCTCAGCAATGTCGAATAGAGGGGAATGATCACGTCCCTCAGTCTGCTGGCAATGCTCCTACTTATACAGCCCAAAATGCTGTTAGCCTTCTTGGTAACAAGGACACACTGTTGACTCATATCCAGCTTCTCATCCACTGTAACCCCTAGGTCCTTTTCTGCAGAATTGCTGCCTAGCCACTCGGTCCCTAGTCTATAGCAGTGCATGGGATTCTTCCATTCTAAGTGCAGGACTCTGCACTTGTCCTTGTTGAACCTCATCAGATTTCTTTTGGCCCAATCCTCTAATTTGTCTAGGTCCCTCTGTATCCTATCCCTACCCTCCAGTGTATCTACCACTCTTCCCAGTTTAGTGTCATCTGCAAACTTGCTGAGGGTACAATCCATGCCATCCTCCAGATCATTAACGAAGATATTGAACAAAACCCTGTCTTCAGGTCACAATACTCCCTATGGCTACATGTGGGTTGGTGCTGTTTACTCAGCACACCATGACCTAAATCAAAATCTGCCATACTGGCAGACTCTCTATGTCTAAGGATGACATAAGACACAAGATGGATGTGGCAGACAAGGAGGGGGCGGTCAAAGAGATGCAGCAATAGGGGGAACATAGATTACACTGGCCAACTATGTGTGTGATTTGCAAGTTGTTGCTTTTTAAATAAACAAACAAGCAAATATATGTTAATAAATGGACTGAGCCCTGAATGAAGATTGAGTAAGAACTGCAGGATTTAACCCTCTATGCCTAAATGATACATCTCTAAAATGTGTGTGTTAGGTATTTAAAGCATATGCATTTATGGCAATTGATACATTCATTACTAACATGGCCTCCATCATAAAGAAGTTGTATATTCAAACCCAGAGTTTGGAGCATTGTCAGAGAAACCCGTTCACCTCTTGGGGTAATGTAAGCCTTAAGGTCGTCAGCAGTGACTCTCAAGTGAGACTTTACAGGGAAACCCATTTAGGCTGTAGATATACTTCAGACAGAAAGAAACATTTGATAAACAAAAATATATTTGTCAGCACTGCTTCATTCTTGCCATAATATCTCTGTGGAATAAGATGTCATTACTGAGATGTGTATTGTTCTAACATGACCATCTATTCCAGTAAGGCAGTAACAGACCACTCCATTAATCACAAACAGAAGGTTACATAAAACTGCAACCATATTGGGAAAGCAAGTCTTAAAGTGTTCGTCACCTTGATGTAGTGGGCAAATACCTGAAAAGGGGTTACAGACCTGAGAGATTAATAGAACCTTTATTAAGGAGAGCTGTATTATGTATACTAAACTCATGCTAAAGCTGTATAGAAACTGATTAGTTGAATGATCTGCCACAGATACAGAAAGCAACATATGGCACATAACATTTGAAATCAAAGAGAATTTAATGAAAAAGCTTGGGACTCAAATTGGTTCAATCTGTTTTGACTTGATAAATATTTTTTTCAAGTCTAATTCTCTCTTGCACACATCACTAACTCCTTCCTTCTATTGAACAGCAATCAAGGCGCACCAAGTCATTAGTCAATCCATTCCCATGTCAATGGTTTCCATAGCACAGTATGCTGTGGTATGTAAATAGCCCCCAAATAGGCTGTAGGGATTTCTTGGGATGGCCCACTATAGAAGTCATGACCTTCAAAGCAGAGATCAGTTGGATGAAGGCACTTTTCTCCTCCTCCCCTTTTTTTCCACATTTGCTCTCTTTCCTTTCTCCCCTCTATTTTCCATCCATCTCTACCATTCCTCCAGTTTTCACCTCATTCTCTGATGCATGAATCACAAACTATTATTTTATAGCACAATAGGTGTACACAGTGCTACACCATAGATTAAAATATACCCAATAAATAATGAAATTCCTGCCAAAAAGAGCTTGCACATCATTACAATCCAGGACAGAGGAAACACAATAGGGTTTATTGTCTTTGTAACTGGAAAGCTATGGAAAGTTGCATTTTTCAGAAATTTTCTGAAGAAGGGTGATTGATACACATTAATTAGGAAACTGTTCCAAGTACTGGGACAAATAGTGGACACACCAATTTTAGGAATGGGGACAAAGGACACAGTCAGTAGAAAAGGTGATGGAAGAGGACCATGTAGACTGTAATATAGGTGTTATCCAGTGCAGCAAGTTCTTTGTCTCTCTCCCTCACTGTACTCTGTTTCAGCCTTCACGTGAAAGAGAACATCTTCAGGCCACTGTGCTCTCGTTAACTTTCTACCACAGGGGGAATCCTGTTGCAGTAGTAGAGAGTCTTTGCATATGCTTTAGGGCTTCCCTAAAAACTTCATGTTTGGCTGACAAAATAGTAATCAGCACTAACATAGCACATCACAAGTTTAAAGCACTGTGCTAACATTAAGGACTAGATTATGACTTGGAGTACATGCCCTTGCATCCACAGATGGGGGAATAAAAGTCTCTATTATGCCTTTGCATGAGATGCACAGACTTTGAGTTCAGGTGCTCAGGGATAAGCAGATGTAATGCATATACTACCACCACCCATTTGAGCAGGAAGAAAGGTGCACCAGCCAGCACAGATGGCACATGGGTGTGGACTAATTTGCTAGGAGTAAAGGCCAGCAGCAAATGATTCTAAACGAGGGAGAAGCAGGGAAGGAACTGTGCCTCAGAGGACAGTCTCTGAATCACAAGCCCAGATTTTTAAGGTATTTAGCTGTTGCTCCACTCAGCATTGTAAGGCACAAGTATTTTAGATTGCTAAATCCCATGTTCAAAAGAGACTTGTGCTATGTACCCACTACAGCTTAAGTCAGTATAAGTTATATTGCTCAGAGGTATGAATAAGTCACGCCCGCCCAAACAACGTAAGTTACGCTGACCTAAGCGCCGACGTGGACAGTGCTATGTTGACTGGTGAGCTTCTCCTGCTGACATAGCTACTGCTGTTCACAGGGGCTGGAGTAATTAAGTCAACAGGAGAACTCTCTCCTGGTGGCTTAAGTGGCCACGCAAGCAGTGCTAAAGCAGCCCAGCTACATCTGTGCAGCTGCACCACAGTATGCTCTGTAGTGTAGCCATAGCCTTAGGCACTTTGGAGCCCAAGTCCCACTAATTTTCAATGACACTTCAGAGCTTAAGTGTGTCAGTCAATTTTGAAAATGAGCTGAAATAACTTAGGCCATGCAATGTTGAGAACAGCAATACCTAACCACCTTTTAAAAATCTGGGCCATTTTGCCTTCCGGGGCCACTCTTGCAGCTTGCAATCCTTGCTCAGCACTGTGCAAACTGACCCAGTGAGAATACTCTTAGTGTAATAAAATACCATTTAAAGAATTTAACTTTAAAAGCAACAACAAGAAATAGAGAAGGGAAAACTTCAAAAACATGTAATTTAGAAAATGACCTGGATATCAGTTAGTGTTGCCAAAGGAGAAATGGCTGTTCTTAAAGCCAAAATTGTATTTGAAAGAATTAAGCCATAAACTTCAACATAACACCACAAGCTCTGTTTAAAATGCTCATGCCCAAAGCTTGGGTCAGTGGAAAATTCAAGTTGTATATTAATTTCCAGGAGAGTTCCTGCAAATGACAATAAAGCATATTCTCTCAAGCATTTTAGCCTATTAATGCTTTTAAAAACACATTAAATATAGATGCCTTTAGGAATGGACTAGTTGTTTCCAGTGTAACCATCCTAAATTCTCTAACAGAACTTCTAGCCATTCATGGGTATGGAGTTCACTGGAAACATCACTTATCTAGTTAGAAGGGTGGGGAGAAATACTTAAGGCATGAAGATAAACAGCAATGTTTCTAATATTTACAGCTTCTCTGAAGACACATCACATATACTTTTTAAATACCTGTGACTTGTACAATTATATAGTCAGTCATCCCAGCTCAGAATTAGTAATGGTGCAGTGATGTAAAAAGAGACTGTCACTTGAGAGTTTAGTATAGTGTCTAGTGTCTAGTGATTGTTAGGGGATACATCTTTTTACCATAGTCAGATGAGGTTATTTTTTTTTCAAAATACAGATGCCTACAACTGCATTTGAAATGTACTCTGTGGCATGTGCAAATTGCTTCAAGGCAGTTCCCATTGAGTAGATGGATAGTTAGTTCACAATTTACACATGCACTTACTGTACCCTCTCTATTCTAACAATTGTGGGTACAATTTTGGGTGCATTCCATGCTATAAAATTCAAATGCCCATTTTTGAAAATCACACCTGAGGTGATAGATCCATCTAATTGATTGCTTCGTCTGTGTGTCTGGAAACTGGATCAGGAAAATAATCAATTTTTCACTCTCTTGGCAGAGACTTTCATACTCACTCATGTTAAGTAGTGGAACTGCTCCAGGAGTAAAGTACAACTCAGTTCACAGAATTGGGCCACTTGTAATTATAAATAAATAAACTTCAGTAGACATGGTAAATAATATTCATCATAGAATGTATTCAGCAATTTTCACATTTTTAAACATATTCAGTGTTTTTCCCCTTAGAGTTGGTGTCAGGGTTCCCTCCACACTCTAAACTCTGGGGTATAGATGTGAGGACTCGCATGAAAGACCTCCTAAGCTTATATCCTACCAGCTTAGGTTAAAACTTCCCCAAGGCACAAATTCCTTTACCTTTCCTTGGATGGTATTACTGCCACCACCAGGTGATTTAAACAAAAATTCAGGGAAGGTTCACTTGGAGCCCCATCCCCCCAAAATATCCTCCAAACCCCTTCACCCCCTTTCCTGGGGAGGCTTAAGAAAAATATACCAACCAATTGGTTAGCAATGTGAGCACAGCCCAAACCCTTTATTGGACACTAAGATCAATCAGGTTCTTAAAAGAAGAACTTTATTATAAAGAAAAAAGTAAAAGAATCACACCTGCAAAATCAGGATGGAAGATAACTTTACAGGGTAATAAAAAGATTTTAAACACAGAGGATTCCCCTCTGGACTCAGCTTCACAGTTACAAAAAAGGAATAAAACTACTTCTTAGCATATGGAAAATTCCCAAGCTAAACCAAAAGATAATCTAATGCATTTCCTTGCCTTACTTACAATCTTTGTAATATTAGATTAATCATTTCAGGTATGTTTTTAGGAGATGTTGCCCCTACTTGGTCTCTCTCTCCGTCCAGAGAGGGAACAACAAAGAGAGCACAAACAACCCCCATCCTCCCAGATTTGAAAGTATCTTCTTTCCTCATTGGCCCTTCAGACCAGGTGCCAGCTAGGTTATTTGAGCTTCTTAACCCCTTACTAGTAAAGGAATTAGTACAGCTGCCTAGGAGGGATTTTTGTTACCCTTATCTCTATGTTTATGACAGTTGAGTTTTTAATTTATGAACATTCAACAACAAATACGAATGCTGTGAATGTTCTCAAATAAAATCATCACACTGAATTGTTTCATTATTCACATAGTTCTAGATATTAGGTAATTTCTTTGAACTTAGAAATGGAAAGCGTTCCTGAGAAACACCAGCCTTGCATTATGCAGAGCCTAAAACATCAAAAAAGGTGAGAATAATGCCATGACTTTTCTCCTACTGCTCCAGTCCCACTTCTTAGTGCTGAGAGCTGGGAAAGAATGATAGTTCCCATTGACTACAATGGGGCAAGGATTTCACTCTGGGTTTAGAATTGCCTTACCATATTCTCTTATTCCTGGGAAACAATAAGCGCACAACTTTCAAATGCAGTCAGTATTGGCCTATCTCTGATTCCATTGATATCAATGGGAGTTTTCCATTGACTTGAATGATAATACTTGCCAACTGTGATAAGTGTTTTTGAAATTCCCTTCCTAAAAAATTCCTAAATTCCCTTCCTAACAAGCTGGCTTTAGAGCTATTATACTTTTCAAAGATAGGGTAAAATCCTCTCTCTGAAGTCACTGGGAGTTTTGCCATGGATTTTAGCGGGGCCAAGATTTTGTCCATATCCCCTATGCTTAAAACAGGAAATACCTTTAGAACAGGTAAAATGTCTAGAACTAGAATGAACTTTGTGTGTCCTGTATGTAAGACCAGCTCTGCTCATGGGCATCTCTTGTTCAATCCTCTATTCAAGGGCAGAAGTTTCTCCATCTTAGTTATATTAATGTTAAATCCAATCCTGTTTAGACTACATTTCCTGGTACTTTGCTCTGTAATCTCTAGGATTGTTTGAAATGGGGGGAGGGGGGCGGGAAAAAAGGCTGGGAAACTGGAGAATACAAGATTCACAAAATTTGAAGTAGAATTCAGTGAGATTTTTTTCTTTTCCCTCAAATAGTATTTCGCTATTGTTTATGCTTATGTTTTCTAATGGATTATTTTTATTTGTTGTGATGCAGTTATGTGTTATGATTCAAGTGTCCTGTATCCTGTCATCGGCTTTTAATAAGGGGCCTGAGAAAATGGTTCAATATTTTGCTCTCCATTGCACTGTCTTCCCTTCCCCACCCCTATTTCTTACAGAAAATATATAAAATTATGGAAAATTGCAGAAAATGTACCAAAAAATGTTGCAGTTATTTTCTTCTAATCTAAGAATACCACTATATTTGTTTCTAGACAGGCAGCCACACTGGACTTCTCTGCAATTTTTCTATAGTTCATTTAATAACTATAGATTAAAGTTCCTCTATTTTCTTCCTGAATTGACTTGACAGTTTTTTAATATAGCCTCAGGCTTGATATTAGAAGCAGACAAATTCAGATATCAACATATAGTCCATCAAATGTATACTTATAGAAAAATCTGCATTGTTTTTTCAATTCATTCCATTATTTTCTTTTATTATTCCCTGTCCTACTTCATCATCTGTACTCTTACCTCTCAACTTCCCTCTCTTCTTCTAGTTAACTCTGTCCCCAATTTAGCAAAACATTTACGTGTGTGTTTGAGTCCACCCCTGCTTTGCACAACATTTAAGTACATTCATTTCTATAGAAGTAATTGGGACTTAACATGTACTTAACATTAAGCATGTGCTTAATTGCATTACTGAATATGGTGTTGTTCCTTACTCCAAACCTCTTTTTTTTCTCTTTATAAACGTAAGTTAGGTGTGATGTTCTATGTTGTCTCTTTGCTTCAGAGCTCATAAGGATAAGCTTTCTAAAGTACCAGGTCAATAATGGGGAAAAGGAAAATGCTTTGTCTAACATCCATGAAACTCACTCAATTTAAACAGTGATATAAACATTTGTCTTCCACTCTAATGATTCTTTAATGCAATTTTTTTTCTAAAACTCAATAATAGGAGAGAATGAAAAAGAACAAGCTCAACATCTTCATAATTAATTACATAATTAAGTTGCACTAACATAGCATTAAACCAGAATGCTCATTCATTATCTCTTACAGAGTTACACCTAAGCCACAATGCTAAAAAAGCAAGCACAGTCCAAAGCTAGGAGATGCCATCATCTGAGGTCAATGTAGAGTAAGGCCAAGATTGTATATGCAGTCAAACCATGTCCAGCCATTGCTTGGTAAAAGAGAGGACAAGCAGATGGGGCTCTCTGTTCCACTCTTAGAGTGGTTTTGGCCTGTGGGTTTGCAATGAATGAGCATGGACCCATAGACTTTATAGACTCACACACTTTAAGGTCAGAAGGGATCATCATGATCATCTAGTCTGACCTCCTGCACACTGAAGGCCACAGAACCTCACCGACCCCCTCCTGTAATAGACCCATAACCTCTGGCTGAGTGACCAAAGTCCTCAAATCATGATTTAAAGACTTCAAGTTACAGAGAATCCACCATTTACACTAGTTTAAACCTTCAAGAGATCTGTGCCCCATGCTGCAGAGGAAGGTGAAAACTCTCCAGGCTCTCTGCCAATCTGACCTGGAGGAAAATTCCATCCAAACCCCAAATATGGCAATCAGTTAGCCCAGTAGTTATGTCTCCAATTTCCTGTAAATTTATTGGGACACTTAATTATGTGGAAGAAGGGTGCACCATTAGAAAACCCAACCCTAAATAAAAGTTTAGTTTCACATTGGGTCACAGCGTTAGTCCAAAGCATGCAAAATCCCTTGCTAAGTTAATAGGGTACTGTTGCTACATTAATTCTATTTTTATTTAATATTATAATTTATAAATTTTATAACAGCTGCCATATGAAATATATAGAATTAAACATCATTGTATCATCAATACTTCAAATATATTTTGTTTAATAAGGTGCCACATTATGAATAAATGGGCCATTACTTGGATTGTGGGGTAAATTTTGAATTTGGTACACTCTTGTGTAAGAAAAGGTATTGGACTTCACACTTCCATAAAAACCCCAGAGCTGATTTAATCTAGGAATGTCTCCAGAAACCCAACTCCAGACCTGTATTGAGCATGTACAGTGCAAGATAGGGAGGATTCTATTCCAAGTTTATCTCCAATACAAGATTAATGAAAAAGAGGAAGTGCCAGAATCAGATCATATGTAAGTGGGTAACTCCAGTAAAATAAATGGAGCAGTGTCTCCTTACACCAGATATGAACTAGGTTAAAGAGTTTTATTACTGATAAACAAGTACATTATCATAGGTAGGGCCACCAGCCCCATCTATTATTAAGGAAGCTTGACACTTCTGACTGTAAAACTCTTTTGATTCAGTTGCTTATAATTTTGCTAAAGTTTAACTACTTAGGCTGAAATTTTCCATGCTGGGTGTCTGCCTCAGGCTGAATTTTTGTGGAGAGCTTCACCCAAAATAGTTCAGCCATTTCTGAAAATGAAGCTAAAGAAAAATACATTGCTTTGCACTGTTAAAATAATTCTGGCAAATAAAACTTTGCATAGAGAAGCTCTTGGAGCAAGGATTTGAGATGTGGCCTTTGTGTCTGGGATGTGCCTTTTGCTATTCCTGTGAAAAACCACCCACATTTGGCCAAGCTTTTGAAAAATCTGTTTGCACATGCTCAGTAAAGTCTTGATAGATTTTAGCAGCTAAAATCTTCAAAGATTCCATCTCCACAGACCTTACTCCATCCCTTGACAGCTCCTACATATGCCATCCCCAAAGACTGAGTGTTATTCATGCCAGGGCTAGAGAGACAAATGGTGTCCAGTTAGTGGTGGACGAGTACACTGAGATCAGATGAGGGGATAAGGTAGTCTGGGATATGCTGAACAACAAAAGTGGTACTGGGAACTACTGGGGGAAATGGAGGGGAGGGGAGGAGAGAAGGCAGATCTGATGAGGAGCAGGGTACATGAAGAGAACTGTGACAAGAAGGTGGGAGAAAGGTGATGGGTTCATGGGTGGGATGGCTGGAGGAGAAAGAGAGAGTGGATGAGGAACTGGGAAGGGGGAAATGGGACTGGCTGGGCAAAGAGACTAGGATTGGGAGGGAGAAGGGTAAGACTTGGAGTGGGGAGGATGAGAGTGGGCCATGGATGGTGAGTCCAAAGGGAGACAGGATAGGCTGGGCAAGGAGATTGGGACTGAGATAAGCAGTCTGGGAAGTGGAACCTGGGACTGTGTATGAAAGGAGAATGGGCCTGGGATGAGGTGCCAGGGATAGGGATGAGACAGGACTAGTACAGGTTGGAGGGGAGGGTGCAGAAAAGCTTGGGGGGCAACATAAGAATCTGTGCACACTAGAGCACACTCCCTTCCAAGATTCCTAAGTCTCAACCGTCCTCTAGTGTCAGCAAATATCTATAAAGTGTGTTTCTCAAATCCCCTCTAAAGCTGGTCCCCACAGAGGATGATGACCTACTATTGCTATCAGTTACCCCATTAGCTAGACTTGCAGAGGTCTGTGTGGTGAATCTAAACAATCTAACCCTGTCGATTAAACCATGTGAATGTTGAAGAGATGGAATTTGTTTTTTTCAGTTTGCTTTTTTAAAAAGTTAGGAAATTACACACACACAAACTTTATTAAAGGAACATTAAGGTTTCCAAAGTCAAGCACTCAGAAGTTAGGAAATGTCAGAATTAAGCTTGTCAGTGTGTATGCATGTGCATACTTATGCATTTATGATATAGTCTTTAAATACATGATCATATGTTTTTCCACCTGACCACTTCCTTATTTAGTGCACGTGATGGATTTGCTATGGGGACGAATCATGGTAGTGTAGTAAAGGAGGCTGTTAGCTATAGGACTGCTTGCCTCGTTTGTTGCAGAAGCTGGAAGGTGTTGGATTGAGGCAGAAGATTACAGGAAAGGCCAGTCTAATGTTTTAAGGCCGTTGAATGTTGCCCTGGAGAGCTGATTGCTATCCCTGCCTGTGCCATAGAATTCATATTTGATGCTAGGCAAGTTACTTAAACCAAACTCTTCACAGTCAGTCACAAATCATGTGTTCCTCATTTTCTAAATTCCCAACTTGAGACCCTTTGGCCTGATTTTCAGAGGGGCTGAGCACTCTCGGCTACAAATGAAGTCAACGGAATCTGTGCTCTGAACCAAGAAAATGTGATATAATGTTCAGTACACTGAAAATGCAGAATGAGCATTGTGCAGAAGGAATCATCACTGTAAACAGGAAAGAAATCGAGGCGGTCGACACATATATTTACCTGGGTCAGCAGCTGACCAGAGACAACTCATTCAAAGACGAATGCAGTAGGAGGCGAAAGGTGGGGTGGACAAGTTTCAACAAAATAAAGACCTCTCTAATGGATGATGAACTGCCCATGAAGAAAAGGAAAGAACTGTTTAACTCCACTGTTCTGCCAGCAATAATATATGGAGCAGAAAGCTGGTCAACAATGAAAGTTGAGGAAGAAAAACTCACTGTCACCCAGAGAGCAATGGAAAGGGGAATGTGTAAGATATTGCTCTGTGCTTACCTACCGAATGAGGAGATCAGCAGGCATACAGAGGTGACTGATGTGGGTGGGTCTTTTAGTCTGCAGGCAAGACAATAGGTGGACAACTCGCATCAGTGACTGGATCCCCAGAGACCACAAGCGACCGCTGGGCAGACCGTAAACACGTTGGGCCGATCCCATGTCAAAACTCTTTGGCCAGAAATGGAAAGAACGTGATCGCAACAAAATAGAATGGTGTGGTCTTGACTTGTGTTTGTGGAGGGATGGACGAGGACAAGCCACACAAAGGTGACACTGAAAATATCAGGCCAAAACCATCTTATATTGAGCACCCAAAATTACTGACTATTTGGACCTTTAATCACTCAGTCCCTCAACTCCCAAGTTGTAAAATGGAGATGATGATAATACCTCCACCATGAGTTTTATAAAGATATATTAAAGTCCGTGAAGGACAGAGATAATATATTTATGAGCACCACAGAAAAGCTTGTGAGGAAATAAATAATTCTGTCTTCAGAGCAGGAATTGAACAGTATACAGTAAACAAGACCTAGAGCCACACATTAAAAAATGAGGAGAAAATAAAATATTGAATAGCTGGGCGGGGATCTTGTGGCAAAAATAATATGGGCTCATGTAACTAAAAGTTGTATCATAATTCATATGCATAAGAAGGGCAAATTAAATTTGCCCAGGAAACCTTAATTCTGGAATTTTCTAACTTATAAGGGCTTGGTTTTGTGATCTTAAAGTTTTCTTAACTCTGGGTGGGATGGAATATATGTGTGGGGGGAGGTTAGCCGGGGCACTCTTGTCCCAGCTCCAAAACCTGCAGCCACTCCTCCAACACTGAAGTCTCATCTCTTGCTGATTGCAATGGAAGACAATGTATGAAATAGGGTCTACCATGCTTAGCATCTCCTAACCCCACTCTCCTAGCCACTAAAGAGGAAGATCACATTCTGATCCTGACAGAACAAGAGTACATACTCCAAGGATTCCCTTCAGAAGGTGACTTAGATCCTCAGAGAGAAAACGCAAATCTCAGGGATGGAGAAAAAGAAAAATCACATTATACAATTGTTTCTCTTCCACAATATTGTGCACAGAATAGTTTTAAATGGAAATCTTTCTTTGGCCTTTTGGCTGTTGTGTAATGACACACACTGGGAACCTTTGGTATTTTATTTCACCCGTGAAATGTCTAGCAAATGTCTTAACTGATTACTCTTAAAAGAAAATCTTCTCATATTGAGCCTCGGTATGCCAAGTTCCATTCTGAAGTGAATATTTTAGGCCCAGTTATAAACTGTGAAGAAGAGAGGCTATAAAAGAAGCATAGAGACAAACTTAAAGGGCCAGATCCTCAATTTGTGTAAACTGGTGCAGCTGCATTGATTACAATGGAACTATGCCACTAAGCGGTTCAGGCAGTATGCTCCAGGAAACCAGACATTCACTGGGATTCAGGAGAGCTGCATTTTAGTCCATGCTTTCCCATCAGCCTTCTATGTGATTTTGGGCAAGTCACTTCCCTTCCTGCAGCCTCTGTTTCTCTTTCCATCCGATGTCTGTTTATACTGCATTCCCTCTGGAGCAAGAACTTTCTCTTTATATGTGTTGTTAAAGTGTCTAGCACTGTTGGATAGTGGTTTCATTTGGGGCCTCTGTCATAACTATAAAGGGAAGGGTAATAGCTGTCCTGTGTACAGTACTATAAAACCCCTCCTGGCCAGAGACTCCAAAATCCTTTTCCCTGTAAAGGGTTAAGAAGCTCAGGTAACCTGGCTGGCATCTGACCTAAAGGACCAATAAGGGGACAAGATACTTTCAAATCTTGGGGGGGGGGGAAGGCTGTTGTTTGTGTTCTTTGTTTGGGAGTGTGTTCGTTCGCGGGACTGAGAGGGACCAGACATCAACCCAGGTTCTCCACATCTTTCTAAACAAGTCTCTCCTATTTCAAACTTGTAAGTAAATAGCCAGGCAAGGCGTGTTAGTTTTCCTTTGTTTTTCTCAACTTGTAAATGTACCTTTTACTAGAGTGTTTATCTTTGTTTGCTGTACTTTGAACCTGAGACTAGAGGGGAGTCCTCTGAGCTCTTTAAGTTTGATTACCCTGTAAGGTTAATTTCCATAC
Source organism: Malaclemys terrapin pileata (assembly GCF_027887155.1). Lineage (NCBI taxonomy): Eukaryota > Metazoa > Chordata > Testudines > Emydidae > Malaclemys > Malaclemys terrapin. Next base: position 56,571,731 of record NC_071509.1, read on the forward strand.
TGATTTTACAGAGATGATTTTTACCTTTTTCTTTAATTAAAAACCTTCTTTTTAAGAACCTGATTGATTTTTTCCTTGTTCAAGATCCAAGGGGTTTGGATCTTGATTCACCAGGAGTTGGTGGGAGGAAGGAGGGGGGATGGTTAATTTCTCCCTGTTGTAGATCCCAGGGGGGTTGGAACTGATTCACCAGGAGTTGGTGGGAGGAAGGAGGGGAATGGTTAATTTCCCCTTGTTTTAAGATCCAAGGGGTTTGGATCTGTTTTCACCAGGGATTTGGTGAAGGTTTTTTTCAAGGTTTCCCAGGAATGGAATCCATTTAAATGGTGGCAGCAGAACCAGAGCTAAGCTGGTAGTTAAGCTTAGAAGTTTTCATGCAGGCCCCTACATTTGTACCCTAACATTCAAAGTGGGGATCCAGCCTTGACAGCCTCAAAGATCTATTGAAATACAAACAACAATTTGGTGATTGATAGTTGCTGAGGATATGGCCCAAAGAGCTCCCTTTGGGCTAGACAGGGCTAGGTACATAGATATTTAAGTGTCTCAAAAAAAGATGCAGGTACGTACCTAGTGAGATTTTTAAAAGTTCAGAGACACCTCACTCTCTCCACTTTTCCTTTGGGTAGGGTACTTGAAGCTTAGGTTAGCATTCCTATGGGTATGACTCCTTGCCCAAGGCTTAGGGTTTCCCAGGCGGAAGGGTACTTGCTGCTAGGGTTAGGATTCCTAGGGGTAGAAGTCCCTGCCCTAGGGTTAGGGTGCCTAAGGGTAGGGCAATGGAGCTATGGTTAGGATACATAGATATAGAATATTTTGAGCTAGCGTTAGGGTTCCTATGGGTAGATTCTCCGCACAAGGTTTAGGGTTTGTATGTGTTGGGTACTTGAAGACAGGTTTAGGGTTCCAATGTGTAGGGTACTTAGAGCTAAGTTTAAGGTTCCTCCGGGTATGGTACTTGAAGCAAGGGTTAGGGATCCAATGAGCAGGGCTCTTATGGGTAGGGTACTTGAAACCACGGATAGGTTCCCTTGGGTCATCTACTTTGAGCTAAGGTTAGATTTCCTATGAGTAAGCCTCCCTGCCCTAATGTTAGGGTTCCTCTGGATATGGTACTTTGAAGTAGGGTAAGGGTTAGGAGGGCTAGGGACACCATCCCAGCATCAGGTATCCTAGGGGTAGGCTACTTGGTATTAGTGTTGGGCTTCCTATGGATAGAGTTCTTGCTGCTCGGGTAAGGGATCCTATCGGTAGGATACTTGGAGCTAAGTTTAGGGATCCTACAGGTAGGATATGTGGAGCTAAGGTGAGGGATTCTATGGAGAGGGCTTCTCACCCTAGGGTTAGGATTCCTATGGGTAGGATCCTTGGATCTACAGATAGGTATTCTATGAGTAGGGGTCCCCATCAAGAGTTACGGTACCTTTGGGTAGAGTTTTTGTAGCTCCTGTTAGAATTCCTGTGGGTAGGCTACTTGGAGCCTGAGCTCCATGGGTCTATCCTATGGGTCAGTCACTCCATAACAGGGGTTATGGGTCCTTTGGGTAGTGCAGCTAGCATTAGGCTTAGGATATTTTGAGCAGGAGTTGTCATTCCTATGGGTAGAGCGAAGAGCACTACATTATTCCAGGCTCCAGGAATCCTACATCTAGCAACCCAAAGCCAAGACACGGAGCCTACTCTTAGGGACCGTAACTCCAGCTCCAAGTACACTGTGCATAGTAATCCAAACCCTAGCGCTGGTAACTGTACCAGAGGAAGCCTAACCCTAGTACCACATACTTTACCCACAGTAACCCTACCATTAGGGAGAGGATCCATTTGCCCTACTGAAGGGAATCTTAACCCTATCTCCAAGTACCCTACCCAAGGGACCCTAAATCCTTGGATGGGGAGATGTATCAAAGGGAACCTGAACCCTATAGTGGTGAGTCCTATGGAGGGAAACCCAAAATCTAGGGCAGGGAGCCCTAACCAAGGGAACCCTAACCATAGCTCCAAGTACCGAACCTAAGGGAACCAACCCTAAACTCTATGAACAGAGCTCTACACATAGCTCCAGTTATCCTACCCATATGAATCTTACCCATAGCTCCATGTACCCCACCCCAAGGAACCGTAACCCCAGTGTGGGTAGCCCTAACGATATCAACCTTAACCCTTGGATGGGGAGCACTACCCATAGAAACCCTAACTCTAGCTCCAAGTACTCAACATATAGAACCCTAAACCTAGAATGGGGAATCCTATAAACAGGAACCCTAACCCTGGATCAATGTACCCTACCCATAGGAATCCTAACCCTAGACTGGGGAACCCTACTCATAGGACCCCTAACCCTACCTTCAAGTACTCTATCCTTGGGAACCCTAAACCTAGGGTGGAAAGCCCTATACCTAGCAACCCTAACCTTAGCACAGGAAACCCAACACATTCAACCTAGTTCCATGTACCCTACATATAGGAACACTAACCCTAGCTCCAAGTACCCTACCCCAAGGAACCCTATCCCTAAGGCCAGAATCCCTACCCGTAGGAATCCTAACTCTAGATACAAGCATCCTACCCTTAGGAATCTTAGCTGCATGTTGGGGACCCCTATCCATAGGACCCCTTCCCCTAGTTCCATGTACCCTACTCATATATCCCTAATCCTAGGATGCAGAGCCCTTCCCATAGGACCCTGAACCCTAGGATGGGGAGCCCTACCCATAGGAACCGCAATCCTTGTGCCAGGTCCCTACTCATAGCAACCTCAACCCTAGCTCCAAGTACTATACCCATAGGAAGCCTAAACCTAAGGTGGAGAGGCCTTCCCATAGGAACACTAACCTTAACTCCAAGTACCCTATTCATAGGAACCCTAACCCGAGGACAGGGCTCCCTACATATAGGAACCATAAACCTAGCTCCAAGTACTACACCCATGGGAAGCCTAACCTGGGTCCAGAGATACTACTCTTACCAACCCAAACCATAGAGCAGGGTACACTACCCACAGAAACCCTAATCCTAGCTCAAAGGACCCTGTCCATAGGAACCTTAACGCTAGCTCCAAGCATCCTACCACCTAGCTCCAAGAACCATAACAAAAGCAACTCTAACCATAGGGCTGGGAGACCTAACCATAGGGACCCTAACCCTAGGTCCAAGTACCCTATATTTAGGAACCCTAGCCAGAGGTTGGGGAGCCCTATCCATAGGAACTCTAACCTTAGCTCCAAGTAGCCTACCTATAGGAACCCTAAGAGTACATGACCATACCCATAGGAACCCTAAGCCCATCTCCAAGTACCCTAGACATAGAAACCTTAACCCAACTTCAAGTACACTACCCATAGGAACCCCAAGCCTAGATCCAAGTAGCCTACCCATTGGAACCCTCAGCCTAGGGTGGAGAGCCTTTCCCATAGGAACCCTAAGGATGGGGAATTCTACCCATAGGAACCATCACCCTAGCTCCAAATACCCCACCCACAGGAACTCTAAGCCTAGTTCCAAGTAACCTACCCTTAGGAACCTAATCTAATTCTAGGGCCAGGTGCCCTACCTGTAAGAACCCTAAAGCTAACTGTAAGTATCCTGCTTATAGGAACCCTAACCCTAGGGTGGGGAGCCATAACTATAGGAACCCTAACCCCAGGTCCAAGATCCCTATTAAACCCTAACCCTTGGTCAGGGACCCTTCTCATAGGAAGCCTAACCCGAGTTGCAAGTAATCTACCATAGGAACCCTACCAGTATCTCCCTACCCAGTGGACCCAAAACCTAAGGCAGAGAGCTCTGCCCATAGGTACACTAACACTAGCTTCAATTCCTCTTCGCAGAGGAATCCGAACCCTAGGGTGGGGAGCCATACCCAGAGCAATCCTAACCCTAGCTCCAGGTACCATACCCAGAGGAGTCCTAACCCCAGCACCACATGCCCTAAACAAGGGAACTATAACTATATGGTGGGAAGCAGGGAATCTTACCTCCAAGTGCCGTACCCAAGGGAACTCTAACTCTAGTTTAAATTACTCTACCTAGAGGAACTTAAACCCTTGGGCTTGGAGCCTTACCCAGAGAAACCTGAGCCCTACCCAAAGAATCCCTAACCCTAGCATGGGAAGCCTTACCCAGAGGAACACAAACCCTAATTTCAAGTACCCCACCCACAACATCCTAACCCTAGCTCGAAGTATCTATCCAAGGGAACCCTAACCCTAGCTTCAAGTACCCTATGCATTGCACAAATCCTTGGGCCAGTAGCCCTACCCTAAACCAATTAACCCTGTCCCTAGCGCCAAGTACACTAACCAGAGGAATCCTGTCTTTAGCTACAAGTACCCTATCCAGAGGTATCCTAACACTTGGTAGGAGAGACCTAACCAGACATATCCCAATTTTAGGTGGGGATTCCTACCCAGAGGTACCCTAACCCTAAGGTGAGGAGCCCTACCCAGAGGAACCCTAATTCTATGGCGGGGAGCCTTACCCAAGTGAACTCAGGTGGGGAGTCCTACCCAAGGGCACCCTAAGACTAGCTCCAAGTACCCTCCCCAAGGGCAGCCTAATTGTAGCCCAAAATATCCTACCCAATGGAACCCTAAGGCGGTAAACCCTACTCAAGGGAACCATAATTCTAGCTCCAACTACCATACTGAAAGGCACCCTAAGTCCCTACCCAAGTACCCTACCCAAGGTAAACCCAACATTAGGACAGGAAGCTCTGCCAATATGAACACTAAACCTAGTGTCAATTACCTTACCTACTGAAATCCTAAACCTAGAGTGGGGAGCCCTACCCAGAGGAACCTGAACCTTAGCTTCAAATACCCTACCCCAGGAAACCCTAATTATAGCTAGAAGTACCCTACCCCAGAGAACCCTAACGCCGGGAGTCCTACCCAGATGAACCCTTACAATAGCTGCAGGTATCCTTCACATAGAAATCCTAACCCTATCTCCAAGTACCTACCTACAGGAACCCTAAGCGTAGATTGGGGAGCCATACCTTTTGGAACCCAACCCCTAACTTTGAGTAGTCTACCCATAGTAAACCTACCCTTTGGGTGCACAGCCATACTTGTAGGAACCCTACCCCTAACTCCAAGTGCTATTCCCATAGGCTCCTACCCCTATCTCCACAGACCCTACCCATCAGAACCTAACCCTGCAGTGCAAAGTTCTACCCTTAGAAACCAAACCCTAGCTCTAAGTACCCTGCTAATAGTGACCCTAACCTTAGGTCTGGGTGCTGTATCCATAGGAACCCTACTTCTAGATCTAAGTACCCTTCCCATAGGCACCCTACCCATAGCTCCAAGGACCCTACTTATAGGGACTGTAACTCTAGGGCACAGAGCACTACCAATAGGAAGCATAACCTAGGACGCTAAGTCCTACCCATGAGAATTGTAATCACACCACCAAGTACCCTAACCATAGAAGCTAAATTCTAGCTCCAAATACCCGTATCATATGAACCCTTAACCTTGGGCAGGAAGCACTACCCATAAGACCCCTAATTTGTGTGTGTGTGTGTGTATGTATCCCTACCCATAGAAACCCTACCCCTAGCTCTAAATATCCTAGCCATAGAAACAAAACCCATAACTTAAGTACCCTATCCATAGCAATCCTAACCCTAGGGTGGGGACCCATTGTTATGCTTATAAGAAGCACATTAGATATTTTTTTCAGGTGAAAAGGCAATATCCCTTTCTTAATGATTCCCGACATCCTGTTTGCCTTTTTGACTGCTGCTGCACATTGATGCTTTCAGAAAACTATCCACAATGACTCCAAGATCTCTTTCTTGAGTGGTGTCAGCAAATTTAGACCCCATCATTTTATTGGGATTATGTTTTCCAATGTGCATTACTTTGCATTTATCAACATTGAATTTCATTTGCCATTTTGTTGCCCAGTCACCCAGTTTTGAGAGATCCTTTTGTAGCTCTTTGCAGTCTGCTTTGGGCTTAACGTATCTTGAGTAGTTTTGTATCATCTGCAAATTTTGCCATTCCACTGTTTACCCCCTTTTACAGATAATTTATGAATACATTGAATAGGACTGGTCCCAGTACAACCCCTGGGGGACATCATCATTTACCTCTCTCCATTTTGTTTCCTATCTTTTAACCACTTACCAATTCACGAAAGGATCCTTTCCCTCTTATCTCATGGCAGCTTACTTTGCATAAGAGCCTTTGGTGAGGGACCTTGTCAAAGGCTTTCTGAAAATCTAAGTACACAATATCCACTGGATGCCCCTTGTTGACTCCCTCAAAGAATTCTAATATATTGGTGAGGCATGATTTCCCTTTACAAAAACCATGTTGACTCTTCCCCAACAAATTATGCTCATCTATGTGTCTGACAATTCTGTTCTTTACTATAGTTTCAACCAGTTTGCCCAGTACTGAAGTCAGGCTTACAGGCCTGTAACTACTAGGATCACCTCTGGAGCCCTTTTTAAAAATTGGCATTGCATTAGCTATCTTCCAGTCATTTGGTGCAGAAGCTGATTTAAATGATAGGTTACAAAGTACAGGTAGTAATTTTGCAATTTCACATTTGAGTTCCTTCAGAACTCTTGGGTGAATGCCATCTGGTCCTGCTGACTTATACCTGTTTAGTTTATCAATTTGTTCCAAAACCTCCTCTAATGACATCTCATGGTTCTTGGTGCTAGGGTTTAGGATTCCTAATGGTAAGGGTTCCCACCCTAGCATTAGGTTCCTTATGAGTAGGATACATGGAGCTAGGTTTAATGGGTTCTTAGGGTACTTGGAGTTAGGGTAAGGGTTCCATTGATTTTGCTTGTGAAAAATCCCACTAGGTGTCTCTAATACCTTTAAAACTCTGGCACTTAGTCTAATAAATTTGTATTCTTTTTCCATGTAATCAATTTGCCGCTAAAGAGTTAATAATATGCAACTGTTGTAGTCCCTAGGGACAAAAGCCACTGCAGATGGCCAGGTGATATTCTGTGATCCTCCAGGGTTTGGCCATGAAACCTATTTTAGAGAGGGCAAAATCTTCCTACCAACAGAACAGTGTGGGCGGAATGTTTCCATCCCTCAGCTGTGGGAAACAGGTTAGCAGGAAAGATTGATCTGGCCCATTGCCAGACTACAAGGATGTGATTCTAAGATAGTTTTAAAAGGTGTTATAAATGTAATCTAAAGAGTTCCCATTTTTGTCCATTATAAACTAAATAGATTCTGAATTATGTTTAATACAACATTGCTACATAAATATCTATAAAGAGGCTGTTATAACTTAAGGAAAACTATCAGTTTCAGTAGGGAGATAGCACTAAGTTCCTTCCGATAATCAGAAACCCAAACCTTTTATTTATTTTACTGTGAAAGATGCATAGCAGTAAAATGAATACTTGTCCTCATTTATGGTGCATAATGTTCGCAACTGGTATTAGAAGATGAAAACAATATTAGATTCAGAGGAATGATTTCCTTAACTGAATATCTTGAATGTATTCTGTGCCCTGCATCACTAAGAATGGTGGATAAAATTGGTATAGAGTTTCATACAAGTCAGATACATTTTTTAAGCTGATACCTTATTAACATATTCTGACATCTTTGTTTCATAACAACTTTCATACCCCATGAATTATTTGGCTCTGTCAATATGAAGAGAAGATATTTCATGCTTCTTCAGTAAAAAAAGCTTATGGGCACATCTGCACCATCAGTCTCTCTCCTAAGTTTATTGAACACACAAACATCAAAGTCATTAAAGGACAGAGTTTGGTTTTCATCCTGAAATGAATTCAGATAAGAGTATCATAACTTATAGACATTAATCTTGGAGATACATCAAATGTGGGAAGTGAACAGATAATCAGAAGATTTGTTTTGAAGGGTAAATATTCAGAAATCAATAGAAACTTTTATAGGCAAAGTTAAATTATATTCAGTTTGTATGTGTGAGAGAGAGAGACCTCTAATATGACTCACTTTGTTTTCTACATTCTTGTTCCCTAAATTCTTTTTAGTGAAGTTTAGCATTTGTATATTTTGTACCATAATTATTTGCAGCTCTCATGTTTTTCCCCCTATGATACTGTTGTGCAGAACTTTTAAAGCTTTGGATTATCACAATTTTTTTTAAAGTATGGAATTTAATTTTTTAGTGTGCTGTGTTTTCAAAAAAGAAATGGACTATCGTATTTTCTGCAATAATGCCCATAGAATCATAGAAGTGTAGGACTGGAAGGGAGCTCACTAGGTCAGCCCCCTGCACTGAAGGCAGGACTAATGAATAACTAGACCATTCCTGACAGGTGTTTGTCTAACCTGTTCTTAAAAACCTCCAATGACGGAGACTCCACAACTTCCTTAGGCAATTTGTTCCAGTGCTTAACTGCTCTGACAGTTAGGAAGTTTTTCATAATGTCCAATCCCTCGCTGCAATTTAAGCCCATTGCTTCTTGTCCTAGCCTCAAAGATTAAGGCAAACAATTTTTCACTTCCTTCTTGTAACATGAGATCATATAGTTTAAAAACATATTGAGAGCCTATTTTGACTTTGGAAGTGAGGAGTTCATAGTGCTGATTTTGCATCTGGTATATTCTGGGAGGGATTCCTGTCAATATTCATCCTGATTTACAACAACCACTCTTATTACCATTCTGGACCTCTCCGAAACTGAGTTTGCCATCAGGCCAAACTGTGGAGTGATTCTGACAGAACAAGGAGCAATGGTCTCAAGTTGCAGTGGAGGAGGTTTAGGTTGGATATTAGGAAACACTGTTTCACTAGGAGGGTGGTGAAGCACTGGAATGCGTTACCTAGGGAAGTGGTGGAATCTCCTTCCTTGAAGGTTTTTAAGGCCCGGCTTGACAAAGCCCTGGCTGGGATGATTTAGTTGGGAATTGGTCCTGCTTTGAGCAGGGGGTTGGACTAGATGACCTCCTGAGGTCCTTTCCAACCCTGATATTCTATGATTCTATGACATGCATAAATGGGGACAAGAATCACACTACTCAGTTTATGATTACTTCTGACCTCAGCTAAGGAGTTTGAGGTGGTCTTACAAACCAAAGTTGTGCCAGTTTTAATAGATCCTTAGGCTATGTCTACACTTACACTGCTACAATGGCACAGTTGCAGCATTGCAGCTGTGCTGCTGTAACATTTCAATATAAACACTCACTACAGTGATAGGGGGATGCACATATGGCTGAGGGGTGACTTTGATCATACGAGTCCCGAATTTGAGGTGTAGTCTTCAATGTGTTTTAGTGAGACTTCAGGCTCTGCTGAAGTTTAAGCCCAACGACAAGGGGAGAAAGGCAGAAAAAATAAAGGACTCAGTGTGATGCACTGTACCTCAAAGTACCACCCTATAGCCCTCATATCATGATTGGTATATTGTTGTGATATTTCAAAGCATGTCTTGCAAGGTATCATATGAAAGGTCATGATTTGCTGAAACTCATTGTTCTGTCAAAATATGTGTATCATCATTGTATATGGAATTATGATAGTCTGCTATATGGTTGAAATTGAAATATGTTCTGTGTCCAGGAGATCCCCACAGCTAGCTCTCCAATGGCAACAAAGGAGGTGACCCACATCCAAATGGGTGTTAAGTGACCATCACGAGCCATTGACCAGTAGGGGAATTGTAAACAGAGATTTACAATTCTGTAAGATACAGTGGTGCAAGCACCACACACACTCTGTGACTCAGCAAGGCCCACCGGGACATGTCTGGGCCAATATCTTTCCTGGGACATGAATTGAGAATATAAAATAAGGGACAGTGGCACCATGAGACCACCTCTTTCCTCCCCCACCTACTATGAAGACAACAGGAACTCTGGGAAGACAAAGACTTTGAACTGGGGAGACAGGTCCTAGGCTCAGAAGGGAATTTAGCCTGTGTATTAAGAACTGTAACCTGCCTGCAACATCCAATGGGGTGAGAAAAGTTGTTTGATTTAAATGTTGCTTAGTCAGGAAGTTTAGGATTTAGAATGTGTGTTTACTTTTTATTTCTTATGTACCTATCTCTGACCTTTATATATACCACTTGTAATTGCTTAGAATCTATCTTTCTGTAGTTAATAAACTTGTTTTCATGTTTTATCTTTACCAATGAGTTTGTCTAGTGCTTGGGGAATCTGCTCAGATTACAAAGGCTGGTGTATATCCACTATCCTTCGATGAAGTGGTGAACTAATTAATGAGCTTGCATTATTCAAGAGAAGGTCTTGAGCAGTGTAAGACAGGACATTTCTGGGGATGCAAGGCTGGGGAGGATTTGGTGGTGTCTCCTTCTGTATAGGTCATGAGTGGCTTAGAGAGCATTCATGCAACTTAGTTGGGTGTGTGTCTGCATTTTGTAGACTGAGTGATCACAATGCCTGGAGAGGACTGCTGCTTGTCACTAGCAAAGCATCATAAGAGACAGCTCAGGCCAGAGAGTTAAAGGGGCACCGTGGTACCACAGTTCCAGGTTGTACCCCAGGGATTCCCTGACACTCTGTGAGAGAGAAAAGAAGAGAAATTGAGGGATTTGGAGGTTGGATATAGTGATTTAAATCTTCAAGTTAAAGAAGGCACAAGTAATGCTAACATTCACCCTCAATTCAGAATTTCCTTATTGGTGTTTATGAATAAGCAGCTAGAATCCCAGGAAATTATCTCTACTTATAGCTTGTTTTACTTGACTATATATATGGCTAACTCTTTCCTAAAATGACTGCATTTATAGATATAGGGCTTGAGTGTGTCTTTGGAAAAATTCTCTCCTCTGCTGCTCCAGACTTCCTCCCTTCCCTTGGCTCTCCAAAGACCTCTTTTTCCCCCACCCCCAAAAACCTCTCCTTGCTTTCATTTCACTCTCTCCCCCTGTGAAAGGATGTGTACCCTGCACAGACACCAGAGGGGTTGACAGAGACTGAGAGTGCTAGTAATCTCACTAATTGCACTTGAGGAGGGTGTGGTCAGGTGAAGGGGATGGACTTGAAAGAGGAGAAAGATGGTTAGTTGGGAGAGAAGGTAAGAAGGGCAGACAGGCTGCTCCCGAGGGAAACCTGAAACCCTAGAAAGGTAGAGAACTGTGCCACCTCTTGACAGAAGACAGATGTGAGGACATTGCATTATAGCGGACGGGGAGGTTCAGTCCACTTGGAGCTGAAAAGTTATATTTTTGTTGGATATGTTAAAAGGACTTTGTGGCCCTTGCCCATGTCTTGGCCGGAGTGTCAGGCCACTCCCAAGGCTGGAATACACTGAAGAACACAAGAGGGAAGTGGAGGCACAGCAATGTTGCAACTAGTCATGAGGAGATATGTAGGGATGGCAGCTGAGCTACCCCCTACCCCAAAACCCTTCAGCCTCACAATATCCTACTTGTCCCCCTCAATCTCTTTGACATTCCCACTCTCAGTCCCCACTTCTAACATTGACATCCTGAGCACCCTGTCTTATCCCAGATAACTCTGCCTTTTTCCATCTCTCTCTACCTCCCTCTGATGTCCTCTGTCTAGCACCCTATCCCTGCCTCAGCCCTCCGTATTTGTCCACTGGCTGCCCTTCACTTATATTTTTATGTTGCTATCACTAAAGCAATTTGGGTTTGAAAAAGTCTTGCTGCCTCACACATTATCACTCTTATTTATATTGCAGAATTGGTGATACCACTATCATTTCCATGGCAATAAATTGTCAGAAACCCAGGATTAAAAATTCAGGAGTTGATCAGAAGGAGAAATTAAACAGTGAGAGGTGGAGTCCCTTCTTAAAACATAATAGTCAATAATAGGAAAGAAAAAAAATCAAGCCACCCTACTCAGTTTTTTCTCATATATTTGTTTCCTGTAGGAGATTACAAGTATCAGCAATATTTTAGCAGAAAATGCAGAGGCACTTAGGACAGCTATGGTGAAAGTAAGCAGCACTTCAGTTATATTCAGCAAAACACTTTCAATTTCCAAGTCTTTTAAAAAAAAAGAGAGAGAAAAGAAAGCTAAGATGTATCTATCCAAATCGGGGACAGCTTTGGCCCTTGCTACCTTTTGTATATTATAATTGCTTCTTTTGACATAGGCTCTTGGAATATTTTGGAGGGGAAGGGATGTTAGAGACACAGGACTCAGTCCCTAGCTGTGTCAGAACTGTGTTTGGGGCACTGCCAGTGGGGAGAGGTACAAAAGTGGATCTCTAATAACTTTCTCCCTATCTCCCCCAATCCTGGAGCTGATTCCTGGAGCTGATTCTAAGGCCTGGTCTACACTACGAGGTTAGGTTGACTTTAGCCACGTTAGGTCGATTTTATAATGAATGTGTCTACACATCCAACACCGACCTAAAGGGCTCTTAAAATTGACTGCTGTACTTCTCCCAAATGAGGGGAGTTTTCAGACTCCATGCAATCCTCCTGCACTGATAGGTCATGGCTGAATGCATGGAGGTATTCGGTGGCAGAGGACAGGAAAGCATACAATGCGCATGATCAGAACATGCAGGAGGAGATGCTGAGGCTAATGGGGGAGCAAACTGACATGATGAGGTGCTGGTGGAGCTGCAGGAAAGGCAACTAGACTACAGACCCCCGCTGCAGCCATTGTGTAACTGCCTGCCTTCCTCGCCAACTTCCATATCCTTCTCATCCAGACGCCCAAGAACGCGGGGGGGGGGGGCCCCCTCCGGGCACCCTGCCACTCAACTCCAGGGGATGGCCCAAGCTGTCATTCAAACAGCTTTGATTTGATTTTTAAGCAATGTGAACTTGTCCTTCCCTCCTCCCCCACCCCAACCCATTATCAAACCCTTTGTACATCCAGGCTTCCTTTTACTAGTCAGAATTGTCAGTGATCTCAAGTTTTTTTTTAATAAATAAAAAATGAATGGATTCAGAACAATAGGGACTTTATTTCCTTTGCCAGCTGTGGTTGAAGGTGGGAAGCGGATTGGCTTACATTCACCAAAGGGGGCAAAAAGAAGAACAGGAGTACTTGTGGCACCTTAGAGACTAACAAATTTATTAGAGCATAAGCTTTCGTGGACTACAGCCCACTTCTTCGGATGCATATAGAATGGAACATATAATGAGGAGATATATATACACACATACAGAGAGCATAAACAGGTGGGAGTTGTCTTACCAACTCTGAGAGGCCAATTAATTAAGAGAAAAAAAAAAAAAAAAAAAAAAACTTTTGAAGTGATAATCAAGCTAGCCGAGTACAGACAGTGTGATAAGAAGTGTGAGAGTACTTACAAGGGGAGATAGTCAACGTTTGTAATGGCTCAGCCATTCCCAGTCCTTATTCAAACCGGAGTTGATTGTGTCTAGTTTGCATATCAATTCTAGCTCTGTAGTCTCATCAAGGACAAACACCCACAACTGTCACACCATAGCCTGGTCAGTCATGAAACTGTTTTTCAAAGCCTCTCTGAGGTGCAGCGCGTCTCGGTGTGCTCTTCTAATTGCCCTGGCATCTGGCTGTTCAAAATTGGCCACCAGGCGATGTGCCTCAACCTCCCACCCCACCATAAACGTCTCCTCCTTACTCTTATAGATATTATGGAGCACACAGCAAGCAGGAATAACGATGGGAATATTGCTTTTGCTAACCTACTCAGCAAACTGCGCCAGTGCCCTTTTAAACATCCAAGGGCACATTCTACTACCATTCTGCACTTGCTCAGCCTATAGTTGAACTGCTCCTTACTGCTGACCAGGTTGCCTGTGTATGGCTTCATGAGCCATGGAAGCAAGGGGTAGGCTGGGTCCCCAAGGATAAATATTGGCATTTCAATATCGCCAACGATAATTTTCTGGTCTGGGAAGAAAGTCCCTTCTTGCAGTTTTCCGAACAGCCCAGAGTTCCGAAAGATGGAAGTGTCATCCATCTTTTCCCACCATCCCACCTTGATGTCAGTGAAACGGCCCTTGTGATCCACCAGTGAACGGGGAGACTTTGGCAAATTAGTAAAGTGCCTAAAACCACTATGGCGTATTGTTAAAAGCAAGCTATTAAACAGTTTCAGCTTGACCAAGGCAGGAGGGGTGTGGGGAGTTTTGGGTACCACAGAAAAGGCAGCTTGATCCCGTGTCCTTCCTGATAAGAATTGTGTTGAAGATGCTGATACATGCATTTTAAAAGAGCAGGATATGCCCCAGGAATGTCTATTGGGGATTCAAGGCTGCAAACTCTGGAAAAACCCACACCTGGTTAATCAATTATCAGAAGGAACCTCTTGCTTGATCATTGAAACTTCTTACTTATCAAGGTTTCTTTAAGGGACATATCATTCTATTACTAATATATAAATAAGGGGAAAAAGCTTGAGATAGTTGGACTCATTTGGGGACTCTTTTTAACTCTTTTTGGACTCTCCCTCTGGATACATCTTGCAGTCCCCACCGGCAGACGGAAGATTTGGCCACTGGAAGCCTGCCGCTGTGTCACTTGAAAGCCACACTCAGATTTGGTAATTATCAAGGGTTGGGGGTGTTTTACTAATCTTGTTGCATACGTGTGTAAGTGCTTGAGACTAAGTAAAGTTTAGCTTTAAGTGAAAGCAGTCTTGTGTTGTCCTGTTTGTGCCAGCCATCTATTGGTCGGACGGCTGTGTCTCCCCTGATTTATTTCCTGACACCTCCTCGCACAGAGTAAAAGTTACCAAGAGCTTTGGGTTGAACGAACCCCGGGTAACACCAGTGCTTGCAACACCATTGAGAAGTAACCCTGGCAGTTTATGTACTCTTTGGCAAGGTGGTCTGGTACCAAGATAGGGATATGCATTCCGTCTATCACCACACCACAGTTAGGGAACCCCATTGCAGCAAAGCCATCCACTATGCCCTGCACATTTCCTAGAGTCACTACCCTTCTTAGTAGAAGGGTATTGATTGCCCTGGCTACTTGGATCACAGCAGACCCCACGGTAGATTTGTCCACTCCAAATTGATTCCCAACTGACCAGTAGCAATCAGGCGTTCCAAGCTTCCACAGGGTTATCACCACTTGCTTCTCAACTGTCAGGGCAGGTCTCATCTTGATATTCCTGCACTTCAGGGTGGGGGAAAGCAACTCACAAAGTTCCTTGAAAGTGGCCTTACACATGCGAAAGTTTCGCAGCCACTGGGAATCATCCCGTACCTGCAACACTATGCGGTCCCACCAGTCTGTGCTTGTTTGCCGAGCCCAGAATCAGCGTTCCACTGTATCAACATGCCCCAATGCTGCCATGATATCCCTATTGCCACATCCCATGCTTTCAGGAACATCTGTGTCCATGTCCTCCTCACAAATTTCATAGACTCATAGACTTTAAGGTCAGAAGGGACCATTATGATCATCTGGTCTGACCCCCTGCATGCTGCAGGCCACAAAACCATCCCTACCCCTTCCCTGGACTCTGCTGTTGAAGTCCCCAATCCTGTGTTTTAGTGATTTCAATTGGCAGAGACCCTCCTCAATACACCATCATCTCATCTCATTAAGACCCTCCAATTTTGCCTGTCTGTCTGACCCAGCGCGTAGAACTGGAAGAATGTCAGAGACTGCTACCATGGAGGTCCTGGACTTTAGTCTCTGACTTAACAGCCTAAATTTAGCCTCTAGGACCTCTCTCCTATCTTTCCCTATGTCACTGGTGCCTACATGGATGATAACCACTGGCTCCTCCCCAGGACTGCACATAAGCCTGTCTAGATGTCTCAAGAGATCCACAATCTTTGCATCCAGCTGGCAATTCATTATGTTGTTCTCCTGGTCATCACAAACCCAGCTATCTATATTTCTAATGATCGAATCCCCTGTTACTATTATCTGTCTCTTAACTGGTGATACCACCCTACTGTGCTCAGAAAGGGAGACTCAACCAAATACTCTTACTCTAAAAGGTGAGCTAACCTGTCTAGTGTCATATGGTGATCTCAAATCCTGCCCACAACCTGAACAAGAAGGGACCTGATTTGAGCCAGAACTGTCTTTTGGCTGCAAGACTTGGAGATTTTTGCCTCATTTTACTAGGCCCCTGGGTGGGTGACCTAGACCTGCGCTCGTTAGGAAGACACTGTTCCCACATCCCCTTATGATGATTGGGTAGAGGAGGTCTTAGCTGCTCTATCAGGATTGGTAGTTGAAGTGTTTGATGTCTTAAATAAAGAGAGCCTGGGAGCTCTGAGTAGAGCCCAAGCTCACAGGAGCACTAGATGATGGAGCCTGATCAGGCTTGGTGGGTCCTTCTCTCTCAGATTCAGGAGAAGCTCTCAGAATGCTCCAAGAGAAGAAGTCTGAAGCGGGCCTCTCTTGCTTTGTGTCCTTTTAGTAAATAAGCAACAGACTGAGCACGCATCAGGGATGTGCCTTACACAAAGTCACTCTAATCAGAAAAAATTGTGATTACCAAAAACTATATTTAAAAGTTATGCGAGAAACTGACAAGAGCCAGCTAAATCAAATCAAGTTCGATCTATCCTTTAAATGTATGGTTCTTTGATCTATCTTTGACTAGGTCTTTGCATCGTACAACTTACAGACATAAAGAAGGAATTCACATAGCTCTGTGAGCATTAATTATTGGTCCTGTCAATTCAATGGGAATATATAGGACATTTAAAGGTGAGGCTCTGAATACATAGATAGATGTAGTAAGTCACTACAAGAATGTAATGCTGAGCCCGGGGAGGGGAGGGGGGTGTCAAGGAAAGGAAGGGCTGCTTTTTCCCCCTTCTTACACTCCAGAGAATGGCACCCCATATGGGGAAATCACTCAAAAAAGGGGGAGAAGAAAAAGAGCAGAGAGGATCTGAGTGGGTAGAGGATGTCCAAATCAGGCAACTGGTAGGGAAATTTCAGAGATACATTTACTCTTTTTAACATAGCATCAATATGACTCAATTGCCTTTAATGCACTATTTAACTGTGCTAAAGAGGTACATTCTGCAGTTAAATAAGACAATTTGCATGTTGCAAATAAACTTTTTTACCCCCGGCTCACGGCCCCCCTAAACTGAAAAGATAATTCAGTCCTCACCCCACTCCTAGAATCCCCTTTCTCCCCCCGCACTCTGCGATACTGAAAGCAACAGTACTGTGTAAGGCTCATTTATTACCATTGTTATTGTTACAAACCTGCCATTGACACGTGCTGTGGAGAGAGGGTTGTATGTGTTCCTAACACTGTGGCTCTGGCACAATTACCATAATTTAAAATGTGCCCTGCTCCATATAATGAGTTTGTCACTCCAACATTGCATTCACTTATACTGCAGTTTGCTGTGCATATATTCCATACACAGAGATTTGCACAGTAGCATGCACAGAATGTTAAATGTGATTAGTACACTAGCATGCAGAGTTTACCTTTAGCACATCTTGTTTGCTTTTTTCCACTTTGTCTTGTAATTTCTTAAGTTGTTCTGGATTTAGTGCTGGATCTGCTTTGCTGTTCATTTCTCGGGATATAGCCAGTTTCTCTTCTTTGCATGCTGCATGGTATGCTTTCTTAGCAGCTTCCACCTCTTTTAGCTTGTTTGCCGAGCCCAGAATCAGCGTTCCACTGTATCAACATGTCCCAATGCTGCCATGATATCCCTATTGCCACATCCCATGCTTTCAGGAACATCTGTGTCCATGTCCTCCTCACAAATTTCCTCGTGCTGGTGGCTCCTAACTAGGCTCTGCACATACTGCAGGATAATGCGCGAGGTATTTGCAATGCTCACAAAAGCAATGTGCAGCTGAGCGGGCTCCATGCTTGCCACACTATGGTGTCTGCATGGATAACCCAGGAAAAAAGGCGCAAAATGATAGTTTGCTGTTGCTTTCAAGGAGGGAGGGAGGGAGGAGAGACTGACAACGTACCCAAAACCACCCGTGACAGTGGTTTTGCCCCATCAGGCATTGGGAGCTTAACCCAGAATTCCAATGGGCAGCGAGGACTGTGGGATAGCTACCCACAGTGCACCGCTCTGTGAATCGATGCTAGCCACAGTATTGAGGATGCACTCCGCCGACCTAATGCGCTTAGTGGGGACATGCACGATCGACTGTATAAAATCGGTTGCTAAAGATCAACTTCTATAAAATTGACCTACTTTCGTAGTGTAGACATGCCCTAAGTTGTGCCAGCTTTTATTGGATGCTTTAGGTTATGTCTATTGCTACAGTGGCACAGCTGCACTGCTATTGCACTTCATTGTAGACCCTCACTACAAACAACAGGTGGGGTTCTCCCATTGCTATAGTTAATCCACCTCCCTGAGAGGTGGTAGGTAGGTCAACAGAAGAATTCTTCCATTGGTTGTCTACACCGAGGAGGGTGCGTGTGTGTGTGAGGTCAGCCTAACTATGCAGCTCAAGAGTGTGGCTTTTTCACCTCTGAGCAATGTTGTGAGGTTGACCCAACTTTTTAGTGTAAACCTGGTCTTACACTTCATTATGTCTCTGGGAATCATGAGTACCTAAGCCACACCTCTTCCTGTCATCTATATTCTGATAGAGTTTGAAGATGGTGGTGTGGAGCATGTTTTAATGAAGGGCTCCCCTATGTTCTGGTCTTCAAAGTATAATGGGTAAAGAAAGAAGGAGAAAGTGAATGAGAAGGAAGAGGTAGTCCTGGCTCATAATTCCTGTCCACTGAAGGGTTAAAAACTAGTGGGTCTCACCTATAAAATACTACTTCTTTCTCTAAGCAAATGGATGCAAAAAAGTTTAAGTAAAGGGTTCATCAAAGTATTTTCTCTTGTGCACTCTGCTATATAGGATCTAATGATCTCCTGCAGAAGTGGGATATGCAGCCATGTTGAGCCCCACAGGAGTTCCAGGCCTCTCAGCTGGCTTTCTCTAGCTCTAATTACAATAGAGCAGTGGTTTTTCAACCTGTGGTCCGCGGATTTCCAGAGGGGTCCGTACCGCCCTTCAAAATATTTTTGGGGTCCACAAATGAAAAAAAGTTTTAAACCACTGTAATAGAGCAAAAAGAATTAGCAGTGCTTCTTAGGCTAGGTCTATACTACCCGCCTGAATCGGCGGGTAGAAATCGACCTCTCGGGGATCGATTTATCGCGTCCCGTTGGGACGTGACAATCGATCCCCGAATCGGCGCTCTTACTCCACCAGCGGAGGTGGTAGTAAGCGCCGCCGACAGAAAGCCGCAGAAGTCGATTTTGCCGCCGTCCTCACAATGGGGTAAGTCGGCTGCGATACGTCGAATTCAGCTACGCTATTCACGTAGCTGAATTTGTGTATCTTAAATCGACTCCCCCCTGTAGTGTAGATGTACCCTTAGACTTTACTAAATCTAGGGTCTGTGTCACTTTTAAAGCTGTAACAGCATTCCTTTCCTCACCCCTGTAATGACAAAGCAGTGCATGCACCATTGCTTACCATAGTTGTTCTCCTGCCCCTTTGTAGTTTCCTCTGACTTTGTAATTGCATAAAAAGAGACAACAGCTGGGCTAATAAATCTGAAATCAGCAGAAGCTGTATAAAATATCTTTGCATACTTAGTGTGATCAAGTTCTTCAAGAACTTGGAGTCTTCAGGGAGAAAAAAAACCCATGCAGCAACAGTAGGGCTAATGCTCTTGGCAGTGAAGCAGATACACTGGATTGTGAGTTTGACATGGTATTTTACAACAGTATCAAAATGTCTCATTTATCAAATACAGACTATGCAAGACACCTAAGTCACCCTGACCTGTACCAAATATGAATATGACAGTATGTCTGTACAGTAGCATACTCAGAACAGTGACAAACAATGGAGATATTATAGCTATATATACACTACAGCTAATAGGCTATCAGCCTTATCAATACCATTTTTCCACATTGATAACTGAGAGTGTAATTTTTATTATTCTGTATTTTCTTTATTTAAATAATAATTAAAAGTAGAAGCAAAAAGCTGTCTCAAAGGCTTTAAGGAAAGGATAATAAGTGTTCTGAGTTGTGGGCAGGGCCGGCTCCAGGGTTTTTCCTGCCCAAGCAGCAAAAAAAAAAAAAAAAAGCCGCAATCGCTTCATTTTTCGGCGGCAATTTGGCGGCACACCGAGAGGGAGTGAGGACCCGTTGCTGAATTGCTGCCGAAGAGCCAGACGTACCTCCCCTCTCCGTTGGCTGTCCCAAGCATATGCTTGCTGAGCTGGTGCCTGAAGCCAGCCCCGGTTGTGGGTAATGGTGTATAAAGTATTTTAAAGACTGTGGACATCCTTCCTACTATCAGCAGCTTTGCTCCCAACAGCTGTAAATTAGGCTGGGATCCCCCACAGGTATATATGCTATTCTCAAGGTATTCAATGCAGTTGGACAGGGCAGATCATTTCATGAGAGGTTGAGTGATGTGTTGGGGGCATAAGTGAAATGTCCCTAGTGAAGTGGAAGGTAATGGAATTTAAAGCTGAATGAGTCTGGAAGAAGGTGTCAGTTTCACCAGCGTATTCTCCCTTAGATTCATTTTAGTTTAGTTCTGAATTTGGCCCAGAAAGATGCTATGATTATGGAGTATGCTCATTCTCTGAGAACCAATAGGTCTTGCTTCCTTAAATGAACCAGTATTATTCTGAATAATAGATAATGATAGCTATGCTTTAGCCTTTGTTACCAAATCTTTTACTAATGGTGATTTTTTGCAGCCTCACAATAAAATGGGAATCAGTAATTTATCTGATTAAATAGTATTAAAACAGGATAATATTTAAATGTAAGCCACCAAAGATATCTCTTTTGAGGGGAAAAAAGTATTTTTGAAAAGGTTTGACTTAATTGATGTCAGGGAGGTTATTAATGGATGATTAAAAAATGGATTTGGAACAACTTTATACTAACACAGCACAGAAAAGAGATTAAAAATGTATAATATGATGAAGCCTTAGTGTTCCATTCAGTCTTGGTAGCTTGTGAAGCATAAGGAAAAGAGACAGATAAAAGATTGCTGAAGGGAATTTCCGCTTCCATCGAAATACAACCTGGTACGTCAATTTTCTCTATATTTGTTGTTTTTCCTATACATAGAAAGTAAACCCAGGAGTCAAGAAGTTATACTGAGTATAGTGACCACATGTAATTGCTTTTTAGGACACCTAGAATATTCTTATTTATCCTGCTCTTTGTAATTGCCTCATCACCCCTTACCACTGCTAGTGGATGATTATTACAGTAAGCAGAAACACTTTCCTCCACCCCAGATTGTAATCCTGATCTTTATGTCATTGTCCTTGAAAAGGCTTTTATATTGTGCTGCCTTCTATGCTGCCCCTAATTGAAAAACCTACTTCTTTAAAGGCTCAATCCAATGTCCGCTACAGTCAATTGGTGTTGGATGAGGTTACTGCTGTCTACCATGTCTCTTCTTCTCTGCACATTTTCTCATTCTCCTTCAAATCCTTCCTTAAAATATTTTTTTCTATAAAGCCTTTCAAGTTTAACCTCTGTAAAGATTCCAAGATTTCTTCCCTACATTGTACTGTCACTCAGTTTTTTCTGTGTCTGACCTAGATTGCAGCTCCTTGGGTAAGCTCTGTATCTCCTTATTTGTTCATATAGCACCAAAGACACATTCAGTTGTCAATCAATACTGTACATAATAAAACACTATGATCGTACATCGCCATAGCTTTGGCTTTATGTTTCAGGCTATTTGGAGGGGCAATAAGAAGTCAGTTTAATGGTTGTGAAATTGCTTAACTGCCAGCCCAGGGGACTGAAATCCTTTATCTTCAGGATGGGTATAAAATAGTATCCTGTTTATTTTAACTACTTGCATTTCCAGCACACTCTCTATTTGTCTGTGTAACTCCTTTGGCCTACGCCTCTAATTCCTGCAGCAGTTGAGGAAAATACTTTCCAAATTCTCTCAAATGAATTCCTATTTGCAACAGTAAAGCATTTGGCTCCGTGACTGAGCCCACAAAAGCTTATGCTCCCAATACTTCTGTTAGTCTCCAAGGTGCCACAGGACCCTCTGTTGCTTTTTACAGATTCAGACTAACATGGCTACTCCTCTGATACTTAATCTCTCATGAGTGCCCCTGCTGGCTGTGTGCATGTCTACACTTTTTGCTTTGTGCTGCTTGCGGTGGTCCCCATTGGCAGTTAATGTCTTGAGCAGGTTTTCAGTGACTCCGCTCTCTGGCCAAGTCACACACAGTCTGTATGTGCGAAACAAAACAGACCCCTTCTGGGGTACAAGTCCAATAGGGCCTATCTCAGTGCACGCAGTATTGCTTTGTCTGAAGCCCTATCCCTGGGCTCAGTTCTAGTCCATAGGGCCTATCACAGTATGCTGGTTCAACCCATCTTCCAGCCCCTTCTGGGCTCTCTCTCAAATGGTCCCTGCTCTGGAATGGAGCAGTGCCTCCAGGGCTTCCTTCCTGGAGACTCTTTGCTTGGTAGCAAGTCTTACTGGCCCCAGCTGTAAGTTCATTCCCGTTCTGGGGGGGATATCAAAGTCTACAAATGCTGACCCTCTTCGGGGTCTTCAGCCCGCTCACTGGGGCCTGTGGAAACTCCCCTTCTTCAGTGCTTTGGCCACTTCCCTAGTGGCTGGTGGGAGGCCTGCCCACCACTCTGAGTCCCAACCCAGGAACCCTATAAATAGCAGCCACATGCTGTGTCCCTTTTAACTCTATGCTACTGTTCCCTGGGCCACTTTCCTGCAGCTCCTTCACCTTTACCTTCACCCTTATCTCAGGGCTGAAGTCTTTCTTGCATTCTGACAGCCAGCCAGGAGGAGCTTCCGTGCTCTCTCCTCCTGCCCCCATCCCTGCCAGTAACTGCTCTGTCCAGGTACTGCAACCAGCCAGGAGCACTGTGCTTACTCATATGGCTACAGCCAGCAACTGCTCTGTCCAGCCTTGCCAGTAGACTGCTTGCCTAGTCCAAGCAGGCCCTTTTATACAAGCCTTCTGGGCCCTGATTGGCTGCTTCCCTGCAGGCTCTTTCTGATTGGCTGTGTCCCATGCAGCTGCTTTAGGCAATTAGGAGGACCTAATATATCCCATCAGAGGCATTAAAGACAGTGGAACTTGTATGCTTAAAGTTAAGTATGTGTACTTCCGTGAATCAGGGCCTTAATTCAGTGACGTGTCCTTGTCATTTAGTTATGTTTTATTTATATAAATATTAAATGCCTGCTTAACATCTCATCATGGTCCTGATCCACTAGTATGTATTCTTTGCCTATACTTCTGTAAATTATGCCCTGATCCTGCAAACACACATATATGTGCTTAACTTTAAGCATGTGAGGAATCCTAATTACTTCAGCAGGATTACTTTCAAGCTTAACGTTAAGCCTTTGAGCCTACAAAATCAGAACCTTAGTTTCTTCAAAATCCTTTTAGATTCATACCTCTCTAACTCTGAGAGCTTGCGGTAGGTGACTATCGACATTTAAAATCTGTTATTGTCCTTACATACCTGTTACATATGCATATTACTCTCATTAACTTCAGTGGGAGTTATACATCTCTGAAGGCAGAATTTGATATTTACAGATTGGAATGAAACTATGAAGCCAGGTGGATCAGCTTTTCTCTCTTTTTTTTCAATAGAGATGGCATGAGTGAACTAGCATTTTTTATTTAATTGTGTAAGAGTCATATTTTTTGTATATACTTGAACTCTATTATCAAAACTTATCCCAAGTGAAAATCTCCAGAAGTCAATGGAATTGCACTGAGAGCATATTTGCTCCAATCTGTTTTTGAGTGACACACTTCTGACTTCAGCCAGTCACCTCAATCAACTGAATTATAGAACTTTTAAGCTGAGACTGTCAACAAGGACATCAATTCTGATGGTGATTTTTGTAATATGGATGCTTCCATGTCTGGACAGTCAGAAATACACTGAGACCACCAGATCACTACTCGATCCTGAACAGCTGTTATATGATATTGTTTTACATTAATTGTACCAACCTGGTGTATTAAAGTGATTAGAATGCTGATTATTTCCCCCAAAATGCTCAGCTCTCCGGGTAATATTCAATATATTTCTATCTGAAAATTTCTTGCCAAATAAAAAATCAAAACTATTTATGAAACTGGTTACGAATAACTTTCAGTTTAAATCCAGACCGAATTAAACTTTACAAGTGACACCAGCATCTTCATTATGTTTACAATCTGCCACACCCCAGCCTTTAAACATACAATTTTCAACAGAGGTTTCATAGCCAAAACAAAGAACCACATCCATCCATATTCGACCAGTAGCTGCAATGTTAAGAATAATTTATCTCATATATATTTCAGAAGGATAATTCTCACATTAAAATAAATATTTGAATATCTTATATATAATAACCAGGAATATTGATGGTGGTATATAACATAGTTTAATATAACACTTGACTTAATTTAAAATGCCAATATTTGCTATGCTAAGGATTATTTCTGCCCCACTCATGAAGAGTACGTCTGTTGTTTGTGTTCACAATTTGGAGGTTTAATTAGATTCCCAACTGCTGTTAGATCAGGTAACAGCAAAGAGTAACACATCTATTTTTTCCAAAATTATTGCAACTCTCTCTTTTGCATGTAGACCTTATTACTGTTATCTATGCTTTTTTTTCTCACAAAGATAGGTTACTGTACTGTATTCTACCCAGACCGACACCTTAAATCCATCTGGAAACCGAAGCAAGAAGCAGTTGTGTTAAGCAGTGCCTCCCACGTTGCATGTCACATGAGTGTTCCAGATCTGCATTGCCTTCCATCTGGCTTATAGGTGGAATTCACAATTTCTGTCTTGAGCTACAAGCCCTAAATGACTGCCTCCTGAGACACTGCCTCTCTTGCTGTATGACACTGCCATGGCTAGGAGTGATCCTCATATGAGCATTAATGCTAGGAGGTTTTTTTATTATTTATTTACATGAAGTGCTTGTTTTTTAATGTTAGGATTAATATTTTCAAGTAACAGTGAAGGGTACCGGGGACCTTCTATTTACTATATGTTCTGTATTTTTCTGAGCTGGATTTTTTTTAGAAACACTATAGAAAAAAAATGTTTTGCCTGAGATGACTTCTTTGGAATCTCAACAGCCTCTTCGGGACAATTCATGTGTTTCATGAAACCTCCTCATTAACTCAACCAAAATGAATTATTATTTTACTATGAAGCATTGTATGTCTATTCATCCATCTTTAGCATGCCATTAAGGAGGGGTATTTGCAGCATGGTTCATCTAAAAGATAGACACATGTGCTCCGTAAATCAGTTCAGCTCATGAAAAGTGAGAGACTGATAATACTGCTTAAAAGTAGACACACTGTAAACCAGAGGTCTCCAACCTTTTTAAGTCCAAGATCACTTTTTGAATTTAAGGGCAACCAAGGATCTACCCTGCCCCTTCCTCGAGGCCTCTTCACTTCCTCAAAGCCCCAACCCACTCACACAACCTCCATCACACACTCTCCCCCACCCTCCCTCACTTTCACCAGACTGGGGTAGGGGTTCAGGAGGGGGTGTAGGCTCTGGGTTGGAGCCGAGGGGTTCACAGTGTGAGAGGGGGCTCTGGGCTGAGCCTGGGGAAGGGGGTTGGGGTGCAGGAGAGGGTGAGGAGTGCAAGCTCTGGGAGGGAGTTTGGGGGGTTGGGGTGCAGGAGGGGGCTCCAGGCTGGGGAAGAGTGTGGGGGTGCAGGAGGGGGTACAAGGTGCTGGCTGTGGGAGAGGGCTCAGGGCTGGTTTGGGGTGTTGGTGCTGGGAGGGGACTCAAGGCTGGGGTGCAGCCTCCCACCAGGTAGCACTTACCTCCTGCAGCTCCCGGTCGGCGGTGCAGTGTGGCTTCCGCTAAGACAGGCTCCCTACCTACCCTATCCCCACGCCACTCCGGGAAGGGGCCAACGTGCTTCTGCGGGGGATGGGGGTGGCGGCACCTGGCTCTGCGGGCTATCCCTCTCTGGAAGCACGACCCCCCACAGCTCCCATTGGCGACAGCTCCCCTTTCCCAGCCAATGGGAGCTGAGGGGATGGTGCTTGTAGGCAGGAGCAGCGTGCAGAGGGAAACCCCTGCCCTCTGGGGCCATTTTGGCCATTTCTGGGAACAGCGTGGGGCTGGGGCAGGCAGGGAGCCTGTCTTAGCAGCAGCCCCGCTATGTGTGTAAACTATCACTGTGTAGGCTTCCTGCTATATCCCATGTAAATGTTATAAAAGGAATCTCATGCAATGTTTCTCAAATACAACTGTTTTATTTAATCCCAAATGTACAACTTATCAGCTCCCAGGTTCAGTCACAGAGCCTGATTCTCCCCTCACTTACACTGTTAAATCTCCAGTAATAGTTATTCCCTTTGTACCCAATTCTTTATAAGATAGGAGAATCAGGCCCACTGAGTTGTTGCCTGTGATCAGTTCCTATTTCAATCTTAAAGTGACACAGTCTCTTTAAAATGCTGGCTGCTGAACTCATTAACCTATGTCCCCGTTCTTACAAACATGCTTAGCTAGCCATTGCATATCTAATTCTCTTACACTTGCTCCAATTTCTCTTTTTAGATATTTTCTAGTACAGTTCAATTGTAACTAACTGGTGACTTGGCTCAAGGTTTTTGCTTGCATTCATGTCACTGGATCCTTCTTAGTAAGTCTTTTCCTGGTTATTGCATCACATCGGATTGTTTTGAACTTGAATATAAATGCCAACACAAGGTGCAAGGCAGTGGAGAATCTGTCCTGTGGCCACTATCTATTGTATAGAGCAGGCATCTTTTTTTGATTGCAGAGTCTTCATGCAAGACTGCAAACCATCCAGAATGCTGTGAGACATCAGATGTATGTCCAACTTAGCATGGGGGGTCAGAGATAGTCCAGGTGAAACCAAGGTTTCCACGTGGTTAGAAGAGATTGGATACTAGTGTACCCATGACATTGTCTATGTGGAAGTTTAGAACTCCAAGAAAAATGAACCTGAGCAATTCCAGTATAATGCTGACCTGAAGGTCCATTAGAACTTCCAACAAATAAGCAAGTTCTTTATTTGGACATCTGTAAATCACTAGAAGTCTTAGGTTTTATTTTTGGTTTCACAAATCATATGGATTTTTGTTTCTAGAGTGAGGCACATGAAGTTGGAGGGGAACAGAGCTGCTACTCCACTTCCTTTAGACTCATTCTGGAATCCATCCAGGATTATGTTGTACTTAGTGGACTAGATGAACTAGAATAAAGTTGAAGGTGACATTAAAACAGGTCTCAGAAGAATTGAGTGGCTCATCCAAAATTGGCTCCCCTCTGCAGGCAGGATCTACTCCTCTTAACCCATTAAAATGTAAAAGAAATTCTGGGATTTGCTATCTGTCACAGCACAGACCTTTCTGTTCACTTTTGTAAAAACATAAGCTTTAGTCATTCAGTCAGTCAACAACTTTTTCCAAGTATCTGAATCTCTCTCTACTAGTTCATGGCATCACTAAATATAGAATTAGCCCACACTGTATGCCAAGCTATTACTATGTGATGACTTAACTCCATAGATAAATGTCACAGCATGGAAGAAACGAAAGGATGCTGATTTAAGCTTTCCTTAAACCCTTTTTCTTTTGAAGATTTCTTTACACAGCAAGTCGAGACATTTGTGTATGGATCACAAAACACTGAACAAGGCAGGTGCTATAATTAGATACTTTGAGATTTTCTAATTGCATGTTCCAGAGAGGTGACACAAGTTAGACATTAAACTGCAGGATATGAATTAGTCACTTTTCCCAGTATCATATTGTGAAAGAAAATCATACAATTACCATACCCTTAAAGATTTTATTAAAAAGGTTATTAGTGACTTGTAAACAGATTTGTAATTACATTTTTCATGATAACATATTTCACATTGCAAACAAATTGATTTATACTCTTTTAGACCATATTTTAATTACATACTTTCATTTATTTGATTATTAATATTTTAGTATTGAACTACAAATAAAAAATAAACAAGGAAATACACACAGCCAAATCTGAAATCAGATGTTGCACAGAACTTCCAGAGCAGTCTATGGGAAATTTGAATTTGGATCAATTCTAGGATCAGGTGCTTAAATAAAAGTTTAACAAAAATGCTGTGACTTGATGATCCACACCTTGTGCCTCCCCCAGTGTGTATGTGTAAATCCAGAGATTTAAAAACAAACCTGGATTGTGTTTTTTGAAGTGTGAGCTGTTTGTTGCTAACTAAGGCCCCAGTCCTGCAATCAGATTTGTGCAGCTAGCTTCCTGCACCCATGAGGAGCCCAGCTGAAGTCTGCCTGTTCTCCCTCCCTCCTATCTCCCCTGTTCAGCTCCACACATTAAAGAGAAATCCTTGTGCTCTCCTGAGAGGAGGGACTGGGATTCTACCTAGCCTTTTTATAGGCCATGCAAGCAGGGAGGGTAGCGCCACACTCCCTTCCCTACCTATGATCTAGCTCTTAGTAATTATTTATCTAAAGTATTAAAACTAATTAGTGATCACTAAAGCTTTCCTTTAAAAGGCTAGAAGAATCCCTTCTGTTGTTCAGATTCCAGAATTACAAACTACTTAAATTCTGACAAACACCCTGATATTGGAGGTCCTTAAATCTCCTTATAGTGTGACATCTTCAATGTGTGTTTTCTTTTTCTATTCTCTTCAGGCGCTTATACTGCTCCCATGATCTATAAGACTTCTCATTGGCAGTTTTGGGGTATCATGTTTTATCCTTTGTTTACAATAGTGTGTTGTTTTATTAGTCTGACATTTTTGTCCTGTTCTCTGTTGATGGTTTCTGCCCTCTGCTATGAAGTCTCTTTTGCTCACACACCACTCCCCCACCCCTTTATTTATAAGGTCTTCTCTAATGCTCAACTCAGATTGTGACACCTGGATTTGTGATCTGGTAAGAGGTGTACTGTTAATGTCACCTCTCTCTTGGATTTTTTTTCTCAAATGACCTTGGTTAGACGCCTACATTTTCAGTGTTCTTGCTTTCAAGTTCTGGTTTATTGTTTAAAGGTCTATGTCATGTTGAACAGTCACTTCTTAGCCTTATGACACATTAGCCTGCATTAAGGATGGGCAAACAAAACTGGCTAAAGAACTTTTCTGTTCCTTCCCCAGGAACCTTTCCTCCAAATCTGGATTGAACTTTTTTTGGAAGTTCCAGATATGTTGGTTAATTTTTTTATATTTATTTTAGCTTTGTACTTATGGGTTTTGGCTGAGATCAGAATGGAAGCAACAAAATACCATGGGCAAAGGCTGATCTCTCACAATCTCCAGATCAACTCTGGCTGGATTTGCATAAGAACAGGCTTTTCCCCCCCACGAGATTTCCAAACTTTATGGATTGTTTCTGATTGCTCTATGACAAAAGCTGCTCACATGAGATTGCCAGCCCAGTTTTGCAGATCTAAGAATTTCATATAGTTCTGAGTGCAGGATGCTTATGCAAGCCAAAACCAAACTGAGGACAAGATCATGCACCACATTATGTGAACTTTGTGTGACGGTTTTAGAGCTGCTCTGTAATAATTTAAAAGTACTGTATATTGGCCTGGTTATTGGGTTATGTATGAATATACTGGGGGACTATCTAAAAAAAAAACAAGCAGGGCGGAACAGGAAAAACAAAATAAGCCACTTCACTGCAAACACTTGAGAGCTGTAAAGAGAAAGTGCCTGGACAGGAAATGGCCCAGGAATACCGTGGGGGAGTTTAAAAGGGAACTCTGAACTTGAAGAAAGAGTGGGGTAGTTGTTCAGGGGAGCCAGAGAGACACCGGAACCCACTGGGAGTATCTGAAGAAGTTAGGCCTGCCTAGGTTACCGAGAAAGAATGGTAAGCCATTGGGTAAGATAGATGTGCCTGTAGACTGTTTTTAAAATCCTCTCTCTCTCTCAATACTTTTTTCCTACTGTGAAAAACAAACAATAGATTGTTTTAAGAAGGCTGTTTTGTCAATGGATGCTACTGCTCACTGGTTCTTAAATGAAGAACTGCAGGTGTCCGAACTCAGTTGGACCTGTAGGGCAAGAACTGTGGATACACAAGGAACTGTAGCCCAGGGCCTGAGCTCAGAGTAGAATTGTGTGATGCCCACCCTAGGACAGGTAAAGGCCTGAGGCCTGACGCATGAAGGGTGTACTCAGACCAGGAAGGGGACAGGATACTCTGTAACCATGACATTTTGTACCATC
This sequence comes from Malaclemys terrapin pileata, assembly GCF_027887155.1. NCBI lineage: Eukaryota > Metazoa > Chordata > Testudines > Emydidae > Malaclemys > Malaclemys terrapin. The sequence continues at coordinate 56,601,874 of NC_071509.1, forward strand.
AGAGTGGCACAAACAGGATCCCAGCAGTGGAATCCCTGTCTACAATGGAGCTAGTTTAACTACTTGTTGCCCCCTGCTCCTGACCCCTGTCAGTATAGATGATATGTGGGGGGGGAAGAGCTGGGTTCTGGTGATCCCTGGCTGACACAACTGTCCCTGCTGATGTTAGAGTAAGCAGTCAATTAAAACAGTATTAAGTACTAAGTTTCCTCTAATTTATGTCCACAGACAATCTAGCTCCCTGCAAACACAAGGATTGGAGAAGCACAAAATTTACATACTTTTGTCCCGCCCCCAACCTCATTCTGCACTGAGCACAGCTTGGCTGGACACATGGATTGGTTCAACTAGCTGTAAAGGCTTCATTTCTAGTTGGGTAAGAGGTTCCAGACTTCTTGTGCAGAAGCGTACCTGACACTCAGCCCAAGGAGAAACAAAGTCTATAGTTGCTGAATCTACATCATGAAAATCCTGACCCTGAAAATAAATTGAGCAAGACCCATTACTGAGACAGTAGGTTAGAGGTTCCAGTTAGATGGCATAAGGGAATTATCCTTTGTACAGTAAATCAGTCAATAGAAGCTAGTTGTGGAGGTTTGTTATTAACTGAGTGGGTATATTCTTTACAAAGGTAATCAATCTGAGTAAACAAAGCAAGGTTTAAAATTGCCTTTCTGCTTGAAATGAAATCCTTGTAGAAACAGTTGGGGGTGAGAGAGGTATTTTGCAATATTACAAGCTTATATCTGATGTTTGCACTACAGTGGAAGAGTGCAGTTATATTTCAAAACAGATTGTATTCCAACACTTGATTCTCAGTTGCTGAAATAGGAACAGAAGTACAGATTGCTCTTAATCACTTTAACTTTATGCTTTTGAGTGGAATGCGTAGTCTTATTTGACTAACCACAACTTATATTCTTATTCTCTTATTACTTTAAACTGTTTTGCAGCTTTTTAAAAAAAAAAAATATATATATATATCCTACCACTGAATCTCATTTTATCTTTGTTTAAAAATGGACAGCAAGGAAAGTGCCTTAGTTCTGCTTACTTCCTACAAAAAAAAAACAAAAACAGAAATTAGAGTTTGATCTTAAGAGTAAAACAAGCTTCTGCATTTAAATACAATTCTATTTGAGTAATTTCATTTCAGTATTTCATTGTATCATTTCAATAAACCCTTATAACCCATGTGCTCCTAATCTTCAGATTGCTCTAAATGGCACTGTGGGGTCAACCTGGTACAGGGACAGGTCACTTCATAAAGGTGATTTAAAAGCATTTCTGTCATGTCCTGGGATCAGGCATACTATTTGTACTTGATATTTGACCAGCTTTATTTAGAGCAAACAGAATACTAGCCTGAGCCTTTGTTCAAAGTAATGTAAGCCTGGTAATAAAATACAATGATTTCCCACACAGAGAAATGACATAAGGTTTCACAAACATCAGGTGAAAAAAAATCACAGGTTTTCAGTTTGGATAATGTGTGAATATTACAGAAATAGATCAATGATTTTAGTATGAAACAACATCATCAGTTCTCACTCTCACCTACTCTTTAGCAGCAGTTGCCAAACCATCTAATGACTAAAATTCTATGCTTTTCTGTTACTGTAACTTAATCACATTTTATTTTTTTCTGTTATTTCTGTTGGATCTTTCTGTCAACACTCAAAGGTGTTTTTCATACAGAACACTAAATTACTAAACTATTCTGTTCAGCTCCATTGAGATCTGCCACGTAGGCTCCAACTGAATGGAGTTCAGTGTTCTGAGTGTGGATCTTGATGGATATCCATGTGACTAAAGCCACAACACAGTTTGACACACTTCTTGACACTTTTGTTCCAGAAAGGATTGGTACTGGGTTAATGGAGTCACAGTAGGTCACGACTAATTTACACAGCCAAAGCTTTGCATGTAGAAGTCTGCATATTTCCTGCCCACATTAAGGCTAGCTGCACATTTTTCTTACAAGAACGCTTACCAAGTTAAGTAAATAGAAAAACCAGAAAAATTCATGCTCTTTAAATCAAATAACTGTTTAATTGTTACTTACATATTGCAATAGTGCTGCTACTTCCTCCTTTATCTCCTTTCTCCCCTTTTGGCCCTAAATCAGTTGTGTGTATGTAGAGAAGATAAAAAGACCTGTATTAGTAATATTTATGTGCAAAATCTATTGAGCGGGTCAAACAAGGAAGGTTTCTGAAAGGAACATTTTGACTAGCTCTCAGGGCTTGAGTAAGGCAATCTGGTGCCCAAGGTACACCCCCACATAGCACTCACTGTGGTCCTGTCCCTATGGCCCTCATCCCACCAGGAAAAGCTGTCTGCACAGCTATCAGGAGTAGAGTAGAGCTATCAGGAGTAGAGTATCCTCTTAGAGTAGACTGGAGCTCCCTCCCTTCCCAGACCACCATTGCTTCTCTTTAGAGAGGTTTCAGTCACTTCCAGAGAAGGACGACTTGGCTGTCACCCATCTATGCAAAAGACTCTGGGGGTGAGGACCAAGACTATACCACCACAGCAGAGTCACACTGTTTGGTGGCATCATAAGCTCTCCCACAGCTCCCCCCAATTGAGTCTTCTGCTCACATGGTGGTAAAGGAGCTTGGCATGGCAAAAAGGGTGTGAAAAAACAGTCCCCTGAGCGCAGCAAGTTGCAGCGCTGTAAAGCACCAGTGTAAACAGTGCCCTAGCGCTGGGAGCTATGCCCCCTTGTAGAGGTGTTTTTTTTAGAGCGCACCGCGACCACACAAGGCATGATAAAGCGCTGCCACAGCAGCGTTGACTAGCCCTTAGTTTCTGCGCTAACACCTCATTAGGCTGAATGGATGGTTCATACCTCACAGAGATATTTTTTCTGGCTGTTTGTAAACTCTGACTCTTCTGACCAACTAGACATGACGTACTGATGTAAAACAGTGATTTACACTGATGGAGATAACTTTGGTTTGCAACCCAGATAAAGCCATGTTGGAGTAAATCTACATTAGCGTGAACCATTGTAATAGTCTGTACCTCTAGGTTCACCCCCTTTCCAGGACTATGATAAATGTAGTACAAAGTATGCCTTGTGAGATATCATTTGAAAATTCATAATTTGCTGATCATTATTGTCCTGCTATAATATGTATGGCAACATAGAATGTAAAGTTATAAGATTCCTCTGCATGGTATTACTAAGACATGTTCCTCGTCTGGGAAAGCAGCCACAAACCAGTTCCCCAGAGACAAAAGGGGGAGGGATCCTGTCTGAAAGAAATTCAGCCAGCAAAACTGCTGAAACATGTGGTGAGAGAGAGTCTTTTGCTTTGAATTCACTTAGCTTGTTAAGTAAGTCATTAGGTGTGTTTCACTTTTTTTGTAACTAACTTTGACTTTTATGCCTCATTACTGGTAATCACTTAAAATCTATCTTTCTGTAGTTAACACATTTGTTTTACTGATTTATTTAAATCAGTGTGTTTGGACTGAAATGTTTGGGAAACTCCATTTGGGATAATAGGATCCGTGCATATCATTTTCTATTAATAAAGTAACAGACTCTACGTGAACAGGTATTGAAGTGAGTGGGCAGTACAAGGCATACATTTCTGTGGAAAGTCTAACTGGAAATTTGCTGGTATTGTTCTGAAGTGTAATTCAAGAGTGGCTGGCTATAGCATTCATACGATACAACTAGGAGTAACTTACATGCTGCAGGCTGTGTGAGCAGATCAGAAGTGGTAGCTCTGTAAAAGCAGTGTAAAAATCCTCATGATGGAAAATTGAGGGGACACAGCTGTTCATCAGTCCAGATTACACCCTGAGTAATGTCACAACCATATTTTACACCAGTGCAGCATGTCTACATTACGGGGTTGGACTACACTGCTGCAACCCTTCCCTGACCCCCCTGGGGGTGCAATACAGTGATGTCTCCCTGAAGGCTTGTCAATACTGGGGTTGGGGAGTGTTTGCAGCAGTGGAGTTATACCACAAGATAAGGATTAGAAGTATAACATTTTTAAAAGAAAGTTTAGATACTGATGTCATCACATGACTCCAGAAGCCCTAGGGACATGCTTGTAGTGCCTGTGCTGTAATCCAGCCATCTCAGACCTTCTTAGGCCTTGGGTAATTTCCACATGGTGTTTAGAAGGGGGTTTAAGAGGAAAGGAGATAGTTTTCGCATGCGAAAACTGCTTTTTTTGCTAGATTTGATTTTTTTAGCAATTTGTGGCAACATGAAGACGAGGATTAGCAAAGCTTTATGAACCATTGGCATTGTCACATAAATTACACAGGTGCCAGAAGATGTCTACTTGTACCACAGCTCTGTTCTGAAAAAACAACTTGCAGTGGTTTCAGGTAATGCCTTTGTTTCATCATTTGGTTATAATACATACATATTCAGAGCTCTCATTGAGCTGGTGCAAGCATAAATAGCAGTGTAGTCACAGTAGCACAGGTAGCAGCAGGGGAGGTTTAGGGTTAGCCATGCTGAGTACATACTCACTGGTTTGTGTTCAACATGGCTATGCCATGCCTCTGCTGCCCATGCTACTGTGGCTATGCTACTAATTATACTCAAATGAGATGTGTACCCAAGCAGGGGAATCACATCCCAAGCTCATTGTGTAGACGTAGCCAAAAATAAAAAAATAAGCTGACCCCCAAAATTAGCTGAAATACATCAGAAATCCAAGAATACAATCATGTAGCACATACTACACTACACTTGCTATCTATTTTCCTCTACTTGGAGGTAAAAGGATATCATTAAAATATGATTACAAATTCTTCTTTCACTAAATTAAGCTAGACTGTGGCTGGTTCTAAGCAGGAGTGTAAGGGGTTGGTAACAGAGTGCAAGAAGCCCTCTTCCTCTTGTGTCCACATACTGGAAATGCACAATCCCAGTCCTTGTGTTCCCTGAGCCAGCCTCCAAAAGGGGGAAGAGCAAGTTGAAGGCAGAGCTGTGGTCCTGGTCCACATTTAGCACCATGAGATAGGCCCATGTAGAGGTGGGGAGTGCATGCCACCTATTTTCTAAGGATGTAGCAGACACTGCTCTGGTGCATTCTTTATTATAAACATTATAAGTTGGACTGGACCAAACAACTATAATGTTTATAATAAAGACATTATAAGTTGTCATTATAAACATTCTTTTGAGGACATTGGGCCTGCCTCAGGCTCAATACCTCTGGGAGCACTCACCAAGAGGTATGCCTTTTTAACCAGCTCCATCCATGATGGCTTAACAGCAAAAATCTACCTCCTAGACTTATCCTGAGATTCAAGATATTACATGTGTGTTCCTCTCCCTCCCAGGGACTAGGGTAGCTCATATTTCCAGAGAGGCTGCTCCTGTTTGCCATGTATCTTATTTTCATCCAACAAAAACATATTTCAGATACAAGAAGAGTGCATTACTGTAAATATATTGGTACAATGCTGCTGCCAAGTAGTTGTATCAATAAACTGTATCAAATTGTTGGAATGACAAAATCGTAAATAAAAATGAGGGAAAGTTACATATCTAGAAAATGCAACAACAGATTCTGACAGTGGCTATCTTGAAGGAAAAAATAGAGATATAGGGAACAAGAGCAATGAAACTCAACTACATATTCAGAGCTTCAGGCCGAGCACCCAAACCCTACCACAGACAGAGCAATTTCAGTTTTTGGGATTATGCTTAGTGTACAATAGTGATTTGGTTTCTTGTGCATCTGATTTTCCTGAAGTTTCTACAATGAGTTAATTTACATGTAAAACTTCTCAGGAACAGGGACAGCTATTGATGAATATTGGTATTGCATGTTAAGGAAATTAAATGCAAAGACAAAAATGTATTCAAAATAACTCTGTGACAAAAAAAATCTCCCAAATGCATAAATGTGGCTAACACTAGCCACATTTCCAGTGAACTTGTGGTCAAAAATGCCTACTTGAGAATTGCAAAAATAGGAACCTACAGTTAGCCTCCTAAATCCTTTCTAGGCACCTGAATAAGTGACTTGATTTTCAAAAGTGCTGAACATTCAGCAACCTTCCTGTTGGCTCCATGCAGGAATATATTTATGGAGCAGCATTCTCGGCTAAGTGCATATGATAATGGCTTGCATTGGTATTTAGTGTGCTAGTGCGTACTAGTGTATACAGTTTTATGTACAAATAAAAAAAGTCATCAGCTTCCAAAAAATTAAAATAAAATAAAAAAATTCAAAAGGCAAGAAAAATTGTTCTGATTCTTTGTGTCTCCTTTTTCTGTGTGTCTCTTCCTTGCTGTTTTCCTTTCTCCCTCTTCATTCTTTTGTTCTAACTCTCCCCTTTTCTCTAATTTCCCTTTCCTACACTGTGCTATTTATCAGGGGGTAGCCGTGTTAGTCTGTATCTACAAAAACAACAAGTCTGTTAGTCTTTAAAGTGCCACCAGACTCCTTACTGTGCTATTTGTCATCTCTTATATAAAGTGACTTATTTTGGTGTAAAGGAAACAGTACCTAATTTATCATCATTGTCTACATGTAGTAAGGTGGGGCAGTCACCGGTGCAGTGCCTCCTGCTGGTCAGTCCAGAAATTAGCTCATCCAGCTCAGGAGCACCCTCCTCTGGCCGGTTTCTCACCCTCAGTTACCTGTCCCGTTCTCTCCACCACCTCTGGCCCCATGTCCCTCCTGGGCACCAGTGCCCCTTACCTTGGGGTGCTGCCCCACAGCAGTGCCCCCACACTCTGGATCTCCTCTCTCAGGGAAACCCCAACACCCCATACACACCTTACCTCAATGGCTACTGCCATTCATCATCTAGCCCCTTCTCTCAGGGACAAACTGCACTCTGAAATGACCACTCACCACTGGCAAGGAGTTTAACATGCTGCCTTTTCTTGGCCTGGCTGCCTCCCTGCAGCCCTAGTATCTGCTCAGGCCTTTGCTGCAAGTGCTCAGCCTGGGAAGTCGCCAGGCCAGAGCTGCCCAGTTCAGCCTGCCCTTTCCCTGTACTGCTCTGTCCAAGGTACTCCCTGTCTCTACCAACCAGCTAGCTCCTTCTTGCTCCACTGCTGGAGCAAGACTGACTTCTTTCTTCCCAGGAGCCCTTCTTATACTGGCTCAGCCGGGCCCTGATTGGCTGCCTCAAGCCCGCTCATGATTGGCTCCCTGGGGCAGCCCTATCCCAGGGCTGTTTTTAGCCCCTTCCAAACCAGAGTGGGGTGACCACCCTGTTACACTACACAATTAATATAATTAAGTGTAATGCCATGATATGTATATTCTTGTACTAAGTAACAGTGAACAGCTCAATGGAAAACTTTTAAAAACTTTCTAGGTTAATGGTATTAATTAAATTAATGTTAATTATATGTTTTAGTTAAAAAAGAAACATATTTCCAGCTTTAAAATGTCATTTTAAGCCATGTTGTAGTATAGCAAATTTAGCTCAGAAACAAAACTATACTAAAATACATAATAGCAGAATGTATTGACAGTACTGCTGAGATGTGCTGAATTTGCTTTGTTCTCTCACTCAATGTTAGTATAAAGAAAGTCTCTGCTTTCTTCATCCCATATTTGGACTCTCTCTCCAAAATAACCTATGCAGTCACTTTTTAAAGCTGGGTTTCACAGCTCTCTAAAAGCCTTTTTAATCAAGCTAAAGGCACCAGTCCAGATTTGGCTGTCAATTTTCAAATTTTAAAATGCTGCCTTTAAGCTGGGAGTGAGTTAAAAAAAGCTCAGAAATCCCCTAGAAATATTTTTTTAAAACATATGGGACTAAATTCAGAAGTGCTGAATAAGATGGTGTAACAGAGACTTCTTGGCTCTCACTTAGACTACCATGTACTGCTAGACTCCCTTAGCTCTAGCTACACCCTCTCGTTTGACATGTCAGAGAGTTTATGTTGGTGAAATCTGCAGGAAGCCAAAAGAAAGTGTAAAATAAAAGAGAGTGTGGGCTCCTTTAACATATATATGTTTCAACTAAGAAGATGCTGAGGTATCAGGGGGTGTCTGTTAGGAGTCAAAAGTGATCAAATTAAGAGTCAATAGATTGCATCACTAGAGAAAGGGAGAAATAATGCAGAATGCTTTGATCGGACAAAAGGGTAAAAAATGCTGAATGTGGAAAGAGAGAAAAATTAGACTTCAGAAACTTTGGGTAAGCATCTGAACTACTCAAAACAGGAAGGAAACAAGCGAGATCTTTGGAGGTCCATCTGGCATGTCTGCATTTTAGAAGGAGATAAAATGTAAATGTGTTCAAGGTCTGAAGCAATACCTATAACTCAAAATGTTGTATCTACAACATAGAGTTCAGTCTTCAGCTGCATCTGAGTGCTGTATGTGTGGAAAGGAGCAGAGTGGGGACATTAATGGGTATATACCACTATAACTAGGGCCAGTTGAGAGCTGGTTCTGTCCTTGGCACAATTTAGGGTGGTCTCAGGGATGCTCTAAGGGCTTGTCTACATGATGTGTTAATCTGCACCAGTGGGGTATAAATTCTAGTACACACCAATGTGTAGCATACTAACTGCCCTAGATGGATCCTTCTGACATACACTAAAAGTTCCCTAGTGCAGGTTAACACAGTACTGTTTGAAACATGACTACTTTAACATGTACTAGGGAACTTTTAGTGCATGCCAGCAGGGTCCACATGGACCAGTTAGTGCATGACATGATTGTGTGGACTAGAATTTACACACCACCGGTGAGGACTAACATGCTGTATTGACAAGCCCTAAGTGGCATCTAGCTCTAGTGCACTCCAAGGAATGTTCCAGCAGTTTGGAATGACTGAAACACACAGTAGTTATAGCCAAAACAATTTTCCATAGGCACATCGCTGATGTGCCCCTTACACAAAACTCAAGAAGGGGTCAGTTGTCATACAGGGGTCCTACATTGAGGGAATCCCCAAATAGCTGTTTAAGTTAGCCTTCTACCCACTTTGTGCTTCCAGAGTGGTGTAAATCAGATGGCTCAGGGCTGGAGTATGCCCGTTGATCTTTCTTTTTATAGTACTTTATAGTTTATAGCTGACAAGAGGAGGGGAAAACATTGTGCAATAGTTATTTAAGCATTGCCATCCACCCTGAGGAGAGAGATATTTTTGAGATGAATGATCAGGTTTGATCTTATCAAACAGTTCTTCTGGGATCATTTCAAAATCAGGCAGGACAAATTTCTCAACTTGAATGTCTTGTCTATATTGTTATTAATTGCTTGCTATGGTCACTATAGCTGGAATTCCCTTTGATCCTTTTTGTCCAGGATTTCCAGGCTGACCTTGTCATCCAATCTCCCCTTTGGCTCCAGGAAAACCTAGCAAAACCAGAGAAATAAATTAGTGCAAGTCTGAATATTACAGGACAAATTCACTGTTGTGTACTCTCTAGGCTATTATCTAAATCATTGATGAAGATATTGAGCGGAACCAGACCCAGAACTGATCCCTATGGGACCTTATTGGGTATGCCCTTCCAACTCAACTGTGAATCACTGATAACTATTTTCTGGGAAAGGTTTTCCATCGAGTTATGCACCCACCTTCTAGTAGCTCCATCTAGGTTGTATTTCCCTAGTTTGTTTATGAGAAGGTCATGCAAGACAGTATCAGAAGCCTTACTAAAGTCAAGATATACCATGTCTACCACTCTCCCCCAATCCACAAGGCTTGTTACACTGTCAGAGAAAGCTATTGGGCTCGTTTGACATGATTTCTTTTTGACAAATCAATGCTGACTGTTACTTATCACCTTATTATCTTCTCGGTGTTTGTATCAGACTTGCCTGCTATTTCAGACTGCATTATAACTATTTCTGGTCATTAGTTTACGGCCATGTTTGTTTCTATGACTTCCTTCCTCTTTAGTGTTTTTTACCTGTGCAAACCACCAGATAACTCTGCCCCCCCATTTAAGAGGCTTAAAAAGTTCATTTTCACACTTCATTTACAAGAATCTCTTTTCCCTTGCCCCTCATCTTCCCAAAAAACAAACCAAAACAAACAACAACAAAAGGTAAAATTTTGGTGTTTTTCATTTTGTAAATTTATAGTTTAGGAACACCTGAAAAAGATGCTCCCAAGATAAAACCATTTGCAAGTTGCAACCCACACTGAGCTTTTATGATTGAGTTATAAAGCTTTGATCATAGTAGTTTATAATGGAAATGCTGATCCTTCATAATAGCAAAGGTTGTGGACTTTAATATAATACTGGTTACTTCCCTGGCTTATGACATTAATGCACTATTGTCAAGATCCACAGAAGTGCAGTCAAGTAGACTGACTCTTCAGGATAAAGCTCATCTGGCAGAATATTCAAGGATAAGGCATCCCCATAGATAGGCTTTCTAATTTAAAACTCAGCTGATGCATTGGTTTCTTAAGCAAAATGATCAGAAGGATAGCCAGGAACCAAACACCTGCTTTTCACTGAAAACAAATTGTTTTTCTAATTAAACTTGGACTGGTCAATACATTGATCAAGGATGGAAAGAGATTTACGTAATCAAAGATGATGAAAATAATTTAGTGTTACATATTTGGGCTTTTTCTAGCTTCATGAGACAATATGCAAGGTAAAAATCACATCATCCTGTAACAGTCCTTGCTTTGAAATACTACCCAGGGTTTTTGTGATACTTATGGGGAATTAAGAGCCAATTATTTTATTCACTGTCCTCTCTTATTCTTTTAGTAGGGAATAATATTTCCCTTTATCTTCTTTAATTTCTAAAGTTTATTAATTATGCTATAGATTTTAACAAATAAAGCATATAGAAAAATGGTAAAAACCAAGACTACATACAAATAAACTACATACAGTTGCTGACAGCAAAGGTTAAAGTGAATTTGTATTCTACTCAGCATTTAAATTCACATTCAGTGAGTTGAAACAGATCTATTCCAATACACCATATTACTAGAGAAATAGAATCCAACTAGAGTCTGTCTGATATTTATTTCTCAGAATCTGTTGGGTTTTCTTTTAAACACACACACACACACACACGATGTAGCCTAGTGGCAATTTTTGTTTGTTTTTGTGTTTTTAAAATGAAATGATTTGTCTTCATCTAAAACAAAAAATAAGCAAAGTCAAGTGTTCAGTATGCCATAGATACCACCAACATACAGTTATGAGTCTGGCTGCACCAATTATTAGGCAGCTGGGAAGATTGTTCAGCAAGCTAATCTGAACTAGAGCCATATAGAATGGTTCATATTTTCTGAATTTAAAGCAAATCTTTTCTGTACAGCAGGGTTTAGATTTGATCAATTAACCTTTTCCTGGCTCTGCACATGATCGTAAATGTGACTTTACTGAGTATCCAGTACGTGCACCTTGTTCCCAGTATTATTCATGATATGACAGCCTCTTAGCCCATGAACTCCTTCTAGACCAGGGGTTGGCAACCTTTCAGAAGTGGTGTGCCGAGTCTTCATTTATTCACTCTAATTTAAGGTTTTGCGTGCCAGTAATACATTTTAACGGTTTTAGAAGGTCTCTTTCTATAAGTCAATAATATATAACTAAACTATTGTTTTATGTAAAGTAAATAAGGTTTTTAAAATGTTTAAGGAGCTTCATTTAAACTTAAATTAAAATTCAGAGCCCCCCAGACCGCTGGCCAGGACCCGGGCAGTGTGAGTGCCACTGAAAATCAGCTTGTGTGCCGCCTTTGGCACGCATGCCATAGGTTGCCTACCCCTGGTCTACACCTTGATCTCCTCTGACACTTTTATCACCTTTCTGTCCTTTGGGCCCAGGAGGACCTTTAAAAGAATTGGACATGATACACCATTACTGTAAATCATGAATTTCTTACATATGTGAAAGGATAGGCTTATCATTTTTCATTAGCAGTATTCAGAAAAAGATCAATCTGTCATTGTGGTGGTTCAACCACCATAACATTTATAGGGATACTACTGCATGCAAGTGATAGAAAACTAAGTATAGCCTCCATTTAGGATCCTTAACCAAAGACCTAGAGGTTGGAGCTTCTAAACCTTAATTCCATGTTTTGGTGGAATGCACAGGAAAGAAATTAAAGGTGGGGGAAGAGGATGAAAATGAAACAGCATAGCTACCTTTATGCAACTGAGTGAAAAAGTACACTGTCATAGCAATATTCAAAGCAACATATAAGAATGTATTTATTAGAATGATGCCTAAAGAATTCAACAGAGAGGATATAATAAAAAGGAGAAAATAAACTACATGATCTTTGAAACACATTTTACACCACTGTAAATGGTCAGGTTTCTTTCTAAAAGTATAAACTGCTCAGCTGTCGAAGAATGGGGAAAATAATTACTTTTTTATCATATTTTTTTCAGCATAAAATCCGATACTTTGTGTAAATCAACTGCAATAATAAATATATATATGTTGCTCCATAATATACACATACCTTCACTTCTGTTTAGGTTTATTTTCTCTGTTTTTGAAGCCTAGATTAACCCTTCAGTTTGCTACTGTGAACCTGCAGCTTGCAATGTCAAACGCACATTCTCACACTGGTTCCAATAAGAACCAGACTACTTTCTTTAATTCTTTAATAGTGTCAACATCACTGCAGGACATTGTTACATCATTTGACATAACCAACCAGAGCAACCCAAAACATTTGCAATTCTAAACATTACCATTAGATGGGTACATTGTATATTATTCATGTGAGTGTTACACCATAATAGGTGGTTTTGTTACAAAAAGAAACATGAAATAGAGATTTGGATTTTTTTTTAACTGAAAAATGTAAAGTATTTTTCTTTTGTTTCAGTGAGAATTTAAAAATAAAGTTTGATCTCATGAGAAAATAGTCTGGAAAAATGTTTATTTTTTCTACTTGTTGTTTGATCATGCTTTCATTTACTTCTTGATAATTTTTTCTAGCTTTTTGACATTAATTGTCTCTCCCAAGAACAATCAGCCTATAGACCTGAAGTGACAATTATCCTCACCATCTTCATTTGGAGTTATGGGAAGTAAAGTTAAAGGAGTGTGCAGTCCAATGTGTGCCTATAATTGCATTTTTAATCTACAAATTTAATAACTTTCCATTTTTTCAAGACTAATGCTCTCTGAAAGATAATTAAGTATAAAATTGAGAAAAAAATCCAGACAGTCCTGGACATTTAATTCCCTTGGCAAATAGTCAGAAAGAATGACATTTAGGTCATTGTCCTGCATTGAAGAGCATGTGGGTGGATCTCAATTGAAGTCAAAGGGTGTCTGCCAAGTTTCGGCAGTTAGTGAGGAAGTTCTTAATGCAGAATCTGGCCTTCAGCAATCTATGAGCCTAACTCATCACAGTGATGTTCCAACTTTTTCTTGTTGTAACACCATTGAAATCAAAGGACTTACACATATGTAAAACTGGAGTAACACAATGGCGAATCAGTGAGATTCACAAAAGGAATAGACATTTATATAAATAATAGCATGGCATGAATCAGCTTAAGGCTTAGCAATGCTCATGCTTCAGGGTTCACCAGCAAGGGTTAGGAATGAATTTACCCCTGTGAAGTAGCATTGCCTCATTAGGCAAATATGAAGCATCCATCATAGGCCACTGCTGGAATCAGGATACTGGATTAGATGGACTATTGTTCTGTTCTGCTACAGTAATTCTAATCTTGCTAATAATTATTACCTACTTGAGTCTGTAAACACAAATGAGCATAACTCATAATTCATAATTTCATGAATTCAGGATTGGAAGCTATGGGAATTGACATTGCTTGAGAAATATGTCCTCTATTTACCAGCACGTACAGGATCAGCAGTTACAGTGATAGCTTCCCTTATCTGTTTAAACCCCGTCCTTTCTTGCTACTTATGATAACTTTAAAATATTTTAACCTATTCTCATTACAAGAACCACCAGAAATTACCTTGCACTAATGTAATATTTTTTAATTCTACTGAGTGCTCCCAGTCTTTTAATCTGAGGTAATTTGTGACATTATTCAAAAGTTTCACTTCGCATTTAATTTCCTGCTCCAGATTGCTTTGGTGTTGTTTTATGGTAACAATGGTTGCTGATGTGTTGTACCAATGATCCCACAGGTTTGTGATATCCTGTAAATATTAGCATCATTAGGTATTTCATTCTAACACTGATGGTCCAAGACTTTACTCATTTGAGTAATCCCTTTTAATTTTTTTTTTACATTGTTTGGGATAGACATGGTAAATAAACAAAAGTGAGAAAAGAATCTGCCTGGTAGTAAATCAATTATACCAATGAGAAAAGACCACTCCCCTGAGCAAGGTTTCACAAGTTTTTGCCCCTTATTGATATTAAGATATTAAAATGCATTGAAACTCAAATAATACTTTCTGGCAGTTCAGGATTTCTTGTGCAAATACAGTGTTGTTCAGTTATTATAAATCAGGTTATTCTTCCCCAGAACATTACCAAATTATTTCAAACTCTTAGTAGACTATGTCAGATTCTTTCCAACTTGACGGAGGTGGCCAAGATACACAATGCAAGGTGGATGGGATTTTCAGAAGTGCTCAGTGTTGGCCTTACTCTGCTCCCAATGAGGTCTGTCTATTTCACAAAATGCCGTATAAAACTAGGGCTCCGTTCTTCCACCCTCACTCACGGTGAATAGTACTTTTTTTTTTTTTTTTTTAAGCAGAGCAGCTGTATGCCATCCCTACTCCGTGGAGGGGGCATTCTGGGGAAAAGGGAGTCTTTGGGTATGTCTACACTGCAATTAAACACCTAAGGCTGGCCTGAGCCAGCTGACTCAGGTTAAGGGGCTCGGGCTAAGGGACTATTTAATTTGCAGCATTTTGCACACATGTGAATAACTAGTTTAGAATCTGATACTTGGTTTTTAACATTTAGTTAAGTACAGTACCTGCATGGTTATGCTTGAAAACTTGCTGCAGAAAGAAGAGTACATTATATTTATCTAAAATAAATAGTCAATGTCTGATCGTTTATTATATTGACTAGTGTACAGGACTGTAGTCACTAGAAAGAGTCTCTGGGTACATTTTTTCCAAACTGCCTAAGTAACTTGGAAGTAGAATTGGGTGAAATTTTTTGGCCAATACTTTTTTTCCTCTGAAACATGCAGATTTGGATTGACTGAAACATTTATTGAATTGAAGTCCATTTCACTGAATTGTCTCAGATGAAAAAAAAAACAAAAGTTCTGAAAATTAAAAAATGTCAGAACAAGATTTTAACAAAATGTTTAGATTTTTTTATTTGAAATGACTTTTCACTTTGAAATTTAATTCACTTTTATTTAAAAAAATATTTTAAAGCTTGAAAATGAAGCAAGATGCTTCCTTTCAGGTCAAACAATATGTTTTGTTTGCCCCCAAATATATATTATTTCAAATTTAAAGTTTGCCAAAAAATTAACAACAGTTTCATTTTGGTTGAACCTAAAATGTATTTTTTTTTAATTTTCCATCAGTTATTTGCAAAGCTCTACTTCACAGCC
The DNA here is from genome assembly GCF_027887155.1 of Malaclemys terrapin pileata. Classification (NCBI taxonomy): domain Eukaryota; kingdom Metazoa; phylum Chordata; order Testudines; family Emydidae; genus Malaclemys; species Malaclemys terrapin. The sequence goes on from NC_071509.1 coordinate 56,617,363, forward strand.
TAAGTCTCATTTACAAAAGTGATTTAGGCATTTAGAAAGCTATGTCCCATTGACTTTCAATGAGACTTATGCTCCTAAGGGACAGATTTTCAAAGATATTTATTTATGCCCCTAAAGATGCAGACAGATGCCTAGCAGGATTTTTAAAGCCTAAGTCCCATTGGGATGTAAGTAAATGAACAAAATGTTAACCCATCAACATGATCTCTTTGGGACAGGACGATTTTTCAAAAGGGCATCCTTCCTTTTGTGGATGAAAATTAGGATAATTGCACTAATTATCTCATGGTCAGGTGCAAATCAGGTAAGTAGAAAGAGGTCTAGGTTGTCTGATTTGCATACGTAGTTCATTTTCCTGGTGCAAAAATATGGGAATGAATTTTGCAGGTACAAATTGAACTTGCAGAAAGAAAAGCTGTTCCCTCTGCCCTTCTGAAAATGTATTCCAAAATTAGTCATAAGAACAACAATCTGACCATCTACGAGCTGTTACCTTTTCTTTTGCCAGTGGATGGGGGATCCTATCAATGCCTTAAATCTTGTGACAAAATCAATGTAGCTTCCTACCTCTCGCTGTTTAAGGAACACTCCTGTGTATTTATTGTTCCTGTCTTCTGCAGCAGACTGAACATCAGCTAATGTCAAATTCAGAAACCTAAACGAGATCTGAATATCTTCTATGAGCCTCCGAAAAACTTGCATTGCTAAGGCTGAGGTGTTAATCTGAAGGCCAACCTGCCAGAGCTTTTGTTCAGTTGCTGTGCTTAGATTTCGGAAATGCTCTGACTTTTGGTGAAGGTTAGTTTTCAGCTTTGAAATCTCTTTTGTAATTTGATGTAAAGCTTCAGTGTGAGCTATGATGATTTCTCTCTGCTCTTCTTTTCCTTTTCTTGCTTTGTCAGGAGAATCTCCATTGAAGCACCGTTGTATGTTATTCTCACTAACTAGATTAATGCCATTCTTCAGGTTCTTTTCCATCTCGGATACGTGAACTGAATAAAGTTCCAAGTGAAAATACAACTGTTATTGCTAGGTTCTTTGATTATTTAATCACACAGGGTTCTGAGATAATGAAATCAATAGATTAAGTATCAAGACTGTATAATTTTTTCTTAAAGAAATTATCCAGGACCTCAGCATTCCTCGTATTATGGGTTAAAATTACTTTGTTCCCACAGAATTGGCATAGCATATGAGATGATAAAAAATTTAAATAAACTCTATTGTAAGAGAACCATACAGACCTTTCTGAGTGTGATCTTATTGTTACCCTGGTCCTTTCCCTCTATCTTTTTTTTGCCCATCAGTGACCTAATTTATTGTTTTGTACTTGTTCTTAAACCTCTATCCTGCCAGGACCTCCACATAGGGCCATGGTAAGAACTGACCAGGGAGCCCAGGCCACCCTGTCCTGGTGGTGTGCCCTGGGGGCAGGGACATGGATCAGGGGCTGCTTTCAGGCCCCCCCAACCCCCAGCCCAGGAGAGATGGAGGGTCCAGGGCTCCCGATAGAAACCTAGGGTCCCTACACGACTCTTACCATGGTCCGGCTCCAGCTTCCAGCCTGGCCAGGGAGCAGGGGCTCGGGGCAAAGAGGAGCAGGAGGACCGGGGCCATTAAGGGGGACCATGCCTCATTATAAGGGGCAACTAAGACCCATCTCAGTTCTCCCACTGGGAAGAGGCTGGCACTGTGATCATCAGCTCCCCCGCTACGAAGTGCAGCCCCAGCCTACACTGCACTGCACTTGCCTGAGGCTTGCAGTTTTGGGGGACAACATGGCCACCTGACCCCAAATTATGCCCATGTTAAAAAGTGGGCAGGCATGGACCCCTTGGTCCCCCTGGTTTTGACACCCCTGCTAGAGAGTTTCTCTCTCTCTCTCTGGTCCAATTAATATTTAATCGTTATACAAAGTGGAACAGCTTCAACAGGAGGGACTGAGAGAGAGAAAGTTTTTACAGTCTGATAGGACACTCACTTGCGATGTTCAAATTCATAAGGCACAATTTTTTTCCACAGTGATGAACTACTGGAAGAAACTATGAAGGGAAGTGGTGATTTGAAGACATCAAACGATGGAGAAACCGAGACTGGGTGCTTTTCTGGAAGATATGGTTTAGTCAAACACAAATTATTGGATTCAATACAAGAGTAACTGTATGAAATTCAGTGACTTATGCACACAGGGGTCAGCCTTGATGAGCTAATGATCCCTTCTGGTCTTAAAATATATGAAATTATGAGAACTGCTCACTGGAAAAAAATCAGTGACATTTATTTAAGTGGCTAACGTTAAGGACCCAAGTTTTAAAATTTTGTCCTTGAGCCTTGGGGGTAGAGACCATGGATAAAAATATGACAAAATTCCCATTGATTTCACTGGGGCCGGGATTTCCTCCACATCTCTACTTGTTTCTGTGAAGTGGCTTGCACAATTTGGATGCTTGAAAAAAACAAGAATAGAAGTAATTAACACATTGAGCTTGTCTTAGTCCTTAAACGGAGCTCTTCTCTACTGAATATAGATTTTGCTTTTCAAATCTGACATATATTTTGAAGCAGCCATTGCTAATGACTCTTTTGGTGAAGTTAGTGTTTTTGAAAGGTGCTGGATTAACAGCTAGGGATTTGAAGTCTTTTCTTTATTCAAAGAACATATACAGTCTAGGCAGTAGCATACAAATTTGCCAGTACTGCACACCAGTTTTCTCTATGAAGGTCTAGAAAGACCACTTCTATCAAGGAAAGACTACTTTAATCTTTAAGTCCATTCAGTCTCTCGATAAGATGGCCAACAGGGGAGCCAATTAATATCTGTTGTGATGAGATGTTTCTGAGACATTCACAGCTGCTCACTACTGCACACTTCTAGGATTTTTTTTTTTTTTTACCCCCACTGGTAAACTTGTGGGTGAGTAAATTAATGGCCACAAGTGTTAACTGCCTTATGTGATACATGATGGGGCAGAGTTAAATCCTCTATGTATTGTGTCATCTCTCTAATTCTCAGAATAATTCTGAAGAGATATAAAGGGGCAGGCCGATTTTTCAGCATCTATTTCATTGGAGACAAATTCCACAACTTAATTCTAGATGCAGATAAACTGACACGTGCTTATTATTCATGCCAAGCAGACACAGTTGGTTCTGTATTGTTGGTGAAATGGGTGCTAATGCGAACTGAAAAAAATACACCCATTTTTAGAAATTTGTCAGCATTAATAGTCAGTGATTGTAGTTTACATGAAATGAAACATTTTCCGATCAATCAATGTCAACATTAAAAGTAGCTTGTTTGTAACTATTTCCTTTGTGTTTCCTTTAAAAGCTTTTTTACTGGAAATGTTGCTTTGATTTCGTTGAATAGGACTGCAGAGAGATTCCAGATTTTCAGTGGTTGGTTCAAGGCACTGCATCCAAGCACTGTAAACATGTTCAGCCAAATGTATCCCTGATGTAACTTCATTGACCTTAGTGGAGTTACACCAGTGGTTAATCTAGCCTAATGGGTCTGTGTGACCATACGTGAATCAGGAAATAACAGCCTCATTGGAGAGAAAGTAAATAGCACTTACACTAACTGACTAAATGGCTGTGGGGGGGTTTTAAATATTTTTTGTGAAATATATGTTCTCAGTTCCACTATTGTGACTCTCTCCCCAGGCACATTTTCCCAGCTGAGAAAGAATCTTGACTGTAAACATATGTATGAAAACTGTTCTTGCAGCTTGTAACAGTTGCTAAAGTGATTTCTCCCAAATCTGTATGGAAACATGTATTGTAAATTTCCAAGCAATATGAGAATACTGCCCTGGGTAAGTGGTTAATGCCTGTGCTGCCATCCAGCAAACTGGGTTTGATTCTTTCTCTCTCATGCTTCAGGCTATTGGGGAGGGGTGGGGGGGCTGTTGCAGAGTGAAGATATTCAGCTTGCAGTCCTAGAGCAGCACTTATAATACCAAATGTGATACTTGTGGAGAGCAAGAGCCTGATCAGGGCTCCCCTCACCTTTCATGGTCCCAGGCAGAAAGACTAAAGCTCTTCCCAAGATACACGTGAGGTTTCAGAGGGATACTGAGTGACTGGCCTGACGCTAGTGGGATATTGCTGTATCTCTCTCAGTATCCGGGGTGATGGGAGAAGTGGGGGAGGGAGGAAAAAAGAGAGGAGGTGTTGCATAAAATGGAGTTCCAGAGAGCCTCAAAGTAAGCATAGTGCAGCATCCTGACCCGATTTGGCAATAGTTTCATTGTGGATTGCATCACTACAGCTGTTTGACATTTTTCAAATTTTTATTTTTAATAAGTTTTTTTGGAGAAAATTTAACACACCATTTCTCCCTTTTGGTCCCCTAATTTTTGGATTTTTAAATGATTTTTCAGTCATCTCTTGGTGACACTGAATCATAATGTTTCATCATGACAATTGGGGGTTGTTGAAAAATTTAGAACTAACTATTTTTCCATTGAAAAAAATAGATTTCATCCACATTTAAATTTTCTGTGGGAAAAGACTGATTTTGGCAAAATATTCCACTGGGAAAATCATTTTTTTTTTTGAGTCAGGTTGATATTCACCTCTGTATCCACCTGAGCCACTGTGGTGCCTCGTGGTAGCTGTTGTTCTGAGTCCCTCCATCTTGCATGCTCCCCTTTAGGGCACACTCCCTGATGGGACTACATTACTCCTGATACATGCCAGTCTATATGTGGCTGATATGCCAATATGCTTCTTTGGACTCCTCATGGGACAGGGAGAGCAAAGCATTTTCATATGAACTTTCCCACTGTCTCTGGGTTGCATCATGATATAGTGTATATGAGGAACAAAATGCAATGCAGATCTTGATACTAGATAATTTTTCTTTTCTTGTCAGTTCTTAGAAAGTCCCATTTTAATTGGTAAAAAGAAAATTACAATAGTCTTAATGGTAAAAATGTATAAAGTGTATCATAAAAAGAAATGAGTATAAGAAAAGAGTATTTTTTTGTAGCAAAGAATATTTGAATGCCTCTCTGTACTCAGGATTTAATTAAGATGCACTGTAGGCTATTTATTTAATCTGTCAATATTGATTAAAGATTTGCCCAGATTTTTTGCCACAAAACTCAATAAATTACATCTTTTCCATAGTGACAATTTTGGTGTTCCATTTATATTTTATTGTGCTTTTCACAGCTCTGTCCAACCCACACACTTTTAATCTTTCAGTGTCTTTATTTGAGATTCCTAAAGGATATATTTACTTTAAGTGTTTCTTTTCAGGGCCGGATCCAAAGTCAATGGTTTATTTCCATTAACTTCAATGGTCTTCAGATCAGGCTTCCAGTCATTACACAAAGGAGTTCAGTTATTTACATATTAATGTTTTCAGGAAGATGTCACTTTGTCTTATTAGCGATAAAAAAAGCCAGTTACTTGAAACATATACAAGGGATATGTTTATTCAGCAGTAAAGATCCTTTCTGAAAGAGAGAGTAAAATATCACTGTAAAATTTGGGAAGTATGCTACAAAACAGACATTATTTTAACATAAGACAGCTCCAGCAAGGAAAGAATTTTAATGGTCTTTAACCTTACACGGGGGAGTGGCTTTTATGTACAGAAATAATGCCCCAGTCCTGTAAGGAGCTCTATGTTGGTGGATTCTTCACTCATGTGGTGCCTCCATGGAAGTCAATGGCTCTGTGTCAGCACAAGTGACCACCTGTAAGCAGCTTGGAACTCCATGCAACAGCAGGTTGTTAATATTGTACTTTGAAACAATGTTCATGAACCATCAGAGGGCTCATAACTGACAGTTTTCTGTTAGATGGGATTAGTACATTTTAAGGCCTGAAGAGCCACATTGATCATCTAGTCATACTTCCTACATAGGACAGATCATAGACTTTACTGCCCAACAATTTCTTCAGTGGAGGGAATTTATTTATTTATTTAGCTACATATGTGAAAACTATCAAGCCCAATACTTTGAGATGGAACTAGAGCATGTCTTTTAGAAAGACATCCAGACTCCATTTCTAATCTCCAAGTTATGATGAATTTACAGCTTCCTTCAGTAGGCAGTGTCAATGGTTAATTAACTTTGCTGCTAAAATCTTGTGTCTTATTTCCAGTTTGAATTAGCTTTGGATTTTCACCTGAAGGAATTACTCAATGGTTCTCAAGGGAGGCAGAGAAAGGCAAACATGACAACCAGTATATCTAGCCTAGTGCACAAAGAAGGCAGCATTGTTTTTCTGGAGCAGTTACAAATATGGGTGGATGGACAGAACTGCTGGGGCTTAGTTGACCCGGGAGCATTAACCATCACTGCATTAAATTTTACCCTAGTAAAATCCTAAGTCATACTTTTGCTCTTCACTGATGTAAAAATAATTCCAGGTATAATCATGCTTTACTAAATCTCTTGTTTAATATTATCCATTCCTATTTGGTATAATAAATGGAAATTTTTACCTGCTAGTTTGATGATTACGAAACAATGGCAAACACAAGCAGATAGAGAACACTGAGGGCAAGCATAAAACATTTCTGTTTCCCTTGAATATCCGTGACCTTTTTTGGACCTGCAAAGAATTAGATATAGAGGGTTCAATCCCACAGCCCCCACTCAGGCAAGATTCCCATTGAAAATAATGGGAATTTTGCCTGACTAAAGACTACAGAAGGAGCCCAGAATATATAATATTACACTGTAATTTTTCTTGGTATTAAGAAATTTTGAACCCCCTAAAAAAAACTTTAAAATAATCATGGGCTATTAATTAAATAATAAAAATACTTCAGGAAACATGTTTTACAATTGATAAGCACTAGTGATTTGAATAATAAAAAAAAATGCCAATTCTCACAGTAGGACCAGAGGTCACCAAGATCACTAAGAAAGGTAGATTTGTCATCTGGTTCTCCCTACTAGATCAAGCACTCTTCTGACTCCAGTTTTCCTCTGAGATTTCTCCTTCCCGTACTCACCTTCCTTCCCCTCCACCCCCACAGTTCTTGATGTTAAAGTGCCATCATTGTTCCCCCCTTAATTGACCTAAGGAAAAACATATAATACATCCTGGTGCTGTATTATCTTTCCCCTCTGGGGGAAAAAGGGCCCAGAAAGAAGCTACATCCGGGGCACACTCTGGTAGGAGGAACAAGGGATGGCACTAGAGGCCTGTCCAGTACAGAGGCAAATGGCCCCCAGGTAGATAAGCCGGGACTCATGCAGATAGCCACCCTCCATATCTGCCTGGTTTGAGGGGCTGATATATTCCACAGGGAAATAAACTCCAGCCCCTAATGGAAGAATTGAGAGGAAGTTAGTGAGGGGATCATTAGATAATTTCCTCAGAAAAAGCTCCTCCCTATGAATTTTTCTTGGGGGTATGGGCAAAAGCTGGGATGCTGAAATTACCCTACGAAAGCTGGTAACATTGTGTGACACCGTTAGCTGAAACAGTATTTCTTTTTAAACAAAAGCATATAAAGGAAAGATAAGTGAAGAGCCCTCACTTATTTCTCAGTTTTAAACTACAGTAAGTATTGAATGCCATTGCAGTGGATTCAAGGAATAAGGTAGTATGATTAATTAAAGTTATAGTAGGGATATATTTTCAGTCCAAAGTCACCAGGTAAGACAGAGACTAAAAGAAAATTTATGGCTAGTTATCAAGTTTAAACTTTGCTTTCATTTTTTTTTTCAACACTCCCATATCAAATCTCTGGTGCTATAGTTCTCTTCATGAAATCCCTCAAGGATATTTATATTTATAATTTATATTACAATAACTGAATTACAAGAGGCAAATTAACAGGGTTTCGGTTTCAGTTTTTGTTATTTTATAGTTGGATATTGCATTGAAAAAGCCTTTTGGAATAATTGTTGCTTCTGAAAGAAAATAATATGTTTCTCTAATTTTAGGAATTTGGGTAGGAGACACATACCAAACTAGATTGCAGGAGTTCAGGTACCGCCAATGTTTTAGTACCTAAATATAATGGCCTTTGCTAAAGGGCAAATACTTCGATACACAGGACCAGATTTCAGATTCTGGCTTTGCTGACTGTCCAAACAGGCCATAAAGTCTTGTTAAGCAACTGAGAATTCCCCCAGCATGGAAAATTACATGGCTGTCTTAGAGCTGAGTCATCTCTTCCTGGCTCCAATAGAGGGAGAATGATGAGGGAGGAGGCGTGGCCAATACATTACCAGCCTATGGAACAGACCCTGTTGGGCCATTGAGAAGGAGCATTATCTAGTGTACCCTCAAGGAAAGGGCTGATCTAAGTTGTGCCATGAGCCAGATTGACTCCTGGAAGCTTTGGGGCTGGAATAAAGATTTCAATCCTTCCACACCATTTGTATGTGATCTTAGGCCACTGGATTTGTAAGAGCATCTCCACACAGCCACAATAGGCAGATGTCTAAACAGCATTCACATAGGACTTAAAAGGTGCAGATGAATTTCATCCTAAGTGAGTAACATAGTCAATATAAAATAAGTAATGTCTTTTCAAAAGAAAAATAATATAGGAAGAAGTGCATCATTTGTGTATTCAGCAACTAACAGAAGTTACTAGATCGCAGGCACTGGTTCTCATGGGAGACTTCAATCACCCCGATATCTGCTGGGAAAGCAATACAGTGGTGCACAGACAATCCAGGAAGTTTTTGGAAAGTGTAGGGGACAATTTCCTGGTGCAAGTGCTGGATGAACCAACTAGGGGCAGAGCTCTTCTTGACCTGCTGCTCACAAACCGGGAAGAAAAAGTGGATGGGAACCTGGGAGGCAGTGACCATGAGATGGTCAAGTTCAGGATCCTGACACAAGGAAGAAAGGAGAGCAGCAGAATACAGACCCTGGACTTCAGAAAAGCAGACTTTGACTCCCTCAGGGAACTGATAGGCAAGATCCCCTGGGAGAATAATATGAGGGGGAAAGGAGTCCAGGAGAGCTGGCTGTATTTTAAAGAATCCTTACTGAGGTTGCAGGAACAAACCATTGTGTAGAAAGAATGTGTAGAAAGAATAGTAAATATGGCAGGCAACCAGCTTGGCTTAACAGTGAAATCCTCACTGATCTTAAACAAAAAAAGCTTACAAGAAGTGGAATATTGGACAAATGACCAGGGAGGAGTGAAATCAGGAAGGCCAAATCACACTTGGAGTTGCAGCTAGCAAGAGATGTTAAGAGTAACAAGAAGGGTTTCTTCAGGTATGTTAGCAACAAAAGGAAAGTCAAGGAAAGTGTGGCCCCCTTACTGAATGAGGGAGGCAACCTAGTGACAGAGGATGTGGAAAAAGCTAACGTACTCAATGCTTTTTTTGCCTCTGTCTTCATGAACAAGGCCAGCTCTCAGACTGCTGCACTGGGCAGCACAGTAAGGGGAGGAGGTGATCAGCTCTGTGTGGAGAAAGAAGTGGTTCAGGACTTTTTAGAAAAGCAGGATGAGCACAAATCCATGGAGCCAGATGCGCTGCATCCGAGGGTGCAAAAGGAGTTGATGGATGTGATTGCAGAGCCATTGGCCATTATCTTTGAAAACTCATGGCGATCGGGGGAGGTCCCGGATGACTGGGAAAAGGCTAATGTAGTGCCCATCTTTAAAAAAGGGAAGGAGGAGGATCCAGGGAACTACAGGCCAGTCAGCCTCATCTCAGTCCCTGGAAAAATCATGAAGCAGGTCCTCAAGGAATCAATTCTGAAGCACTTAGAGGAGAGGAAAGTGATCAGGAACAGTCAGCATGGATTCACCAAGGGCAAGTCATGCCTGACTAACCTAGTTACCTTCTCTGATGAGATAACTGGCTCTGTGGATGAGGGGAAAGCAGTGGATGTGTTATTCCTTGACTTTAGCAAAGCTTTTGATACAGTCTCCCACAGTATTCTTGCTGGCAAGTTAAAGAAGTATGGGCTAGATGAATGGACTATAAGATGGATAGAAAACTGGCTAGTTTCACAGTTGGGCTCAACAGATAGTGATCAATGGCTCCATGTCTAGTTGGCAGCCAGTATCAAGCGGAATGCCCCAAGGGTCGGTCCTGGGGCTGGTTTTGTTCAATATCTTTATTAATGATCTGGAGGATGGTGTGGACTGCACTCTCAGAAAGTTTGCAGATGACACTAAACTGGGAGGAGTGGTAGATATTCTGGAGGGTAGGGATAGGATACAGAGGGACCTAAACAAATTAGAGGATTGGGCCAAAAGAAACCTGATGAGGTTCAACAAGGACAAGTGCAGAGTCCTGCATTTAGGATGGAAGAATCCCATGCACTGCTACAGACTAGGGACCGAATGGCTAGGCAGCAGTTCTGCAGAAAAGGACCTAGGGGTTACAGTGGACGAGAAGCTGGATATGAGTTGACTGTGTGCCCTTGTTGCCAGGAAGGCTAACTGCATTTTGGGCAGTATAAGTAGGGGCATTGCCAGCAGATCGAGGGACATGATCATTCCCCTCTATTCAACATTGGTGAGGCTTCATCTGGAGTACTGTGTCCAGTTTTGGGCTCCACACTACATGAAGGATGTGGAAAAATTGGAAAGAGTCCAGCAGAGGGCGAGAAAAATTATTAGGGGGCTAGAACACATGACTTATGAGGAGAGGCTGAGGGAACTGGGATTATTGTCTGCAGAAGAGAAGAATGAGGGGGGATTTGATAGCTGCTTTCAACTACCTGAAACGGGGTTCCAAAGAGGATGGATCTAGACTGTTCTCAGTGGTACCAAATGACAGAATAAGGAGTAATGGTCTCAAGTTGCAGTGGGGGAGGTTTAGGATGGATATTAGGAAAAACTTTTTCCACTAGGAGGGTGGTGAAGCACTGGAATGGGTTACCTAGGGAGGTGGTGGAATCTCCTTCCTTAGAGGTTTTTAAGACCTGGCTTGACAAAGCCCTGGCTGTGATGATTTAGTTGGGAATTGGTCCTGCTTTGAGCAGGGGGTTGGACTAGATGACCTCCTGATATTCTATGATTCTATGATTTTCTACTGAAATCTTTTAAATAATAAGTGTCATTCTCTGATGATGTACGAATTGTCAGGGAGTCATCCTATTCATGAGAAGTACTTATGTAGTGGAAGCAATGCTTTCTCAGACAGGGTTTCAAACGTGACGCAATCACAATGCCGGTCTGTGCAGAAAATTCCATCTGAATGATCTTCCTCATAACTTGCCATATTTTGAATGTCAAAGGCTAAAATAGTGCATGTATATTGTAAATATCTTTTACGTAAATATTTTTTCACAAATAACAGCTTAATCAAACATTAAGTCCCCAACTCAGGAAAGTATTTATGCATGTGCTTGAGTTCACTGAATTCTCACTCTCTAACTGAATGAGAACATACCCCCAAAATGGTAGTTCTCTTCTTCTAACAGAATGTTATGGGTTATTCACCTCTGCTAGATGAAAGCTTTAGATCTCAAAGTATTTTACAAAGGAGGACACTTACCATTATTCCTAATGGGCTGAAGCAACTGTGAAATTTCCCCCCCGATAGTTGCAAGCAAATGTCATACACCCTGAAACAGGATATTTGATCACACACATAGCTACCTTCTCCTTATACAGCTAATATCATTAGTGGTTGTTAAGTTATAGAAACCCCTTAAAATCTAGCCAAAGTATGTCTCTTTTTAAGAAAAAAAAGATTAGCAATTATGCCCAGTTATATAATGGTTGTTCTGCAATTTGGACAAACATCAGTTAGGAACTCTGATGAGACCACAAATCATTTTTAATTTTGATCTACAGTAAATAGAATGTTAACCAAGGTTTTCATAGGACATTAGTATTTAACATAATATTTTCTAGCACCCAGACCTGCCAGTGCCCAGAGAGCTGTTATGGGGATCAGAAAATGTCATTTCTGCTTTTGTGACAGTGACATTTCATTGTATTGATGAATCTTGGGGAAATAAATATGGGGTTAAAGAACTTGCATATGATGGACCCAGGTAATTGTATTTTAATATGTACTGAACTTCTTTATTTCTAAGAGAAATATTCCTGATATCTGAAAACTGTAGAGCATTATTCAGAAGTCAGTGGTCAAATGACAACCTGCTCAGAAATATTTAAATGAAACCACACATGAGTTTACTTTCTTAGCTCCTGCAGTAATTCAACTGCATTAAATTATCCCTTTCTAAATTTAATCCTGAATTGATATAATTAAATACTAAAACTGGATACAAGATAGATCTAATAAAAAAGGTTTCAACTGAGATTACTTATCTTCTCTGCTATCACAACTGACTGGGTGAGGAATTTCCAATTACAGGTAAAGAACTTAAATGTCTGCTGAGCACGTATAATCTATAACGAAGCCCACTCCCAGCAAAAGTGAAGCATATCAACAATACAATTAGTATATGAACAGGAGCCCAAAAGTAAATGAGATGAAAAGTATTAAACAACTCAGAAAAATATTGCAGAAGTCAGAGCTTAATTTGTTTTAGATTAAGCTAATCCTTTTGAAAGGCTTTCCAGTTTCTTCAAAAAGAAAAAAAAAATACCACTGACATCTAACTTCAGGGTAAAAGTTCACTTGAAACATTGATGATACCTATATTTATTGGAGGTAGGAGGAGTAGACTCAATCTTTTATTTATTTATATTTGGGAGGTGAGGAAGGCTATCAGTGAGAACACTACTGAGGCAACAGATGGAAGGGAAAGTTTTGAGGAACTAAGAGTATTGTAAACTTTGGGCTTGGGTTACTAAAAATCCAGATTACAATATTTAATAGTTTGCATGTTGATTATCCACAACAATTTTGATTTTTTTTAAAGCAATTTGATGATGTTTTAGTGCAGGAAACCATAAGAAATTTCATTTATGATTTACTATGCTAGTTACATGTATACAAGTCTGAGTTACTTGTTAGTGTGCTTTGTGAACTAGATAAAAATTATATATCCCATCTGCATGGATGGAAGAAAATGACATTTTTGTTTTTACTATCCTATATTCAAAGTAGACATTTCATTTCATATCCTATAAAGCTGTATGTGCATTTCCTACATTCATTCTGCCTTTCACATTTCTTTCCCTGCACTAATAATGTAACACCATGCACAGAGGTTACTATTAAAAGCCAACATTGACCAACATTTAGAACAAAATTATTTCCTATTCTAAGTTTAGGAGGAAACTGTGGTATTTGAGATGCCACTCTGTGGTAACTGGATGGTGCTTAAATAAGAATAAATAACAGTTAGTAATGCTGATTTTTAAATGGGGACTATTGTATACAATTAGAAATGTCTAGAAATGTTTGATCTGCAGTCCAGCAATTTGATACATTACAATAACTATGTTTGACAATGTACCCAGCATGACACAATTTATTAATTTAAAATATTACTAAAAGTACAAAGTAAGATATTCTGTTCAGGAAGAATATGCTTTCACATAAATAATGGAGACTGCCAAAATGTATTCGAAGATAGAATACTGTGCCTTTCTTTGCTGATCTCACTGGATATTTAACTCCCCTTGAATCCTACATCATATATAACATGTTTCTATTAGCTGAAGAAGAAGCTGAGCTGTAATAAAGATGCCTTTTAACATGGAGGGGAGAAATGTATTTTTAGGACTTTCCCCTTTCTCATTAAAAAAGGATGAAATTGTGAGCAATAATTAAAAGATGTTTTTTTACCTTTAGTCCCAATGGAAGGAGAATTGACTTATGCAGCAAAACCTGAAAACTGTAGTTACATAATACCTTTGCTTCCTCTTAAGAAAAGGAAATGAAATTCCCTCTTATGACTAGAGTTTTAAAAGCTGATGCAGCATCAATACTTATGTCGCTACTTGAAAATAATATTAATAAGTTTATCCTTATGTGAATATCTCCCTATGTATCAACATGAGAATACACCTGGGGATCTTCAACTCTGAGAATACAATTTTTAATAAGTAATTTGCAATAATATATTTGTATAACTGTTTAATTATTGTTCTCTCATATATTATTTACCCCCAGTTATTGTGGAGATCATGGCTTTGTTCCTGCACATACTTAGGCGTGTGATTAACTTGAATAGAATTTGTTTTCAGTGGTAGTATTTACATTTCAAAGATATGAATGTGCCTAAATCTTTGCAGTATCAGAGCAATAGTGCCCAAGTCTGTGCTCAGAAGTGTAGTGTATGGTTATTACTAGTCATGGTGTCATAGCCATGTGCTAGATCAGAGGTCACCAACTGGTCAATTGCATTCGATTGGTCGATCCTAGATTCATAGATTCATAGATTCATAGATTCTAGGACTGGAAGGGACCTCGAGAGGTCATCGAGTCCAGTCCCCTGCCCGCATGGCAGGACCAAATACTGCCTAGACCATCCCTAGTAGACATTTATCTAACCTACCCTTAAATATCTCCAGAGACGGAGATTCCACAACCTCCCTAGGCAATTTGTTCCAGTGTTTAACCACCCTGACAGTTAGGAACTTTTTCCTAATGTCCAATCTAGACCTCCCTTGCTGCAGTTTAAACCCATTGTTTCTGGTTCTATCCTTAGAGGCTAAGGTGAACAAGTTCTCTCCCTCCTCCTTATGACACCCTTTTATATACCTGAAAACTGCTATCATGTCCCCTCTCAGTCTTCTCTTTTCCAAACTAAACAAACCCAATTCTTTCAGCCTTCCTTCATAGGTCATGTTCTCAAGACCTTTAATCATTCTTGTTGCTCTTCTTTGGATCCTTTCCAGTTTCTCCACATCTTTTTTAAAATGCGGCGCCCAGAACTGGACACAATACTCCAGCTGAGGCCTAACCAGAGCAGAGTAGAGCGGAAGAATGACTTCTCGTGTCTTGCTCACAACACACCTGTTAATGCATCCCAGAATCATGTTTGCTTTGTTTGCAACAGCATCACACTGTTGACTCATATTTAGCTTGTGGTCCACTATAACCCCTAGATCCCTTTCTGCCGTACTCCTTCCTAGACAGTCTTTTCCCATTCTGTATGTGTGAAATTGATTTTTCCTTCCTAAGTGGAGCACTTTGCATTTGTCTTTGTTAAACTTCATCCTGTTTAACTCAGACCATTTCTCCAATTTGTCCAGATCATTTTGAATTATGACCCTGTCCTCCAAAGTAGTTGCAATCCCTCCCAGTTTGGTATCATCCGCAAACTTAATAAGCGTACTTTCTATGCCAATATCTAAGTCGTTGATGAGGATATCCCAGTCGATTGCGATCTTTGTCGGCACAGCGGGGCTGCCGCTAAGACAGGCTCCCTGCCTGCTCTGGCCCCATGCTGCTCCTGGAAGCAGCCAGTGGCTCTAGTGGGCAAGGGTCTCCCTCCCTGTGCTGTTCCTACCTGCAAGCATAACCCCCACAGTTCCCATTGGCCGGGAACAGGAAGCTGTGGCCAATGGGGGCGGTGCTTGCAGAGAGGGGCAGTGCATGAAGCCATGTGCCACACACACACACACACCCCCCCGAGGCCACAGGGGAGCATTGGCTCGGGTAGGTAGGGAACTTGCCTAGCAGCAGCCACACTTCACCACCAACTGGGAACCGTCGGAGGTAAGTGCTGCCCAGCAGGAAGCCACACCCCAACCCCCCGCTCTGAGCCCCCTCCTAGGGCCAACACCCCCAGAGCCAGCACCCATCACCCCCTCCTGCACCCCAACCCCTACCCCAGGGTCATCCCAGAGCTTCCTCCCACACTGCAAACCCCTTGGCTCCAGCCCAGAGTCCACACCTCCTCCCAAACTACAACCTCCTATCCCAGCCCGGTGAAAATGAGTGAGGGTGGGGGAGAGCAAGTGATGGAGAGACGGGGGGATGGAGTGAGTGGGGCGGGGCTTTGGAGAAGGGGCGGGGTAGATCCTGGGTTGCCCTTAAATTCAAAAAGTGATCTTGGGCGTAAAAAGGTTGGAGACCACTATGCAAGGTAACATCACAATAACTGACTAGCAACTAGATAGATTGTGGAATCCTGCCTGGTTGTTCTTCAGTATTCACTGGCATCACTCTGAATGAAATTCACTGAAAATAAGAGTCAGCCAATTAATATAATAAAAAGAAAAACAAAAAGAAAAACACCCACACAAGAAGGCCATAATTAATGTGTTAATTATGATTTTATGGGCTCAGACTTGAAGTTCAGAAGTGAGTGCTATGATTACACTGGTCTACAATTTTTGAGAAGTCGTCTGCTTCAGAGATAAAATGTGCTATTTATTATGTATTTTGATGTGCTGAATTCAAATATGACAATTAAAACAACTGATTGGCTACTGTTTCTAAGATATTTAAGTTTTTACATTTTATGTCGATGTATATTGTGTAAATAGTAGAGTTTTAATCATAAATTGTAAACCTAGGTCTTTTCATGTGTTTATGGTTGCTTTACATGATAATATTTCACCTGTCCTGTTTATGTAACACTTTAAAAACCAGCAAAAGGGTTATATAAATAAAATGTATTATGAAACAAGAGGCAAAAAACTATTATGTACATAGTTTAGTCCTATTCAGTGTCTACTTGGCGCTTCTTGGCTTGTCTCTTGTATTCATTAAATGGAGCATCTCTTGTCACTGTCCAGCAATAGTCTGCAAGCATTGATGGGCTCCATTTGCCCTGATAGCGTTTCTCCATTGTTGTAATGTCCTGGTGAAATCGCTCGCCGTGCACATTGCTCACTGCTCTGCAATTTGGTGGAAAAAAATCTAGATGAGAGTGCAAAAAATGTATCTTTAGTGACATGTTGCAAAACTGTTTTGTATGCCTTGAGGAGGTTTTCCACCAACAACCTGTAGTTGTCTGCCTTGTTGTTTCCAAGAAAATTTATTGCCACTAACTGGAAGGCTTTCCATGCCGTCTTTGCCTTGCCACGCAGTGCATGGTCAAATGCATCATCTCGAAGAAGTTCACGAATCTGAGGACCAACAAAGACACCTTCCTTTATCTTAGCTTCACTTAACCTTGGAAATTTTCCACGGAGGTACTTGAAAGCTGCTGGTATTTTGTCAATGGCCTTGACAAAGTTCTTCATCAGACCCAGCTTGATGTGTAAGGGTGGTAACAAAATCTTCCTTGATTCAACAAGTGGTGGATGCTGAACACTTTTCCTCCCAGGCTCCAATGACTGTCGGAGTGGCCAATCTTTCTTGATGTAGTGGGAATCTCTTGCACGACTATCTCATTCGCAGAGAAAACAGCAGTCCTTTGTGTATCCAGTCTGCAGACCAAGCAAGAGAGCAACAACCTTCAAATCGATACAAAGCTGACACTGATTTTGGTCATAGTTTATGCACCTCAAAAGTTGTTTCATGTTGTCATAGGTTTCCTTCATATGGACTGCATGACCAACTGGAATTGATGGCAAAACATTGCCATTATGCAGTAAAACAGCTTTAAGACTCATCTTCGATGAATCAATGAACAGTCTCCACTCATCTGGATCGTGAACGATGTTGAGGGCTGCCATCACACCATCGATGTTGTTGCAGGCTACAAGATCACCTTCCATGAAGAAGAATGGGACAAGATCCTTTTGACGGTCACGGAACATGGAAACCCTAACATCACCTGCCAGGAGATTCCACTGCTGTAGTCTGGAGCCCAACAGCTCTGCCTTACTCTTGGGTAATTCCAAATCCCTGACAAGGTCATTCAGTTCACCTTGTGTTATGAGGTGTGGTTCAGAGGAGGAGGATGGGAGAAAATATGGGTCCTGTGACATTGATGGTTCAGGAGCAGAAGTTTCATCCTCTTCCTCGTCTGACTCAAGTGAGAATGATTCTGGTGCATCAGGAAACGATAGTCCTTCTCTGTGGGGTACTGGGTGTATAGCTGATGGAATGTTTGGATATGCACAGTCCACTTTTTCTTCTTTGACACACCTTTCCCAACTGGAGGCACCATGCAGAAGTAACAATTGCTGGTATGATCTGTTGGCTCTCTCCAAATCATTGGCACTGCAAAAGGCATAGATTTCCTTTTCCTGTTCAACCACTGGCGAAGATTTGTTGCACAAGTGTTGCAGCATATGTGTGGGGCCCACCTCTTGTCCTGATCTTCAATTTTGCAGCCAAAATAAAGGTGATAGGCTTTCTTAACCATAGTGGTTATACTGCGCTTTTGTGATGCAAAAGTCACTTCACCACAAATATAGCAGAAGTTATCTGCACTGTTCACACAAGCACGAGGCATCTCTGCTCACTTTGGCTAAACAGAAATGTGTCCCTTTGCAAAATCAAACATTGACGAATAAGAGAGCACGACACTGTATGATTTCTAGAGCTGATATAGGGCAATTTGTTCAGCAGAGTGATGTAAGCTTCGTGATGATTGCATCATCCATGACTTCTAGGAATAACATGATGCAATTCATATCATGTATGACGCAATACCAGCTTCAGATTGCATCATTCATTGTTTTGCCTGAAAAGCAAGTACTGTCCAAACCCAGTCATAGATTTATTCATAGATCCAGTCAAAGATGTATTTTAGTCATTTCTGGTTTAAATTGAGATCCCTTCCCTTTATAACTCACTTATCCTCCACCATTCCCAAGTCAAGGGTCGGATATACTGACCCAATAGCATATCTTGAAAACTAGAGCCAATCAACAATTTTAAGCATCATTTTCGTTCTCAGTGACCCAGAATTAGTAATGTTTGACTACATTTATTTCAGAAGCATTTTGGCTGTAGAGCAGTGTTATTTAGCATAGGGGTGGGCAAACTATGGCACATGGGCTGTTTTAAGCTGGCCCACGAGCTCCCACTGGAGAGCGGGGTCTGGGGCCACCGCACGTGGCTCCCGGAAGCAGCCACATGACCCCACTCTGGCTCCTACATATTCAAATAGGAGCTGCAGGGGTGATGCGTGCTGATGGGGCAGCATAAATATATGGAGATATACCTATCTCATAGAACTGGAAGGGACACCAAAAGATCATCAAGTCCAGCCCCCTGTCTTCACTAGCAGGACCAAGTACTGATTTTGCCCCAGATCCCTAAGTGGCCCCCTCAAGGATGGAACTCACAACCCTGGGTTTAGCAGGCTAAGGCTCAAACGACTGAGCTATCCCTCCCCGCCTGCAGAACCTCCCCATAGGAGCTGGAGAAGGGACATGCCACTGCCTCCAGAAGCCACTTGAGGTAAGCACCGCTCAGAGCCTGCACCCCTGAGCCTCTCCCCATGCTCCAACCCCCTGCCCCAGCCCTGATCCCCCTCCTGCTCACCAAAGCCCTTGATCCCAGTCTGGAGCACCCTCCTGCATCCCAAACCTCTCATCCCCAGCCCCACCCCAGAGCCTGCAGCCCCTACCGCACCCCAACCCCAATTTTGTGAGCATTCATGGCCCGCCATACAATTTCTATTCCCAGATGTGGCCCTCAGACT
This sequence comes from Malaclemys terrapin pileata, assembly GCF_027887155.1. Classification (NCBI taxonomy): domain Eukaryota; kingdom Metazoa; phylum Chordata; order Testudines; family Emydidae; genus Malaclemys; species Malaclemys terrapin. The sequence continues at coordinate 56,636,743 of NC_071509.1, forward strand.
AAAAAGTTTGCCCACCCCTGATTTAGCAAGTATTCTACCATCAACACATTTGAGAATCTGGGTGTTGCCTTTTCCCATACATTAAAGCAGTCATTATTTGTGTTTTAGGAGGTTTTGTTATTAATTTATTTTATTGTATTATTTTCCTCCATGCAAATGGACAAAACTGTTTGTGAAGGGTTAGATCACAGAACCCCCTTTGGGAGCTGCCACCTGATGTGCCAACACTACTTCTGCCCCTGCCAATTCGGGACCCCAGCACCCTGTCTTGCTGAGCCAGATATGCCCGTCTGTTTTTCCTGTAAGTCTTCCTGTATACGTGTGTGCTGGCAAGTGGGTAATGAAGGCTTACGGTGACATATGATCATGTCACCTGAACTTGAATCCATCTTTAACCTGGTGCTTTTCCATTGAGAAGCGGGTGGGGGGGACACCCAGAGGGACAAAGGATTCCCACCTTATGCAAAAGATATATAAGTTGGTGGAACACAGAAAAGTGGAGAGCCATCATGAGGAATCCCCTAGCTACCACCTGAGCTGGAACAATGGCTGTACTAGGGGAAAGGATTGTGCCCAGACTAGGAAGGCATCCAGTCTGTGAAAGAAACATATTGAAACATCTTTCAGTGTGCGATATTATCTGTACTCAGTTGTATTACTGTATTAGGCTTAGATTTGTGTTTTATTTTATTTTATTTTGCTTGGTAATTTACTTTGTTCTGTCTGTTACTACTTTGAACCACTTAAATCCTATTTTCTGTATTTAATAAAATCACTTTTTACTTATTAATTAACCCAGAGTATGTATTAATACCTGGGGCGGGGGGCGGGGCAGCAAACAGCTGTGCATCTCTCTTTCTCAGTGTTATAGAGGGCAAATAATTTATGGGTGTTAAACACAAGAACACTTCTGTAAGCTGCTTTCAGTAAAGCCTGCAGCTTTGGAGCAAGTAATTCAGACCCTGGGTCTGTGTTGGAGCAGATGGGCGTGTCTGGCTCAGCCAGACAGGGTGCTGGGGTCCCAAGCTGGCAGGGAAAGCAGAGACAGAAGTAGTCTTGGCACATCAGGTGGCAGCTCCCAAGGGGGGGTTCAGTGATCTAACCTGTCACACTGTTTATGAGCAGAAGCCCACAAATTTAGGAAATACACAGTTATATAGTAGTAAAAAAATGTGGGTAATCTAACCTAAACTAAATACCATATTCCCCAAGTGGGTAAACTCAGTTCAGCCACATTTAGCCTTGACTACATTACTTGAAATGTGATACTTTTCTTGTCAGAATTGAGACCATATACAAACTTTGTCTCCTTGCCTGTGTAACAGCAGTGGGAAACAGCTAGCAGTAATGGTCACTGTTAAAAGTCACCATAAACAATAGTAACCATATAATGGCATTCAAGATACCATTATACTTTCCTATATTTAAAATACCAATCTAGTAAAATAATTTCCATAATCTACTTCCTTTTGACTTTTCCTGCTGTTAACTGTGTAATCAGTAACATTCAGAAAAGGAAACTATAGGTGGTAGTTTTGGTATCCCTGTACATTATAGTATTTCAAAGTCTTGCATCTAATGTGCATTTTGGATGGTACTAAGTTGTTTTCTCCTCCGCTGAAATAATTTTTATTTAAAATCTCATGCTTTTGAAATGAGTTTACCAAAAAGCAGGTCACAAATTGGGAGAGGGGAAAAAAATCAGATATTTTATGCAGAAAGATTCTGCTTCTCACTGAAATTACAGTGATAGAACCAGGCTGAGTTTTTGACTGTTCAATATAATTCTGTAAGAAACAGATCTCTCTCTATATATTGCCATATATATTAAATATATAATATTAAGTAGGATATTTAGAGGATATCAATGAATCAATTTGGTTAATCTCTCTGAAATATTCATAGGGCCAGAGCCCCCTCTGCCCCTCCTATTCCCCAGAGGCCTGCCCCTGGCCAGGCCAGAAGCCAGAGCCAGGCAGTAGTAAGAGCCACACAGGGAACCCAGGACACTGTGGGGAGCCCCGGAGTCCCAGACCCTCCACCTGCTTTGGGCAGTGTGCCAGGGGGTGCAGGAACATGGGCCAAGGGCTGCTCTTGGGCACTCCAGCCTCCTGCCCCGGGCTGTTGGAGGGTCCGGGTCTGCCCAGAGTGGCTCGGGCTCCCTGGGTGGCTCTTACTACTTCCTGGTTCCAGTTACAACCCTGGCCAGGGGGCGGGGCCTCGGGGGAGAAGAGGAGGAGCAGGGGTGGAGCCACAGAGAAAAAGTGGGGCTCCTCATGTGTCCCATTTTTGCATTTTGAAAAGTTGGTCACCCTAGATGTGTGAAAAACTGGCATAAAGTTTCTCTGCGCTTCCCCAAACTTTGCAGTGCTTTGCATGGGGCCAGTCCCTACACATAAATTATTGTAGCCTAAATAATGCTCTAATACTCAGATAATGGCCATAAATAGTTTAAATCATGGAATTGCAGCAGAACAGAGGACATACTCCTTACCCCTGCAGCAGAGGTAATGGGTGGCACAGGAATCTCTACTCTGGTTCTTTGTCAATAGAGGATACTCCTTGCACTGGAGTTATTCTCCTGGGGCCAGATATGCCCACCCATGCCAGATTTCACTGTCAGTGCAGTGCTAAATTATAGTCTTCACACTAAATAAAATATTTAGCATTTCAGCACTCTCTCTCTCTCTTTCTCACTCTCTCACACACACATTCTTAATGACCTTTCATCAATATATTAAGAAGGAAGAGAAAAAGGGTTACTTAAAAATGTTAAATGCTGATGTAGTTACTATATGTTTTTTAATGGAATAAGTGTCTATGTGAGGTCAAAACAGATTGTGCAATAAATGACACTTTTCACCAACAGCAGAATTTTATGCTAACTAGGTTGGTGCCAATCAGTCTTCTCTAGGATGACTTTATGGGAAATTGTTAGAGATTTTGTTGCATTCTAACAATAATAGATGAGCTCACAAAATGGCCTAAGATATATCGTGGTGCAAAAAATAAAAAAATATTAGTAGAAAATAAAAGAAAAAATCATTAAAGCGCATGAAAACTGCATATCTTTCATCAAAAATATAACATGAGACTCATCGGCTAATTATCAACAGTATAAATTCTAATATGCTGGTTTTAATAGTGGATTTTCTGCTCATTTTCTGTGTGCAGCATCATATCCTGTACCTGATAGATACCAGAATTGTGACTGTATGTTCCAAAATGTTTTCTGTCAGAAAATCAGATGCCTCCCGAGTGCGGCTTTCTTGGCCCAAGAGATTTGTATAGGTACTGTAAAGTGTTTTGACAAGCCTAAGCCCAGGCTCTTTGCCCTCAGCTCCCCAGTTCTATAACAATTTTAATACAGAGGAATGGGATACAGAAACTGAAAGCAGGAGTCCATCCATTAGTAAGAAAATGCTAGGCTGCTAAATAGCAAAAGGAAGGAATTTTTTTTTTTTAACACAACTTTTCTATTGTCTATAAAACCTATTCCAATATGGAATGTAGTTGAGTCACTTGATAAAGGAGAGTTAGAACATTGCTAGGGGGAAAAAAGGAAGATAAATAGTCATTTGGGCAGCAAAATTAAAACCCTGGGTACTAGTAGATCAAAATAACTGTATTTACTTACGTTAGCATTTGAAAGCAAAAGCTGTGTAAAGAATATTAAATAACATCTCTAAAATCTAAGGTATGTCAATGTAAACCCCTCTATACCAGTTGTTCCTGACTTTTTCCATTCTGTGACCCCACATTACAAAGTTTGGGAACCACTTCTTATTTACTTATAAAGAAAGGTAGTGTGGTTCACCACTCACTCCTTGGACGTGCGCGTGCACATAATTTACCTGACTAAACACATAGACTAAGATTTTTGAAGCTTATTTTTAGAGACACAAATCCCATTCATTTCAATAGTGGTTGCACAGCTAATTCCCTTGGCTGGTTTTGGAAATCTCATCTATGATTTTTTTACTGAAATGAGTACTGCCAATTACAAACATTCCAAAATCATAAGTAAAATGCACAAAGTCATGCTTAAAATCAGGATATTAAAAATAATAAGGTTGTAGGTCTTTTTAGTCGTATGATCCTTTTTGTGCCTTTAAAACTCACATTTTCAAGATGTTCTCCACAATCATAATATGTAGAAACTTCCTTTAAAAAAAAAAAAAAAAAAGGTAGACATTCCCAGCTCAGTCACTTGACTCCAGGAGTTGGGACTTGGAAAAAAAATCCAACATTAATGTCAAAAGACTCATGGGGGGGGGTGACAAACGTTACTGCATTGTCTTTGTTGTATCTGTTTCTCTCAATTGTTCAACTCACTTGTGTAATTTGCAAATTAGGTTTGCAAGCTGTTCAGGGAATGGACCAGGTCTTTCTATATGTTTGTACAACACCAAGCACATATGGGGCCCTACTGATCCTAATTGAGACCTTTAGGTTCTACTGTACTACAAATAAAATGATAAATGTGTTCAGATTACAAGAAATAAAATCCTGTAAATAGAATTAAATGCTGTATATTATCCTGTAGCACAAAAAAAAATCACTGATTATTTTTTTATAGCAATTAAAAGGAGAAATTTTGGAAAGCACAGACAAAAACACTCAGGTCAAGGTCACATATGGGACTACCCACCTATGACAAGAAAATCTATAAAGACTTTTGCAATGTAATTACAAATTAGACAAATCTGTCCTTCAGAGGGCATGTTGTACATGGCTCTATTAGCTTGTTTGAATTCTTCCTCTAACATATATCTATTGAAATCACAAGCAATAGAATGCATGTATCTATCTTCCAAACATAAAGCTATAAAAATGATAGAAGTTTAGAAGCAGAAAAAATTATGCAAAGAACTGTTTTATCTGGCTAATGTTAATGCATAACCAATCTTCACTTTATATACATAATGCAGTGAGAAATAAATTAAATGACAGATGGCTTTTCCCTTCCTTCTTGCATGTTGTAGTATGACTATACAAACAACCTAAATCACTGGCAGATATGTGTGATGGAAACACCATGAAAAGGGTAGTTAATTACTTCTGTCTGGGAACAAAAATGCAATTGCATTGTTTATTTTGAAATTACACACACAGTGACCTGTGAAACAATCATTTGTAATGTAGAAACAAATCTGAGTTCATCTGTAGGAGTATCCAATATAGCAATATATGTGTAAACCACATGCTTAACAGGAGATATCTCTTTAAGAGATCTAGAGAGAAGAAGGGGCGGAGGAATGAGTTGTGTCTGGCTCATTTTGATAGGCAGATACACACGCCCAGAAGTTTCTGGAATTTGGTGCAGTAATTTTGGGTATGCTCAATAGGCCCCCTGTAGCTGGACTCAGACTTCATTGCGGGCAAATAGTGAGGATAGCTGCTTTACAAAAGGACACGTGACATGAGTGGGTTGGTCGAAGCTTAGCCACAGGAGCAAAAAACAGGCAGATTTCCCCTAACTCTGAAGCACTTGGCAGCGTTAGTTACAGAAAGGTGGAATTGGGAGGAAAGACCTTCTTTTGTTTTAATTGTGTACCTTGAATGTTACTTGATTTTCATCAAGTTGTCTTAACCAGTCTGGTTCACCAAGGCTCTTCTTATTTAAAAGTGATAGGGAAAAAAATCATCTATATTTTGCTATTCTTAGTTCTCTATTTTTCTTGTGACAGGATTTTTTATTTATGTTCTTAATACAGATTGGTTGGTTAATTAGCTAACTGAGTGGTCCCACAGTCCAGCAGAAGAGGGAAGAGAGTCTGTGTGGGTTCCAATTGGAGATTTCTGTAAGCAAAAGGAGGGATGATATTACTGCGGTGTTTTTGACTCAGCAGACTGTATAGCATTGAGAAACAAAGATGAAAGGAGACTCAGGAGAACTCAACCTAAGCTTTTGGTACTTGGAGTTAATTCTCTCTACATTTCTATGGGGACTGAGCTACTTATATTTAGTTTTTTTATCTATATTTACGTATATCTGTGAAGATAATGTATGTGGATTATGATGTCATCTTATTATTGTAGTAGAAAGTAAGCTATTACGTTTCTTTATCATTATAAGATTTTATCAAGTTGGTACTTAAGAATTAAGTTCAATCTTTTTGTTCTTTTTGGACATAAGTGTGGGGAGATTGGCCCTGTGCAATTCTTGCTGAAAATCCTCAGTGATTGAATTCTGGGTCTGCATGTGCTTTTCTGTATGAATTGTGTTGAAGCACTAGAAGAGAGGTGATGAAGTAAACTCTAACCCACCCAAAGGTTACATAAGCAGTAATTGAAACCCTTTTAATGATTGCATGTGAATGTGAAGGATATTTATATTGATTTTATTAATAATGTTGACATGGACTCAATAATATAATTCTCTAGCTCTAGGCCCAAACTATCCCATACCCTGTGAAAAAAATATGGAAAGGGGTAAATTGCCCCTACTACTGAGGGAACAGCACAAGGATCCACAGAGGTACTGAGATCCAATCTCATGGGTCCCAGGCCATCTTCATGGACAAGTCTGCCTTTATTCACTGCTACTCATGTTCTACCTGTCAGTATTCCTCACTCAGGAGCTGGGCTGTCAGGTCCAGATCTCAAAAAGTATTTAGGCTCCTAACTTCCATTCAAACCAATGGAATACCTTTGAGGATCTGTACTGTCAGTGGCTCCCTGTGATACATCTATTCCCCCCCCTTCCATGGCAGCTAAAAGACACAAAACCGAAGATAATGCTGCTCCCACTATTGCTTCTGGTTGATTTTCTAGCAGAAATTCTTCTCACTTCCCAGGAATAGGAGTGCTTGCTCTTCAGTCCACCCCCACTTCAAGCCAACAATCTCTGTAATGTACAGAACCCCACCATGTGATATTCACGCAGAGGGACTTTCACCTGTTCACTTTGCACTGTGTTTGGGCTTCTCTACTCCTTTTCACTACACAGCAGAGGAGCTCTTTGCCCATAATCTAATCCCATTCAATAAATCTGCTTTATAGTTTGGGATATTCATCATTGTCATAACTCTGGCCAAACTGCATGTGATAAATAACAATAGATGAGAAGCTGATCAGTCATTTTTCTGTAAAAACAACATTGCCATATGGATAAAGGCAGATGCTGTGTTACCATCCACAGAAAGGAAAATAGTAAAGAGCTTAAGTATTATTTGTTTAGTCCTGGTCCCCTAGCATCTACCCATAAGTATATCCATAGGCTTTTGTTAAAGAGTGATTGAATGTGTTTCCACAATACCTTTCATGGTGACTGCAACAAGAGCTTTCGAACAGACAAGAATAATTCATTAAAGGCAGATGGGTTGTATTCACCTATGTTAGTGCATAATGCAAATTGTATTTTTGTTAGTAAGCTGTACGTTTTAAATGCCAGGTGAGTAAAAGCAGAGTTGTTGAATCAGCACATCCATTGGTCTGGTCACCATTTTTAGACTTCACTGGCTGCAGGTTAGTGATTGTAGACATTTTGTGCTGCTGCTGTTGCTGCCCCCACAGGACTTTCTGCTACGAGAGGCATTGCTCTCTGGGTTACACCAGCAGAAACTGGTGTAGCCCAAGATAGAGTTCAGCCATTGTAAGTCTACATTCTGGATAGTTAAGTAACATTATGTCATTTACTAATGCTGAGGAATGGTGGGGGGCGAAGACGGGAATCACAGATCTGTCTTCTGTCTGCTAGACCATTCCTGAAAGATATTTAGTATCTCAGCACACTCAGGCACCTATCTCCATATATCTAGATTCTTGATCCATATGCTGAAAGCTAGCATATACCTTAAAACATCTTTCACTCCAAGATATCTAGGAATAAAACCACTCTCCTTGAAAAAAACTTCAACAGGGAGAAAACACAGTAGTCCATCTGTTACACAGCAAAGGTCACAGTAAATACATCACATAGATTATCTGCTTTATGTGTTGCCCTCTCATTTAATAGAGGCCAATTGAAGCTCTCTGTCCTGATATTCAAAGCCTTACATTGGACTGGCCCAAGCTACCAAAGCGATTGCCTCTGCCTTAGTGACCATGACAGCTACGTTCCACTTGAGCAGTGAAATTGTTGTTCAGTAGAGGGAGGTTCATGACTATGAGAGACAGAAGAGTGTCAAATCATCAACTGATGTAAATAGCCATAGCTCCATTGAAGTAAATGGAAATCTGACTATTTTATACAAGCTGAGAATCTGCCCATGTATGTTCACTGGACCTGGATAATGTAATCTGCAAAAGATAAGACTCACAGATTTCACCATTTGCCAAACTAAATGCATAGTTCCTTTCTTTGATTTAGGTCAATATTCACACCATTTGATAGGTTCTTCACACCTGAGCCTAGGATTCATACATATACATAGAGAAATATAAACAAAAAGGAAAAAAACATTCTTTAAAGCTAATGCCCACGATTTCAACTGCAGACTGGGAAGAAAGTAAGAAAGAGAAAGAGAAAGATTGTTACCGAGAATATTTCTGTCTAATAGCCTATGGGTATGAATTGGGTGTTGAGTGTTTTTCAGATTTTTTCCTATTATTAATTTATGATTTTACACTATGTGTATTTGTGGATGTTTTCACAGATATATTTTATGGTGGTTCTTCTCATCAAGTTTACTTAGCAACTTTAACTCTAGCCTAATAACATTGTTTGTTTTGGAGTGCTATTTGTCCTACCATGCCATCCAGAATCCATTATATTTTCCAGTTCCTTCACGCAACTCGTTTGAAATAGTTACTGGTCAGGACCATACCTGTTTAAAGTGTTGTTCAAACATTGCTATTAACCTTTCTGGGAAGTGACGCTGATGCTTTCATGATCTATCGATGGTCAATGCCAGCTTTTCCAAAGTAGTTGCACTTTGAATAGTGGGTATTTTTCATGTTGTATGCATACACTGTACAGATAATTTATTAGAAAAATTGGAACGTGGTTTCTCTCTTTACATTTTCAAATAATGGCAGAACCCAACAGTTCTTGTGAAACTCAGTAATGAGCCATTTTAGATTACCCTATTGACCTACAGATAAGTTCAATCTGCCACATTTGTGATGTAACCAATAGTTAGAACTGAGCTAGAGATGAAGAAATGAGTCTCTGTACAGACCTTATGGAGTCCTGCAGCTTTCTTTAGGGTAAGTATGTCATCCAAATGCACCCCTTTAAGGCAGAAAATGAATGTGATAATGAGCAGGAAAGAAATATTTTTTCATCAGAAATCAAAGAGTTATCCTTAATCTCTAAAGACAAAATCTAGCAAGGTATTGAGAATGTTGTTATAGTCCAAAAGATTATTAAAAAAAAAAAAATATGGGGGAATTCACACATGCTTAAGGGAATTAGTCACCCAATCTTTGAAATTCAATGGAAGCTGGTCCATAACTTCTGTATGTGCCTTAGGTCCCATTCTAAAATAGCCATATACTATTAATTGTGCTTTATGGGACAAAAATTACAAATACAATTAAATATTGTGTGATTTGTATACATTTTATGCAATAATATTTCATATTTTCACCCAATAAACTAACATTTTTGGGCCTGATCATACTATGAGATACATTTCTTTGGGATTGGCCTTATCTTCGGCATGAGTCATCTGTTGTTAAACCACAGCTTTCCAATGTCTATGGAAAATTTTAACTTTCCCTTAACGTTTTTTGGTTGCTATCATTTAATGAGCAGGTTACTGCAGCTTAAACTTGTTCACCAGTTGATTCGTGTTTCTTCACTGGATGTCGGGGCTCAGAGAAAATAAAATCCTTGCAAATGCTGGAAGTACTGAAATGGGGTCATTAATCTGTCTACACATAGTGTACAACTGCTGTAGGCTTGCTCTTGCTGTTGTGCAACATGAATTTAATCTCTCTATGAATTATTTTACATAATTGGAAAAATCTCAATGTAAACATTTTTTTAAAAGACTGGGTTGTGTGGCTACTCCAATCACTTTCCACACAGATGGCGTTCATCTTCCCTTTTCCTTCATAAGAGTCAGCTTGCTTATTGCTAGACATATTGGGTAAAACCATGCAATTCAACACCTGAAAAACCCGATTTAAGCCTGATGCTTATGGGGCTGCAGCAATTACATGGTATGAATTGGGAATCTACAGTGAACCAAAATATGCTTACATTCAGTTACACATCCCAACCGCAATTTAGATTGTGATCTATCAAGAGACCCAAGTAATGACTAATTGAAGCCTAGTGCCCAAATAATGTACACTTTTCTGTACAGAAAACACTTAGGTGAGGTCCACTGCAGCTGTGGAACTTGTAGTGAGTCAGCTGTGAGAATGCTCAGCGGGACACACAACCATTGTTTTTCTCTTGGGAAACAACACAAAGACCATTATTGCCCTGCTCTGTACACTGAATATAAGCAGCACACTCACAAGCATGTGCTAAAGTGCTATGCTGGATATGGGATTGTGACCAAAAAACCCTCTTAATGCCAACTGGCAAGGGGGTGCAGAGGGGTTACAGGTTGCAGAGTCTAGTATCTGCATTTGAGTTCACTGAAGAATGACACGAGGTTTTAAATGAAAGGTCATCGTTATCATTGCAAAATGGATGGATGGATGTTGTGTAAGGAGTTACGTATATACTAAAACGTTCTTAAAGTCTATTGATGTATTGGTCACCAGCAAAGATGAAAAACAGGTTTTTCAGACAAGAAATATTTATCTTTGTATCTATTTACATGTAAATTGAGTATTGTTTTGGTCACAATGGGTGTCCTCTCCCCTGTCTGAACCGTATCTAAGAAGAATTGTAAGAATTTAAAAAACAAACTAAACAGAAAGAGAAAAACAGGGGACGGGGTGGAGGGTGGAGGACCCTTACCAAGAGGTGCTGTTTAAAGATTAGTTTGAATGTATCTGGGGAGACACGCTGGCATCCCTAACTTAGGAAGAAAATGAACAGTGAACTTGCTTCATGAAAGTGGGATCTCAACCAGGCTTAACTGAAAACACTGGAGAGAACTTCAGGTGAGATAAGCTGTTTTAGACAGGAAGTTAACCTGTAGTCAGTTTTAGTCTCTAGAAAGTGTATTATGACTTTGTTTTATATGTAACCATTTGTTTCCAATATTCTTATTCACTATCGTTTGAATGTCTGGTCTTTGATAATAAACTTATTCTTATTTTCACTATAAATACATGTAAGTGGTGTGTACTAGGCAAAGTGCTCAGTGGTTTGAGCATTGGCCTGCTAAACCCAAGGTTCTGAGCTCAATCCTTGAGGGGGGCCATTTAGGGAGCTGAGGCAAAAATCTGTCTGGGGATTGAGCCTGCTTTGAGCAGGGGGTTGGACTAGATGACCTCCTGAGGTCCCTTCCAACCCTGATATTCTATGAAGCTGGTGTGTTCTGTTCCTTTGGGAACAGCAGCCTGGTATCTAAATGTACAGTGGATAAGTGGCTGAAGACTGCAGGGAATGCTTGTACAGCTCAGGTACATGGAAAAAAGTATACATGGACTTTAACATAAGCATCTTTGAAAATTATTTTAATTTAAATACTAGGAAGAGATTCAAAAACTGCAATATAATCTAAAAAAAATAGGAAAGTAAAGATATTTTTAGAAGTAACTGGAGCAGAATCATTCCACAAAAGGATAATACAAATATGGAATAAAGTGTCAGAGGTGAAACTCAGGATTTTGCCAAAAGACAAATAAATTTCACACACGTAAGCAGTAAAGCCTTGAAGGCAATAGATCAGACAATTGGAAAGGATGGATACAACAATTCAAACTACATACAAAAACAACAGTGAAAGGCTTAAAAATCAGAAAAATAACCAAACTGTAATGCTGAGTACTACTGCACTGTGCAGGGCAAGCAGGCCCAGGAGATTTACAACACATTCACATTTGAAAATGAGCATGTGAACAAAATCAATGTTTTGATCAGACTGTATGAAGATTGACATCCTAAGAAAAATATCACACTTGCATGCCATATGTTCAACAAAAAGCAGATGAAACTTTTTATCAGTTTGTAACAGACCTTCAAATATGCTCCAAAATCTATGAGTAGGAACATCTTGTAGCTGTTGTTATTCATGAACAATTTTTGGAGGGGAGACAAGACACAATTATTACATTAAATTGTACACAGATTCAAAAACAATAATGTCATAGAAACATACAGACGAGTGCAGGAAAAGCACAGCAGCAAATGGACATGGACTGGTGATGATTTACAAAGTTCTATTAAATGAAATAATGTCAGTGAGCTCAATTAAACCGAAACAAGATACATAATGCGTGTAAAAAAAGACAAAGGGATAGAACCTGACCTGATATACAGATGCAGATTATTTCCACTTAGGTCATTGATTCATCTCCAGAACAGGTCACTAGGGATGATGTAATATCCTTCCTATTTCTATACCACTTCATATGTTCAAAACACTGTGCGGAAGATAACCTTCCCAACACTCCGTTGTGGTAAGGGGGGAAGTCAATACTATCATCCATATTTTACAGATGAAGACAGGTGATGATTTTCCATACAGGGAGTCAGTGTTAGAACCAGATTAGCATTCATGATCTCCTGACTCTCAATCCCCTTGCTCATTTTTGCAGACAGTACTGCCTTTCTAATAACTCAAAGTTGTTAACATCTGACAGCTAATTGCTGGCCTACATGGAATGAGTTTTTAGTACCATTTCCAAATGGTCATCAGAACAACTCACTACAGTTAACTGGTTCCTTGGTTGGCATTTTTACCAGAGGCAGTAAGAATTGAATACCATGGAACCTAAACAGTCCTCTTACTCTATTAGAGACCATGGATCATCAGGTGCTCCTGTCTCACTTCCAAGAAGTGGTAGAAATCCACAAAATGCCCCATAATGCCTCAGGAGCCTCCTCTCAGAGCAAAACCAGAGACTTGTTAACTGTGCCTAGACTTCCAAAGCCCTCACATACAATGTCCCACAAGGCTGAATCCTTTCCTCCTCATAACATAACATTTCAATATAAAGCTGCTGGGAGATCTGGCAAGACAGCCCAAGTGCCAGCAGTGCAGAAATGATGCCCAATTCTAGATCTCCTTTATATCAAATGTAAACAGCACCTTGCTTTCTCAACACCTAGGCAAAAATCTACAGTAGGCTAAGAGCGGCTGGCTAAAGCCAAACACAGGTGTAGGTAGAAGAAAGAAGGAATTCCACTGAAGAAACGGCACCACCTCGAACATCCATCACTAATGACAGCATCTCCCCGCAAACTGATCAGTTGGCATCGAGGTTTGTTGCATGGGTTGGTTCCTGAGTTAGAGTTGTTATGGTGTGGTGTGTGGTTGCTGGTGAGAAAATGCTTAAGGTTGGCGGGTTGTCTGTGGGCAAGGACTGGCCTGCCTCCCCAGGTCTGTGAAAGTGAGGGATCATTGTCCAGGATGGGTTGTAGATCACTGATGATGCGTTGGAGAGGTTTAAGCTAAGGACTGTAGGTGATGGCCAGTGGAGTTCTGTTGGTTTCTTTTTTTGGGCCTGTCTTGTAGCAGGAGGTTTCTGGGTACACATCTGGCTCTGTTGATTTGTTTCTTTATTTCCTTGTGTGGGTATCGTAGTTTTGAGAATGCTTTGTGAAGATCTTGTAGGTGTTGGTCTCTGTCTGAGGGGTTGGAGCAGATGCGGTTGTACCTCAGCACTTGGCTGTAGATGACGGTTCGTGTGGTGTGTCCGGGGTGGAAGCTGGAGGCATGAAGGTAGGCGTAGCAGTCGGTGGGTTTTCGGTATAGGGTGGTGTTAATGTGGCCATCGCTTATTTGTACTGTGGTGTCTAGGAAGTGGACCTCCCGTGTATGCACCGCACCATAACAACTCTAACTCAGGAACCAACCCATGCAACAAACCTCGATGCCAACTCTGCCCACATATCTACACCAGCAACACCATCACAGGACCTAACCAGATCAGCTACAACATCACCGGCTCATTCACCTGCATGTCCACCAATGTTATATATGCCATCATGTGCCAGCAATGCCCCTCTGCTATGTACATTGGCCAAACTGGACAGTCACTACGCAAGAGGATAAATGGACACAAGTCAGATATCAGGAATGGCAATATACAAAAACCTGTAGGAGAACACTTCAACCTCCCTGGCCACACAATAGCAGATGTAAAGGTAGCCATCTTACAGCAAAAAAACTTCAGGACCAGACTCCAAAGAGAAACTGCTGAGCTCCAGTTCATTTGCAAATGTGACACCATCAGATCAGGATTAAACAAAGACTGTGAATGGCTATCCAACTACAGAAGCAGTTTCTCCTCCCTTGGTGTTCACACCTCAACTGCTAGCAGAGCACCTCACCCTCCCTGATTGAACTAACCTCGTTATCTCCATACTGATTTATACCTGCCTCTGGAAATTTCCATTACTTGCATCTGAAGAAGTGAGGTTCTTACCCATGAAAGCTTATGCTCCCAATACTTCTGTTAGTCTTAAATGTGCCACAAGACCCTCTGTTACTCTATTGCTAATTACTTGGGAGAAATGAGTTACTGCACTGTTGGGGGTACAAAAATCAATTAGATCAGACGGATGAGCGAGAATCGCTAGATGGATTCTCTCCAGTTTAGAAGTAAGGTGTATTAGCAGGCCGTGTGAAGCAAGCTTGTGCTTTTGCTGCATGTGATGTACTTTTTCTGTGGAAAAGTAGGTGTCAGTCCCCATAGAAAACCATGGACAGTAAATTCATTGAAAAAAGTGAATGGATTAGGGACAGAATTCAGTACTGAGATGAGTACTATGAGATACTAGGAAACTGAATTTAAATGTAGATATTACAAAGATTAATGTGATAATGGACAATAAGGCATAGCGAGAGATCAGTAAAAAGTGTTACCATAGGGACCATTTTGTGAAAGTGTATAGTAGCAAATAAATAAATGAGAGTGAATGATATAGTGGCAGGGAGAATGAAAATGAGGAACTCTCCATTAGAGCTGTGAAGCAGTGGAATTTGCATGATTCCTGGCATATAAATCTAGATATACGTAGAAAACATACCTTATTTCAAAGCAGTCACAGAAGCACAAAATAATTGTAGAGGAAATTTTAAAGTAGATCTGTACACTGCATAGGTCAGCATAAAAACAAACAAATCATGAACCTCTTCCTATATATTAGGTCAGTGATTCTTAACCTATTCCATACCAGGAGTGCTACTGCATAACTCCTGGATCTACGCAGCATCCTCTGGGAAGAGCA
Source organism: Malaclemys terrapin pileata (assembly GCF_027887155.1). Taxonomy (NCBI): domain Eukaryota; kingdom Metazoa; phylum Chordata; order Testudines; family Emydidae; genus Malaclemys; species Malaclemys terrapin. The sequence continues at coordinate 56,651,996 of NC_071509.1, forward strand.
AGCGGTTGCTATTCAGGTACTGGTGAAAGGCTGCTGCTGTACAGCTATGCACAGCAAACGGTGCTTTTACCGTCATTTTTTTTTACATAGTAAAACAACATATACAAGACTAGGCCTAAAGACTCAGGGCTAGATTCTGATCTCAGTTGCACCAGAGTAGCTGGAACATAATCTATGCCTGAATCTGGAACGAGGCACATTTGTGAGAAACATTAATGACATTGCCAGAATTATTGTGAAAATTCTCCTCTCATTTAGACACTGAACTAAAAAAGGTGGCACAGATGATACTGAAGTGAAAATAATTGGCTTATAGAAATGACAATTAATGGAAAGATTGAGTGAAATCCTGTGATTGAATTTTAAAAAGAGGCTTGGATAATATTATGGACACAAGAATTTATATTCCAGCAAGGGCAGCCCAAAATATCCCAGGGGGATTTGTGTACAACCTTCCCCCTTCCCTTGCCAAAATGAAGGCACCCATCTCCATAGCATTGCACATCCTTACCTTGTGCCCCCGACAGGTCAAAGAGGGAGAGAGTAAGAGAATGTACTGGGCAAGGGTGAGGCTTCTTGGGAGCTCAAAGTATGGAGCTAGGGAAGGCACATCATCCTCCATTAGTCTTATGGAGATTCCTCAGAAAAAAAGGTTAATACAATATTTAATCACTTTTACTTTAAAATTGCCTCATTTCATAAAAGTTTTTCCATTTACTTTCAAACCTTCCATCCATCACTAATTTCTGGGTCATTAAAATCAATGTCAGCAATCTTATACACCAAAACATACACAGCATTTTATGGAGACTATGTTCAAAAGCTGGGCCACAAAGCTTTCTCCAGTACACACAGAGAAATATAAACATAACTTCATGGAAGTACTGTACTATAAAGAAGCATAAACATCTAAATCTAACACCCCCAATTTTCCTTTAGCATGAGAAATTATACCAGAGCAAGGTGTGTGCTAGATTGAGGCTTATTCACTCTTCTGAAAGCAAGATCCTAATTTTCAAATATCCTTGCTTGATACAAAAATGGATAATGGAACAATATTGTGCCTAGACATGTGTTATATTTTCTTTGGCCTCTCTCTGGGCAAGGGAACTTTCTAAAAGAGGGCCCCCATGTTATACTCACCTACGGGAAGTCCTCATACTTTTACTCCATTTGAGCTGTGCTGTGAGAGTGCCTGCAATGGTGCTGGGGCTCCTGGAGCTGACACGGACACAAAGGACATGTGTGTAGCATGCCCTTGCATTTTGAAAATCTTTCATGTCCTGTAGAAAGAACAGATGGATGTCAACAAAACTAAAGAGCTGACATGACTTTCCAGTTCTGTCAACAACTCTTGTGAGAGCTGCTGCTCAGATAGATGCCCAACAAGTAAGAAGAGGAGTAGAGGATGTAAAAACTGGACTGACAGCTAGAGATCGAGCTTGTCTATGTGTTCATATTGTATCTCTCATCTGTGTTTGTCTTTGTGATAACTGCTTTGCACAAAGAAGCGTTTCCCCTTTATGGCCTCAGACAGTGCTCCTTAAATTCAGTCTGTTTTCAATCTCATTTACCAATGAAAAGAATTGAAACAGAACACAGATTACTTATTGTTAAAGAGTACATTGAAGCCTCCAGAGCAGCTATGTCAGACAATGGCCATAATAGCTTCTGTGATTTCACCTGGTCCTGCTTCAGTGCTCAGAAAGAGAATCGGACAGTCCATGCAGCAGCAACTCCTCTGCTCCCACCTATCTCCCAGTCTATTCTGTACACTGCCAACAGACAGGCCCATTGACATGTACTGTCCTCTGTACAGGTACTACATAACCACTGGGTAACCCCTGAAATAGAACTCCCCACTTCCACTGCCAGGGATGTAGGGAGACTGAAAGTGGGGGCTGTATTATTCAAATATCTTCTCAAATTTTGCTTTTTTTCTTATGTATTTCCTAAATGCTTCCCACTGTTAACTGAAGGAGGGTAAGAATATCATGCTCAAATCTATCTATTGTGCAAAGAATTGAGAACATATTCACCTCATCCCTCCATCACTGTCACTACATTTCTATCCATCTCCTGATGTAATTCAAAATGGTCCCCTTCCCAAGTTTCAAAACTCTCCCTAAACAAAATCTAGTCAACTTCCCCCTTCCTTTCTGCTCCTCCATTCTTGATTTCCTCTTCCCATGTTCACTCACTGTGAGTGTCTCTCTTTCATTTGTGCAGTCACAATGATCTAAAACTCCTTTCCTCTCCCTCAGAGCCACCATGACTTTTTCAAGTGAGTATTTCAAAATATACCTTCTCTCTGTAGTTTATGATTGACTCTCCCTGCTAGGTATTTTTTTCTTTTTGCTGCCCCAACTGAAGGAAGGTATATAACTGAAGAAAGGTATATAAAAATAAATTGCATTGTAATTGCATTTCACATTTATGGATGTACCACAAGGTCCCAATTTTAATACATAAGCTTTGTGTCAGATATAAACATCTGAAAATGAGGATGTTGCTTCAGAAAAGTGAGCCAGACTCAGTATGTAGAGTGTCTCTGACTCTGGTGTAATTTCCCGTAATAAAAGAAAAATATGAAGGTTTCTTAGAGTTTATTCTTCTTTATATTACTTGCTTGAAAGGAATCTTTATTTTTCTCCTTCTGTAATGAAGAAAGATTCGTGGTACAGCATTTAATTATTTGAATGTAGTCTGTATAACAAAGCTGTGGATGATTTGATGCACAAGATTACTAATAATGATATCAGCTAACCAGAAAATACTGGAGGATGGAAGGTTTTGCAAATAAAAGAGAAAACATTATATGAGGTAATTTTAACCCCAGAGATGACCCTGTAGCATTAATATGTCCTTCATAAAATGATGTCATTCTCAGAAATACTATACCAGCATTTCAAGGTTGTGAAGAAGCCCTTGGGTGGAGTTGAACATGTCAGGTAGATGAAGCATAGATTCATAGATTCATAGATTATAGGACTGGAAGGGACCTCGAGAGGTCATCGAGTCCAGTCCCCTGCCCGCATGGCAGGACCAAATACTGCCTAGACCATCCCTAATAGACATTTATCTAACCTACTCTTAAATATCTCCAGAGACGGAGATTCCACAACCTCCCTAGGCAATTTGTTCCAGTGTTTAACCATCCTGACAGTTAGGAACTTTTTCCTAATGTCCAATCTAGACCTCCCTTGCTGCAGTTTAAACCCATTGTTTCTGGTTCTATCCTTAGAGGCTAAGGTGAACAAGTTCTCTCCCTCCTCCTTATGACACCCTTTTGTATACCTGAAAACTGCTATCATGTCCCCTCTCAGTCTTCTCTTTTCCAAACTAAACAAACCCAATTCTTTCAGCCTTCCTTCATAGGTCATGTTCTCAAGACCTTTAATCATTCTTGTTGCTCTTCTTTGGACCCTTTCCAGTTTCTCCACATCTTTTTTAAAATGCGGCGCCCAGAACTGGACACAATACTCCAGCTGAGGCCTAACCAGAGCAGAGTAGAGCGGAAGAATGACTTCTCGTGTCTTGCTCACAACACACCTGTTAATGCATCCCAGAATCATGTTTGCTTTTTTTGCAACAGCATCACACTGTTGACTCATATTTAGCTTGTGGTCCACTATAACCCCTAGATCCCTTTCTGCCGTACTCCTTCCTAGACAGTCTTTTCCCATTCTGTATGTGTGAAATTGATTTTTCCTTCCTAAGTGGAGCACTTTGCATTTGTCTTTGTTAAACTTCATCCTGTTTAACTCAGACCATTTCTCCAATTTGTCCAGATCATTTTGAATTATGACCCTGTCCTCCAAAGTATGACCCTGCAATCCCTCCCAGTTTGGTATCATCCGCAAACTTAATAAGCGTACTTTCTATGCCAATATCTAAGTCGTTGATGAAGATATTGAACAGAGCCGGTCCCAAAACAGACCCCTGCGGTACCCCACTCGTTACGCCTTTCCAGCAGGATTGGGAACCATTAATAACAACTCTCTGAGTACGATTATCCAGCCAGTTATGCACCCACCTTATAGTAGCCCCATCTAATTTGTATTTGCCTAGTTTATCGATAAGAATATCATGCGAGACCGTATCAAATGCCTTACTAAAGTCTAGGTATACCACATCCACCGCTTCACCCTTATCCACAAGGCTCGTTATCCTATCAAAGAAAGCTATCAGATTGGTTTGACATGATTTGTTCTTCACAAATCCATGCTGGCTATTCCCTATCACCTTACCACCTTCCAAGTGTTGGCAGATGATTTCCTTAATTACTCGCTCCATTATCTTCCCTGGCACAGAAGTTAAACTAACTGGTCTGTAGTTACCTGGGTTGTTTTTATTTCCCTTTTTATAGATGGGCACTATATTTGCCCTTTTCCAGTCTTCTGGAATCTCTCCCGTCTCCCATGACTTTCCAAAGATAATAGCTAGAGGCTCAGATACCTCCTCTATTAGCTCCTTGAGTATTCTAGGATGCATTTCATCAGGCCCGGGTGACTTGCAGGCATCTAACTTTTCTAAGTGATGTTTAACTTGTTCTTTTTTTATTTTATCCGCTAAACCTACCCCCTTCCCATTAGCATTCACTATGTTAGGCATTCCTTCAGACTTCTCGGTGAAGACCGAAACAAAGAAGTCATTAAGCATCTCTGCCATTTCCAAGTTTCCTGTTACTGTTTCTCCCTCTTCACTAAGCAGTGGGCCTACCCTGTCTTTGGTCTTCCTCTTGCTTCTAATGTATTGATAAAAAGTCTTCTTGTTTCCTTTTATTCCCGTAGCTAGTTTGAGCTCATTTTGTGCCTTTGCCTTTCTAATCTTGCCCCTGCATTCCTGTGTTGTTTGCCTATATTCATCCTTTGTAATCTGTCCTAGTTTCCATTTTTTATATGACTCCTTTTTATTTTTTAGATCGTGCAAGATCTCGTGGTTAAGCCAAGGTGGTCTTTTGCCACATTTTCTATCTTTCCTAACCAGCGGAATAGCTTGCTTTTGGGCCCTTAATAGTGTCCCTTTGAAAAACTGCCAACTCTCCTCAGTTGTTTTTCCCCTCAGTCTTGATTCCCATGGGACCTTACCTATCAGCTCTCTGAGCTTCCCAAAATCTGCCTTCCTGAAATCCATTGTCTCTATTTTGCTGTTCTCCCTTCTACCCTTCCTTAGAATTGCAAAGTCTATGATTTCATGATCACTTTCACCCAGGCTGCCTTCTACTTTCACATTCTCAACGAGTTCCTCCCTATTTGTTAAAATCAAGTCTAGAACAGCTTCCCCCCTAGTAGCTTTTTCAACCTTCTGAAATAAAAAGTTGTCTCCAATGCAGTCCAAGAATTTGTTGGATAGTCTGTTCCCCGCTGTGTTACTTTCCCAACATATATCCGGATAGTTGAAGTCCCCCATCACCACCAAATCTTGGGCTTTGGATGATTTTGTTAGTTGCTTGAAAAAAGCCTCATCCACCTCTTCCACCTGGTTAGGTGGCCTGTAGTAGACGCCTAGCATGACATCTCCCTTGTTTTTTGCCCCTTTAAGCCTAACCCAGAGACTCTCAACACTTCCGTCTCCTATGTCCATCTCTACCTCAGTCCAAGTGTGTACATTTTTAATATATAAGGCAACACCTCCTCCCTTTTCCCCCTGTCTATCCTTCCTGAGCAAGCTGTACCCATCCACACCAACATTCCAATCATGTGTATTATCCCACCAAGTTTCAGTGATGCCAACAATGTCATAGTTGTATTTATTTATTAGCACTTCCAGTTCTTCCTGCTTATTCCCCATACTTCTCGCATTTGTATATAGGCATCTAAGATACTGGTTTGATCTTTCCTCCCAGTTTTTTCCTGACTCTCCTTTCTCTCTGCCAATATAGCCCACACTCCCTCTTGTTTCCGACTCATTTCCCCGGTCTCCATGTTCCCCACTTACCTGTGGGCTTTGCTCACCTGTCCCCGTCGAACCTAGTTTAAAGCCCTCCTCACTAGGTTAGCCAGTCTGTGTCCGAATAGGGTCTTCCCTCTCCTCGAAAGGTGAACGCCATCTCTGCCTAGCAGTCCTTCCTCGAATAGCATCCCGTGGTCTAGGAAGCCAAAGCCCTCCTGGCGACACCATCTTCGCAGCCAGGCATTCATCTCCATGATGCATCTGTCTCTGCCCGGGCCCCTACCTTTGACAGGAAGAATTGAAGAGAATACCACCTGCGCTCCAAACTCCTTCACCCGTGCTCCCAGAGCCCTGTAGTCACTCTTGATCCGCTCAGTGTCACACCGCGCAGTATCATTTGTGCCCACATGGATGAGTAGCATGGGGTAGTAGTCAGAGGGCCGGATAATCCTCGACAATGCCTCCGTAACGTCTCGGATACGGGCCCCCGGCAGGCAGCATACCTCCCGAGATGAAATGTCAGGGCGACAGATGGGCGCCTCCGTCCCCCTCAGCAGAGAGTCTCCGACCACCACTACCCTACGTTTCCTATTCGCAGTGGTGGCAGCAGACTCTCCAGCCTTAGGGGTACGAGGCTTCTCCTCCTTTACTGTAGGGAGTGATTCCTTCTTTCCTGTATCAAGAAGAGCATAACGGTTACCTATAACCATGGCAGGAGGGTTCTGAGCAAGGGTGGAGCACTGCCCGCTGCCAGAAGTAACCAGCTGCCAGCGTCCACCCTGAGCCATCTCCTCCTCCACCAGTGGTGTATCAGCAGTCCTGTGTACTGGGACAGCTGCCTCAGCTGTCTCCACATGGACACTGTCGAGGAATTGCTCGTGGATACGGATGCTCCTCAACCTAGCCACCTCCTCCTGTAGCTCTCCCACCTGCTGCCTGAGAGATTCCACCAGCAGGCACCTTTCACATTGGATGGTCCCCCCAGCCTGGATATCAGTAAGTGGAAATTGCAAGTTACAGTCTTTGCAAAACCACACCAGGATCTGGGTAGAGGCATCCATGCTTAGGCACTCTGTCTGGCTACAGACACAGGTGGAGGAGACAGTAGCAGTGCTGGCACAGGTGTTGCGGGTCTTCCTAACCATCGTAAGCCTCCCTCTGTCAAACTCCCGTCTGCAGCCCCCTGTCAGCTGAAAGGGTTGTTTAAGCAAACAGTTAGAATGTAGTTGCTTTATAGGTATTAAGGGGAATCAAGAGAAAACAGATGGAACCGGCAAGGGACCCTCGCCCCCTTCCTGCTCCCTTCCAAACTCCCTTGCGAAACTCCCTGTTAGCAGCCCCTGGTCGCAAAGCTCCCTGGTCGCTTGTGCGCTGCTTTATAAAGCCCTGGCCTGTATGAATGCCCCGCCCACTGATTAAGGCTCAGCCACTTACCAGAGGCTTCTAGCTTTCAAACCTTCCTTTGAAGCTCACAGCTTCCAACTGCCAGCCACAGCACACGGTCCTTCAAACAACCAAAACAAACAAACAGACTGACAAACACAAGCTCAGCACACAGCAAGTACCCCTCAAACACAAACAAACACACACTACAGACAGTCACTTACCCCAAAAGGTTGCTGTATTGCTCCTCCTTCACCTGGAGAACTCCCTTGCGAAACTCCCTGTTAGCAGCCCCTGTTCTTTATCTTGCTATCCTTATGTCAAGGCCATGACTGTTATGAGTCACATAAAGTACAGATATATATGCTAGACCAAATTCATCCCGGTCACCTAAATTAAGTTACACAAGGGATGAGACCTATTGTCTACCCCAGTGCGGGGCTATTTGCCATGCTGTGATGTGTTTTCCAGAAATAGTTCTCACAGCATCAGGCAATCGGTTAATCAACACTGCCGCTGTGTTGCTCCCACAAACACTGCTTTCGGAACTCTACATCCAAAACTGAAAAAAACTCGCTTGTTCATATTTAAATGCTTTTGCTCCTGGCAGTGGTTCATTTTTAGCCCTTCATCAATAAATAATTTACTTTAAAATAATCTGATGTCAATACATTAAATATAACTAATGTTACTTAATAAAAGGTTGGAATATGAGATTCTGCCTGTGAATGAATTTTCATAATTCAAGTAGATAAAGAAATTGCACTAAAAATGCGAAGATAACAGTAGGTACAGATAAAGGGCAATATACTGAAACAAAAAGAAAAACTGGAACAACAGCTTAACTTCTCACCAAATTAACAGCCTTCAGATTACTCTTATAGAGGGGAGGTGTTTTTGTTGTTTTTAACAAGGTTCACTCTATATTGCATTCTTGGTTAAGTGATTCACACTGCAGTCAAATGCTAAAAACAAACAAAAGCCAACCAAATATAAATACAATTCAGTCACATACTGTACCACAAATTAGTTTTTGCAGTTGCTCCATCTGAATATATATAATATTACAAATTATTAAATATATTTGCCTTCTTACCATTGCCCTCCAAGTCTTTCTTAAATATCTTCCAGAAATGTAGTACTTTTTTGATCAAAATGTAATATGATCCTAAACATAAACATATATTCATTTTAATCCATTTCCTTCAGAGTCTACAATTATTCTGCAAGAAGAAATCCAAAAATATATCACTAGAATCCATTTAAGAGAAGAATTTGACTGATTCTGTCCTTAAGCATAAATTTAAAACGTACCCAGAAATTTTATTTTTATATATATTTTTTTCATGTTATTGGAGATAGACTCATAGACTCATAGACTCATAGACATTAAGGTCAGAAGGGACCATTATGATCATCTGGTCTGACCCCCTGCATGCTGCAGGCCGCAAGACCCTTCCCTGGACTCTACCGTTGAAGTCCCCAATCCTGTGTTTTAGTGACTTCAATCGGCTGAGACCCTCCTGCTAGTGATCCCTGCCCCATGCTGCGGAGGAAGGCGAAAAACCTCCAGAGGCTCAGCCAATCTACCCTGGAGGAAAATTCCTTCCCGACCCCAAATATGGCGATCAGTAATACCCCGAGCATATAGGCAAGAGTCTCTAGCCTGACCCTTGTTGGCCATTATGCTGTTCATGTACCATTGCTTGGTTTTCCTTGGCTACTATGTTTTATCATTAAACCATTCCCTCCATAAACTTATCCAACTTAATCTTAAAACCAGACAGGTCCATCGCCCCCACCGTTTCCCTCGGAAGGCCGTTCCAATATTTCACCCCTCTGATGGTCAGAAACCTTCGTCTAATTTCAAGCCTAAACTTCCCCCCGGCCAGTTTGTATCCATTCGTTCTCGTGTCCACATTAGTACTAAACTGGAATAATTCCTCTCCCTCCCTTGTATTAACCCCTCTGATATATTTAAAGATAGCAATCATATCCCCCCTCAGCCTTCGCTTTGCCAGACTAAACAACCCAAGCTCCTCTAATCTCTTTTCATACGACAGGTTTTCCATTCCTCTGATCATCTTAGTCGCCCTTCTCTGCACCCGTTCCAGTTTGAGTTCATCTTTTTTAAACATTGGAGACCAGAACTGCACACACTACTCCAAATGAGGTCTCACCAGCGCCTTATACAACGGAAGCAGGACCTCCCTATCTCTACTAGATATACCTCGCCTAATACATCCCAAGACCGCATTGGCTTTTTTCACCGCCACGTCACATTGCCGACTCATAGTCATCCTGCGGTCCACAAGGACCCCTAGGTCCTTCTCCTCTTCCGTTACTTCTAACCAATGCGTCCCCATCTTGTAACTAAAATTGTTATTATTCGTCCCCAAGTGCATCACCTTACACTTTTTACTATTAAATTTCATCCTATTTCTGATACTCCAATTCACAAGCTCATTCAAGTCTCCCTGCAGAGTATCCCTATCCTCCTCCGAGTTTGCAACTCCTCCCACCTTCGTATCATCCGCAAACTTTATCAGCCCACTCTTGCAATCTGTCCCGAGGTCAGTTATAAATAGATTAAATAAGATGGGTCCCAAAACCGAACCTTGAGGCACTCCACTAGTAACCTCCCTCCAACCCGACAATTCACCCTTTAATACGACCCGCTGCATTCTCCCCATTAACCAATTCCCTATCCACCTCTGGATTTTCATATCGATCCCCATGTTTTTCATTTTAACCAATAGTTCCTCATGGGGTACTGTATCAAACGCTTTACTGAAATCCAGGTATATTAGGTCCACCGCATTTCCCTTATCTAATATAGAATATAGAGGAAAGGCACAAATAACTCATAGCCAAAGAAAGAGCACTAAAAGAACAGTGAGTTCTAAAAGATATTCAAAAAACATATTTTTACCAACAGTTAACCTGTGGGAGTTCACCTAAGAGTGTCGCAATATACCAACCAATGTGGGTTCATAGTCCTCTTGAGTCATTAAAAGTCGGCAGATAACGTCTTTGAGACAGCAATTTTCTTTTTCCTTGTAGTTAATATGTTGGAATCTGTAAAACAGTTAGTGAGGAATATGGACTAATCCTGAATGTGACAAAAACAAAAAAACACATTGACATGACTAACAAAAAGAGGATGCAAGTGGCCAGCACAATTAATGGACAAGCTATAGATTAAACAAGCAGCAGATTAATTTAATTATCTGAGATCATATATATCCAACCAACGAGACTGTTCCAAAGAAATTGGAGGAAGACTAGGGATGGCTCGCTCAGCTAAAGCCTCCATTAAAAAAGGGTGGAAAAAAGCGTGGTATCTCAAAACGTATAAAGGTGCAACTAGTGAAAAGCCTAATTTTTCCATAGCGAGTCATCAATATGAATCAGTGGAAGTTAATGTTGCTCACAAGAGGAAAATTGAAGCTTTTGAAATGTGGTGCTGACAAAGACTCTTGCGTATCTTCTGGACGGGAAAAAAAGATGAATCCCTATGTTCAAAATATTATTGGAGAGAAGCAGACTTTGATGTTGGAAACTTATGTACTTTGGTGACTTTAAGCATAGAGATGGAAATAATCTTGAAAAACTTATGGAAGGAATGCTAGAAAGTTATCTTAGGAGGGGATGACCAGTGAGGAGATAGATGAATGATGTGTGGCAGATCACTGGAAGGTCAGCTACTGAGTGCTCCAAGTTAGCGATGGATCATGAAGACTTCCCGAAATTCTGCTATAATGTCACTGATATTCAGACAAAAAATTGATTTATTTACTTAATATTTTGGTTAACAGACTTCTCATAGGCTTAAAGTTAAGCACACGCTTCAATGTGTTGCTGGACTGTCACCCTTATTTAGTGAAAGGAAGTGCAGATTTCGGTGTCTTCTACAAAGAAATTATGATTCAGGCTAAAGATAACACTGATATGTCCGAGATGGAAAAAATATATTAAGCCTTTAGGCAATTCGAAAGATGTGCTTCAGTTTTCACATCTGTAAAATGGGGATAATGATACATACCCTCCTTTGTAAAGCACTTTGAGATCTGCTGATGAAAATCACTATATAAGAGGTAGGATTGTTATTATTAATGCCACCGTCAAAATGAAATATGAGCAGTAAGAAAGAAGCATTGTGAAAATAATGGCTTTGTGCTCAACAAGAATAGTGATCAGTATTTTCACAAGACACCCCCTTTCCCTCCCATAAAGGAGTATCAGAGAAGAGGTTGTTATGTTCATTAGTTTAATTCTGTTGGAAAGTTTCCTTTGGTCTTTCCTCCTCCATCTCTCTCCTCTTTAAATTATTTATAAATCAATCTTTATAATGTAATGAGTTTCAGTGACCCAAAGAGTTGAATCAAAATTGTTAAAATTAAAACAAAGCTTTTATTAGCTGTGACCGAAAAGCAAATAACAGAGGTGAGCAGAACAACAGTTAAACTGTAGTACTGCCTTTAATTTCATTATGACAGACAGACAATACTGTGCTCCTAACTTTTTGACAGTAAAATACCAGTAATGATAGCTCCATAAAATTGAGACTGCAGATTGCTTGATTTAGAACCCTTTTCAAATGTTTAAAAATATATTTCTCTTTTGCCTCATGCCCCCATTTTATTTTACATAGGTGTTCAGCGGGACAGTGCATTAAGAGTTTATGAAAATGCAACTAGATTAATAGATTCAAAGGCATGGAGGGACCATTGTGATCGAATCTGACCGGTATGACACAGGGCATTGAACTTTCCCAGAACAATTCCTACAGTATATCTTTAGAAAAAAAATCCAATCTTAAATTGCCAGTGATGGAGAATCCACAACAATCCTTGGTAAATAATTCTAATGGCTAATTACTCTCTGTGTTAAAAAATGTATGCCTTATTTCCCAACTGAATGTGTCTAGCTTCAACTTCTATGTATTGGATTGTGTGTTGATTGAAGACCCCTTTATCAAATATTTGTTCCCCGTGTAGGTATGTATAGAGCGTGGCTATGTCTACACTACCATGGTAAGTCGACCTATGCTATGCAACTCCAGCTACGTGAATAATGTAACTGGAGTCGATGTACCTTAAGTTGAGTTACCGCAGGGTCTACACCATGGGGGGTTGAGGGGAAGAAGTCTCCCGTTGACTTACCTTACTCGTCTCATTGGGGTTAGAGTACCAGGGTCGACTGGAGAACGATCTGCAGTCAATTTGGTGGGTCTTTACTAGACCCACTCAATCAACTGCCGGTGGATCGATCTCAGAGTGTCAATCTCCGCTGTAGTGTAGACCTGCTCTTTGTTCAAATTATCCTTAACCTTCTCTTTTTTAAGCTAAATAATTGACCTCCTTGTGTCTATCACTATAAGACATGTTTTCTAATCCTTTAATAATTCTCACAGCTCCTCTCTGAACCCTCTTCAATTGATTAGCATCCTTCTCCTTCTTGAATTGTGGACACCAGAACTGTACACCCTCCCACTTCCCTGGTTCTTGTCATGCACATAGCAAGCAGCAAAAGTCCAGAAGTCCAAAGTGCAGACAATGCGATGTTTATTGGGGCTAGTTCCAAACAAGCATATTCATAGCTCTATATACCAGCAGAGCCTCTTTCCCAGTGTTCCATTCCCAGCTCTGACACCACAGAGCATTTACCCCCATGTCCCCCTTCCCAGCTCTAATGCTACAGAGCTTTGCCTGTGTCCCCATTCCCCATTTTCATTTCCCATACCCGGTTCCCCATTCCCACCTCCTCCTCCTTAGCAGGCCCAAATATACCTGCAATGCATGCCTACAGTCCCACCCCTTAAAACTTTGGGTCATGTTCCATTTTGGGTCTGGGGTCTTCATCCCACCCCTTTTGTACCTCATGGGAGGGGTAAGGAGTCAGGTTGTGCTGCGGTCAGGGACGGGCATTTCTTTGGTCTTTTAGTGTTTTATACCTCCCCCCCCACAAAAAAAAACCTTTGTCCCTCCTGACTAGTTGCTTGACTTTGCCTTGAGATAGGGGTTGAGGCAATCTTAAAGCGTGCTCTGGAGTAACACTTTAACTGCTCTTATCTGTTCTAACAAATCCAGCTGACCAGGCAGAAGCAACATCACTATCTTTGTCCCTTGTTTACACATTTTAGTATAAGAGTATCAAAAAGTCAAACCCAAAATTCTATCCCAGGCTAACAAATAGACCTATATACTAACACCATGTAGTACCAAGTCTTACTGAAGTCTAAGTATATTATGTCAATATTACTACTTTTATCAATCAAACTTGTAATCGCATTAAAAAAGAGATATCTAAGTAGTCTGATAGAATCTATTTTCTATTAACCCATATTGAATGTCATTAATTATATTACTCTACTTTAGTTCTTTATTAACTGAGTCCTTGTCAGGCTGACAGGCCTGTAATTACCCTTTCTCAATACTGGCACAACATTAGCCTCCCTCCAGTCTTCTGGATCTTTCCCAATGTTCCAAGACTTATTGGAAATCACATTAATGGTCCAGCAAACTCCTCAGCCAGCTCTTTTAAAAGAACTGAATGCAAGTTATCCGGACCTGAGGATTTAAAAGCGTCTAAATTTAGTAGCTGCTGTTTAACATCCTCCTGTGATACTAGCGGAATGGAAAGAGTGTTATCATATGATATGATGCTTTTCCCAAATACAGAACAGAAATATTTATTGAACACTTCTGCCTTTCCTGCATTATTATTGATAATTCTAGTATTTCCATCTACTAATTGACCAATACCATTGTTAGGATTCTTTTTGTTCCTAATATACTTTAAACAAACAACAACTACTCGTTATTGTCCTTAACTCTGCTGGCCATAGTTTTCCTTGTATCTTGGCTTTCCTTATCAATTTTCTGCAATTCATAGCTTCTGATTTATATTCATTACTATCAATTTCTCCTTATTATTTACAGCTGCCTTTACTTCCCTGGGTCGGTTTTGTAACCAATAGGATTTTCTTCCTTCAATGTGGGATTGTGGTTTTGGGGCATCTAGTTAAGTGTTCTTAAACAATTTCTTTTTTTCTGATTTAATTCTTCCTCCCAGCTGATTTGGTTCGTATGCTTTTAGGTTTGTAATATTGGCGCTTTTAAAGCACCAACTATATATTTGTCTGGACTTTATTCTGTTTGCACATTAAAAATGGAATCAAATCATGATCATTTGTATGTAAGTTACCATTAATTTGTAGTTCTGTGATCAGTGTCTCTTTATTTGTCAAGATGAGATTTAAAAATAGTATTCCTCCATAGTGATGCAACACTTTTTGTGTTAGGAAATTGTCATCTATAATATTTAGAAATTCCAAGGACTGACAGCATGAGACCTCCAGCATCGGTCACTCAAATTTAAGTCCTCCTTGATCATACAGCTTATTTTTCCCCTACACATTTTAGCTAGGAGTTTAAGGAGATGGTCATCCTGTTCTCTGGTGAGATTTGGTGGTTTATAGCAGATACCAACTAATACCTCATCTTGTGCTTTGTTCATTAGGACATTTATCCATAAGCATTCAAGATTTTCTTCTGAGTTATCAGTGACTTAGAAACAGTAAATACCATTTTCGACATAAACTGCCACAAGGTTTCAGTAATACCAATTAGATTGAATGTGTGCTCATGAATGAGCATTTTGGTTCCTCTTGTATGTTACTCAGGCTCCCAGCATTGGTGTATGGGCAATTACAGAATTTCTTCTCTTCATGTTCTTTGGTTAATTTTGTTCTCAATATCTTGGTTTTGTGCTAAATAATATTTACCATCTCTTTACCCTGTCTTTTTGCTAATAGTTGAACACCGTCCTGTGATTGATGGAATAATCTATCATTGGATGCCAGTGAAATGGGAACACTTGGAGTTGTGAACTGCTGAGTGGGATGGGAGGAAATGTCTTTATTAGTTAGGAGTTAGAAGCTTCTGGAAGGTGTGTGAGGCATCTAATAATGTGATTCTATTTAAGGTTGGCTAGCTCCACTCTACAATTAGCAGTGACTTCATTCATTCTCTTTTTTCTCTAGGGTTCTAAGCATATCTGTGGTTTTATTATTATTTTCTAATCAGTGTAACAGACATAATAAGAATCCATTTTTAAAAAGGTTATGTCTTCATTGCCAAAAAGTTGTATTTTTACATCAAGATAGCCAATTGGAGGTAGCTAACAATGTAAAATCCTAGTTGAGACAAGGCACTGTAGTTTTTACCTCAATGGAGCTAGTCGAAGTCAACCCTACACCCCCTCCCATCTGTTTTCACACTCACACCCTGTTGGAACAGACAGAAAAGAACTAAAAGGAAAAAAGAGAGGGGAGACTTTGATTTTGGTTATGTTTCAATTTTGCTGTATATGTTTTAATATTATGCTGCCCATAGAGTAATAAATTACACATTTTTAGCTGCCTGCCAGCATCAGAAGATGAACAACAGAATCAGAAACATCTTTATTATAATTTTACTGCCTGTCTGTGCCATTTTTCTCATCATTTTATTGCTTTCCACTTCTGTCCAGGCTAGTAAAAGAATAGGATACCTTCTTTTTAATCCAACTATTCAGCAGATATTTAGAGGATAATAAAAAAATGAATTACTGTCCATTTGGATAATCCATTTTCACAGGCCTACTAATAAGGTGAAAAAATTATATAAATACAAATTCATATTCTCTTACAGTAGCATGAACATTAAAATTACCAACATACAACAGTTTAGAGCACCTGGGGCCAGATTTATAAAGGAATTCAAGCCCTTACAGACACAGATAGACTCCAATGGCAGTCTGGGGTCTAGATGCTTTTGAAAATCCCTCTGGGCGCCTATCTGTATCTGTTGGGGCCTAAATACTTTTAAAAATCTGGCTCACAATCACCAACTGTTAATAAATCATGCAACTGCATAAGACATTCAAGTGGAGCTAGGTGATTGATACACATTTATTTACAGGAAATTGGGTGTGGGAGGGAATAGAAAGAGAAGAACAACATAAGTAACTCAAATGAAATTGATTGTGACTGAATGATGGGCCATTTCATACTCAGTGTGGATTCTCTACATGGTGTCAGCAAAGAAAGGCAACAATTACAGCTCCTACAATCATAGATGGAAACATTATATAACCCATATTCTTAAAGGTCACATGATTCAGTCCAATTTTGTCTACAGGCTTATGTCACAAATAATAATAATAAAAAAATCAGTAAATATCATAGCTTCTATTTTCCAACCAGGTTTACCTTAAAGCAGAGGGAGCACAAAGAGCATTCTGCTTAATTTGACTCAGTAGCTTCCAATAGCTTCGGGCTACAACAGTTTAGGATTTAAGCATCTGCACTATGAATTAGAAGAAGAAATAGATTTTGAATTTGTGATTTCATTTACATGTACTATATCTGTATGCTATTTTTCAAGAACATATTTCTTTCATTATACTTTTCTTTGGTAATAAGCTTTATCCCTCCTCACAACCTGAGAAATTGCTTTGCAAAGAATGCAATTGGCTGTGTTTAAGCTCTTTCATTCTTAAGATTTTTAAATGTATTCTTCATATAGGTTTATTTTTAAAATGATAGGTACCTGTAAATTCCATGTTTTTGCAAAAAGGAAATTGTATTCTGTCACTGAAGCACGCAGAAGACTCACGTGCTGGAAAGAAACAGAGCTGTTTCTAGGTCAATTTTTTTAATTTATTCTCTTGAATTTGTGCTGTATGTAGCTATGAAATTTGATGCCTTGTCTTCTAGTGCATTTTTACATCTGTAAGAACTCTCTAAGGGCTTGTCTACACTACGCAGCTTTTAGCGACAAGGCTGTGTCAACACAGACTTGTCACTAAAAGTCAACGTGTGTAAACACTCTGTCGGTGTTTTGTCAGCACTTTTGAGTGCTCCCACCAACAAAGCCACGTTCACACTGCCACTTGTGTCGGCAAAACGTTTGTCTTTCGCAGGGGGCGGGGGAGAGGGGGCTTTTTAAAGTACCCATGAAAGACAATAGTTTTGTCGACAATGTCGCAGTGTAGACAAGCCCTAACACGCTCCTTTTTGTTCCCAGAGTTGCTGCAGCCTGTAACAGAGGCTTAAACACTGTGCTCTCTCATGGTCCCTTTACCTTTGCTCTTTCTTCTTGTTTTCTGAGAGTCAATTCAGTCTAAAAGGATGGGCCTGCAGCCCCTGTACAGCCACATGCAGGCAAATATTAAGTTTCCCCAATAGACGGGCTGCACATTATAGGAGTCTCTGCACCCACCATGCTCTAAGCAGAAGAAAGACTGCTCATTCTTGCCTCCCAGGAGAGCAGAACACCTTTAAAGGCGACAGGAGGATGCTAGGTCATTTACCAGCTACCACTCTGTTCCTAATGATTGGAGCAGATTGTTCAGCCCCTGCCCCCAAGGAGCTTCAGTTACATCTCAACAATTTTTTTCTCATTTCCCAACAATTAAGTAGTGAGTAAAGCAAATGTGTGTTTGGTAAAGAGAGCTTCTTAGCTCACTTGTTGGACAAAACCAGGTATAATTTCTGGTTGCAAGTCCATTTCAGACAACTTTTTGCCAGTCCCATTTTGTAAAGAGACCATTTAAAATCATATTTTTCTGAAAGATTAACAAGAAATTGTGTGAAAATGTGAAAAGCCACTTTTGAAAAGAAGTGATTCCATTTTGTTTTTATTATTATTTTAACTGGAATTCCTGAAAAGTTTACGGTATGTGCAGGGTACATATAACAAACAACCCCCCGTGTCACACAGGATTGCATGGAAGGCATCTCACAGATGGCATCAGTCTTACTGACCCCAACAGATAAAGGATCATATGTAGCAAGAAACAATGCTTGATATTGTCCCCAGATCAGCAATTTAGGCCATGTTGATATTTTTAAGGTACTGATGTAGTGACTTCATTAATATAACTATGGCAGTGCAAGTCCCTCAGGTAGATGCAGTGCACCAGATTACAAAAAGTGATTTACAGGTGAAGCTTACCCAGTTTAAAACTGAAGTAAGCCACACTTGTGCAATTCACTTCGGACATTCGTGCAACATGTCCACATTAGGGATTAGCACTGATGCAGAGTTCTGTATATCATCTTTAACTAAAGACAGATTTTCTGGTTTTATAAATGACAAGCACACTACAGGCAGGGCCCAGTGTATCCCACAATTCCACTTTATTTGCCACAGAATCCATCCGCTCCCTCCCCATGACCACCTAACTGTGATCCATAAAAACATATTTCTAACACATTCTGTAACTCTTGTTCTTTGACATGTGTGGCACTTACCTCCCTAAGAGGAGATGTTTTTCCATCTGGTTGCACCATTCTGGAGTATTGCCATCCCATTTTTCAATTCAACACACAATTACTTATTGTACCTGAAACATCAAGGATTGACTGTTAGTTCTATGAAGGTACATCTAGTAGTTATTGCCATGGAAGCAGGCAACTTTTAAGTCGAGGGTGGCATACTAGTCCAGGGAGGGGATAATAAAATCATGTGAAACTATCATTTTTAAGAATTTGTTCAGCTGACACAGATTTAAAATTGATCTGAGACTGCCCTTCATTTTCAGGATTAATGGTGGGAATATAACCACTTCCCACTGTGATACTGTGGAACCTCCTCTATGGGACTCGCCCACAGGAGGGACTGCATATCCTGGAGGAGGAGTTCCTCATAAGAGTGGCCCCTGAAGAGGGAGGGTGGGAGGGGTAGAAATGAATTGGAAGGTATATTCCACCTCCACAGTGCTCAAGACCCAATGGTCTGAAGTAATATGGGACCAAGCACTGGGAAAGTAGGAAAGATGGTTTGCAAGTTGTGATAAATGAAGTGGGGGGGTAACTCCCTTTTATGAACACCCCGCCAGCCAGTTAGCTATAAAATCCTGGTTAGTAACTGTTCTCTACTTGCTTTACCTGTAAAGGGTTAAAAAGTCCATAGGTAAAAGGAAGAGAGGGAGCACCTGACCAAAAGAGCCAATGGGAAAGCTAGAACTTTTTTAAAATTGGGAACAAATTTTCCCTTTGTCTGTCTGTGTTGTTCTCCTGAGAAGAGAGACAGGGCTGGAACTAAGCTTGTGCCAGATATGAAAAATCATCAAATCATACCTAGAAACTACTCATTTGAAACCCCAGATATGTAAGTAGATCAGGAAATGTCTAGGAAGATGCAATTAGTTTTATCTCTTTATGGCTTGTGGACTCCTCTGTGCTAACCCCAGGTGCTTTTGTTTTGTTTGTAACCTTTAAGCTGGACCTCAAGAGAGCTATCTTGATGCTTAATCCTTGTAATTGTTTTTTTTAAACCTAGCAAAAAGCCTAAGTTCCAGATGTATTTTCTTTCATTTTGTTTTTAATAAAATTTACCTTTTTTAAGAACAGGATTGGATTTTTGTGTTCCTAAAAGGTTTGTTTAATTAGCTCGTGGCAGCAGTTGATTTCCTTTGTTTTCTTTCTCAGCTCTTCCCTGGAGGGTGGGGAGGAGTGAAAGAGCTTGAGGGTACTCTACAGGAAGGAATTCCCAAGTGCACCTTCCTGGGTTCCAAAAGTGTTTTTTCTTTTTATTTTTATTTTTTGCACTTGGGTGGTGGCAGCATCTACTCATCTAAGGTCAGAAAAAAAGCTGTAACTCTAGGAGTTTAATACAAGCCTGGAGTGGCCAACATTAATTTTTAGAATCCTTGCAGGCCCCCACCTTCTGCACTCAAAGTGCCATAGTGGGGAATCAGCCTTGACACAAGTGTAGGGGAAATAGGGTCTGGAAATCTGGACAATGGCATGGCATCTTCGACTGACCCATCAGAATGATTTCTTGGTACTTCCTAGGTGTCTAAAAGGGTGAGGAGCTGGAGCTGGAGCTGAAGCCAAAGTATGGGTAGGTCTGTGCCTATAACCCTAGACTTTTTTTTTTTTCACAGGTCCTGAAGAGGGTGAAGAGCAGGATAACAATACATCTGACAAAGCCAATAGTGTGTTCTGACCAAGGCAGACATGTACAAACCAAAAACTTCAAGGTGGCCCTTGAGTCCGTAAGGCCATGGAGCTGGCTATCTGTCTGCTCTGAAAACAGGACTCCCAAAAGGCACATCTTGACTAGCATTCTGGACTGCATACAGTAGACCAGAAAACTGCACCCATGAGGCTCTCTGCATGGAGACTGCAGAAGCCATAGTCCTAGCTGCTAAGTCTGTCACGCCCAGCCCAGCCCACAGCAAAGCTCTCACTACTAATAATCTGGCCTCATTCACTAGGGCAGAGAACTCCTTCCTACTGTTCTCAGAGAGCATATCTTTGTAGTCTCAAAAAAAAAAAAAAAACACCTTATTGATTTGGAGCACCACCTCAAATGGACCTATTATAGATATTATATCAACCAGGTTTGAGAGGACCGTGACACCTCCTTGATCTGAATGTCCAATTCTGAAGCCACCCTCTTTAACAATTCCTGACAAATCTTGGAGTTATCAGGACAGGTTGATGTTGCATCAAAGGAAACCACCTTGTCAGGAGATGAGGAGGAGGAAGCCAAGACTGGAAGTGGCTGAAGTTCGTCCACAGGATGCCCTGATGGCTCTTCTAGAGCCTCTTCCTGATTCTCAGCACTGGGCCCAGTACCTGATACTGGAGGTGGGGTCAGCATATCTGTCTGGATGAGGGCATTGAATGGGCAATATGAGGGGAGAATCTAGAAGCTTGGGAAAAACCCCATGGGTTTCAAAAAGGTGACTGATAAAGGGCTGGATCCCAGTAACATTCTGGCCACATTCCCATTACAGCTTCTCTTCTGGGGTTGCGAAGGGACCCAGAGAGAAAGGACCTAGATGGGGAGTGGCATGCTTCTATGTCTCTCAGTCTCAGAGCAGGATCTACCTCAGAGTCCAAAGAAGATTCCTCTTCTGCTGACCATGCAGGCACTGTCCCACTCTACTGGGACCAGAGAACCTGGCAATGGCTGGAAAGATGCCATCTTTGCTGGCTTCCACTTATACAGTACCAATGGGTAGACTGTCCAGGAAATAGGCAGCTGGTGCGGTACCACATACTGCACCTAAAGTGTTGGTGCCAGGGAGTTCAACAGAACCAAGGGACCTGATTCCTGTACCACCAGCAATACCAGCACCAAGAGGCAGAGTAAATTCCTCACTGCTGCAATTGTCTCCATGATAATCAGCACCAAGATCAAATGAGACTGATGTGGTGCCGCTGAGGTTGACAGTGCCATTTGTGGCATCAGACTCAACAGTGCCTGTTCCAGTGCAGAGATACAGTGCTGATTTAGGCACTGATTTGGAGGAGGGATGCTTAGATTCCGTTTGCCCCCTACTTGACTCCCTTCCCCCTGCTTTACATGCTTAGGGATTGGAGGTCTTCATTTGATCGGATCCTCTTTGCGAGTCTTATACGTCTTCCTAGTAACAGGTGAGGGAGATCAATGCTGGGACTCTGACAGTCTAGGAGGCATGCTTGCTTCTGACTGAAGCAGCAGCACTCAGCACCAAGTCAGACCAGGACAGCTCCTTGGGTGTTCTCAGGCCTGCCTCCATTAGTGGGAACTTCAGGCTAGCCTCCCCATTATTTTTTCATCCCAGGCTTGAATTCCTGGCAAATTGGCACCAGTCCTTCATGTGAACCTCTCCCAGCCACTTGAGACAACTACCATGCAGATCGCCTACAGGCATAAGCTTTGAGCCCATGGCCTAGGATAAGCCTTGGTACTGGCAACAGAACACTGAAATCAGAAAAAAAAGCAATACTTTTCCCCACACACAACTAGACCTACTAAAACATACTAAGTAGCTACAGCTAAATGTGTACACAAAGGCTGAGAGAAAACTGTTCTGGCAACAAACTGGGGTTCCAATGAGCATTGTGGGTGGTAAGAAGGAATGAAGGGAGCTGTGGGTGGCTTTGCCCTTTATACCTTCATGCAGTGACACACAGCAGCAGAGGGTGCTCAAGCTGCCTGATGGGAACCACTGAAAGAAAAAGTTCCCAGCAGCCATGTGCTGGGTGCACAAACACCAAGAGTGGAATGCAGATATGTAATCTCTTGAAGAAGAAACTGAGCTTTCATTTACAAAAATGTAGTTCCAGTTTTCATGATTGTGAAGTGAAAATTGATAGTGTGTGTAGTAAGATGAGGCCCTGAGACATAAACCCTTGGTATCAGAGGCCTGTTATGAGGCCCGAGGCCTGAACTGAAGTAATGGTCAAGACATTGCTAACATAAAGCAAAGTTAGGCTGTACGCCAGAGGCAGGCCCTGCTTACAGAAGTTGGCAAGAGCGTATACACATGTAAGTACTAATAAGATGAACGTATGCCAGGACGGCACCCACACAGATAACAAGGAACAGGCAGACCCAGTCTAAAGACAGTATAAAAGGACAAGATGATGGATAGACAATATGATGGATAGACAATATGAAAGGAAAATACGATGAATAGACAGTATGATGGATAGACTTATTTGTTCAAACCAATCTGCACCATGAGAAAGGCAACACTGTAATGCATAGAGGGGCTGTACCTCAGTGCGTTCAATGATGCGAAACCTGTGTATAAGAATGCATCCCTGGGTGGACATCTTTGTATGGCCTAGGGGGCAGTGGCAAATCCCGCCACTGACTGAGCCGGTCCATTGTCAGGGGGCACATATTTGTAGTATGTCCTGTAGAGTCTGTGGGAAACTATTACTATGCTTCATTTGACAATAAATCTGGCCAGATGCCTTTGTATCTTGCTAGAGTCTGTGCTCATTGGGGGTTTTCTCGGGGCCTGCTGTGCCAGCGATCTGCACAGAGCCAGGGCAGCACACAGAGGGAACACACGTACGCAGCCGACTGATATCAACATGGAATAGAGCGGAGCACCACACTGGTAGCGTCTGACTATAGTGTGAACAAGCTGTAAGGATCTGTCTATACTAACTACTCCAGCACAAACTCCTAATGTAGACACTCTTCACTGGTGTGAAAGAGGGCTTGCCTCATGTGACTTGCTCCTGTACAGTACTCTCACTCTTTTGCGTCAGTTTACTTTAGGAGTTTGCACCAGCATACCTACACGAGTGCAAATTTCCCTAACATTAACATGTCGTATGTCAATGCAGTATTGTCATCTACAATGCTAACTTTGAAGCTCAAAGATAACATTTAATACCAACTTTCTTACCTATATTGCTGCTGATAATTTTAGCAGAAAACATGTTTATCCTACAGTCCCAAACTGCTTCTCATGCTTTTCCAGTTATCAAAATCCCAAATGTTCTTTATTCAAGCACCAAAACATTCAGCTTCCCCTGATAACTTCTATTCTTTAGTACTGTTTATTTAGAAAATCAAACCACCAAACACAAAGGGTAAGTGCATGTTTACATATGCTTACCTGGTGCAGCAATTGATAAATATCAAGGTTGATTTTGGTTTTTCTGCACTCACTATAAGTCAATAGTAATAATTGTTCCAAAAGGAAAATGGCCAAAATGATGGTTCTTTTAGCAATGAGAAAACATGCTGTTTGTAGGCTGGCTTCAGAAAGGCTTTGAGAGACTTGGTTTCAGTTGCAGTCGTAGCTGTTTTCTTATAATACAGCTCTAAATCTTATTCTACTGTACCTGAATGCTGATTTTGCTTGGCTATCACATTTTCTGTCTGTGTATGTGGTGGAACTAGGATTAAAATTAGCTAGTAGAAGTTCAACCCAGATAATATAATGGTAATGCTGCTAGGCCAGGGACTATAAACATGAGGGAATGAGTGAAGTTATATCTGACTGAGGGGATGTACCAGCCTTTTACTCAAGTTCACAGTTTGGGGGTCATGTTGGATCCCAGTCAAGAGCTTCTGGATGTCCAGATATCAGTGTTGGCCCAGTGTCTAATCTTCTCTTCACTAAAAAGTTACAACTTTTCTTTCAGATAGGGACCTCAACACAGTTATTCATGCCTGTGCAATGAATGCCCTCCACTTGGGATAAGACCTGAAGACCATTCCAAAGCTTTAGATTGTACACAATGTGGGGGGCCATTTATTTGTCAAGTCTGGATTAAAAAAATGTGTCTCTGCCATGGCCCTATGCTTATGCTGTAGCCTCCCCTCTGCTTGGCGTGGCAAGGGCCAACACCACAAAAGTCATCTGCTGACTTAGTTGGAGGGGACACCATTACTCCTTTGGATTGATGGGAAAGCCCTCTCCTCTCTAGTTTCAAGTGAACTACGGTGCATCCCAGAAGAAAAAGCATTCAGCTCCAAACCATCCAGAGGATTCAGGGGGAAGGGAATTTGCCACCACTACCCGACCCAGCAGAGCTCCTTACTGGGCTGGTTTTAGTCCCAGAACAGTGGTTTCAGAGTTAATCCATTGGTATGAAAGGGCAGCTCACATCTCAGAGCCATTGTTTCAGGTTCTGCCCAGACTCAGGCTGCCATCTCTATATTCTGTACACTGGGTCACATTTTTAAACGTTTGTTCACAACCATGAGTGCTAGATAAAAATAAAATGAAAGCTAAGATTCTGACTTCATCATACTTGTGGACCTCTGTATGACTCCCAGGTCTTAATCCAGCCGCATTTCTTACCTAGAACATATTACATCTGTACTTCAACTAATTCACTGGATATGACTCAATTTGAAGTATAACTGCAGGTGGTGGGTTTGATCTACAGATATATTATGGTTTGGCTCCTGTGTACCTGACACATCTCTTCCCTTGTGCCTTGCCATGACATCTGAGATCAGCTCAACACTAAAGCTGACAAATGTTAGGTTTTTACTTCTGGGTGCCTGATGCAAATCATTCTCAATGGAAGTCCCATCACTCTAGAATTCATACCCCCTTTTGCTCTGAAGCCCAAATCTGTCCAATCGTGCTGCCTAAAAGGTATCTAATACTATACAAAATTAATATTGAAATCTGATTTCTCATTTACAGGAAATGGATGTAATAATTGCTGTCAATTCCAATAAGATGACTTATCCAGTTATATTTTGATTATTCTATTTGAAATTCAAGGTAGAAGAGGGATGCATATTTAAGAGTATCAGCACTAATTACCGACTTGATGCTGTGTGCATCCCTTTCCCACTGACAGCAGCGGAGGTGGAGGGGGGAGCTCAGCAACTCACAAGTGTGTTCGGTAATTGGTTGAAATTTTCCACACTGTGGCCCCAAAGGAGAATCTGATGAACTCTCAATTTCTTTTTCATGTTTTTCAAGCAGCTATATTCAACACTGTACAGCATCAAGGCCTTTACCCTTATAAACAAAGGCATGAAAGACAGAAAAGGGGTTGGGTCAATATTGTCTTAGCCACGTGATAAGGCTAAGATTAAAGGATAGCTAGAAAACAGACTCCTTGTTTTCCCCTGTTTTATATTCTATGCACTAAAATAGATAATCATTAATATCCTTCTACAAAAGCAACCAGAAAGACCACAGACATTTTTACTCTGCCAGGTCATGTGCAGGGATTTCCCTACACCCCCACCCCTGAATTTTCCTCTCCCCTTCCACCACAGTGGTCAACCAGTTACATGCAGTGTTGCCAATTTAATTGTTGGTTGAACATTTTAATTAAAATTTAAACATTAATACACACTTTGAAAGCATATACAGTATGTGATAAAATACTTGTACCTGAGAAAGCATAATGAGTTTGAAAACTATGAACAAAGACTAGCTTCCTCATACAGCTGTTATTTATGAGAATGTCAGCACATTTATTTTGGCTATATTGGCTTACCTAATAATTTCACATTATGATTTGTAAGCAAGGTCTGAGTGAGCTCTCCCTTGATAACTAGTGATGAGCCAAGGGGTGGGTGGAAAGGCTTCAGGATCAGACTGTAATTGCATGAACACATCCCTCTGCCTAGGTATCCAACAGACTGAGCTGTATTGCTCAAGTGATCAATTTTTGCTGGTGTTGGGTTACAAATCACTTTAGTATTGAATGTGGGGGTCATGAAATGTTGTTATCCTTATTGTATGAGTAAAGGGTGGCAGAACTATGCTTAGCCTGCCTGAATGGGGGTAGGGGGTCTCCCTCCGTGCTTAATTTGTGCTAGGGCTTGCCAGGGCTGAGCCCTGGCACCTCTAGGCTTGGCAGTTCATAGCCCTGGGACCTCTGGGCTTGCCACATCAGTTAAGAAAGTAACAAACTTGCTTGATCCCTGGCACTTCTTTCATTACAAATTAAGCACTAGTCACCCTCAAGTGAACTGCACTTGCTAATGCCAAGTGTTTCAGAGGGAATTAACAGAACAGGCAATCATTGAGTGATCTATACCCCATTGTCCACTCCCATCTTCTGGCAAATGGAGGCTAGGGACACTCAGTCCATGGTGTTGCATCCCTGCCCATCCTGGCTAACAACAGTTGAGGGACCTAACTTCCATGAACTTATCTAGTTCTTTTTAGAAACCTATTATAATAGGTTCACAACATCCCTGGCAAAAAGTTCCACAGGTTGACTGTGCATTGTGTGAAGAAATACTTCCTTTTGTTTCAGAGTAGCAGCTGTGTTAATCTGTATCTGCAAAAAGAACAGGAGTACTTGTGGCACCTTAGAGACTAACAAATTTATTAGAGCATAAGCTTTCGTGGACTACAGCCCACTTCTTCGGATGCATACAGAGTGGAATAAATATTGAGGAGATATATATACATACAGAGAGCATAAACAGGTGGGAGTTGTCTTACTAACTCTGAGAGGCCAATTAAGCTACACATCACTGAACAAAACCACTGACCCAGGAACCTATCCTTGTAACAAAGCTCGATGCCAACTCTGTCCACATATCTATTCAAGTGACATCATCATAGGACCTAATCACATCAGCCATACCATCAGGGGCTCGTTCACCTGCACATCTACCAATGTGATATATGCCATCATGTGCCAGCAATGCCCCTCTGCCATGTACATTAGCCAAACCGGACAGTCTCTACGCAAAAGAATTAATGGACACAAATCTGACATCAGGAATCATAATACTCAAAAACCAGTGGGAGAACACTTTAACCTGTCTGGTCATTCAATGTCAGACCTGCGGGTGGCTATATTACAACAGAAAAACTTCAAAAACAGACTCCAAAGAGAGACTGCTGAGCTGGAATTGATATGCAAACTAGACACAATCAACTCAGGATTGAATAAGGACTGGGAATGGCTGAGCCATTACAAACATTGAATCTATCTCCCCTTGTAAGTATTCTCACACTTCTTATCAAACTGTCTGTATTGGGCTATCTTGATTATCACTTCAAAAGTTTTTTTTCTCTTACTTCCTTTTGTGTAACTTGCTGGCTATTAATTTCATTGGGTCATCCCTGGTTCTTCTGTTAAGTGAAGGAGCAAATAACATTTCCTTATTGTCTTTTTCCACCAGTCAAGATTGTGACACTGCACCCCATATTCTTCACAGTGATATTATTGGAACATAATCACAATGTATTTTATGCAAGATAAGTCACATGAGCGATCATTGGAAAGGTTATGGTTTGCTGAATATGATTATCCTATTTGTATGCATGTATCATTTTTGTATCCAAAGTTATGAATATTAACTATGTATCTGTATTTTAAAATGTAGTTACACCTGGGCAATGCCCACTAGGCAAAATGCTCTCAGTCTAGATGGCTGCCTTGGAAGGGCCCATTCAGGTTAATGAGCCATTAGGAAGAAACAATAAGCCTTAGGAGAAGCTTATCTCCCATCTGAGGAGCCTTCCTGAGGACCCCACAGACCGCCTCTGAGTAATGGCTGCTGTGATACTACAGGGACATGTGACCAGGTCACTTGGTGCTGGACTCCATCTGAGGATGTCAGTATTTTTCCACTGACTGGCATGGGAACAAAGCTGTGAAACATAGTGCTTCCACCATATGCAAAAGCTACACAAGGCATGGGAATGACATCATCTGGGGTTCTTCACCGACTACCCACCCAAGAAGACTCATGGAAACACCTAAGGAACAAAGACTGAACTAGGGGAAGTGCTTGACCCAGGCTAAAGGGATTGTTTAGCTTGTGAATGGAACACATGGGGTTTCCAAGTTGTAAGCAAGTGCAGCCTGACCCTTAAGAATCTGCAGCCTGCTTGTATCATCACTTAGGGTGAGGATCTGCTATTCATATCCAATCTATTTAGCATATTAAGCCTAGTTTGCATTTTTTATTTGCTAGGTAATCTGCTTTGATCTGTTTGCTATCCCTTATAATCACTTAAAATCTATCTTTTGTAGTTAATAAACTTGTTTTTGCTTTATTTAAAACCAGTGTGTGGGAATCATAACTCAGGGGGAGAAAGCTGTTGCATATTCCTCTCCATATTGAGGGAGGGGGTGAATTTTATGTGCTTATGCTGTACAGTTCCCTGTGCAGCACAAGATGGTATAATTTTGGGATCTGTGGGGGAGGGGGAGTGCATGCCTTAGGAACTGGGAGATGCCCTAGCTGAAATCTTCCCACGCAGGGGCTGGTTAAAGAGCCTGCCTGCATGTACTGCAGCTGGGTGTGTCCCTACCAGTATGTATGCTGGTGAAAGTGCAGGCTGAAGCCTGGAGGGCTTGGCAGCTTGTCACAGCAGTATAGTGTAGAAGGGAGCCCAGGCTGGTGGGCCAGGGGGACTCAGTGGTACCCCAGTTCCAGGTGGCACCCTGGAGGGAACCCATCACAAAGATTATATAGGCCTCTATCATATCCCCTCTTAGTCATCTCTTTTCCAAACTGAAAAGTCACAGTCTTTTTAATCTCTCCTCATATGGAATCTGTTCCATATCCCTAATCATTTTTGTTGCCCTTCTCTGTACATTTTTCCAATTCCAATATAGCTTTTTGAGGTGGGGCAGCACACAGTATTCAAGATATGGGCGTATCATAGATTTATATAGTAAAAGTGGAAGAGCTTGGTTTGCCGGACTGATCAGACAAGCCACTACTGACCACCTACATGAAAAGGCTGCAAAACACCATGCCTCTGGACTGCACCAACATGCAGAAAGCCTTATAAGCCAGTCACTGTCAAAACCAAATTTAGAATTACTTAATGAGGATGTTAAGAATGCTGGAGACACAACATAATTTATGACAGGTTTCAGAGTAGCAGCCGTGTTAGTCTGTATCCGCAAAAAGAAGAACAGGAGTACTTGTGGCACCTTAGAGACTAACAAATTTTATAGTTTATGTGAACCAACATGGCCCCTGCATCATACTTTCTATTTAACCAAGAGATACCACACACTACAAACTCTAGGCCAATGTTAAGTGCATTGATAACTTGTTAATCCTGAAGTTGGACACTGGTTCCAAACAAGACTGATAAATGATATCGTTGTGCAAAAAACTGAGCTGACTGGCTAGAAGCAAACAGTGCAACAGTAAAAGACTAAGCAGGTGGAAAAGTGAAGGACTCTCTCACCACATTCAAAAAATGTCCATACATGTCTAATGAAAGCGCCGATAATATTTGATGCCTATTTGTAAGTCATTTCATATGTTTTCTTCATGTCCATGGTAGGTCAGTTAGTGCATTCTAGCTGTTCAGGTTATAGAAGACACATCTGTGACAGCTCACATCTTAGAAGATTTACATGCTTGTAAATTGAATCCCAAACAGGTGGCTGCTTGTGCATTTGATGGACCTGCAAATTTCTCTGGAAGACATAGGAGAGTAAAAACTTTGCTCAGAGAAAAGTGTAACCCTAATCTCTCCTATACACACAGTAGAGGACATCTACTCCAACTAGTACAAGCTGCAGAATATTCAAAAGACATTAAAAAGCCATAAATTTAATGGCTTTGTTATACTCTTTTTTCAACAACAGTCCGAAAGGACAGAACTTCTTGGAAAAAATAGAAGATACATTGGGACTGAAGTTCAAATTAGTTCAATCTGGGATATTCCTTTTAATAATTTAATTTAATAATTTGTTCAAGGAACCTTCACTTCCTGCAAAAGCAAAGCACACTTACTCTGACTAGTGTATAATTAACTGTTTGTGATTTAGTTTGCTAACCCTAAAAGGAAGTTACATCAAGTTTAGACATCAACTAAATACATCTCCAAGAAATTAGCCTGCAAATGTAAGGAAGATGACTATTCGTGACTATGTGAGCTATGTTTCTCTTTGATAGGAAGATGAAACATTAGTCTATCTGATAGACCAACACCACATATATGTAAAAAGTCATGGTGTAATCTGTGAAATTGATTGGTATAACTGCTTGTGACCATTTTTATGTAAAATGAAGAGGAGGGATTGTAGATTTGTACTGATTTTACAATGTTATATACAAAATTTTTACAAACAGAAAATTATATCCAATTTCATTTAAAAAGTTAAAACCTTTTAACTAAAACCTAAAACTTAAAACCTAAAGTTGTGACACTACGCCCCATATTATTCATAGATATATACATCTTATATGTTATGCCATAATCATATCTTAACTACGTATCTATAAAGAATATGGGGCGTAGTGTCACAACTTTAGGTTTTAGGTCATGGGAGATATCATTGGAAAGGTTATGATTTAATGAATATGATTATTCTATTTGTTTGCATGTATTATTTTTGTATCTGAAGTTAGGAATATTGTCTGTGCATCTATTACAAATATGTTTACACCTGGGGAATGCCCACTAGACAGAATGCCAATCAATCTGAATGGCCAGTTGGGAAGGGATTAGGGAACAGAATAGGTCTTTGGTGATGCTAATCTCCCACCAGGAAGCCTTCCTGGGGATGCTGCAAACAACCTCTGTGTAATGACTGTAGAGAAATGTGACCATGTCACCTGGTACTGGATTCCATGATAATGCTAGTGCTTTTCCACTGACCAGGTGTGGGAATCAAAGAGACAAAGGATTCCTGCCATATGCAAAAACTATTTAAGGCAGGGGAGTGATATCATCGGGGTTGGTTCTTCATTGACTCCCCACCGAAAAAAGGACTGCCAGAAACACCTGAGAACAAAAAGACTGCAGCAGGGTAGAAGGGCTGAACCTAGGCTAGAAGGTGTCTGGCTTGTGAAAGGAATATCTGGAGATTTAAGCTGTAAACAAGTGCAGCTTGCCTTCAAGAAACTCTGCAATCTGCCTAAAACAGTATTCAGAGTGAGAATTTGCTAGTTATAACCAATTTCTTTAGTATATTAAGCTTAAATTGCATATTTGTTTTATTTGCTAGGTAATCTGCTTTGATCTGTTTGCTATCCCTTATAAACACTTAAAATCTATCTTTTCTAGTTAATAAACTTGCTTTGTTTTGTCTAAAACTAGTGCTTGTGGAAATCCTAACTTGAGGCAGAAAGCTGTGTATATCCCTCTCCACACAGAGGGAGGGGGCGAATTTCATTAGCTACACTGTACAGTTCTCTGTGCAGTGCAAGATGGTATAATGTTGGGGTTATACTCCAGAGGGGGCATGTACTTGAGTAACTAGGCAGTTCCTTAGCTGATCCTTCCCATGCAGAGCTGATCTCAGCATCTGTGTGTATAGCTGCAGCAGGGTGTGTCTCTACCTGTATGTGTGCTGGTTAAGTGCAGTCTAAGCCTGAGGGAGGGCTTGGCTGGCTTGCTTCAGCAATACAGTGTAAAGGCTGGTGGGCCAGGCAGGCTCATTGGTACACCAGTTCCAAGTGTCACCCTGGGGGGTGGAGGGGAATCTGTCACACACTTAATTCTAAGAAACTCATGTATTCTATTCACAAAGGCCAAACTTTTAAAATATGGTGGCCTAAAATTAGACTGTGAGATACTTCTAAAACTAGAATGCATTTTTTAAGTATTACCAATTCCAGAGATATGCCCTATGCTTAGAATGGGAAATACCACTGGTACCAGTAATACCTCTGAAACCAGAATGATTTTTTTTTTTAAATGTGCTCAGTGTCAATCTATAGGGGCTTGATTCTGCAAGTACTGAACATCCTGGCAGTGAATCTGCAAAGCATTTAAGAATGTGACCAATATTAAGCACATGAATAGTACTATTTACTTTCTGTCTGTCTACAAAGGAAACAGATGGATTCCCATGTTCTCATTGTGCAGTATATCACTAATTTACATTTTAACGTACTGTACACTTTACAATCCACACCCAAAATTGCCAGTTTTCCCCACCTTTGATAGAATATTTAATAGAAGAGAATATAGAGGAAAGGTTGCTATTAAGATTTCACTACGTTTACAAAATGCATTACAGTAAGTTACCTGTATATCCTGAAGTGTTATTCTAAATAATGAAGACTAGTTAAAGCTAGTTTTCTATCTTAATTACCAAAATCTCATCTGCCATAATGTAAAAAGGAGTTGTACATAAATAATCTGTTTCACAGTGCATTGCAAGACAATCTGCTACTGAATGAGCATCAGGGACTAGAAATACCTGAATGCAAATGACTGCCTGAGAAGAAGTGATAGAATCTGCATGAATTTTAAAAGCTTGAGGGGAAGGGGAAAAAAACAAAGATAAAATCTCTGATACACAAAACATTTTGCAGAAGCAGAACACCTAAATCATGTCAATAGATATGTTATCATCACTAGCACAAATGAGTCTGAAGCCTGTAAATTTGTTTTGTTACATAAACATAAAAAAGGAAAGAAACAAAGAAGTCGTTCAGCCAGTGCGACATTCCAGACCATTTATCTTCAAGTTTTCTTTATGTGGGCAATATCTCAATATCAACAATACACAAAGCCCTCTTTTTGTGTGTTTGTGGTACCTGGCAAAGTGTTTTTAATATCTAATTGGTAGTTGGTGGCAAAATTACAGTTTTGTATATTATCTCAGCCTGTATGCTGCCAATCAAAGACTGAAAATGTTCATAAATACAATGCTAGTTTAGAATAGAATAAACTATTACATTTTACATTTTAAAAGATATCACAGTTGAAGGCAATTTCTTATAAATAACTCAAGATTAGCAAAAAAACAAACAAAAACCAGGGCAATAACAATCTTTTTTGTATCAGTCTATTCAAAATTCTTTCAAAGTCCTGTTGAAAAATAAATCCTCACTATGATCCCCTATGAGGCATTGGCATATTTCATTATGACAGTCTCTGGCAGCTCATCAGTTCTTCTCAGGAAGTGATCTTCTCCTTCCAGCAACCAAACTAATTTGTTTCCTATTCCAGCTTTTTAGATTCTCCACCCTCTGGCCTTGTTCTTCTCTCTCACTATTTTGATAAAAGCAACACAAAACAAAACTTCGTATTTTGGACTAGAATCTGGACTAAAAAGAAGCAGTATTCCATTCCTAAACCCAAGAATGATATAATGATCTGCCAAAGAATACAGGGCAGTGGAGGGAATGAAGTGAAGATAAAGAGATGGGAGCCAGGTGTTTTTGATGCTTAAAGATACTCTACAAAACTGTATAAACCTCTGTCCAACTGTCTTGGAAGAAAGTATGTTTGACTAACACTTTTTAAAGTTTTTCTCCTTTAATGAAATTGGTCTCATTAAATTCAGTCAGAACAGTTTTCAGTCATTGCATGGCAAACTTCAAGTTATCCCCAGATCACTATTCCATGAATGTGTGTCTTGATACCTTTATTCATTTAAATTATCTGTCTGAACATCATTTCTGTGATGCCTGTTTAGTGGCTGTTCAGAACTTAATTGCACTGATTTGTTTTTATTCTTGATTATGTGTGCATGTGCGATAAAGCCATGCAGAATGCTTAATTTTAAGTTGTGAAGTACAGTATAACTAAACTAAGAAACTTTCAAATTGAGTCTTTCACAATTAGCTAAAGCACTATGCTTCTTCTGTTACTAGCTAAGCAACATGAGGAAGCTGGCAAACCAAAGTTAGATTATCTTCAGAACATACTACAAGACTTATTTGGTTGCCAAAAAGCTTTTCAGTTTAAAAAAAAATTGTATTTATGGTTTAGTAGCCTAATCCTCCTTTTCTAGCTAACAGGGAATAGGCACTCAAATTGCTATGCCTGGACCGAACTCTAATGCAATTCCAGATTGGAGGTGAGGGGGACGAGAGGTGTGAAATCCTGGTTCCCCTGACGTTCATGACAAAACTACCTTTGATTGCTGTGGGGCCAAGATTTCATACTGGGTCTTTGGATTTTGTCTCTTTTGTTCTGGAACCACACTCTTTATACAACTACGTCAAATACAGCAGCCACCATGTTATAGAGCAAGAGGTGGAGACCCCATTAATTGATTAATTAATATTGAGATAATATAGAAATGTCTAGGCATTCTAGGTTCCCTGAGAAAAACTGACATTTCAATCTACAAAGAAATACTAGGCAACAATTAACGCTGCTGTTGGAATTGGCTTGTAGATGTCAGTGAAAGAGTGAGTATACACTCCATGGTGTCTCTCAGACCAAAGATATACTATGGTACTCGAGACCATATCTGAGCACCTTTAATGTATTTATTCTCACAATACCCCCTCTGAGGTAGAAAAGTACTATTACCCCATTTTACAGACAAAGAATGCAGGGAGCAAGAGAGAGATTAAGTGACTTACTCGAGGTCACATAGGAAGACTGTGGCAAGGTATGTAACCCATGTTCTCAGTCCCAGACTAGCACCCTAACCACTGGACCATTCTCCCCCTCTACCAGCTAAAGGAATTAGAGACTTATTGTAATTATTGAATCTATGTAGCATTGTCCAGCTGTGCTGGAAGAAAGACAGACTTTAGATGTGGTTTAATTAAGCTACAACTTTATGCTTAAATAAAGGGAGTACCCAGCAGATCAAGAACAGTGCAGGTAATTCCATAATTGTTTGTGTATACCACAGTGGGATGGAGGGCTCCTGTCTGCCCTCTGCCTTTAGCCATCCTGATCCCCAGCCAACCTGCTGCTGGGACTTCAGTATACTCCCGTCTTGAATGAGGGTTAAGGGTGACTATAAAAAGAGTGGGGGTTGACTCCTTGCCATACCAGCCATAAGAGCCCTGAATCCACCCCCTCCTGCCCACCATTCCCCCTCCTTTAAAAAAGATCTCCTTTAAATCCTTTACCAATCCATTTTGTCTGATCATCGTATCCCTTCCCTACAGAGTACCTGCACTGGACATCCGCCAAAAGAAGATGCAACCAACTAGGTTGGATGCCTCCTCCTGCCTAGTACCTTACTAGTGTCTTCTTTAATATCAGCCAAAAATGTGTCATCTCCAAGTCTGACAGGTGGTTCCCATCCTCCCTGAATAATTCTGGATCTCCATATGCTATGTCTAAATGAGAAATTACCAAAACCCTCAATGCTACCTATGTATTTGGCCACCTCGCTCTTCACATACCTCCTAACATTGTCAGTCCAACGAGGCTCCACAGCTCCCTGCCACAGGCTGCATTGCAACATGTGTGACCAAGTAATTTTCACACCTGGAAAGAGTTCCAGGATTTGTCCCAAGCATTAAGTTCACCCCTTAACATGTTCCCTAATCACTTTCCCCAAGATGAACCACAAATCATATCTGGTGCTCACGAGCCATCAAGGTGTTCAGAAGGGGAATCAGCTGGTGCCATAACATGCCCTTCCCCCCATGCCAGATCAGGACTGCTTCACCACTGAGGCCCAGTGCAAACATTCAGACAACCTGGAATCCTGCCTATGCACCCAGTAAACAATACTGTGCCCACAGAGCTTCACTGCTGTCTGCCTGGCCCACCTGCCAGCATCTGGAATGCAGACACAAAGGAAAATTAACACTGATTCCCCTCCTGTGGTCTCACATAATGTTCTGTATGCCTCAGAACGCCAACACCCAATTGCCTGAATTGCGCTAGCCCCCAGATCCAGTTGAGCTGCTGTTGCTGCCATCGCAATTCTGAGTGAGTGGGAACCAAATTCACATGCTGGAAACCCCAGCCATGTCAGTCCCAGTCGTAACACTAACCAACTAGGGGTTCCCCTCACAACATACCATCAACCATGAATCAAGAGAGGCCCATCTCTCCCTGGCCTTATTGCCACATACACCTTCCCTGCCTGCACAGCATTGATCCCAGGTTTGCCATTCTCCTGTAAGATAATGGATTCACCTTGCCTCCTTGATCTGCCTTCGACCTCCTCAAGGTTAATATCACCAATCACCCATCCCAGTATGTATCCCTCAATTCCAAGCCCTTCCAGAAGACTCCATACAGGACTCAGACCTAGTTCGCTGATTCTAAAAGCTCCAAAAAAAAAACCCCAAAACACACTACCAGAAATGCTGCCCTAAACAAGGCCACCTCTTGTACACAATGGCATATGGGCTCTAGGATCCACACCAGATCCCTAAGCATATTAACACTGATGGGATGATATGTATCCTGCCTAGGACCAGTGCTTTGAGATCACCCTGTGTGAAACCTCTGAACTAAAAATTTGCTACAAGTATCAGGTAACCATTCAATCTACTGACAAATGTAATTCCTGATAGGTGAGTGGAGATGGTTACTGACACCAGTCACCAGGTTGCTAAGACCACCATGTAATGCAGCATCCATTCCTCTGCAATTGGTTCTATTAGTGACAGGCCCTCCTGCTCCTGAAATTGCCCCCAAATCATTAAATCTTCTCTCATAGCTCCAAAATGTTTGCAGTGCTACTGATCTCTACTACACTGATAGTCATCGTATACCACGGTTCTACAGTGCTAACAGCATCTATTCGGGTTTCTTGCTGGCTCCTTGTGCCAACTCCCAAAATCTGTCCATCTGAAAAGGAGATAATGAATCAGCTATGCCATTGTAAACCCTAGGCACATGTTTGGAAGAGAAACAGATGTTAAAGCTTAAACACTGTACTACAAACACCCTCACCAACCATATCTCCCTGTGAGAGTTGGAGATTGATAACATGTACCACCACCATGTTGTCACACCAGAAACACGCCCTTTTTTAGAACACTCCATTCCCCAGATGACCACTGCCACCAAAATGAGGAAAAAATCCAGAAGTGTTATATCCTGCACTATCTCTTTTTATATCCAGGTGAAGGGCCATTTCTAGGTAAGTCTTCTGCCTTAATAAGACACCATAAATCCAGTATCTCCCAAAGCTTCTGAGTGGATCTTTAAATCAGCCTTGAGTCTCCATTCCTCCCTCCACAATGACACTCCAGTGAAATGATTCAGAAACTGTTCCCAAACCCTTCTTCATCTCTCAAGTACCTCTTATAAACTAGTTTGGTATAGATTTGCCTATGGTGTCCACTGGAAGCCAGGCACGAAATGCCCACCCCGGGGCTACCACTCAGTAGGCAAAGTTTATCCTGAGAGTGCTGCAATACACTCACCTGTTTGCTTAGCTCAATCCCCAGGTTGGTCAACATAGTGAAAGGCCTCTGTTGTTTCCTCCACTAGGGTTACCCCCAATTTTTTTAAAATAGCCTGATGGATGCCTTTCAGGCCCTAACACACTCATCTGAATTCACCCTGGCAACAAACAAAAAGTTATCTAAATATTGTGCATGTGGTGCATACCAGCTTCTCACATCAGTGCAGCATTGTACTAAATTTCTCTAATGCTGAACAGGAGATTGCACATCTCAAAGGCATAACTTTATCAAAATAAAATTGCCCTTTGAAAGAAAAACACAAAAGGTTAAAGTCAGAAGGATACACTAGCAGAAAAGCAGACTTGATATCACACTTGGCCATCAGCGCCCTGGGCCACAAGACCTAACTATGCGCACAGCCACATGAACAGAGGAATAGTGCATGGAACACAGGGCTGGGTCTAATCCATTGTTAACTGAGCTATCCCATAGGTATGACAGGTGGTGAATTAAGCAATAGTCACCTAGAGCCTTGTTAGGGACCAAGCTGAGGGGAGAAACCTGCAAGTTGAGTATAAGTAAATGAATGAATGGCCCTGCTACCCTATTCTCCTTTAATTCTTGTGTAATTTTTTTTCTTTACAATATGACTCCTTCTCACTAAGGGCTTGACATTTTTTGACATCACATGAATTTTCTCCCCCAGATAGGGGATTCTAAACCCTGCAGTAAACCCATCCTACAAATATGCACTATCTATCTTGCTAGGGTAATCCCAAAAGAGCACCCTTACCTCCTCCATCTTAGCTAGAGATGCTGCTCTTGTCTAGATCCCTCCATGTTTAGCTCACGCTGACCCCTTCCTGGGCCTTGGCCCCCATACTTTCCTCCTACCCCCATAGGTCTACAGATGGCACCTGACTTACTTTCCATTTTGCTTCCACCCTGCAGCTTTCCCCAACTGCTGTAGCAATTGCAGGGTGATTGGGCCCCAAAGTACATTTCACAAACAAACCTAAAGTTGCAGATGCTATAAAGAGACCCACTTACATTAAATGCTCAGCAAGTGTCATTCCAAGCCTCAGGTGGGCTTGCCACTGAATGAACAGACCCCAGTCAGTCGGGAAACCCGACCCTCATTGAGTCCTCAACTCTAAGAGGGCTTTTCTTACACCAGCATGGACATTGGTAGTCCCTGCTTTCTTCCCGTCACTGAGGGGGGCAGGGGACGAGGGAGGGGACAAATCAGTCAGCATCCCCACACTGACATGGTATGAAGCTGCCACAGCACTCGTCGGCTCTCTAGCCCTTAAAATGGTACACACTTTTCTGACAAGCCAACCAATGGGCCCCACCGCTTAATATGCAGTGAGGTCATTGTAATATAGGCTAATTCATCCTTCCTTTAGTTGCATTTAGAAACTATAGCCAAATGGTATTTCTCCAGATTTTATTAGTCTGATAGAATTAAAAGGGCCAAATTCACAACTGGCATAGTGGGCATTAACTTTTAACCAATATTTGGAGTTGCACCCACTGCTAGCAGCGAATGTGGCCAATGAATGAAGGGCAGCTAGAACGACACTGGCTGTGATACTGCACCTATGCAAGGCATTTTCTGCCTGCATGCAAAGATAACAAATGTAATTTCAAAGATTGACTTTCACTGAGAACTCAAGATCAGAGAAGCAGAAATGTATGGTTCAAAGCTGCAGTAATGAGTTAGAAGGAAACAGAAAGCATTATCCACCAAGTCCTTTCCAGAATTTAGCAGCACGTCACATTGTTCCTAAAGACTAACATTCAAATTATTTTGGACAGCAGAGGCTTGAATAAATAGCACCTTCATTGCAAATCCTGCTGGTGAATCAGTTCTGGATTCTGAAACTGAGAGCTGCCCAAGTGCATGCGAGTGCCACATTAATTAATCATGAACACGACAGCAGAGCTCCTAAGTGCATGGATTGTACCTTCCTCTCCTTAGGGTATAGAAACTCAAATAATAAGCAATAATACTAACATCCTTTTGGCTTCACTACATAATCAGATCAGTTACATATATAAATATCAGACCATCTCCTAATTAGAATGTATAAATTCTCTATGGACCCTGTTCTGCCCTCACTTATATGGACACAGCTACCACTAATATCAATAGGCATGGCTGGAATTTTGGAATGACTCTAAAGGAGTTCGGCACTTGCAGGCTAATTCTCTTATGCTCCTTTGAAAAGTTTGGTTAGACTAGTAAATTACTGTTAAAGAATCAGAACTCTGGAAGGGAATTAAAGACCAGGACTAGTAATAAAGAATCACATCACAGAAGGATACCAATTAGAAATGATAAACCTTGCTATTGAATACAGTTATAGGGTGAGATTTTCAACCTCAGATGCCTAAAGTTAGAGATCTATTTAAATGTAGGTACCTAACTTTAGGCACCCAAAATTGAAAATGTTGTCTCTGTGTACAAATGGTAAGCCAGTTTTTCTCATCTATGATAACGTGGGAGAGAGTCTAATGAGTTGCAATTCAGAGTGATAGAAAGAGAACACTGCTGTGTAACTACTATCCAATTCCTGATATCAGTGAAAGCATCTTATGGAACATATATGTGATTAGTCAGAGAACTCTAGGAGAAAGAAGACAGTCTACAGATTAGAGAATCTGTGGGAATTTTGTTTCTAAACAAGGAGAGAAAGGATGGTGCAGTGGTAAGTACACTAGCTTATTATATAGGAGATTGCTGTACCACTGACTTCCTATATGATCTTGGATAAGTCACTTAGCTTCTCTCTGTCTCAGTTCCCCACCTATAAAATGGGAATAATGCCTACCTCAGAGGAGTATTGTGCAGGATAAATATATTAAAAGATTTTGAGATCTTCTGCTGAAAAGCATTAAGAAATAGGCATCACAACTCTGAATGAGCAAGAGTGAAATAGTAAATCTTATGTATTCAAAAGATATGTTGATTCTACATGCAGATGCCGGCAGAATCATGTTAGGGTCTTCACATGTATTATGTAGTATTCTCTCAGCTCTTAAGAGTCTTTAGCCTGCCTGATAGCACAAGTAGCTTTGACAATGTAAATTGATATCCAGTTATCTGTATTTTACTAATTTTAGTGGTTCTAATCCCTATAGTACCTGGGTTCTTTACAGGAATTAAAATACAGATTTCACAAAATCTAGGTCTATAAAAAAACTCAATAAAAGCTGCATATCTTACTCTTAAAAGCTTGATCAAACATATGTCAAGTACCTTGCCCCAACGCTCAGCAAACACCCAATCTTGTTGAATCTGCAGTCAGAAAGATTGCCACAATAGCATTTAAAGACACATGAACTTCCCCCATCTATCATAAATTACATTTGAAGCTTGGCTAGCAAAGACCAACGACCCTCTGCTTTCATGGAATCTAAGTTGGCCAAGCAGAATTTCAATTTCATGCCAGCATGAGTGCGGTCTTTCTGCTTAATGCCGGGAAGATAGAAAGCAGAATTAGAGGTCCTGAATCTTATTTAAAATGGCCTCAACCTCGTCTCTTAGTGTGGGCCTCCAAATAATCTGTGAGCCTCCAAATAATTGTGCTTGTATTTTCATACCCATTAAAATAGTATTATACTATCTAAGTGTCTAACAGGATTAGAAGTAGGATGGTCTTGTGATAAAAGCCCTTGACTCAAATGTAGAAGATTGGGGTTAAGTCCCCACCTCTACTGTGCAACCTTGGGCCACTCATTTAAGCCACATTTCAGGAAAACACTTAAGAACATGCTTGTGTGTCTTCCTGAATCAGGGCCATTATCTGAATTCTCAGTATAAAATAGGAATAATAATATTCCTTTCTCCCACTCTATAAATTTTGTCTGTTTAAATTGTTAGTTCTTTGGGGATAGAGACTGTTTCTTACTTTGTGTTTGTAGAACTCCTAGTAAAATGTGATCGTGATCGCAACTGGAACATGTAGGTGCTATTTTAATACAAATAAGAATAGGTCACTACTCTAATTTCTACGATTACACAAACATTATAGAAAAAAGTATGCCTCATCTTTCAACAAAAGTGACAAAACAAGATATAATAGCTTTGATTTTGGAATTTTAATGGGAGACTTTTCCACGCATTGAAATGGATAATGTTTTTTATCCAATTGCAAGAAGAAAACTAAAATGAGGCAATTGCAACACTGTAGATGCATTGGCCTCTGAAGCAAAATTAGCTGTTAACCCTCCATTTTCTAATGTGTTTGCTTTAGCTTTGAACCCTATGACATTGGAAATATATGCGGTTTTGCAATAACTATATTGTGATAGGGTGAGTTCAGCTCCTGTCTTCTCTTAGTCTACAGACTATCCAGAAAACTTTTGCGGTTAAACACCACCATGTAGTTTCTTTACACTGCTCTTCCCACCACCTTTACTGACTCATTTACCAAGTCTATTATGGCATCCATTGCTCCTCTGCCAAAGATTGGAGACAGAAGAGATCACTCTCCACAGGGATCCTTCTTGGTTCTGGCTCTGCTAGCTTCCCTCTCCTCCCACCACTTCCTTCCTGTGCCTTCTTCCACCTTCTGCATTAATGGGCCAATTAGCTATTTTGGAGTCCCCAGCCCATGCTAATCCACCAATCAGGCACAGTCAGGTCCACCCTGGGGTGGGTGTTTAAGTGATCCGAGTACTGGTTCAGCAGTTGGTTCCCAGCACTCTGTCACATACACATAGAAACAATTTTCTGCACATTATCCTGATCAAAGGCCTCACTTCTTTTAACGGGTCTCTAATAACTAATTTTTAATGCCAAATGATCAAGAATCAGATGCATTTATTTCTAGCATTTAGTTCTAAGTAAATATACAGTACTGGTATGTTCAAAGAATATAGAAACTTAAGACAGCTTCTATAAAATGGTTAATTTTTAAATTAGCAAGATCAAAGCTGCAGTTGACAATTTAGCTCTCAATATCTCAGCACCATCGTTATTTTGATACGATTTTTCCATTTAATTAAATGTGAAAAGCGCTTTTATGATAGCAGTTACTATACAAATCTCGTGTCCTATA
This sequence comes from Malaclemys terrapin pileata, assembly GCF_027887155.1. Classification (NCBI taxonomy): domain Eukaryota; kingdom Metazoa; phylum Chordata; order Testudines; family Emydidae; genus Malaclemys; species Malaclemys terrapin. The sequence goes on from NC_071509.1 coordinate 56,694,630, forward strand.
GCTGCACTTTCACCTTTAATAAATGCAGAACATGATGACTTGATAATGGATAGTAGTAGTTCTCAGACACATTAAACATGTTGGCCTGTAAATGAAAATGTATGTATTGATGGTTATCTAAACCTATTTTTTCCTCCTAAACCATCTCACTACTCCTATTCTCACTACTCGTACTGTTGATGTCACCTCCATCCTTCCTGTCACCCAGGCCTGCAGGATACAGATTCCTTGCCCTTCTCCTCCCATATCTAAGCTGTGACAATATCTTGCTGCGTCTGTCTTCGTAACATGTCTGCATTCTTATGATTTAACTACTTGCCCTTACCTTAATCATTTCCCACCTACACTACTGCATTATCCTTCCTACTGCTATTCTTGACACCCACCCGACCCTCATTCAGTCTCAAAGGGTGCTGTTAAAATACTCTTCCTTGTCTACCATTATGACCAAGTCACCACATCTTTGAATCCCTGCAGTGATTATTGTTCTGTGTATAAGTTTTAATTTATTCACATTTTAAGGCCATAAGTCATTTCACTCCTGTCTACAACTCCAACCTTGTCTCTTCTTCCTGTTTCTCTCCTCCCTTCTATCATTCCAACTACCCTCTCCATTTCCCACCAAACACATTGTGTCTTCCTCCAACTCACCTATTATCTGTACTTATATCACACCCATTACCATAGTATCAGAGCACCTCACAGGCTAATGCGTTTAACCTCACAACATCCCTGTGAGGTAGGGAAGTGCTATTATCACCATTTTCCAGATGGGGAACTGAGGCACAGAGGGTGGAATTTTTGAAGAGGTATTTAGGTGTGTACTCCTAAGGTCACCCAAGAAGTCTATGGAGTAGCAGGACTTTAAGTCAGATCTCCAAGTCCTATGGCTTGTGTGCCCTAACCACTGGGAAACCTCTTTATGGAAAGCCTTAAAGTCTGCTTGTTAAGCCACGATTGTTGCCTAATTAAAATCTTTTCTAAAATTTATTTCTGTTAAGCTTACATAAAGGAAAGTAATTAAAATTAAATTTTAAAAAACCCAGAAAATACAAGACCAAAAAGTGCATGTGAGTTAACCAAATCACCATGTGATTTTACTTACATAAGCTGGTTTCCTCACTTTGTTACCCATCTTAGTTTTTGCTCCCTCACTTGTGCCATGTCTAGAGTCTATCTCAGGGGTCAGCAATGTTCGGCACGCGGCTCGCCAGGGTAAGCACCCTGGCGGGCCGGGCCAGTTTTATTTACCTGTTGACGCGGCGGGTTCGGCCGATCGCAGCCCCCACTGGCTGCGGTTCGTCGTCCCGGGTCAATGGGGGCGGCGAGAAGCCGCGGCCAGCACATCGCTCACCCGGGAAGGCGAACCGCGGCCAGTGGGGGCCGCGATCGGCCGAACCCGCCGCGTCAGTAGGTAAATAAAACTGGCCCGGCCCGCCAGGGTGCTTACCTGGCAAGCCGCGTGCCAACGTTGCCGACCCCTGGTCTATCTGGTAGATGCTTTTGAGGGCAGGGACATTGTCTATTTGCTTGTTAAGTTTCTTGAAAACATTATGTTCCTAGAAGGCCTAGCAAAAACCAATCCCTCTAAGTTAAAGCCAAACAAATTCAAGTTAGAAGTAAGGCACAATTTTATTTATTAGACACAATCCATGGGTATGCACGGACATCATACATACATAAAACCAATGGAACAAACTATATAGGGGAAATGATGGATTCTCCAGCTCTGGAAGTCTTCAGATCAACACTGGATGCCTTTTGGGAAGATATGTTTTAGTCAAACACAAATTACTGGGTTCAATACAGGCGTAACGGGATGAATCCTATGATCTGTGTGGCCAATACAGGAGATCAAACTAGATGATCTAATGGTCTCTTCTAGGCATAGACTGTGAGTCTATGAGAGATTTTAGGCTGGAGGATGTACTACTGCAATAAACTCCACTTAGCGTGGCATACAACTTTTTTAAAGGATGCAAACTTATTATGGCAATCTAAAGTACAGAGATAATTGAAAACCATCAGTATTTACCAATCACCACCACACTGGTATCTAAAATACCATAATTTTTCCCTATTCTTAAAACATGAAATAACTGTGATGTCTGTATGGTATCTACTAAGTGCTCTCTTTTGAATGGTGACTACTGTATAGTTATTGAACACACAAACATTTGAAGAAATAAGATTGTCAGAAATTAATTCTAAAAAGGTTCACAGCATTCATGAACTTAGATTGCACAACTTAAACACAATATACTCCACACCTAACTCTGCAACTTCTAATCTTATTGATTAGCTCTTACACATAAATAGTCCCAATAAAGTCAATTAATTAACTATTAATAGTACTGAATCAAACTATACAAAAGAATCTCTATGGATAGAAACTCCATGCTTGAACAGTAAAACTATTGCAGCAGAAATATACTACTGGCCACCTGACCAGGATGGTGACAGTGTTTGTGAAATGCTCAGGAAGATTAAGGCTAGAAAGGCAGAAAAATGGACCAGGTGGGCCTGACAAATAGGTGGGGCTACTGGCTGATCAAGGTGCTAAAGGCGCATTAAAGGAATACAAGGCCACTGCAGAGAAGCTAAATGAATTCTTTGCATTGGTCTTCACTGCAGAGGATCTGAGGGAGACCCCCACACCCAAACTATTATTTTTAGGTGATAAATCTGAGGAATTGTTCCAGATTGAGGTGTTTGTAGAGTTGGTTTTAGAACAAATTGATAAATTTAAACAGTAATAAATCTCCAGGACCAGATGATATTCACCCAAGAGTTCTGTAAACACTCAATATGAAAATGCAGAACCGTGGTATGTAACCTACCACTTAAATCAGCCTCTGTATGAAATGACTGGCTGATGTAACACCAATTTTTAAAAAAAAGGGTTCCAGAGGTGATCCTGGCAATTACAGGCCGGTAAGCCTAACTTTTAGTACCAGGCAAATTGGTTGGAACTATAGCAAAGAGCAGAACTATCAGACACACAAATGAACACAATATGTTGGGGAAGAGTCAAAGGTTTTGTAAAGGGAAATCATGCCTAAGGCAGTGATTCTGCCACGGAATCTCTCACAGTGCCACTGACTCCATGGGGATGGCACAAGCAGCAGATGGAGCCTGGGAGCGCTCTGGGGCCACCTAAGCAACTGTGGCCATCCGGAGAGCGGTCTCCAGGGAGCAGCAGTTGGGGGCAGTCAATCCCCAGCACTGAAGCAGGGTACCCAGAAGTAGAGATTTAGTCACAGATATTTTTGGTAAAAGTCATGGACAGGTCACGGACCATGAATTTTTATTTATTGCCCGTGACCTGTCCATGACTTTTACCAAAAATAACTGTGACTAACTCTTAGCCTTAATTATGCCTCACCAATCTATTATAATTGTTTGAGCAAGTCCACATTCTTGGTGACAAGAATGATCCAATGGATGCAGTGTACTTGGACTTTCAGGAAGCTTTTGACAAGGTCCCACACCAAAGGCTCTTAAGTAAAGTAAGCAGTCACGGGCTAAGAGGGAAGTTACTCCCATGGATCAGTAACTGGTTAAAAGAAAGGAAACAAAGTGTAGGACTAAATTATTAGTTTTCACAATGGAGAGAGATAAATAGTAGGGTCCCCCCAGGATCTGAACTAAGACTGTGCTGTTCAGATGTTTATGGAAAAAGGGGTGAACACTGACATGGCAAAATTTGCCAAATAATGCACACTGGAGAACATAATCCAAACTGTACATACAAAGTGATGGTGTTTACATTATCCGTTACCCATTCAGGAAAGTGATCTTGGAGTCATCGTGGCTAGTTCTCTGAAAGCTGCCACCGTACAGTGTTAGCTTTTTATTTTTTGACATCTGCTCAATGTTAGGAACCATTAGGAAAGGGATAGGTAAAATAGAAAATACCATAATGCTACTATAGAAATCCATAGTACACCCACATCTTGAATACTCTGTGCAGCCCCATGTCAAAAAAGGACACATTAACTTGGAAAAGGCACAGACGAGGGCAACAAAATGATTAGGGATATGGAACAGTTCCATGCAAGGAGATATTAGAGTTTACTGGGACTGTTTAGCTTAGAAAATAGATGACTAAAGGGGTAATATGCAGAGGTCTATAAAATCATGAATAGTATGGAGAAAGTGAATAGGGAAGTGCTATTTTATCCCTTCATATAACACAGACTCAGGGTCACCCATTGAAATGAATAGGCAGCAGGTTTAAAAAGAAGCATAAGGATGTACACCTTCACATAATACAGCCTGTGAAACCCATTGCCATGGAATGTTGTGTAGGCCAAAAGTACAACTGGGCCCAAAAATAAATTAGATAAGTTCATGGAGAATAGGTCCATCAATGGTTATTAGCCAAGATGGTCATCAATGCAACCCCATGCTCCAGGCATCCCTGAACCTCCAACTGCTAGAAGCTGGGAATGAGCAACCGGGGATGGATCACTCTAAATTGCCCTGTTCTATTCATTCCCTCTGAAGCACCTGGCACTGGCCACTGTCAGAGACTGGATACTGGGCTAGATCTGTGGTTCTCAACTTTTGTCCTGGTGACCCCTTCCACATAGCAAGCCTCTGAGTACAACCCCCCTTATAAATGAAAAACATTTTTTTATATATTTAACACCATTATAAATGCGGTAGGCAAAGTAGGGTTTGGGGTGGAGGCTGACAGCTCGCGACCCCCCATGTAATAACCTCATGACCCTTTCAGGGTTCCCAACCCCCAATTTGAGAATCCCTGAACTGGATGGACCATTGGTATGGGTATTCTGATGTAGTTAATGGGAATACTCACACAAGTAAATTAATTTCAGCAGGACAAAGAATTGTAGAAGTGATTCAAACTCCAATGATGCTAGCGGAACGACTCCCATTGATTTCAATGAGCTCTGAATGACAGATTTGTTTATAACACCAATTTTAGTTATGTGATCTCAATGTTTTGTTCTTTCAAAATAGGTACTGTAGGAAAGGCTGCAGGGTCTTGCAAATTATTTTACTTTTTCTTGTTTCTCCTCACATCAGTTCTTTTCAAAGATTTCAAAGTCACTGTTTACTTTGCTCATCCAGTTGAGCTTGGTGGCTGGTGGCATGAAAGGAAGCAGTATGTCCTTTCAGAAAACAACGAAATACTGTCAAAAAAACCCTTTTGGCTGCACTGCTAACCTCAGATTTAATTTTGTAAACTTTATTCTATATGCAGTCCCACTCTATCCTTTCTAATGGGAAAATAAACAAACATAAGTCAAACTTGAACTAAATGCCTCTTTTATTATTCTCTACTGTAATATCTGGAAAAAGGTAAACAAAGGATCCCACAAGGTTATTCAAAACTTCTTTATAGGTCATGGATTGGTTTTCAGTTTTTAAAATATTTTCTTTTGTACAGGTACAGTATGTAAAACTGATTTACTCTATAGTGTATCGGTGCTATCAAAAATAGCCTTTTTCATTTTCTTATGCATGAAGGTTTTTTATTGAAACAAATAGAATATTAAAAAGCTTATTTTGCAGAGCATAGTTCCAGTGTCATATACTTCCAACATCAGACTGAATAATACAAATTAAGAGAAAGTGCAAGTGTTTAATGCAAATTTAAGTTTCTTTTAATAGAATAGTATTCACTTGGCCTTTGGGCCAACTTTCCAAAGGAGTTTTCTCAACGCCTATTATTGTGAGTTAAATTTTGAGTTTTTCAAAGTGCACTCATTATGCCTGTCTCTGGGAAGCTGTATAGTTGGTGAAATCCTGACCCGAATGAAGTCACCGGCAAAACTCCCATTGACATGAATGGGGCCAGGATTTTACCAATTAATGTCTTATAAGCCACTATAATATTAAATCAAATTTAAACAATGCTAAAACTCTACCAAAAATCCCAGTCAACAAATGCCCAAAGCCCTCTAATTCCTAGAGGCCTGGAAAAACAGATGGGCTTTGCACTGTGCCCTGAAAGCCATTGAATTCACTGGCAGAACTCCCAGTTAATTCCCCCATCACTGGGGAAAAGTAGCAATATTTCATGCAACAACAGTATCTTCAGCATGAGTGCTTAAATAGCTGATTTTAAAGGCAAAGAATAAAATAGTTTCAGAGGCTGTTCAAGAAGTATGCCCATTGTTTTTTCAATTCTCCATATAATTAACTTGTAGTTTGGTGCTACAGCCAACTTGACCTTCAAGCATTCAAAGTGGTGTTAAATTAGAAAGCAATTCTTTGAGAAAATAGAAAGCATGACAGCCTGAATAGCCTGAATTTGAAAACCTAGTTTGATCAGATACAGATTTGAGTATTGAGACCGCTGAGCTACTGAAATTTTAGACTCCCTGCTCAGGAGCACCGCCAGCTTTTCTGCCGCCCTAGGCAGCGGAAGGTCCCGCCCCGAAATGCCGCCCCCCACAGAGGCGGCGGAAGGTCCCGCCACCGAAATACCGCCACGGTCGCCACCCCCCAAATTGTAGTGCCCTAGCAACCGCCTAGGTCACCTAATGGGTTGCGCCAGCCCTGTCCCTGCTACTGGACGAAATCTTGGAGGATCAGCCACTGTATTTCCTATTGCATTTATAACAGTGATTGTCCATTCAAGAAGTCTTCTCTCATGCACATTTTTTAAGTGCTAAAGGGAAACATTTAACAGAGTGTGTCATCAATAAAGCATAGCAACATAAAATTAGCTTGAGGCCCCCCAGAAATCAATTCATATGACCAAATCCTACCCTGTATTACATGGGTGCATTGGAGAATGGCAAAGTTCCATGGAGGCATTTCCCTTTAGTGCACCCAAATAAAACAGTGACAGGCAAATTTCCTGTGAATTCTGCAGTGCTCAGGAAATTAGAACTAAGGAAGCTCATCTTCTGTGCCTGCAAAGGTAATAATTCTGCTGCCAGAAAACATGGCTACCCCACTCCCAGGATCTGTTTTTCCATGTACAGCACAATTGCCAGGGGCACACAGTCTTGCTGTGAGATAAACTGTTGTACCAGAAGCAGCTCCTGGATCACCCCTTGACTCCAACCCTACACCCCGAAGCATGGCACTGTGCTAAGCAGATAATTTTACCCACAACTGCCGGGCCTGCTTTCCCTGGAGCTCAGGAACTGCTCCCTCTAAGTATAAGTAACTCTTAAAGGGGCAGAAAGGTACCTCCAACAAGGTACAGTAACTATAGCCCTCAGTTAAGTTATTTTTCCACCTTCAGGGAAGTCAGAGTCTGAATTTTAGCTGAAGTTTTGAGTCAGCTCTTATAACCGAACAGCAGACACCACTTTAATGTGGTCAATTTAATGTGACCTCTCTTCCCATTCCACACACACACAAAAGGCTACTATGTCTACTTCAAGTAGAAGTATGATGTGAAACAATTGCCATAGAAACAGCAATACATAATCACACCATCAACAAGTTAAAATGACCACTTTGAAATATTTGGATTCATTTGTCCATTTAATGACTATGCATTATTTCAAGACAAAATTGGATTTCTTTGTGACTTCAAAAGCATAACAATAATCTAAAGGACAAGACAAATAGAAAAATGTGTACAGGCATCATTGAAATGCAACAGCACTGTGACATTTCTAGTCAACATCATCTTTGTTCATCATTTTGATCTCTGTCGAGTGCCTGGGATGCACACCAGTTCTGTGCAGGGAAGACTGTTCTGACTATAGATACAGTTGATTTTGCAGCAACCCCTACTGGTACAGGCACAAATAAGGTCGTGTAAAAGCTTAGGTGCAGTTAGGCCCTTGAAGATAGGAAGTTATCATCTACATTTTTCAAACCACATTGCAATGGTAATTCAATATCTGGTTTACCTATGTGAAAAGACATCCAAATCTTTGTTTGCCAAGATGTTTTTCTGACCTGCTCTTCAAAACGGTCCTCAAATAGTGGGAGTTTGGCAAGTGATTTGTCCTTTTTGACACAAAGATTGAGGTGCAAGCAATTCAGATTTCCTTTTCTTTTTTGCTCTGGTCATACAGCATCTCTCATTCCTTTCATTGAAGGATCTCAAAGCACTGTATAAATACATTCACTAAATTCTTATCAAACCTATTAATTATATAATTATTTGTATTTAATAGCTGGCGAACCTGAAGAACAGATCCACTAAATACCTTGTTTAAATGAAACTATGAGTAAATTGCATAGTTGGAAATAGAATTCCAGAGTCCAGATTAACTATTCTCTCTACCTTTTGGAAAAGACCAAACAATACTTTGGAGGAACTCCGTAAATAACTTGTAAATCAATGTCATTAAAGAAAATACTTTCCCAGTGAACTTTTTAATTAATGATGGGACAACAAAATACATGCTTGGCTTGAAAGAAAGTTTATATTATCTCCTTTTCAGGTCCTGAACTCTTTATCCAATATGTAGATATTGCCATTGATTCATTAATTCTATGGAACTGCATGTTGTTTGGCACTCATTTTACTAATTCTGAATTAGAGTATGTTACGAGGGTTAAAAACTCTTAAAAAAATGTATCCTAAAAAAACAAAAAGCCTATGAGATAAGGCTGTGCACAACTGCATTTGATGTATTACATCTCAGTGGTATCTGACAACCCTTACTCCCTGGTGATGCAATTCTTTTCTAATAATTTAGTCTCAGTCTATTAAAAGACAGTTACAGATAATGCATCCAGGCAAGTGGTGAAGGATGTCCAGAACAGTATTTGTAGAAATGTTATCAAAACACAATTCTCAAAAAAAAGTAGTGTGTTATTGATCTTTTAATCATTTCAGACAGACTGTTATATAGGTTTTTTAGAGAACTGAACATAACTGGAAGATGGAAATGGATTTCCCCTTTCCTACTTCATATGTCATAATAGATTATTGTATTTGTTCACAGCCAGGAAGAGACCATAGCCAGCCATTCAGAGGTTATCTTTGCTTATTATAGCTAAAGACCTAATGTGTTATTGATTTTTTTTTACAGTATTTAATGTATTATTACAGTTGATGGTACCTGGTGTCATTTTATAGTGCTCTCGACGCACCATTACTTCAGCATTGTTAATGCAAAACCAAGGATGCTATTTATAGTTTATAGAATTGTGTTTTGTGTGGCTATAATGTACCAGGCTCTACATTATATGAGTGTATTATAAAGCTATAGTGTAGAATATGGTTTCATAAGTGCTTTTCAAATTAAGGCCCTGATTCAGGAAGACATCTTGAGACAAGAAGGGTGCTTAATCATGTGCTTAACTTCAAACATGTGGGACTAGGGTTTCATAGGTCAGGAGGGCTGGACTGAAAGTTCAAAGGTTCCTATGCAATTCCTGTTCTCTTCCTTTTTAATTTTAAGTGTTGACTATAGTAGCTGAAATATGCTAATGTGGTTAAAAAAGCTTAACATTTCCCTAGAGGCTTTACTGTATTTTTAAGAAATCATACAATTTTTGTAGTAGTGCTGTGTTTTGTTGCTCAGTGTAGTTAAAGATTTTCATTTCAAAAGCATTTCTCAATTATTCCTAAAACAATTAACAGTGTGTGATTTAAAAAGAAAAACTAAATTCACTCCATTTAATAAAATAAAACAGAAGTTTCCTACATCTGTGGCAGCAGTAACAATGGCAAATATGACATTCATATGTGCATCACTGTAGTGATATTGTGCCACTAATGATATTTAATACTCTGCTCGGCATGCCAGACATTCATGGAACACCCACAAAAAATATCCATGGAATTTATGCATTCATAGTAAGGTTTTTCTAACACTCCCCTGATGCATTCTGTTTACACTAGTTACAGGGAACTGGCTACATGCATTTACTAAGGCTATATAGAAGTCATATTAAATCTTAGCTCAGAAAAGAATTGCTTTAGAAATATTCATGTTTACTGTTACAATGCTCTTGCACCTGCTAAGTTTGTGGCTGGACCATATAGAAGATAAGAACCTGCTACTTAGAAGACAACAGTAGAGCTGGGTTAAAATGTGAGAAATGGGAAATTTGGAAAACATTTTTGTTCCATTCATTTCAAAACTCATTTTTTCCAAAGCTTTCTGCAAAAAATTACATTTTGCTTCGATAGCAGTAATTATTTTATTTTTTAAAATTACAATTTCAAAATTGAAATTTTCATAATTGCACATTTTTGATTTTGGAAACACCTTACAATATCAACAGGGTAACCAATCAAAATTGGCAAATCAATCAAATACGCAAGCTTCAAATTGGCAAACCAGAAGAAAAGGGATCCATCTGGTCTATTGCCTGCCTCCCAGTCTGCCTAGCCCACTGTCTAGCTCAGTGCCCCAGTCCAGAAGTCCTGGTCCCACCTCTCTGTTCCTCAGAGACCATACAAAAAACAACACAAGTTACAAAGCAGGTCAAAGAATAATTAACAGGCTATTTTTACCATCATGTTCCCATTAAAAAAAATATTTAACAAAAATTCAATGAAAACAAAAAAAAGCATCCTCAGAATTTCAGTTTTTGTAAAACATCTTTGATATAAAAAAAATCAGTTTTCAAAAATCATTCTCAATACTAAAACTTTGGTTTTAAGGAACCCATATGCTTTTTTTTTTTTTTTTTTTTTTAAACCATACCCACATAATTTTTACAGAAATTTTTTTGATATGTGGTTTTCAAGTCAAAACTGGACAGATTCAACCAGTTATTATTCAATACCTCGAGATCAGCCTGTTAGTCCAATTTTATTTAAAAGCAGCAGTTAATATGCTCTTTTACCCTCAGAACTTTGAAATGTATGAAGCTAAAGAAATAAAAAGTGGACTGATGTTCCCCCATAAAAATAAAAGAAAATAATTAACTGGGGGAAGGGGTGAGAAATCAGCATCTGATAATACCGCAGAAGTTACTGAGTAATAAAAATTCATCTAAACTGCAACAAAGTTTTCCCACTACAACTATAATTTCAGAAGATTTTTAATTTCATAAGGAAATGAGCACAGATTAGAAATTCATGTGTCACTGATTATTATAATAGGAATTCTAAATGATATAGTATTTCTTCTGCATTTCTCAATGGCTGAGCCAATTTAAGTCATCAAGAGGGTGCATGACTCATCAGTATACACTTTCACTTAGTCACAAAGAGATACTTAAGTATGAATTCAAGATCCTAGATTTAGACCCTCTTTTTAAAATCCGTTTTTAGTGTGCTAGTTTTAATCCCTAACTCACTCTATTTCCCCTAAGTGTTATTTGAGTTCCATGCATTAGGATATGAAGCAACAGGATGAAGTAAAGATGGAAATAAGCTAGTTAAAGGACAGAATTTAGATTTAGTTTTGAACTTCATTCTGTGGCTGTCAAAATGTTAATATACTATTGTTTTTTTTCTGTAAATATGAAAGAATGAATATCCACTTTCTCAAAGAAAAAAATATTGTCAACTAATTTACAGAGAAACTAAGTTAGGTTTATTAACTTTTCAAAGGACTAATGTGCATTTTTAGATGAAAACTAATAAAATGAAAAACTGAAAGAGGATCATCTAAACTGGGAAATAACCCCTCTCTAGAAAAGCTGGAAATGAAATGAGAATTATTGTAGAGCAACATCAAAATATTGCATGATGATTGATAAAGATGACATTTACAAGGTTTGGAATGGCGAAGTGGTGAAGTTTACAGGAAATTAATCTAATATTGTAGACATACCATTTTTCTCACAAGCTGAATCATAATTCAATTGTCTTCACCTGACAAGGTCAAAATTTACCACAGTGTACATTAAATGACTATAAACTGAAAAGTTTATCACATCTTAAATCAGTTTGAGTAATTTCAGACTTAAAAATCTATTTCTATGGCAACCAGAGGACCTATACCCACTATAATAAAAAACACTCTCCAAAACTTTCAATTAAGCTATAATGGAGAGAGAAAAGCTACTTAATAAGTCTGTTCATAAGTAATTTGAATTATCAGCAAGCAATTTTGCATACAGTTTTCTAGGAATGATAACACAAAATGCAGCCAGCTGTTTTTTTCAGCATATCAGTTTCATTACAGACTCAAGTGTTACTCTGATTAAGGCTAACATGATGTGATCAATTTCATAACTTGCAGCTGCTCTTGTAGTGAGTAGTTTTTAAAAAAAAGTGTATATGCTGTGAATTTAGTTGCAGCTAGGGTTTAAAATACGCATGTCTCATTAGGGATTGTTTTAAAAGCACAGGGGCAAACATTCACAAACTCAAGACAAATATTGCTTTATATCCCTATAATATATCCCATTAGGTCCTGATTCTAAAACCACCATATTAGACCTCATCTTGACAGATAAATAGGAACTGATCAAAAAATTAAAAATTAATGGTAGCTTAGGTGGTAAGTACAATGGTAGGTACAAGTGATCATGACTTGATCACATGTATAAATGTGCAAACAGAATGAAATCAGTAATATATGTACCTGGTTCTTTAATAGGGACAGTTTCACAAAGGTGAAAACAATTATGAGCCAAATCAGCTGGAGGAAGAATTTAATCAGAAAAATGTCAATGGCAAAAAAGGCACAATCGAGGAAGAAGGCTGTACTGGTTAAAAACTGACCTAGCTTAGAGGAAAAATGCAGGCAACTGTAAAGCACACACACACACAAACAAAAAAAGGTGTACATTTGTAACAGTGTGAGTAATTAATCAAAACCATTGGAACAATTTACCAAGGGTCTTTATGGATTCTTCATCATTGATGTTTCTTTTTTAAATCAAGATTGGATGCTTTTCTAAAAGATCTGCTCTAGGAATTATTTTGGGGAAGTTCTCTGACCTGTGTTATACAGGAGGTCAGACTAAATGATCACAATGATCCTTTCTGGCCTTGGAATTTGTACATCACTGAATGGGCTTTGGATGTGTCCACTAAGCCTTGATTCAGCAAGATACCAAAAACACATGTGTTACTAAGCACTGGAACTACTCAGTGGAGTAGTCACATGCTTAATGGAACTAGGCCAGTATGCTCAGCTCTTTGCAAGACTGAATACTTCAAGCAAAATGGTCTTTTATTATGAACAGCATTCAACTTATTGTGATTCCTAGGTAATTGTAGCATATGTAAGACTTTGATTCATAAGCTACAAAAAAGAATCAATACAAGATCAACCACTGTGGCCCCAATTCAGCAAAACACTTAATGTGCTTCAGAATGTTCTCAATGATTTGTGTTTTAAATAGCTTTCTTCATTGTGAAAAGGGACCTGGGCGGTTCCGGTCAGCACAGCTCACCGGGCCACTAAAAGTCCAGCTGGCCACAGCATCAGCGGAGCAGGCAGGCTCCAGGCCCAGCTCTGCACAGCTCCTGGAAAGCTGACAGCATGTCCCTCTGGCTCCCCTCATCCCCAGCCCCACCCCAGAGCCTGCAGTCCCAGCCGGAGCCCTCACCCCCCCTAACCCTAACCCCCTGCCCCATCCCGGATCCACCTCCCGCATCCTGAACCCATCCCAGAGCCCGCACCCCAAGCCCAGGGCCCATACTCCCTCCTATACCTCAACCCTTACCCCAGTCCAGAGTCTCCTCCCAAACTTCAAACCCCATGGCCCCACCCCCCAGCACAGACTCCCTTCCTGCACCCAAAATCCCTCATCCCCAGCCCCACGCCAGAGCCCGCACTCCCAGCTAGAGCCTTCATTCCCTCCCGCCCATACCTCCTGCCCCAGCACGGTGAAAATGAGCAAGTGAGTAAGAACAGGAGTACTTGTGGCACCTTAGAGACTAACAAATTTATTAGAGCATAAGCTTTCGTGGACTACAGCCCACTTCTTCGGATGCATATAGAGTGGAATAAATATTGAGGAGATATATAGACACACATACAGAGAGCATAAACAGGTGGGAGTTGTCTTACCAACTCTGAGAGGCCAATTAAGTAAGAGAGAAAAAAAAAAACTTTTGAAGTGATAATCAAGATAGCCCAGTACAGACAGTTTGATAAGAAGTGTGAGAATACTTACAAGGGGAGATAGATTCAATGTTTGTAATGGCTCAGCCATTCCCAGTCCTTATTCAATCCTGAGTTGATTGTGTCTAGTTTGCATATCAATTCCAGCTCAGCAGTCTCTCATTGGAGTCTGTTTTTGAAGTTTTTCTGTTGTAATATAGCCACCCGCAGGTCTGACATTGAATGACCAGACAGGTTAAAGTGTTCTCCCACTGGTTTTTGAGTATTATGATTCCTGATGTCAGATTTGTGTCCATTAATTCTTTTGCGTACATGGCAGAGGGGCATTGCTGGCACATGATGGCATATATCACATTGGTAGATATGCAGATGAACGAGCCCCTGATGGTATGGCTGATGTGATTAGGTCCTATGATGATGTCACTTGTCATATGTGGACAGAGTTGGCATCGGGCTTTGTTACAAGGATAGGTTCCTGGGTCAGTGGTTTTGTTCAGTGATGTGTGGTTGCTGGTGAGTATTTGCTTTAGGTTGGGGGTTGTCTGTAAGCGAGGACAGGTCTGTCTCCCAAGATCTGTGAGAGTGAGGGATCATCTTTCAGGATAGGTTGTAGATCTCTGATGATGCACTGGAGAGGTTTTAGTTGGGGGCTGAAGGTGACAGCTAGTGGTGTTCTGTTATTTTCTTTGTTGGGCCTGTTTTGTAGGAGGTGACTTCTGGGTACTCGTCTGGCTCTGTCAATCTGTTTTTTCACTTCAGCAGGTGGGTATTGTAGTTTTAAGAATGCTTGATAGAGATCTTGTAGGTGCTTGTCTCTATCTGAGGGATTGGAGCAAATGCGGTTATATCTTAGAGCTTGGTTGTAGACAATGGATCGTGTGGTGTGTCCTGGATGGAAGCTGGAGGCATGTAGGTAAGTGTAGCGGTCAGTAGGTTTCTGGTACAGGGTGGTATTTATGTGACCATCGCTTATTAGCACAGTAGTGTCCAGGAAATGGACCACTTGTGTGGATTGATCTAGGCTGAGGTTGATGGTGGGATGGAAATTATTGAAATCATGGTGAAATTCCTCAAGGGCTTCTTTTCCATGGGTCCAGATGATGAAGATCTCATCAATGTAGCGCAAGTAGAGTAGGGGTGTTAGGGGACGAGAGCTAAGGAAGCGTTGTTCTAAGTCAGCCATAAAAATGTTGGCATATTGTGGGGCCATGCGGGTACCCATAGCAGTGCCGCTGACTTGAAGGTATATATTGTCCCCAAATGTGAAATAGTTGTGGGTGAGGACAAAATCACAAAGTTCGGCCACCAGGTTAGCTCTGACATTATCGGGGATACTTTTCCTGATAGTTTGTAGTCCATCTTTGTGTGGAATATTGGTGTAGAGGGCTTCTACGTCCATAGTGGCCAGGATGGTGTTTTCTGGAAGATCACTGATGGATTGTAGTTTCCTCAGGAAGTCAGTGGTGTCTCGAAGATAGCTGGGAGTGCTGGTAGCGTAGGGTCTGAGGAGAGAGTCCACATAACCAGACAAGCCTGATGTTAGGGTGCCAATGCCTGAGATGATGGGGCGTCCAGGATTTCCAGGTTTATGGATCTTGGGTAGCAAAATGAATACCCCTGGTCGGGGTTCTAGGCATGTGTCTGTACAGATTTGTTCCTGTGCTTTATCAGGGAGTTTTTTTAGCAGATGGTGTAGTTTCTTTAGGTAATCCTCAGTGGGATCAGAGGATAATGGCCTGTAGAATGTGGTGTTAGAGAGCTGTCTAGCAGCCTCTTGGTCATATTCCAATTTATTCATGATGACGACAGCACCTCCTTCATCAGCCTTTTTGATTATGATGTCAGGGTTGTTTCTGAGGCTGTAGATGGTGTTGTGTTCAGCATGGCTGAGGATATGGGGCAAGTGATGTTGCTTTTCCACAATTTCAGCCTTTGCACATTGACGGAAGCAATCTATGTAGAAATCCAGTCTGTTGTTTCGACCGTCCGGAGGAGTCCACGCAGAATCCTTTTTTTTGTAGTGCTGGTAGGGGGGATTCTGTGGGTTAGTATGCTGTTCAGAGATATGTTGGAAATATTCTTTGAGTCGGAGACGTTGAAAGTAGGATTCTAGGTCACCGCAGAACTGTATCATATTCATGGGTCTGGAGGGACAAAAGGAGAGGCCCCGAGATAGGACAGACTCTTCTGCTGGGCTAAGAGTATAGCTGGAAAGATTAACAATATTGCTGGGTGGGTTAAGGGAACTACTGTTGTGGCTGCTTGTGGCATGTAGCAGTTTAGATAGTTTAGTGTCCTTTTTCCTTTGTAGAGAGGCAAAGTTTGTCTTGTAAATGGCTTGTCTAGTTTTTGTAAAGTCTATCCATGAGGAAGTTTGTGTGGAAGGTTGGTTTCTTATGAGAGTATCCAGTTTTGAGAGCTCATTCTTAATCTTTCCCTGTTTGCTGTATAGGATGCTGATCAGGTGGTTTCGCAGTTTCTTTGAGAGTGTGTGACACAGTCTCTCAGCATAGTCTGTGTGATATGTAGATTGTAATGGATTTTTTACCTTTAGTCCTTTTGGTATGATGTCCATCTGCTTGCATTTGGAAAGGAAGATGATGTCTGTCTGTATCTGTACGAGTTTTTTCATGAGGTTGATGGATTTCCACTCCATACAGCTAAATGCAGTGCCTTGCATAATGACAGGTTTCAGAGTAGCAGCCGTGTTAGTCTGTATCCGCAAAAAGAACAGGAGTACTTGTGGCACCTTGGAGACTAACAAATTTATTAGAGCATAAGCTTTCATGGACTACAGCCCACTTCTTCGGATGCATACAGAGTGGAATAAATATTGAGGAGATATATATAAGGGAAGGGGGAATGGAGCGAGCGGGAGTGGGCCTCAGGGTGTTCAGTTTCTGCAATTAGAAAGTTGACAACCCTACTAACCATGTGAAAAAACCTTCAGAATTTTAGCGAAAATTTTAGCTATATCATTTTTGGGAGGTTATACCACAGTGTTCAGTAGAGATTTGTATCCATGCTATAGAATTCTGTAGGATTGTTCTAAAGTCCATAGGGAAAACAGAACCTTCCCTATTTATTGCTATAGGTTTTTATAGAGTAATTCTTATGGTACCTTATTAAATGGGCATAAAAGCCAATGTTTCATCCTTATTAAATGCTATAGGACTTCTCCATTATATAGGCAGGTAGGTTGAGTTATAAGATAGATAGATGCCTCTTGAAATTTTGAATGTAATTAATAGATGTAATGCCAGAAGGACCATTATAATAATTTCATCTGACCTCCTGTATAACAGAGGCCATATAATTTTACTCAGAAATTCCTGTATTGAGCCAATCACCAGAAGTTTGATCACATGCATCGCCAGCTGAGTATACTCCATCATTTGAAGAAATGCATTGAAATACCCAAACTCCATGTCCATACAAGACAGTGGCATATGACATTTGTAATCTCTTGATAATCAAGTGATAGCATTATTATTTGTATAAGACCCCAGTTCCTCAACATTATAGGACAAAATTGTATTATCTTCGTTTATTGTCCTAACTTAGAACCAGGCCTAGGTCACTGTAATCTGTCCTGTGTGGGACATATGATGTAGTTTTGACACCAGTCCTAAATTTCACAAGATGGTTGTGACACAGAATGACACACTTATCTGTGTCACTGTGATAGATATATGTCACGGTTCTGGGAAACTGCACTTGTTTTCCTTCTCTGTGATCCAGCAAGAGCCACCACTTTTAGGCTCCCAGCTCCTCAGCCATCAGCTATCGTGGGCAGACTCATCCCTCTCTCCTTCCTTACCAGATTTTTCCAGCCTGCACACAGCTCCCTGCCTACACTGTGAATTCCCCAGCAAGTCAGACTGCCTAAGCAGTACAGCTATACTTTCTCCTCAGAAGCTATAAACAGCATAAGTACCCACCGTTAAAAGTTACCACACAGCCCTTTCTAAGTGAGGACATTTATTCTTAAGGTTAGAGCATTACAGAGAAGACACACTAAAACAATATAAGAACCTACACACATGCTAATAAGCTTACTAGAGGTCACCCCAACTACAGCAGTTGTTCTGATAGGATTCAGTCCTTCAGAACCCACACCGGGTTTTTCAATGGTTAAAAGTCCATAATCCCTTTTGCTCAGAATAAGAACTCCCTGAATCTGAGCATCAATGGGACCCTGGGAACAGGTAATCAGCATAGAAATGTCCCCTCCTCAGGGCAAAGCTTCAAAAGTTGGTGATGTAAGACCTCAGGGGGGGCATATTTGCATACACCTCCTCCCCCACACCCCGGAGATTTCCTGGGAAACTCACCTAACATTGTTTGCCTCATAAGTTCATTCTTGTCTGGCATGTTGCTTCACATAGTCCTTTGAAACTCAAAACACTTTCCAGTGTTTACACAGGTCATGTCTCCATCTATAAAAAGTTTCATACAATTCCACAATACTACATAAACTTTGCATTTTTAATACAATGGACTTCAAAGCCACTTAAACTTAATTCAATACAGTTTTACAAGGATATTGCTGGAAAGTGCCAGATCTGTCATAGTCATCACAACACGTCACTTTTCTTGTGAGACACGAGAACGTTCCCTAAAGCTAATTACCCTACTAGAACTGCTGCAATGACTTTCAGTGGGACTTAGGCACTTTTGAAAAGCATATGGCCTATCTAGTAATTTAGATACATATCTAGTCCCCTCTTTGAAGCCTGACAGCTTTTGTTGAAGTAGTATTTTTGTGGCTTGTTGTAGCTGTCATTTCAGTAACTCTCTGGTTATTGAAAGCTTTTCTCAAAGAGTCTTGCAGCATCTTCCCAATAACTATGTGTCTGATATTGCAAATACACACTCTTTTCCCCATAGGAGAGGCTTCATTGCACTCAAGTTAGTGAAATTCATAAGTATTTGAAGGATTAAGCCCTATACTTGTTCAATAGAGAGTTTCATTCAAACAGTAAACTTTCCTGCTGCTTGTTGCTTTGTGGCACAAGCAGAATATTTATTACAATGCATGTTTTTGTCTGTAAATAATAGAATGTCTCAAAATAACCCACAAGGTTTTCTTTTCTTTTTTTTAATATTCTGAGATAAACACAGCACGTCTCATATATTGAAATAATCTATCACAGCCTATTGTCCGCCTTGTGTATTTGCCTTTATTTGATTACCTTGGTAAATTATTGTTGCCACCTTGCTTATTAGATGTAATTCTTTTTACTAGAAAAACAACCTTCATTTCCTCAAGTAAAATAGTGAAATGGCCATTATGCCAAAGATATCTCTGAATGCCATAATCAAACTGTTTTAGCTTTCTTAATGTTGCCTCAGAAGGAATATGCAATTCTATCCTACATACTCCAAGTAAGGAATAAATATTAACGTGAGCCCTGACAAGAAACCCTCTCCTGACTGCATTTCAAAATTTAATAAAGGAAAAGTAGGTGGCACAATTTTTTCCTAGGGTTTCAATTTCAACACAGGCATGACAATGAGGCACAAGAGGCTATGTTTTGGTTCCCAAAACTGGGTATGTTGAGAGAGATGAAGCTAAGTGCCTTCAGCTACTCACAAGTATGATTGTAGTCAAACTGCATGCCTTTGATTGGCTTATTGATGTTACAAAGTTGATAGCTATAAAAGACTGAAAGGCATTATATGTAAGATTTCAGTCATTAGTCTGACAATTTGGTTTAGGTCATCCCATTATCACTTCAAAGGCAGTTCATAAAGCGCTCGACCTTTTAAAGACAGGTTAGATGTGATTGTGCTCCAAAAACTGTAGTACGTCAAAAACAACATTGGTTTCAATACATTTAAATTTCAAGTAAAGTTTGATTTTTTTTTGGATCAGTCTTCCCTTCTTTATTAATCACATGCCCTAAGAACTGTCACTGGGTTTGTCATAGCGTATATTTTTCTCTATTTAATTTGAGTGTGGCAGCCTGAATTGACATCAAAATTGATTTTAAATTTACATGTAGCCTTCCTCTGACTTCCTACAGGCTGAAATGTTGGCCATATAAACTTCCAGTCTCTCCAGGCCTTACAGAATCACATTCATTTTCTATTGAAAGATTTCTTGTGATGTTGAGATGCTGAATGGGAGGCTAGAAAAGGAATATCTTCCAAATGGTTGTTAGAAAAGAAAGGTTTTGTTTTATTTTCGAAAGCAGTGTACTGTAAGATGAGCTCATTTGAGCAACATGCATTTTAATAGTCAAATGCAAGGTCATGCACCTAGGAACAAAGAAAGTAGATCAGATTGATAGGATGGGTGTGGAAGGAGACTGTATCCTGGAATGCAGTGACACTGAAAAGAACTTGGGGTAATGGAGTTTATGGTTATCTACCAAAAGTTATGCCGTAGTTCTTTGTAGAGGACAACAAATCTTTGGAGGTACAAGCAGAATAATATAAAGTAGGAATAGGAAAGTGGTATTATCTTTGTATATGGTGTTAGTGAGACCATTATTGGAGTAGTGTGTCTAGACTTCAAAAAGGGTATTAAAGAATTAGAACGGATACAGAAAAGAGCTGCAAGAATGATTGAAGATATGGAATATGTACCTTACGGTGTGAGAGACTTAAGAAGTTCAATTTATTTAGTTTAGGGACTGTAGCGGTGCACGACTCACCGCTGCAGCGCCTCCTGCTGGTCGTCTCAGAGAATTAGCATTTCCAGCCTCTGGAGCGCCCTCTGCATGCCGATGTCCTGCTACCGCTGGCCTCCGTGTCCCTCCCAGAACCCGGTGCCCCTTGTCTTTGGGGTGCTGCCCCCTGGCAATACCCCTGCAGTCTCAGGGTCTCCCCACCCAGGAGAACCCCCAACCCTTTAACTCCACCTTGCCTCAGTCGTGGGCTACTGCCAGTCACCATCTAGCCCCCACTCACTGAGGCAGACTGCAGTGTAAAAGCCACTCATAAAAGGCAAGGCATTGGACCTCCTGCCTCTGCCTACCTGTGGGCTGCCCCCTGCAATCCCAGTACCTAATTGTCCTTCCACTAGGCTGCAGCCTGGGGGGTTTCCAGACCGGAGCTCCCCAGCTCCCTTGGCCTTCCCCCAGCCCTGCTCCACTCTAGGTACCATCTCTCAGCTCCCTGCAGCCAGGTCCCTCCCTCTCAAAGCTAGAGAGAGTCTGTCTCTGGCTTCTGGCCCCAGCTGGGCCTTCATTAAGCCAGCCTCCGCTTTTCCTTCCCTGCCACAGCCCTCTCCCTGGACTGTTTTAAGCCTTTTAAGGCAGGAGTGGGTGACTACCCCGCAACAGGGACTTTATCATGTTCTATATATACTTACAGGGGAAAGATTTATGATAGAGGGCTATTTAATCTAGCAAGAAAAGGCATAACAAGACCCACTGGTTGGAAGCTGAAGCTAGACAAATTCATGCTAGAAATAAGGAACAAATTTTTAACCTTAAGAGTAGTTAATCATTGGAGCAATTTACTTAGGGGTGTGATGATTTCCCCATCACACGAAGTACTTAAATAAAAGCTGGTTTTCTTTCTAAAAGATATTCTATTGTTTAAACAGAAGTCATGGGCTTCATGCAGAAGTTACTGGGTCTCTAGCCTGTGTTATGCAGGAGTCAAGACTAAATGATCATGATCATCCTTTCTGGAATTTTAATAGACTAGACAATAATCCCTAAATTTGTCAAAGAGTTGCATATGCACTGAGCCACATAACTCTCATTGATTATAATCCTATGCAGCTATCTGAAATTAGAGCAAAAAAAATCTTAATAGAAATAATGAAGATGCCCAACTGTAATCTGTTAAATCGTCATTCTACTACTGGGGTTAGGATGTACCAGAAAAGGTGGGAAGATACAGAAATCTTACTTTAAGAAATAATTGCAAAGTGACTGAGAACCCGTGGCGAACAAGAGGAGAAAGTTGCAGTCACTTTAACTCTAGAGACAGGGGTATTGCCTAGGGAAGGTGAAAGAGTATTTGTGGCACCCCTCCACTGAGGTGAAGGCTGGACTTGCGTTCATTTTTGTTTGGATCTTTGTTTACCCCAGAATGTGAAGTCTTTTAGTTTGGCTGGGGAGCTACATTACTTAAGAACCAAGGGAAAGTACAGTAGACATCCAGACAGGAAGAGGGAAATTGCTGACTCATGGGAAATTTAGTGGTGGCCACAGCTGATGTCAGATTAAGTGATGCCTCCATTTAACACCATAATTTTTAATCTGTTCAAAGACAAATACTAAACAGTTATTATATACACTTAGGGTGAAAATCATCTGTCTGAAGAGGGCCAGCACAAGACCTATGCATATTTAAATTCCTTCATAAATCCTCTAAATAGGATTTACCAGTAAGTAGGACTTTGTCCAGGTCCTCTCAGTGGAATGAATTTCATCTCTAAGGCCTCATTCTGAGATACATTTCATAAACAACTTCCATTGGCTTAAGAAGTAAGTGTTTATGGAACACATCTGAGGAACAGGCTCTTAGAATCTACTCATAATAATTATGTACTGTACATCTGATTTGAAAAAGAAAATCCAGAAATAATTGACTAGACTACACTATTTTACAGTCCAGACTTTTAGTTTTTGTCCTTCACCCAATTCAAACTTTTGCACTCCCATTTCCCCTAACATATGGTCATAATTACCTCCTAGGACTAAAATATGTAACTGATTAGTAAAATGATTAGAGAGATGCATACTTAATACTCTTCTATTTATATCCAGATAAATCTATTCAGTGACTGTAGAAACTTTTCTGTTTGGCTTTCATTTTGCTTTATGTAATTGTTGTTCATGGATTACAAGTTATAGGTCTTCTGTTCACTTAATGGCTGCATATTACATGAGCATATAAAACCCATAGCTGGAAATAATTTGTTGAATATAATGCATTTTAAAAAACCGAACAAGCAAAGCTGCAAACAAAGCACACTCCAAAAAAGAAAGTCACTGAACTATTAGGGCAAATGACATATTTCATCACTAAATTAAAGCTATTCAATATAGGACCTTTGGTCATTTGACCTACTATGCATTCAATGTTTTTCATATAAAGGGTGACATTCACATCTGTGCAAAGTACCAGCACAAGGCCTATTTACTTACATTCCATATACATGGGCCTTGTTCTGGCCCTGAACATATGGGTGCTTTTCACCAAGGAGCACTGGCCAGTGACCCCTAAAACCTGTTGGGAAAAAGTCCAGTCAATATGCTCCATCAACTCAGGTTTCAGTAACAAAGTTACTGTGAAAGCCCTGGGAATTTATTCTAATATGTACTTTAAACATCACGGTGAATAGTCATTTTCTTTTGACTTAGCGACTATGTAACCTTTGTCCCAGACCTAGCTGACCTGTCCCCTCATGGGCATTCACCAGAATGCTATGAGGGATCCAGTTGCTAGATACCATCTCCTTTAAGCCTTTGTAGTCTGAACTGAGTCCATGCACTGCCACTGGCTGAGGTCTACAGGCATATGCTTGGGGTACAGAGCCTCTGTCTAGCACCCTTTTCTGAGAGGTGAGACCTCAAGGTCCAATTTTCCAATTCCTAGAACTACTCCTGAGCCCTAGACTCCTCCATAACTTAAATACATCCTCTCCAAGAACTCTAGTTATGTGGGCACTCTGGGGCCAGTGGCACACAAGTGGTATAACATGCACACTTCACACAAGATTCTAAATCACTATTGTTCTTTACTTAATCGCTCAGTAAATACACAGATCTATACAAAAACAACAAACCCTACATGCATTACCCTGCTTCAGTTTTCTCAGCAGACCAGATGATTCTTTCGACTGCAGTCAGAGTCCTCTGCAGCATCCAGGATCCTTCTCCAGCAGTGCATAGCTGGTCTTCTCAACTGTAGAACCTCCCTGTCTCTCCATGTTAGCCAGCTCTGACCTTAATTGGTTCTGCAGCTAAACCAGGCCCCCATGCTGTGAAAGCATGCCTGTCTCTTCCCCTCTCCTGCCAAAAACTTCCTGTGTGGCTTTAAGAGTCTTCTAACCCACCCAGTCTCTGTGGTTTTTAAAGGCCAGAATTAGCATGTTGGTATCTTTGTTCTGTGTTTGGGGGTTTCCCATTCTCTCCACTTTCCCTTTTCTGTAGCCACATGGAAGGAAGTAGCTTCTCTCAGACACATCCAACTTATTGTCACTCGGGTGTTTCCACCTGAATAAGCAGCCTTTAAGTTCTAATGACTCCTCCATTGTACCTTGTCTGGGAGGGATATGACAACCCTTGTCAGCATGGGTGAAAGGCTCTGCATACACATATATATTCAAAAATAAAGCAATTTCATCAAAACAACTTCATAGCATCAACTGGAAATCATGAGTTGTACAGATTCCCCAAATCACTATACCTTACGCAGCACTTTACAACTATTATGGTTGCTATATAACCATTTTGTATGCTCCACTTCAATATTACTCTGTACTACTATTTACTCGTATGTTTCATATTGCAGAGAATAAGATAAGAGTAGCGGAACATGTCACAAAGTGATTGAATTTTGAAGGCCCATCTTCTTTCTCAGACAAATCACCACTTTCCATATTACAAGCCATTATTCCTGTCTGTTGAAATAATTGTTTACCATAACCTCTCTAAAAGTCTGTCATTTTATTCATTTGCATACAATTGGCATAATTAAATAAATCGATATATTTTTTGAAATGCAGGTTGAATAAAATTATATTTTATACAGTTTACAAATAATTTAAATCAAGCAGAGCAATTAAATGCTTACCTACAAGTATTTGTGCAGGCCTCAGTTCAGTTTTTGCAGCCAGATCTTACAGGGAGGGAAGGGGGTTGAGGCACTCCATGCCGGCACCAGTCACTACAGGCATTCTTGGAGACTTAGGCCTTGTCTACACTAGAAAGGATTTGCCAGTATAACTATAATGGCAATCCCTCCTGGTGGAGTGACAGCTTATATCAGATTCTTTTGCCAGTCTAGCTTATGCCAGTTCCCCGAACAAAATAAGCTTTAACAAAAAACACATTTTTACTGATACAGCTGTAACTACACCAAGGCTTTTGGCAGCATAATTATGTTAGCTAGAGGTGTGATTTTTTTTTCACACTCTTAACTGACATAGCTGACAGCAAACCTTTTAAGTGTAGAGCAGGCCGACTATGCCCCTGGGAGAGTTGTGACAGTGTACATCAAACCAGGAATTGTGATGTGTGCTCTCCTTCCCTGCACTGGCTCTAATTTGTTGGCCAGTGTATAAAGGAGATGGGCCATGGCTGTTCCCCTGCATCATCATGCCTTACCACCTAGCATCACTCTTAGTGCTAGACATCCTAGTCACCTACATGCCATGACTACAATGAGATTATGGTTTATACCTATGCAGGTACACATAATGTTTGTGCCTTATCACCTTTAGTCATCCCCATCGTCAAACCTAGTCAATAGATTGATAGATTTTAAGGCCAGAAGGGACCATTATGATCATCTTGTCTGAGGTCCTCCATAATACAAGCCACACATTTTCATCCAGTTATCCCTAAATTAAACCCAATAACTTGTGTTTGGCAACAATATCTCTTCCAGAAAGTCATCCACAGTTTGATTTAAAGACATCTAGAGGTGGAGAATCCACCACTTCCCTTGATAGCTTGTTCCAGTGGTTAATCACTTTCACTATTAAAAATTGTACATTATTTCTAATACGAATTTGTCTTGTTTTAACATTGAGCCATTGGTTCTTGCCATGCCTTCCTCTGATAGATTAGATTAAATCTTATGTTGTGGAAAAAATATGAAAACAGATGTGTGATTTCAACTGATCAATTTTCCAAGTCATTTTACTCATTCCTACACTTCACAGAAAGTTTATTCCCTTAGGTTTGTGCCTTTATCTCAGTTTAATTTAAAAGGCATGCATGGGATCATTCTCCAGTATGTGTTTGATTTGCTGCATAGAAATACAGTGTTTGACTATTCATTGCTGAAGACAATACTTCAGATTTTTAGAATATTTTTTTATTTTAAGATAACCACAGATGATATTTTTCTTCCTTCTGTAACTTAGCCCCAAATCCTGTCTCTAATACATAGGCTAAGGTGACAGGCTGGGCATTAGAAGTGAGGAACTGAGATGGGAAGGTAGCCAGGCTGTGAAGCAGCATCTGCAAGGTCAGGCTTTGTGGACCTCATCGGCCATGAGCCACATGGGCCCTTCTGCACCCTCTGTCCTCCTTTTGGAGTGGTGGCAGGACTCAGAGTGAGCTGAGTCCTGGAAGGAGGGAGGCTGAAGAGTGTGTACCCTGAGTTACAGGTTACACAGGAGGAGCCTAGTAACCCCCAGCCTGGCACCAGTTAAATGCCTGGTATGGGAGACTATGGGTGATGGGCAGGAAGAGCCAATCCCTGAGTTTAAATTTAATAAAAGTTGCAGTCTGCCACTTAAAATCCATCCATGTGCCTGTCCTCATTTCACTGTTGTGTCTGCATCAATATATTCATATACATTCCTTTGACTAAAAGTTGTGCATTCACAACCTTTTTCATATATTTTCTCTGAACGTCTCTCCAAACAATTTTTTTCTTTGCAGAAATGATCATGGAAGGTGAAAGTTTCGCCAACACTTCTGTGAATGAATTTGCAAGTGTTCACACGTACATTTGAAAATATCTTTGAAACTGTCATAAACAGGAGGGGAAAGATCAATCATGGAGCAAAAGCAATACCATGTGACTTAGGTAACCAATCACACACTGAAAGAACAAATAGTTGTAAACAAAATCAGTGTGAAAACAACTAACCCATAGACTGATATATTTGTATGCTGTGCTCATTGGATAATTGATATAACTGTTTATTATTTGAAATGAAATCTGTTTGTGGATCAAGTATGAACAGAAATCATGGCAAAATTAGAAAGTTTTATTGACGACTAATAGTCCTTCCATATCAAAATATGGGAAACAGTTTTTTTCAGGATAACTGGATTCATCATGAGTAGAGCTGTGTAGATAACAGATTTTTTTGGTTGATTGGCAACTAAATAAAAGAAAGAAAATGACACACTCATTTTTGGCTCATGCTGAATAAGTCAAAAATTAAATTTTGAAAAGTTTTCAGCAAATCGAAAAGTAAAAAAAAAAAATTGGATTGAACAAAAAGTGTTTCATTCGACCCAAAATGAAATATTTCATGTGATTTAAGCTTTTTTCCTCTAGTTTTTAAAAATAAAATTACATGCAATTTCAAAAAACAAAGTAATTGCAAATCAAAAAGTCAAAATATTTCATTTTGACAACATGGATACAAAACATTGACTTTCAGATTTGTGTTTGTTCATCTGAAGCCATTTGCCAAAATCAACATGTACGTATAAAATATTTTGGTCAATCCAAAGCTCCATGTTTTTCAGAAAAAAGTTGCATTCAAAAAAATTCACAGATCACTCATCTGTGATAAATCACAGGAGGGTAAAATAGCACCCCAATGGGGTCATATTTTCCCTTCCCTGGCACCTCCAAGACTTAGAACCATGCATGTGAGAACTCCCTCTGGGGGTCCTAAGACCCATGTGTCACCATCTCTCCTTTTTTCCTAAAAGCTATCTGGCTTTTAGGAAAAAAGTGCAGGGAGGAGCCAGCCAAAGTGTGAAGCTCGCAGAGCAGCTTCAGAGGCAGCTAAAGCAAGGACTGGTGTACACTGATGTCAGAGTATTTTCTACAGTTTTGACTGGATTTTCTCTATCCAGTGCTTACTGGCTCCTCGCTCCAACCCCCTTTGCCAAATCGCTCACAGCCCCTTCAGCTTCTGCCCTCCTCATCTCAGATAAACCTGAAACAAAAGATTTTTCAGCAAAAGAAAGGTCAAAAAGGGGTTTTGGAGCTAATGAAGCATTCCATTTCATTTTTGTTTTTAAATCTTTTTTAAAAATAAACTAAAATTGAAGACAAAATGTCGTTTTGAACAGAAAAGTCCAGATGTTTCATTTTGAAAGTGTCAAAACATTTAGTTTTTTTTCAGAATTTGATGTTTTTAAACCAGACAATTCAGTGAATTCCACACAAATTTTTAAAATATTTCAGTCTATCCAAATCTGCATTTTTCAATGGAAAAATATTTTCCCTGGAAAACTTCATCCAGCTCTAAACAAGCAAAGGCATAAGTGAATTTTGTGGGTCATTCCAAATTAGTACTGATGAAACCTTTATTTCTATCACACCATCATCCATTCTGGGTAAACCAAATATTTTACAGAAACACTACATACAAATAGAGAGTTTTAAAATATACTATAATCAATCCTTCCCATATTGCTCAATATTTAAAGCCTGGCTCCAAGACTATCATAAATCCCCCTATACAGGCTCAGGAGAAATACAAGTGATAATTAATTCATTTTAGTGACCTCTACAATTAATCTAAAATAGTTGTCCATAGGTCATAATGCAGTGAGTTTATAGTCCAATATCTTGTGACCTCTCATGGCTGGTAGCCTTTTGGCAGAGAGGGATTCCCATTTATTTAAATAACAAAAAAGATGTCTATTCAAGGCTTTAGGTGCCCTAATATGTAATTAATAGTACAACAAAATCCCAGCTGCAATTAAAACAATCATTTAGACAGGAACTCGGCTACCTACAAAGACCTCCTTTCCACCCCTTCATTGTTCTAGGAAAGCATACCCTCAAGTCTCCCCCAAATCCCTTAAAAATATAAACTTTTCCAGCAGCCTAGGAGTGAATATTGTTCATAATATGACTCAGCACATGCCTAATCCTGAAAGGAAATTGGCTATTTAGAGTACAGAAGAAAAATCTTTTTTTTTTAATCTGACCAGTGAACTAGAATGTTAGAAGTAGATTAGTGTGCATTTTACAGATGAGGTTGTAATAGGGCCAAGCATTTACTATATGGTTCTGCATTTTTTATTTTATTTTATTTTATTTTTTCACACACACACACACACACACACACACACACAGGTCTATCACTACAGCATAGGTTGTATAAATTAGAATTTTGTAATCTCATTCAGAAATACAGAATATATTTTGCATATTCTGTATTTCTAATGACAGTTAAACATAGTCATAGTTTGACTTCTATATTTGGGGGGGAGGGGCAGCTCCAGTCAAAGCAATGGGGCCATGCATGGGGGCGGGCAAATTCTGTCATGGCCCACAGGGGCACCATTTCAGATTTTTCAGGAGCGGGGAAACTTTAACCATGATTCCAGGAACTACATAGGCAACTGAAAACTCTAATTTTTTTTTTGCAGATAATTATTTAGAAATGATCTGACAGGAGCACTGTATCTAATTCTGATATCAAGAAAGAACATTAAATAAATATTAGACCCACTCAGCTGTAATACTAACATGTTCTGACATTTTGTGGCAAGTCACTTAAGAGACACTGGTTAGGTTTAAAATTGTAATGTATATTCTCTCTGATACTCTTTCTATAGTCAAAAGGGACCATTGTGATCATCTAGTCTGACCTCCTGCATGTTGCAGGCAACAAAACCTCACTCACCTATTCCTGTAATAGGCCCCTAACTTCTGGCTGAGTTATTGAAGTCTCAAATCATGGTTTAAAGACTTCAAGTTACAGAGAATTCACCGTTTGAACTACCAGGGTCTCTGCCAATCTGACCTATGGGAAAATTCCTTCCCAGCCACTAATATGGCAATCACAGATTCATAGATTCTAGGACTGGAAGGGACCTTGAGAGGTCATCGAGTCCAGTCCCCTGCCCGCATGGCAGGACCAAATACTGTCTAGACCATCCCTGATAGACATTTATCTAACCTACTCTTAAATATCTCCAGAGATGGAGATTCCACAACCTCCCTAGGCAATTTACTCCAGTGTTTAACCACCCTGACAGTTAGGAACTTTTTCCTAATGTCCAACCTAAACCTCCCTTGCTGCAGTTTAAGTCCATTGCTTCTTGCTCTATCCTTAGAGGCTAAGATGAACAAGTTTTCTCCCTCCTCCTTATGACACCCTTTTAGATACCTGAAAACTGCTATCATGTCCCCTCTCAGTCTTCTCTTTTCCAAACTAAACAAACCCAATTCTTTCAGCCTTCCTTCATAGGTCATGTTCTCTAGACCTTTAATCATTCTTGTTGCTCTTCTCTGTACTCTCTCCAATTTCTTCACATCTTGAAATGCGGTGCCCGGAACTGGACACAATACTCCAGTTGAGGCCTAACCAGCGTTGAGTAGAGCGGAAGAATGACTTCTCGTGTCTTGCTCACAACACACCTGTTAATGCATCCTAGAATCATGTTTGCTTTTTTTGCAACAGCATCACACTGTTGACTCATATTTAACTTGTGGTCCACTAAAGCCCCTAGATCCCTTTCTGCCGTACTCCTTCCTAGACAGTCTCTTCCCATTCTGTATGTGTGAAACTGATTTTTCCTTCCTAGGTGGAGCACTTTGCATTTGTCTTTGTTAAACTTCATCCTGTTTACCTCAGCCCATTTCTCCAATTTGTCCAGATCATTTTGAATTATGACCCTGTCCTCCAAAGCAGTTGCAATCCCTCCCAGTTTGGTATCATCCGCAAACTTAATAAGCGTACTTTCTATGCCAATATCTAAGTCGTTGATGAAGATATTGAACAGCGCCGGTCCCAAAACAGACCCCTGCGGTACCCCACTCGTTATGCCTTTCCAGCAGGATTAGGAACCAGTAATAACTACTCTCTGAGTACAGTTATCCAGCCAGTTATGCACCCACCTTATTGTAGCATCTTCTGTGTGTATTTCTAAAACATTCTAATAAATTTTTGGACTTTGTGTTTTGTTTATAGTGAAAGTTACTGTCCCATGGGTTGAAAAATGACCTCTGTCATAGGGCAGCTGGTCCCTCTGAATAGACCAGGCCCAGTACCCCTGTGTCACAGCAGATGGGCCCAAACGAGCTCAGTAAAGGGGGCCGAGCTACAACTAGGGCTAGGAAGGCCAGTCAGAGGGGAGGAAGGGGAGAAGTGATTGGGGCAGGATTTGCCTGAGAAAAGGAGCTATGAAGGAGTGAAGCTAACACCAGTGGTGGGGCCTTGGAGCAAAGGGCCCTGTGCCCAGAACATCACCCTGGAACTGCTGTTCGGAACAGTAACAGAGCTAGTGGAGAACAGAGCTGCTGAAAAAGGTGAGTTAAGGAACTGTTTGTGTTTGTTTTGCTTATATTTGGATAATAAATGTATTTAAAGGAGAGTGGGTGGGGCAATGTATGTTTCAAAGCTGGGAAGAAGCTCTGCCCTGTGACAACCTCCATGGGACAATAATGCCTTAAATCTATGGCTGTGCTCCTACTGTGTATTCTGCAGCTGATTACCATTTCAACTCAGTGTTTTGCACTCTATATCTCTTCAAAGTTTGATTTAACTGCATGGGTGGAATTTGGGGGGCATGGAGGGGTACAGCTGCAGGCAGCCTGAGTGTGCAGTGTAATCAGTTCTGCAGAGGAGACAGGAGGCTTCTCCCAGCTTGGGCCCCTAAGGCAAGGAGTCAGAATTTTGTTTATAAACAGAGTGATAAAGGCTGTTTAGATGTTTCCTACAGTTAAATGATCTGTTCCAAGCTTGGTGAACTGCAAAAAGTAAGTAGCCTAAATGATAGAAAGTAATTGTAGATTTTCTATAATTGTTGGATTCAAGAGATGGTAACAAAGTTACTAATATCTTTTTTTGAGAAGATAACTGATTTTTTTAGACAAAGGAAATGCAGTAGATCTAATGCACCGGGATGTCAGTAAGGCATTTGATATAGTTCCACATGAGAAATTATTAGCTAAATTGGAGAAGATGGGGATTAATATGAGAACTGAAAGGTGGATAAGGAACTGGTTGAAGGGAAGACTACAGCGTGTCATACTGAAAGGTGAACTGTCAGGCTAGGGCAGGGATGGCCAACCTGTGGCTCAAATGCGGCTCATTAGAAGTTAATATGGGGCTCTTTGTACAAGCACCGCCTTTGGGGCTGGAGATACAGGCGCCAACTTTCCAATGTGCCGGGGGGTGCTCACTTCTCAATCCCTGGCTCTGCCACGGGCCCTGCCCCCACTCTACCTCTTCCCACCTCCTCCCCTGAACCTGTCGTGACCTTGCTCCCTCCCCGCTCCTGCATGCCACCATGACAAAAGCCACGACAACAGCTGATTGGGAGGTGCAGGGAGGGAGGGGGAGGTGCTGATCAGCTGGTGGGTGGGAGGCACTGGGAGCGGGGTGGGGGAGCTAATGGGGGGCTGCTGATGTATTACTGAGGCTCTTTGGCAATGTACATTGGTAAATTCTGGCTCCTTCTCAGGCTCAGGTTGGACTCCCCTGGGCTAGACGGAGGTTACTAGTGGAGTTCCTCAGGGATCAGTCTTGAGAACAATCTTATTTAACATTTGTATTACTGTGCTAATAACATTTGCAGATGACACAAAGTTGGGAGGTATTGCCAATATGGAGGAGCACCAGAATATCATACAAGAAAATGTGGATGACCTTTTAAACTGGAGTAATAGAAATGGGATGATATTTAATAGTGCAAAGTGCAAGGTCATGCATTTAGGGACTAACAACAAGAATTTTTGCTATAAACTAGGGACTAGTAAGTTGGAAGTGACAGAGGAGGAGAAAGTTCTGGGTGTATTGGTTGATCACAGGATAACTATGAATGGTCAATGTGATGCAGCTGTGAAAAAGGTTCACATGGTCCTGGGGTTTATCAGGCAGGGTATTTCCAGTAGAGATAGGGAGTGTTAGAATCAATACACAAGGCACTGGTGAGACCTCATTTGGAGTATTGTGTGCAATTCTGGTCTCTCAAGTTTAAGAAAGATGAATTCAAACTGGAACATGTGCAGAGAAGGGCTACTAGGATGATCCAAGGAATGGAACACCTACCTTACAAGAGGAGACTTAAAGAGCTTGTCTTGTTTAGCCTAACCAAAAGAAGGCTGAGAGGAGATGTGATAAGTCTGTATAAATACATCAGAGGGATAAATACCGGGGAGGGGGAGAGAGGAGTTTCCGTATATACTTGATCATAAGCTGGTTCGTTTATAAGCCGACCCCCCCCAAGATGGAGAAGTAAAAATGGAAATTTTTTATGACCCGTTCATAAGCCGACCCTATGATTCAGGGGTCAGCGAACTTTGGCTTCCAGGCCATCAGGATAAGCCACTGGTGAGCCAAGATGGTTTGTTTACCTCGAGCGTTTGCAGGGACGGAGGTAAACCTAAGTAAACAAAGTGTCCCAGTGCACCAGCTGCTCACCCTGATGGGCCGGGACAGCAACTGGTGAGGAAATGTTTTTGGGGGGAGAAACTGGGAGTCAGGGGAGTAACCCCTGTGACCACCCCCCACATGACCCCACCTCTAGCCCGGGACCCCCACACTCTCCCCATCCCATCCCTTCCCACCTTATCTGGCAAGGGCCAGCGGAGGATGTCTCTGACCTGGCTGGAGCTGCTCTGGCAGGCTGGGCAGCACAGCTGCAGCCTGCTCCGGCAGGCCAGACTGGGTGACACGGACGCAGCATGTTCCAGCGGCGTAGCCTCAGCCTGCTCTGGGGGGGCAGGGCCGAGCAGCATGGCTGCAGCCTGCCAGCCCCGGAGCTGCAGCTGCTTCAGAGGCTGGGCGGAGAGCAGCGTGGCCAGAAACGGAGAGACTCTGGTCCCGCCTCTTCCCTTCTGGCTGTGCTGCCTCTCCTTGCTCCCTCTGTTGGGGGGAGGGGCTGTGTTCCACCTCTCCCTCTCTATAACCGTTCATAAGCCGACCCCCTTCTCTGGTCCTTCCCTTTTTTACTAAAAATAATTCAGCTTATGAACGAGTATATACGGTACTTAAGTTAAGCACCAATGTGGACCCCAAAACAAATGGCTATAAACTGGCAATCAACAAGTTTAGGCTTAAAACTAGGTGAAGGTTTCTAACCATCAGAGGAGTGAAGTTCTGGAGTAGCCTCCCAAGGGGAGGCTTCAAGACTGAGCTTGATAAGTTTATGGAGGGGATGGTATGACAGGACTGCCTACAATGGTGTGTGGCCCATTGGCGACTGCCTGTAGTAAAAATCTTGCTGGAGACGGGACACTAGATGGGTAGGGCTCTGAGTTACTACAGAGAATTCTTTCCCAGGTATCTGCCTGGTGGCTGTTGCCCACATGCTCAGGGTCTAACTGATAATACTCAAGGAGCTAATAGAGGAGGTATCTGAGCCTCTAGCTATTATCTTTGGAAAATCATGGGAAATGGGAGAGATTCCAGAAGACTGTTATCTGCACTGTTCACACAAGCACGAGGCATCTCTGCTCACTTTGGCTAAACAGAAATGTGTCCCTTTGCAAAATCAAACACTGACAAATAAGAGAGCATGGCACTGTATGATTTCTAGAGCTGATATAGGGCAATTTGTTCAGCGGAGTGTTGTAAGCTTCGTTATGATTGCATCATCCATGACTTCTAGGAATAACATGATGCAATTCATATCATGTATGACACAATACCAGCTTCAGATTGCATCATTCATTGTTTTGCCTAAAAAGCAAGTAATGTCCAAACCCAGTCATAGATTTATTGATAGATCCCGTCAAAGATGTATTTTAGTCATTTCTGGTTTAAATTGAGATCCCTTCCCTTTATAACTCACTTATCCAATAGCATATCTTGAAAACTAGAGCCAATCAAAAATTTTAAGCATCATTTTCGTTCTCAGTGACCCAGAATTAGTAAAGTTTGACTACATTTATTTCAGAAGCATTTTGGCTGTAGAGAACTGATTAGGATAATTTTAAAAGTTTTATCTTTAAAGCTACCCTGTTATACCTGTTTCACTTCAGAGCTTCTGCCTAGAATCTTCCCAGCCCCCATCTACCTGGCTTCATGCTACAGATTTAAAAACAGTCCACCTATCTTGACATATATAAATTCAACAGTATTTTTTCCAGTCTCACTTAAAAATGTCTCTACTTACAAGTCTCCAGTCCATAGATCTCACTTTCATAAAGATTTTTCATTTTCTTAATGTTATGAATATTTCAGATATTCATAGACTCTAGGACTGAAAGGGACCTCAAGAGGTCCCACCTTATAGTAGCCCCATCTCAATTGTATTTGCCTGGTTTATTGATAAGAATATAATGCCTTATTAAAGTCTAGGTATACCACGTCCACAGCTTCTCCCTTATCCACAAGACTCGTTATCCTATCAAAGAAAGCTATCAGATTGGTTTGACACAATTTGTTCTTTACAAATCCATGCTGGCTATTCCCTATCACCTTACCACCTTCCAAGTGTTTGCAGATGATTTCCTTAATTACTTGCTCCATTATCTTTCCTGGCACAGAAGTTAAACTAACCGGTCTGTAGTTTCCTGGGTTGTTTTTATTGCCCATTTCCAGTCTTCTGGAATCTCTCCCGTCTCCCGTGATTTTCCAAAGATAATAACTAGAGGCTCCGATACCTCCTCTATTAGCTCCTTGAGTATTCTAGGATGCATTTCATGAGGCCCTGGTGACTTGCAGGCATCTAACTTTTCTAAGTGATTTTTAACTTGTTCTTTTTGTATTTTATCTGCTAAACCTACCCCCTTCCCATTAGCATTCACTATGTTAGGCATTCTTTCAGACTTCTCGGTGAAGACCGAAACAAAGAAGTCATTAAGCATCTCTCCCATTTCCAAGTTTCCTGTTACTGTTTCTCCCTCTTCACTGAGCAGTGGGCCTACCCTGTCTTTGGTCTTCCTCTTGCTTCTAATGTATTGATAAAAAGTCTTCATGTTTCCCTTTATTCCTGTAGCTAGTTTGAGCTCATTTTGTGCCTTTGCCTTTCTAATCTTGCCCCTGCATTCCTGTGTTGTTTGCCTATATTCATCCTTTGTAATCTGTCCTAGTTTCCATTTTTTATGGCTCCTTTTTATTTTTTAGATCATGCAAGATCTCGTGGTTAAGCCAAGGTGGTCTTTTGCCACATTTTCTATCTTTCCTAACCAGTGGAATAGCTTGCTTTTGGGCCCTTAATAGTGTCCCTTTGAAAAACTGCCAACTCTCCTCAATTGTTTTTCCCCTCAGTCTTGATTCCCATGGGACCTTACATGTCAGCTCTCTGAATTTACCAAAATCCACCTTCCTGAAATCCATTGTCTCTATTTTGCTGCACTCCCTTCTACCCTTCCTTAGAATTGTAAACTCTATGATTTCATGATCGCTTTCACCCAAGCTGCCTTCTACTTTCAATGAGTTCCTCCCTATTTGTTAAAATCAAGTCTAGAACAGCTTCCCCCTAGTAGCTTCCCCCCTAGTAGTTGTCTGCAATGCAGTTCAAGAATTTATTGGATAGTCTGTGCCCCACTGTGTTATTTTCCCAACATATATTTGGATAGTTGAAGTCCCCCATAACCACTAAATCTTGGGTTTTGGATGATTTTGTTAGTTGTTTGAGAAAAGCCTCATCCATCTCTTCCACCTGGTTAAGTGGCCTGTAGTAGACTCCTAGCATGACATCACTCTTGTTTTTTACCCCTTTTAGCCTAACCCAGAGACTCTCAACACTTCCGTCTCCTATGTCCATCTCCACCTCAGTCCAAGTGTGTACATTTTTAATATATAAGGCAACACCTCCTCCCTTTTCCCCGTCTATCCTTCCTGAGCAAGCTGTACCCATCCACACCAACATTCCAATCATGTGTATTATCCCACCAAGTTTCAGTGATGCCAACAATGTCATAGTTGTATTTATTTATTAGCATTTCCAGTTCTTCCTGCTTATTACCCATATTTCTCGCATTTGTATATAGGCATCTAAGATACTGATTTGATCTTGGCTCCCAGTTTTGCCCTGACCCTCCTTTCTCTCTGCCATTATAGCCCACACTCCCTCTTGTTTCCGACCCATCTCCCAGGTCTCCATGTTCCCCTCTTACCTGTGGGCTTTGCTCACCTGTCCCCGTCGAACCTAGTTTAAAGCCCTCCTCACTAGATTAGCCAATCTGTGTCCAAATAGGGTCTTTCCCCTCCTCGAAAGGTGAATGCCATCTCTGCCTAGCAGTCCTTCCTCGAATAGCATCCCGTGATCAAGGAAGCTAAAGCCCTCCTGGTGACACCATCTTCGCAGCCAGGCATTCACCTCTATGATGCATTTGTCTGTGCTCGGGCCCCCACCTTTGACAAGAAGAATCAAAGAGAATACTACCTGCGCTCCAAACTCCTTCACCCGTACTCCCAGAGTCCTGTAGTCACTCTTGATCCACTCAGTGTCACACCTCGCAGTAACATTTGTGCCCACATGGATGAGTAGCATGGGGTAGTAGTCAGAGGGCTGGCTAATCCTCGACAATGCCTCCGTAACATTTCGGATACGGACCTCCGGCAGGCAGCATACCTCCCGAGATGAAATGTCAGGGCAACAGATGGGCGCCTCCGTCCCCCTCAGCAGAGAGTCTCAGACCATCACTACCCTACGTTTCCTATTTGCAGTGGTGGCAGCAGACCTCCCAGTCTTAGGGGTACCAGGCTTCTCCTCCTGTGCTGTAGGGGGTGATTCCCTCTCTCCTGTATCAAGAAGAACATAATGGTTACCTCTTACCACGGTGGGAGGGTTCGGAGCTGGGGTGGACCACTGCCTGCTGCCAGAAGTAACCAGCTGCCAGTGTCTACCCTGAGCCATCTCCTCCTCCACCAGTGGTGTATCAGCAGTCCTGTGTACTGGGACAGCTACCTCAGCTGTCTCCACATGGACACTGTCCAGGATTTGCTCGTGAATTTGGATGCTCCTCAACCTAGCCACCTCCTCCTGTACCTCTCCCACCTGCTGCCTGAGAGATTCCACCAGCAGGCATCTTTCACATTGGATGGTCCCCCCAGCCTGGATATCAGTAAGTGGAAATTGCAAGTTACAGTCCCTGCAAAACCACACTAGGATCTGGGTAGAAGCATCCATGCTCAGGCACTCTGTCTGGCTACAGGCGCAGGTGGAGGAGATAGAAGCAGTGCTGGCACAGGTGTTGCAGGTCTTGCTAACCATCGTAAGCCTCCCTCTGTCAAACTCCCGTCTGCAGCCCCTTGGTCACTCTGCCTCTGGCTTTTAAAGCCTGATTGCTAGGTCAGCCCCACCCCCTCGTGAATCACACTGGGGAAGGCCAATCAAAGGAACAATCAAGGGAACAAGGCCAGGCACTTGGTCCAAACTCCTACAGCAGCTGTAACTGAAACTGAAGTCACCTGAAGTCTTTGGACAACACTCTTTGCAACATACTAAATAATTTCTCTAACTCTTTGACATGTACTTGTTTCAGATAATTGTTGCCATGGAGGCAAGCTATACACATTTAGCTTTTCAAGCCTTTCCTCATCATAAGTCTCTTCCTCCAGAGTCTTCATTTTTGTTGCACTTCTCTCAGCACCCTCAATTTATCTAGTTTTTTTCTGATCATGAGGTGCCAAGACCTGCACACAATATTCCAGGAGCATTCTGGCTACAATTGTGTACAGAGGGCCTATACGTCCCAGTCTGTGCCTTTGCATATAATTAGGTTTGACAGGATTCAATTTTTTTTTAATAATGTACATACATATCATAGTATCAGAGAGGTAGCCGTGTTAATCTGGAACTGTAAAAAGTAACAAAGAGTCCTGAGGCACCTTACAGACTAACAGATATATCGGAGCATAAGCTTTCGTGGGTGAATACCCACTTCGTCAGCCTCATGTAACTCTTTGTTACTTTATACATATCATAGAATCATAGAACTGGAAGGGACCTCAAGAGGTCATCTAGTCTAGTTCTCTGCACTGAAGGCAGGACTAAGTACTATCTAGATCATCCCTGACAGGTGTTTGTCCAAACTGCTCTTAAAAATCCCCAATTGTGGAAATTCCACAACCTCCCTAGGCAATTTATTCCAGTGCTTAACCACTCTGACAGTTAGGAAAATTTTCCTAATGTCCAACCTAAACCGCCCTTGCTGCAATTTAAGCCCATTGCTTCTTGATTTATCCTCAGAAGTTAAGAAAAATAATTTTTCTCCCTCCTCCTTGTAACAACCTTTTGTGACTTGAAAACTGTTATGTCCCCTCTCAGTCTTCGCTTCTCCAGACTCACCAAACCCAATTTTTTCAAACTTCCCTCAGAGGTCATGTTTTCTAGACGTTGAATCATTATTGTTACTCTTCTCTGGACTTTCTCCAATTTGTCCACATCTTTCCTGAAATGTGGCGCCCAGAACTGGACACAATACTCCAGTTGAGGCCTAATCAGTGCAAAGTAGAAGGAAGAATTACTTCTTGTGTCTTGCTTGCAATACTTCCACTAATACATCTTCGAATGATTAACGCTATGGTAAAAAAAGCGATCCACTGTTGACTCATATTTAGTTTGTGATCCACTATGACCCCCAGATCCTTTTCCACAGTACTCCTTCCTAAGCAGTCATTTCACATTTTATATGTGTGCAACTGATTGTTCCTTCCTAAGTGGAGTACTTTGCATTTTTCCTTATTGAATTTCATCCTATTTACTTCACAGCATTTCTCTAGTTTGTCCAGATGAGTTTGAATTTTAATCCTATCCTCCAAACCACTTGCAACCCCTCCGAGCTTGGTATCATCCACAGTCTTTATAAGTGTACTCTCTATACCGTTATCTAAATCACTGATGAAGATATTGAACAGAACCAGACCCAGAAGCGATCACTGTGGGACCCCACTCATTATGTCCTTCCAGCATGACTGTGAACCACTGATAACTACTCTCTGGGAACGATTTTCAAACCAGTTATGCACCCACCTTATAGTAGTTCAATCTAGGTTGTATTTCCCTAGGTTCTTTATGAGAAGGTCATGCGAGACAGTATCAAAAGCTTTACTAAAATCAGGATATACTACCTTTATCGCTTCCCCCTCCCCCCATCCATAAGTCTTGTTACCCTGTCAAAGAAAGCTATCAGGTTGGTTTGACATGATTTGTTCTTGACAAATCTATTCTGACTTATTTATCACCTTATTTTTATCTTCTAGGTGTTTGCAAATTGATTGCTTAATTATTTGCTCCATTATCTTTCCGGGTACAGAAGTTAAGCTGACTGGTCTGTAATTCTCCAGGTTGTCTTTATTTCCCTTTTTATAGATGGGCACTATATTTGTCCTTTTCCATTCTTCTGGAATGTCTCCCGTCTTCCATGACTTTTCAGAGGTAATTGCTAATGGCTCAGATATCTCCTCAGTCAGCTCCTTGGTTATTCTAGGATGCATTTCATCAGGCCCTGGTGATTTGAAGACATCTAACTTGTCTAAGTAATTTTTTTACTTGTTCTTTCCCTATTTTAGACTCTGATCCTCCCTCATTTTCACGGTCATTCACTATGTTAGATGTCCAATCGCCACCAACCTTCTTGGTGAAAACTGAAACAAAGAAGTCATTAAGCAATTTATCAGTTATAACAATTTTATATGTAAGCATTTTTTCTGAATGTTATTTAAATTTTCATGCTTGTGCAAAAATATGACTTTTAAGTCTTTTTTTTTTAATTCAATGTAAATTTTCACATTGCAGGATATTATTGGAGGACAGACAATTATTTAATGACAATAGGTCTTGAGATTGAAAAAGTTAAAGCTTGATAACTGTTAAAACAAACACCACATTTCACTATTCAAAGTAAATATCCTTCAATAAAAAGTTCTTAATCAGCATTTTTCTTACTTAGCTATCTGTAAATTTCAATGATTATTGATGGAAATATTTTTGTTAGTTTGTGTGTACGGTGAAAAATCAACATTTAGCAATACAAATCTAATTCTACATATAAAATTAATATCACATTTATAAACATTTTTATTCATAGATTTCAAAGTCATTTATAGTGTGAATACACATTGTTATTTCTGTTTTACAGATGGAGCAATGACTTATCCAAGCCAGGGGCAGTGCTTTGAATATAGCTCATGTCTCGACTCCTAGTCTGCTGCCCTATCCACTTTCAATAGAGCCCAAGTTCATAGTGGCCTTTTTGCTGTTGTACCACACTGTAAACTCAAATTTGCTTTCCATTAAAACTTGCCAGGTGATTATTGTTTTCCTGGTTGCTTCCTCCCTTTGAATATCTGTGTTTCTGATCATATTTCTGAAGATATATTAGCTAGCTTTTTTCCTTGATTATAAAAGCAGTGAATCTGGACCAACCCCTGAAACTCAACACCTCCAAATTTTTGAGA
Organism: Malaclemys terrapin pileata; assembly: GCF_027887155.1. Lineage (NCBI taxonomy): Eukaryota > Metazoa > Chordata > Testudines > Emydidae > Malaclemys > Malaclemys terrapin. The sequence continues at coordinate 56,735,769 of NC_071509.1, forward strand.
GCTTTGGATCCAGATTTCCTGCTTTGTGTCTCAGACCATACAGGGAATACATGATGCTGTGGTGTGGTATAAAGACCTGGTCAGCATGATGTTGAGATGACTACATTATTCAGTGATACTATTTTTCTGGTGAGATGAAGAATCACATTCTTGACCACTTTACTGAGGATTGCTAAAATGCCATGTCTAATTTATTAGTTTGGACAGTAAAGGCTGGGTCTGGACTAATTTGCTTAACAATGAAAATTTGCCTTAATTTACCATGTTATTGAGAAAATTTGTCCACAACAGCTGGGCAGGACAGAGGGGGACTTTTTTTTAAAGAAGAATGTGATTAAATTGAATAATGTATCTAATACATGTTCTGCCAAAAGCAATTAGAGGAAAAGGCAAGTGGGAAAAGGACTTGAAAGTCCCCGCCCCAAAGAAACCTATGCAGAAAAAGTAGGTCAAAGTGACCTGGCCAAATTATGTACAATCGGTGATGAAAAGCCAATCAGAAAAGCAAATAACAACATGAAATTTCCAAAGACAGCAGAAAGTTATTAAAGTATAAACTACATAAGATACTTAATATTCATAATATGTAATGATCATTGGGAGAGAACTAATAAATATATAATTTGGTTATGTATAATATAACAGAGATTGTAAGGGTTAGGTGGCATTTGTCGGAGAAATTCAATGTAACCCACCTATGCTCCAGGAAAAGATAATTAACTATCTTTTTCTGTATATCTGTCATTTCTAACTTGAGTAGTAAATGTAATCACAAGGTATGCTTTTGGTTCAAGTAAAGTTTTGAATGAATAAGCCTGAGTCGCTCAGACACAAGTATATAGCTTTCTCACTCAACAACTTGATCAATTAAAAATCCTATGACACTATCAAAAAATTAGACGTTCTAGTCATGGTGTGCTGGCTAGTTCCACAAAGGGCTTTAGGTACCTAACTTCCACTTTAGGTGCCTCAGTTCAAAATTTAGATTCTGAAAATCCCCACTCAGCTGCCACATAATCCTGTCGTTGCCGAAATTCCCTAGACAGCTAGGTTTCCAGCAATAAAGTCCACTACGTACATCTATTTCTGTGGTGTGCATGCGCACAATCCCTTAAATCCTGACACATTCAAGCAGCTCAGCACCTAAGTCCTGGAGGGATCCTCACTAGGAATTCCCCTGCCCATCTTGCTTGCACAGCCTGATATGGTAGGTGTTCTCAGAGACTACCTACCATAATGGACCCACAAAACACAGTCAGAGGTTGGGAGGTGATCCCCTTGTGCTCTATAAGTCAGTGATTGGAGCCCTCTCCCAGGATGTGAGACACCCAGATTCAAATGCTTTGAGGGACAGAGCTGAGGCCCTACACATCTCCTTGGCATTTCCTGCTGGCTAGCTTGGGTGGCTCCTCACTCAGTGTGCTGTTGGCTTCAATTAATCCCCTTTTTATGCTCCTAAATCTCCCCATGCTTAGTATAGGGGGCACTGGCACTTAACTCAGGGCTGTGAGTTCCACGGTATGGTAGGGGATCTAAAGTTTGGTATTTTACTAGTCCACTCTGGATTTAGCATTTTGATAAAAGATCACAACCATTTGTCAAATAAATTCCCCATCTCCTACATATGGGGGATTTATTTGACAAAAGGTTGTGATCTTTTAAAAATATTTTTTCTCTCAACCTTTAGAGATGATTGAATAATTTGTGAATATATTCACTGAATATTTTGTAAGATTTTTCAAATAGTCAAAAATATTTCTCTCCATTAATCATCCAATTCCAGTAATTACATTCTCCATGCCTATGGCATTTTTCAATTGTTGTCCTAAACTATTGCATGGTATGTCCTTATTCTGTATTAAACATTTGTATTTCACCAGTTGGTGAGCAAAGTAATTCATATGTATTTGTAGGGAAATTTAGGATTTTAGGGGATTAAAGAAAATGTACATATATGTAGAGTCATGATCAGGTATCTAATGTATATATTTACATCTGCATTTGTACAATACCTAAATAATTGACTCATATTTACACCTTGAAGTATCACCTTTTAAATGAAGGTAACTTTATACACATTGAGGGTTTTTTGAAAATATTAATATTTATTATAATTAGGCTTTTTGCACACTGCATTTCCTAAGTGATAATCAAGTAATCTAAGTCATAATTTTATTGCCATGATATTTACAGTAAAATCACCAGACTACTGGGATGAGGCATAGATATTTGAGACATCTATATAAAATTATTAAACACCTAAAAGATTAGGCCTACCACAGAAGCATATTCCTGGAGAAAACACTCACCAGAAAAGCACAACAGAAAAACTCTTTTGTTCACCAGAGTTTATTTAGGAATCTAGCATTTGTTCATTATTGTTTAAGTGACCTGAATGGTTTCCCCAAGATATTTTTCAATATCTTTGGCTACTAAAATGACCTGCTATATGTACTCCTCCATTACTGATAACAAACACTCCGCTTAATTTTCAATAAGCACTAGTGTTACCAATGAGTTAATGGTAGTTTAAACTCTGCATTGCCAATTACAGCTCTAATGTCTGGAATAAGTTCCCTAGAATGTCATGAAATGGCATATATATTAGTGCTTTTGCTTAGGTTATAATGGTACTGTATATCAAAAGATTCTGTTTTCTCCTACTCCATCCTGGGGTCATACCTAGTCCAAAGACCATTTCACAACATAAACACTTTTACCAACAATCATTCTTTCTGAAATATTGTTTAGCTACAAAGAGTATAAATTTTTTTTGTCAATCTAGTAAACGACATCCCAGTCTTATTGCCAGTTAGCATATTAAAATGTCTCATGGCTTGTAAATGAGGATTTATATGTTAGAATAAGGTAGATGAATGTTTTATGAAGGGCAATGAGAGACAGTAAAAAAAAAAAAAAGTATGTGATTTATATCTTAAAAAATGAGTTCCCAGGTATCTGGGGAGTGAGATGCGGGAGAAGGAGAGTAAAACAACAAACTGAGTTATGAATTTCTGTGACATAAAGCAGCTAATCCGTATTGTCAGAGGTATTTTTCCCTCAAGGTTTCTCATAAACCAATGGCCCACAGGCGTTTGTCACACATTCTGAGGTTTAATAATGCTGCTATCTATGAGAATATGTTTCATCTCTTCACCCTGTTTTGTGTATTTGAGAGTTAGGAAATTAATGTGAATATTGATTACTGAATTTGGCAAGAATACTTTAATGTTTAACACTGTTTCAGTGCATTTAGTACACTATTGATCACATTTTTATTTAAAGGATACTTTAATTTGACATATGATAATAAATTAGCATATTTCTTTCATGCTTTAACCTCTAATGTCAAGAATTTTGCCCTTTTATTACTATCACACATCATACTTCATAATGGGACTAACAGAATGTATGTTCATATCGGGGCAAATAAGCTTTTTAAGGTTTTAAAGCTAAACCCTTTAATCGCTGTAGCTCTTTTATTATTATTACTACCACCACAAACACTCTGTTAAAAGGGAACTCTTTAGAACAAAAATATTTTAATTGAAAGAGGGAACCAGGGCAAATTCTCACCCATAGATGGTATTTATTCAAAGCCATATTCTTTACACACATTTTGTGGTTTGACATCAGAGAATACAATTTAGCTTTTTTTCCAAGTCAAGGTCAATTTATCAATTACTAAACTTACTTTGTCTACTGGAACTACAATGGCCAATACAAATACATATCATGATGTTCAGCAAATTGAAAACAACTATTGTGTATGATTACAGGAGAAGTGCCTATAATATTTCATCACTGGGCCCAATCCTGTCATGTGCTGAGTGATCTTTGAGAGGTGTTCAGTGTCCTGAACTCCCATTGACTTCAGCAGGAGGGAGAAGGTGCTGCTTGGTACCTTCTCAGATGAGCTCCCACATGTTTACAAATACCAAAAACTTTGCATTAACTGGCTTGACTATAATGAATGTCTGGGTAAAGGTATAATGGGCAAAAGGGATGCAAAGCCAACATTCTTCTTAAGAATTTTAGAATTCTCGTATAAGGTTAATATAGAACAGTGCTGCTCAATTTGGGATTTACAAGGGCTAGCTTGGCCTAGCAGTAGTGAGATAATGAGCCACAGTAAACAATTCTTACACAAGCATTTAATGAAATGGGCCTGTAAAGTATTCCCATATGTAAGATAAAGTTTATATACCACATAAAAAGTTTTTATTTTATAGCCTTTGGGCTGCATGTAAAAATCTTGGAGGCGGCCTCGAGTGGAAAAAAAAAAAAAGTTACTCAGCCTATCATCAATTCCTTGCAAACAATTTATAATTCAGTTCAATATCCTTCTTTATCCAGTAGATTCTAGAGGATTTTATCTCAGTAGCTGACAGGAGAGGCACCCCAGCAAATTTTAAGTGCTTGAGAGTACATCATTGAAGCAGCTTCACATGCAATCAGGCCTCTGAACATTCAGGGTATTTCTTGTATAAATCAATTTTCCTGTTTCACTGTGACTTGGAGGTAAAGGTGAGATGACAAATGTAAATACATGGTTGATTTTTATATAAAGAGGCAGGACAAACTAGGATATGAGGCTGCAGCGGCTGCATTATGAATCTGTCCTTGCAGTGAATGTTTTGGTTGCTTTTGTTAAGAAACTAAATCTCATTTTCAGCAATGGGGTCCTGGCTTGTGGAATTTACTCCCTGAGATGGCTTAACACAGCCAGAGTTTGGGAGGGCTCAGTGGATGGATTCATTCTGGCAGACTTTTGATGTCTTTTATATGGCAGTGAAGCGGCTCCTTACATACTAGCTATGTTGCTTTTGGGAAAAGAAACAAAGCCTGACCACCATGTGTGAATGGTTATTGATATTTTAATGACAAAAATACTGATACTTATCAATATACTTTATATGCATATTTAAATATATTGGAAAATGCTCCAGTACTGAGGCATGATGTGTAATATGCAAGGCTGTCTATCAATAAATGCTTTCCCTCTACTATGGGTATGAAACATGGCTACATATAATGGGTAGTTTCTAATTATTCAGGCTGAATATGAGGTTCTGGAAAGATGAATAAACTGTGTGCTAAATTCTGCTCTTCTTAATTAAGTGGGATTGTAAAATTAGTTCCCTATTTTGTCAATTGTTCAGTGGCAAAGAGTGGTCTGCCCTCCTGTAAAACCATGCAGGACCAGCAATAATGTAGCCTGAATAGTTAGTATCTGATATGAACTTATACCCCATAGTGTTAAACGTTGAGCTTGTTTGAGTAAAATGCTGAAATTTATATTCACTTCATTTCTGAGCATGTAGAATACTGAACTACAGATAAGATTCACATCTCCTGCACTAATTATTTTACTCTTCTTCTACCCTTCCCTGAAAAGAGGGCTGTTTGCATTATTTTAAAGCACTCAGAGTTGATCAGTCAATTGGATTGCTTGGCTGGCTGAACATCCCTAACCTTACAGGTTTACAGAATAAAGAGGGTGCCTCATGCAGTAGAAGTAATTTCCTAGACTGTCACAATGTTCAACTTCTCAAAGGTTTGGCTTTAAAATTACAGTAGAGAGTACTTTTTCATTTAAGAAAAAACAATTTTTTACTCTGTTTTCATTATACTTGATATTCATATGGGAGAGAGTTTTCAAATCACAGAGGAAAGGTAGGTATCCAACTCCCACTGAAAGTGAATGAGAGTTGTGGATCTTATTCCTATGAATATCTCCCCCTCAAATGGTGTTTTCATGGTATTTAGACTGGGGTAGATCAGTAGCCCAGGAACACAGGAATGTCACAAGAACTAGACTCTTGGGGGATCTTGATACCATACTTCACAATACTCATTTTCCTAAGGTGACGACCAAAGTAGATAAGAATCAATAGTCATCACAGGATAGGTAAAACGTTCTGTATGTAAAGCAAAGCTATGTCCCACTCTTTCCACTTTTCTGCAAATGAGTTAAATGGTTCAAAAGCTGTGGGTATGAGACAGGGGATGAAGGAGGGCGGGGAGAGGGAGACAGCAGTTCCAGCTTTATTGCCATTGGTGGTCACTTCCTCCTGCAACACTTTACAGCTGGGTGTAAACAAAAAGGGAACAGTTTGATTCATATCCCTGAATAGAAAATATGCTCCCACCTACCATCAAGTACTCTAATACCACTGTGAGACACTCAGATACCCTGGTGATAGAAACGGTATTGCTACCCAGGGTCTTTTGAACCCAAAGCAGTGATAAAAAAAAAAAAAAGGAACAATTAAGTTAAGGCTTGTCAGAAACAAATCAATGGGAATACAGCTTCTCCATCTGATAAGTGATTGATACAAACCAGAGTGCATTTATTAAAACTATTTTGTTACCTGGTTTTAAGCACACACATATATGCAATAGGTTTAGAGTATTTTATACGTATTTACCCGAAGTCTGAGATGGTTTTGAGTGATCACCAGCCAGGCTTCTGGGAACCCTCCTTATGTCCAGCTGATGGGGAGTTTAGGTGTCAACTCCTTGCTCGAAGAAAAGCTTCCTTGGGCTGCTCCAAAGTATATTTTTTTTGCTAATTTAAACAAAGCACATAACTTATAGTGACTTTTAGTGAGTTACAATAGTAACCCCTAGTTGGGTTACCATTTTTTTTTTATTTTAGCAAATTATTTATTATTTGTATTAATGCATTTTTAGTTATAACAATAATAAAACTTATATGTCAGGGGCACTTAAAACTCAGGTTGGCTATTTAAACTTTTTTTAATTGTGTTTATATATTACATATATATATATTATTTTGATTAGCAAAACTGCAATTATACAGCTATTTGGACTTGCCTCTCAGAGCGCTAATGATTATTTCTAGCTGTCATATTTGTTTTTTAGCTAGCAATGCTGGACACACAAAATGGCTGACTGCAGTTATATCAAGTTCTGGGGCCACAGTATTAACATTTTGATTGGAGTTTCTCATGTTTTCCCATTAAAGGGCAAAATAACTTGTGAGCCACCTCCCTTTCCATTCATACAACATATGTGTAACAACTACTGAAATTGCTTTAATGGAAAAGTAGTAGTAGGGAAATATCTAATGTTGTTTCTGTGGCCTCTGAAAGCACTTCAGCTGAAAACAGAGAGAACAGCCAGCACCATTTAATGAGCCAACTCTCCACAGGCCACCAGCAATTGCTTCATGGACCATATACAGCAGTTTGGGAACCACTGACTCAGACAGATAAATTAGATAGATTTTTACTCTATTACCTAGCCACTGCCAACCAGACATTTCTAGGCCTCTAACAATTGGAAAAAAAAGTAGTGAAGAATGAAACCTCCATTCCTTCCCCTCCACCTTTTTCCAGTTTCGAGGTTATTGTAAAAAAAAAAATAATAATAATAATAATAATAAAAAAAATTGCATTTATGCAGGACAGATATTGACCAACAAATAGGAGTCAGTTTTGAAACACTAACAGTAACCTAAAAAGCACATTAATTTTAATTACATTTACCCTCTCCATAGTTTGCCAGCAATACAAATCTTATTGTATGCTTCACAATCCAGCAAAAATTTTCAGTTTATGCAAATTTCATTTATTGTATAGAATCTTCACCTCTAAGTGTCCAAAGGCCTCATTTGTCCCTATGAATTCTTGGCTCACCATAAAAGAGTAAGAGATGGTTCCTTTATATAACATGGCTTCCATTTTATATTTTCTTACCTTACTGCCTGAAAATCCTCCATATCAGAAAAGGATCCCTCCTCCCCCCAGTTTCACCTCACTTTTTACTTTTACCTGCCACTTAGATACGGCAGAGAAAATTATGAGCATCTTACCCCTTTATATAACTTTATATAACTGTCCCCCCCACACACACACTGAAAGTAGGCTCTACTCCCACTAAATTGTTTATTTGTTGGGGCTCTCCAGGGCCCTGCCTTAGTCCTTCCTGGTAAGACTCTTTGTCTCTCTGTCTCTGTAGGTGTCTCCTGCACCCACAGCCATAACACCTGCTGGGTTGGGCATCTGACCTCCTAATCCTGAAGTACCTTTCCCATTCCTGGCCCCTTTAATGTCCCCTACTTCCCTCTTATAGGATTCTATAAAAGCATTGCTGTTGATCAGCTACCCTCACCAAATAGTCCTGTAGGTAAACTTGGACTTCCTACAGTCTCTGCTGATTCTCCAACATTGGTCCCCCCAGAGCATGGACCTACTCTGTTGCTTCTCAGCTCCCCTCTATAGCAGGGGCAACTCTGGCATCCAGCCTGATGGGGGATAACTTCCCTCAGCAGAAAAATCTTGCATCATCTACCCCGCCATTTTCAGTTTCCCTAAGGGGTCCTTCTCTGGCTCAGCCCCTTCATCAAGGTTTAACACTTTCTAACCCCTCCCCCTTTTGATACTTGTCCTGCACACTCTGTCACAGACCGCTTTTTGTCAGGGGTAACAGCAGGGCCGGCTCCAGGCACCAGCGAAGGAAGCAGGTGCTTGGGGTGGCCAATACAAAGGGGTAGCACTCTGTCTGGTATCCGGGCGGCATCTCCGGGTCTTCAGCGGGAATTCGGCGGCGTGTCCCTCAGTCCCTCTGTCCCTCTCTTCCTCTTTGAGCTGCCACTGAATTGCCGCCAATCAGCTGTATTTATTTATTTATTTATTTATTTATTTGCCACTTGGGACAGCAGAAAAGCTGGAGCCGGCCCTGGGTAACAGTCACGTCTGTGTTCTCCACCAATTTTGATGGGGTGCTCTGCTCAGCACCAGATGGCACCTCCTCCTGGCCATTCTGGGAATTAGCTACATAAGGTAAACACCACTGCTCACAATTATACACTGTTTCTCTACCTCTCTCTATCTACAGCCCTTCTCTTGCTTCATGAGCTGCTACTGCCTCTTTGTGACTCAGCCCTCTTGTCAGATCACTATACGTGTTTTCCCCTTCTGAAGTACAAGAGGATTTCTTCAGCCGTCTTAAGCAGTCTTCCCATTCACTGCCTCATTGCCACTTCCTCAGTCTTAGGCAGTCTTCCCACTCACTACCCTATAGTGCCATGTCCAAAGTCACCAGCAGGCCCACCCTCTACTCGGGTTATGGCTCAGGGACCTCTAGTCAGCAACCAAGGTCTGTTCTTTATAGACCTTACTGCCTTTCCTAAGTCCTTTCCTTACTCTCTGGCATCCCCGCCTGGGTTTGCCAGCCACCCAGCTCCCTGAGAGTAACTGCAGGCTACCTGTCTCTGCAGCTTCCAAACACTCCTCCCTTCTCCCAGGCAGTGACTGCAGACTTTCCCAGAAACCCCCTCTGCTTCAAATTTCCTGCTTTATCAATCCAATCCTGCTCATTCCTGCCCAGCTGGGCTCCCTTCCTCAGTCAGGAGATTGCTTATCCACCTGATTTTCCTCAGCTATGTCCTGTCAGTTAATTAGCCCCTTATCAATATGCATTGACCCTTTAACAGCCAGTGCGGAGTGAACACACCATCACAGTACCTCCCAAGTCTTCCCCAGTATGATCACAGTTGGCTTACTCTCTTCTAGCTAGAATGGATATAGTGACTCTGGCATCATGGACTGGAAAGCACATTACCACTACAGTATGTCAGAAGAAGAGATCTTTGTTTTTCCTGATATCAACAGAATTTCACAAAATTACAGATGAAAATGTTGACTTCTTGTTAGGCTTTCAAGCTTCTGGATTGTTTTGGTACAGAAAAAAAAAGTATAAAATAATTTTTAAGATACTTTATTTACTAGAACATCGACAAAGTTGTCCTATTAACACAATTTGCCCCAAAACTTCTTTTATAAAGATGGTGATGTATGTTCTGATAACAAAAGAATTAACTAAAATTTTCCTAACTACAAGATGTACAGAATGATAGACTGAATTCAGGTTTTCTATTATTTTCTATGTCAAAATGCAATTACATTTTGATCTTGTCTTTCAATTGCTACCTTTCCCCCTTTTTTGTCTCTAATGTATTTTAATAGATATTTTTCATAAGCCTGGGGGGTTATTGTTATGGTTTTGCATTTATGCCAATCTTTTAACATTTATTTTCCTTACTGACATTCCTTGACTGTAATTGAAATACAGTTTTAGAAAATAGTACTTCTTTTAAAAACAAGCATGAATATTGCCACGTGCTACTGAAAACTGGCAGACCTCTTCAGTGAGATGGATGTTTAAGTGAATACCATTGTTGGAATACAGTACATGATTCTGCATAAATATTTAGCTAAATGGGACATGTCTAACAACATGACTAGAACAGGGAATTGGTGTTCTGAAAAATGACAACATTTAAAAGTTGACAAATAAGAGGTAGTGTATTTAGTGGTAAAAGCTGCAACAACATGTTTTGTAAAAGCTTCATAGGCACACATTTTCATCAGTTCTGTGCTCCCACACTGATCCACAATGACAGCAAAGCTTCTGGGTTTATGGAAAATAGATCCTGTCAAAGTAACTTGATCTACTTTTTGATGAGAGTACAAGTTTGACTGATAAAGGTAATAGTATTGAATAGTATAGAAATATACTTAAATTTTTCTAAGGTATTTGACTTGGTACAGCATGACATTTTGATTAAAAACCTAAACAAACTATACAATTAAGATGGCACACATTAAATGGATTAAAGTTGGCCAACTAGTAGGTCTCAAAATGTAACTTTAAACTGGGAATCATCATCATTGAGTGGATGTGTTTCTAGATGGGTCCCACAGGGATTGGTCCATGGCCCTGCACTATTTAATATTTTTATTAATGACCTGGAAGAAAACAAAGTTAGCAGATGACACAAAAATATGAGGAGTGATAAATAATGAAGAGGACAGATCACTGATTCTGCACAATCTGGATTGCCTAGTAAGCTAGGTAAAGAAAGCAATATGCATTTTAATACAGCTAAAAATAAATGTATACATCTAGGAATGAAGAGTGTAGACAATACGTACACGTTCGGGGACTTTATCCTGGGAAGCAGTGATTCTGAAAAACATTTGGGGGTTGTGGTGAATTATCAGCTGAACATGAGCTCTGAGTATAGTGATGTGGTCAAAAGGGTAAATGCAATACTTGGATGCATAAACAGATGAATCTTGAGTAGGTGTAGAGAGGTTAGTTTACCTCTGTATTTGGCTCTAGTGTGACAACAACTGGGATATTGTGTCCAGTTCGGGTTTCCACAATTCAAGAAGGGTGTTGATAAATAAGAGCAAGTTCAGAGAAGAACCATCGGAATGATTAAAGGATTAGAAAACATGCCCTATGGTGATTGAACTCCTTGAGTCTATCTATTTAGCTTAACAAAGAAAAGGTTATAGCATCTATAAGTACCTACACAGGGAACAAATATTAATAATGGGCTCTTCAATCTAGCAGAGAAAGATATAACACATCCAAAGGCTGGAAGTTGAAGCATGACAAATTCAGACTGGAAATAAGGCATAAATTTTTATCATGGAGAGTAATTAATCATTGGAACAACCTACTATGGTCAGGGTGGATTCTCCCTCACAGACAATTTTAAATCAAGATTGAATGCTTTTCTAAAAGAGATTCTCTAGGAATTATTTTGGAAAACTTCTAGGGCCTGTGTTATATGGGTGGTCAAAAGATCACAATGGTCCCTTCTGGCCTTGGAATCTATATTCTTTGGAAGTGAATAAGAAGGTATCCACACTAACTACCTTTATTGTGGCAGACGATAATTATTCCCAAAAGAGGAAGAAATGAACATTGCGTTTCTGGAGTTCTTTGAATACAGCTCGTGAATACAGGTCGCTGAAGAAGAGCTCTGTGTAAGCTTGTCTCTTTCATCTTCAGTAGTTGGTTTAATACAAGATATTAACTCACTCACCTTGTAGCTGTAAAACATGTGACATGTGCACTGGAAGATAATGTTCCTACGTGTACAGATGAATTAATACTGGACATCCTAAAATATAATTAAGGACCAAATCCTTAGCTAATGTAAATCAGTGTGCCTCCATTGCCTTAAATGGAGTTATGCCAATTGATACCAGAGGAGGATATGGCCCGAAATCTACAGATATGTTTTAATTCATTTTACATCCATAACAACAATTCAGTACAAGTTAACAAAACAAGATACAAATTTCGCCCTCAGATAGGTGTGTACAGTTGTCATGCAAGTCAATGGGAATTGGGCATAGATGAGTGGGCAGAATTTCACCCTATGATAGATTCATAATACTTATAATACTTGATTCTACTATATTATTGTAATCTAAATTTTTAATTAAATTGGGGCTTTTCCCTCATCCCCACATGCATTAGGGTCTGAAAAGTAAATGAATGGGACGATTCTTGTGAATAAGGTGGGTAGGTTTAGGACCCAAATCTGTTATAAGTAAATTTCATTTGACTGAGGTATGTGTATCTCTTTTAGACACAGTGTTTTAAAAATGGATGGCCAAATCCTCATCTATTGCAAATCAATATGGAAGTCAATGCAGCTAGGGTAGGCTAGGTTAATTTACACTCGCTGAGGTTCAGGCCATGAGTCATTAAAATGTTAAAAACTTAAGTTAAGCCTTTAAATCAATATTCCTGAAGGATACATGAGACAAGTTTATACTTTGAGAACTATATTGTTTCAGTCTGTCTGGGAGCAGAACAAACAAGACATCATAGAATCGATTTTCAGAGAGAATGCAACCTATGAACCCGAACCAGAGGTGAAAGTAAGCTGGTCTGGTCCAGTACGGTTTACCGGTAAGAAAGTCACTGATGGGGACCGGTAAGTCCCCTGACCAGAACATATTTATTTCGGGGAGAGGAAGGGAAACCTTAACACCATAGGAAAATATGTGAAGATACCATACATTTTCAGATCCCCATATATTTTCCATACCTATGAATTTCCTTTGCACATGAATGTAATGAAGTTTTAGAGTACTGTAAGATAAATAACATGCACAATGATATAATCCTTCTAGAGTCCTTTTGCTTTCACAAGCAAAAAATAAGTGTCTCCAGTCTGCTCCTCTAACCAGTCGCTCTTTCATTTTTGACAAAGACTTAATCTTTCTCCCTCTAGTAGGAAGCATTGCAAATTATTTACTACTTTCTTAGAGTTTTTGAGAAGTACACCATTCTGAAATTTAATTATGCAAATACCAATGCATTATTATTAATTATAACACTTGTTTTCGAAATCTCTTTCAAGTGTTGCTGTTGTAGAAGCACTGGAAGGCAGAAAAAAAGTAAAAAGTTAGTTTCATATGATAGGTATTATTTATGCTTTGAGTCATTACTCTTGGAGGTGCGTTTTGACTTTCCTTCAGGCAAAATAATAAAATAACATCATTAATAATAAAATAAATGAATAAGTAATAAAATCTTGCATTTGCACAGTAGCTTTCATCTTCAATGATTCCGAAGTGCTTTACAAACTATGGACCAGATTTACCTGTTGTGGGGAAGGCGGTGAAGTGCTAGCATACCTAGCACCTATGCTAAGTGTCTCATGCCCACCATTGCCATAAGGGATACGTTGGGGGGAGAAGGAAGGGGGTATCAGTGTATGTGTGTGCTCCAACAGCTCTCAACTACAGTATGGTCCGTTGGGGATCCTAGCCATCTGTTGGAAGTTAGAGCAGATTCTAGGGGTCAGGGCCAGAGCAACTGTGGCTTGAGAATCCTATAAATCCAGAAATCCTACAAATGAAGCTGAATGCTTCTTTGTTTAGCAAAGTAAAAGTGGATTGTGGAATTTGTCAGAGGTTCTACTCACCATGAATAAACTATATGTCCCCGCTTTCCTGTGATCTGGAGACCCCTAAGTCAACTGCATATCATCCAAATATTGTTAAATGGCAAGATAGTGTTTTAATTGACCAAGCTAGGACAATCAGGACAGAGCACATAAAAATTTTGGCATTAAAAATTGAAAATCATATCATAGCATGAAATACAGCTTGATTACCGAGAATATTCCCAGGACAAAGAATGGTGGTACCTTGTCAAGGGGAAAAGGGGAAAACTCCCTACTCTCTGAGAAATTCTTCCTTCTGCACTATTAGCAAGCAAATGCACATTTGAACCTGGTCACCACATCTAACGGTCACTATACTTGAAGAATTTTCTGGACTTTCTCATGCCAAAATAATTGGGAAAGACCTCTAGACAGGTCCAAGGTTTGATTCCTGCTTCTCCTTTTCCAGTAGTTCAGAACACACCAGCATAGATAACAAAGGACAAACAGATGGATGTCAGATGATTGTTCCAGGCAGGGTTTAATCGATAGTTCAAATCCTTATAGAGTCCTCTATAGGCCAGGTAAGCCTATCAAAGTAAATAATATACAAAGGGATTCTCTGTTGATCACATATCTACTGGCAGGCTATTCTTCTAAAAGATGGTCTTTTTTCAGAAAATCTCATAGACTTCTGTTTCTAGCTGGACAAGTGCTATTTAGTGACTCATACAACAAAGCTATATGGGCTTAATCCACACCAGGAGGGAAGAATTTATATCATGAGTAAGCCCCACTCATTGATTATCCAGACAAAAACCAAAGACAGTAAACCCATTACAACTCTTAAGTTGAAAGCTTTAGTTTGAGTCTGTTTTCTCCCTGTGGTAATCAGAACCAGGAAATAGGGTATCCTAGCCAAGGCTACCTTCCTACCAAAACCTGTCAAGTCAATAGGATGTAAATGTTTTATTAAACCAATTAGCCTTAATAGACAATTCTGCTTGCAGTATCAGAAAATTAGCTGAGAAATAGCATGTCTGCTAGCTTTATATCCGCCAGCAGGGGTGCAAGAGGAAGGGTGGCATGGTATGGTGTATTACCACCCTTACATCTACACTGCTGCTGGCAGCGGCACTGAGGTGCTGGGGCTATGAACTGCCAAGCCTAGAGGTACCAGGGCTCAGCCCCTGCAACCACCAGCACAAGTTAAGCATTGTTTACTAGAAGACATATGACCTGGGTGGGTTGGGAAAAGCTCAGCCCAAGGAGCAAAAAGCAGGCTGTTTTCCCCTAATTCTGAGTATTTTGCAGCAGTCCAGCAGAGGAGGATCAAGAGTCTGTGTGGGTTCCTACTGGAGAGTTCTTCAAGTAAGAGGAGAGAAGATATTAGTGCAGTGCTTTTGATTTAACAGATAGGGTAGAATTGATGACCAAAGACTCAACTGAAGCCTGGTCTAACTGCTGCTTAAGTCAATGTAAGTTACGTTGCTCAGGGGTGTGAAAAAGTGACATAGTTTACATTACCTAACGTGGCATCCACACCGTGCTATGTTGAGGTGAGATGTTCTCCCACCAACTTAGCTTCCGCCTGCTGGGAAGGTGGAGTACTGAAGTCAAAGGGAGAGTGCACTGCTATCAACTTATCATGTCTTCACTGGACCTGCAGCATCAATCGCAGCAGTGCCGATTTAGTGTGCCAGTGTAGACAAGCCATGAGACTCAGTGAACTCAGCCTAAGCTTTTGGAACTCTGAGTAACTTCTCTCTGTGTTTCTTTGGGGACTGACCAGTTTAGATTTAAATTTGTTTTTTTTGTGTATATTGAAGAATTTTCTGGACTTTCTCATGCCAAAATAATTGGGAAAGACCTCTAGACAGGTCCATGGTTTTATTCCTGCTTCTCCTTTTCCAGTAGTTCAGAACACACCAGCATAGATAACAAAGGACAAACAGATGGATGTCAGATGATTGTTCCAGGCAGGGAACATAACTGTGAAGACAAGATATGTGGATTATGAAGTAGACTTGTTATTTAATAGAAATGAAGCTATTATTATAAAATTGTATAAAGTTGGTACTTAAAAATAAGTTTATTCCTTTTGTTCTTTTTGGACTGGATTGTGGGGAACTGACTTTAGGCAATCCTTGCTGGAATTCCTCAGTGACTGAATTCTGGGTCTCCATGTGCTTTTCTATTGAAGTTGTGTTTGAAGAAGTAGGAAAAGTATGGTGAAGTAAACTCTAGCCCAACTAAAGATTACATATGCACGCACACACACACACACACGGTGAGGTGTAATACAAACTCCTTATCAGAAGACTGCATTATTTACAAGTCTCAGTTTTTACAGAAAATATTTTCACATTTTTTATATGGCTTAATATTTTTGTTTATTGGGACAGCTTATTGAATCCCTGTGCCTTTGCAGACAGACTGCTTTAGTGCTGCAAGTCCAAATGTACAGATCTCAGATGGAAGGAAAAATTGAGACTCCCATTTTAGAAACTCAAAACTGTTCTGAAATAGCAAACCCAATAATCATGAGATTATTTACAAAAGCTAGCTCATGACTACTCCCATCTGATGAAAATTCTGCTTTGCACCCCAAAGGCCTGCATATAGGTGAACATTTACTCACCCAACTAGTCCCAAAATCTCAGGAACCACTAAAGGCTATTTGCAGCCAAAGTTGTTCAGTCCACGAGCAAATATTACACTGGTCTGAGGTGCAAAAGAGGTAACTTTAGAGAGAAAACAAAAACAAACAACCTTTGTTGTGGCTTCCTAAAACAAACAAACAAACAAACAAACAAACAAACAAAAAAGGTGTCTGTTTGAAAGATGGCTTTAGAGGTTTGAAATGCTAAACTGTAGAGAAGAGAGATGAGTGGGCAGTAGAGCTGCTTGGGGGAAAAGGGACATTTTCCATCACATTTTACAATTTTTCAACCAGAGATCACATGTATGACAATATCAACAACAAGTGGCCTCATCCCAAGCACCCTCTCATGACCTCCAGGCAGCCCCTAACCTCAGTTACCTCAAACTCAAAAAGAGGCTTTTACAAATCAAGTAACAACCATAATTACATTATAAGATCAAGTCATTTCAGCCTTCTCCCAGTCAGCCTCTAACAAGGCAGGCCTTTTATATTTCACAATGAAGAGTCCTAGTTTATAAGGGTGTCTGTCATTGTTTCACCTATGCAAGTAACACCTTTTGGGGTCATTTTCTCTTGTAAATACGTTTTCAAAATAGCACCAGGATATGCTTTAGTTTGACATTTTAGAACAGTTCTCTGTAATCCCATGTTGATATTTCAGGTGCAGCTGAACCTGGATCCATGCCCATTTTGAAGGTATTAAAAATCAAAAATATTAAACCATATAAAATAGGCTAAAATACATTCTCTGAAGTGTCCTAAGCGCTGTACTATTCACTCACCCCTCTGCCCTACAATTAAATTGTAGCATTTCAAGCCTCCTTAGGGTTTGGTTTGTTAACTTAAAGGTCAAAAGTAAACAAATCTCTCCCCAGCTTTAAATTGAGCACAGTCTCTCCTCTTCTGGTCTAGTCAGGGTCCTTCCAGCTCTTAACAGGCTTATTCCCAACCCTTCCTACTGGAACAATTCCCCTTGTCCCAGGGTCTTCCCTGCACAAATCTCACTCTAGACTTCCACTTCTCTCTGGGGTTTCCTGCTGCCTTTATAGGATAAACAACTCTATGCCCAGCTGGTTCTAAGGAAACCCCACCCCTCATCCCAGGTGTGGCAGGCAGGGCTAATTGAATGGGGCTCGCCAACCACTAGGCCACCTTTATGCCAAAGGTGCATAATAAATTAAATGAAATCACATTGCTGCGCTGTGTATGTGGAATAAATGTATATGCATATGTGTATTCAGGTAAATAATAGTAGTGGTTATATGGCAGTTTGGCCCTAAAACTGTGCAATAGCCAATGCTGAGATTCTGTGCATTGTATGCCACCTCTACTGTGAGTGAGTTAGCTGTTATGTTAATAAAAATATCCAAGGTTCATGCTGTGGTAAATTTATGATGAAGTAATAAGTGAGAGCACTTAGATAAATTAGCATAATTGTGGATGGGAATGATTCCAAACCAAACTTCAAAGTGCAGCACACTTCCGTGCTTACAATAGATTGACAAAAAAGGGACACATTTTTTATGACATTTGTAGTAAAAAATGTGCCCCTTTTTATTAAAAAAACTTCAAAACCAGCTCCAGTTGCTCTAACAATTTCCTCTGCCTTGCCCTTTCCCTTCGGCCATCCAGCTTGATACATATTATTAAAGAAGAAATAGAGAAAGTAAGTTTTTTTCCCCGACTTCCCCAAGCACTAAATACATTCCTCCTTCCTGCATACCCAGCATGAAGCCCTCGGTGCCTCCTGGCAGTAGCTCTTCAAATACACATTAGGCTGGCAGCTCAGCTCCTCCGAGTCACAGGCTCAGGTAACCCTTGCAATGGATTTTGTTTTCTCCATGGAAGAGTAAAATTAGGGTATAAAAGGAAAAGGAAAATTATCCCTGTATCCTGTGAAGCAGCCATAATACTATGACAAAAGGCTCACCCTTCAAAATGGGCATGGATTCAGGTTCAGGTGTATCTGTAATATCACTATGGGATTACAGAGAACTGTTCCAAAAAGTCAAACTAGAGTATATATTGATGCCATTTAAAAACTTATTTACATGAAAAAATTACTCCAAACGATATGTTATATGCATATGGGAAATATGACAGACATCCTTATAAGCTCTTCATTGTGAAGTGTAAAAACCTGCCTTGTTTGGTAGAAGCTGACTGTGGAAGATAAGGCTGAAGTGGCTAGACATTGATACCCTGCCAATTGTATTCCCCAGTGGGTGGTTCAAATGCAAAAATACAGCAGCTGCTGAAAATATGTGAATATATTTTTCAAGATAATGTGGAAACTTTTACAGATTTTAAGATCCAACTGGTACTGCATGGTAACCCAAATTTTAAAGGACCAACAAGCACATCTTTGCTTGCAGCCCACTAGCAAGACTGAGTTACAGGTACGAAGATTGTTGTACATAAGGGGTGTGATTTTGATCTCACTTATACTAGTGTATATTAAAAGTAAGCCCACTGAAGCCCATGGAAGTACAATGCTGTAAAACCTCTACCAGTGAAAACAGAACGGGGTTCACTAATTCAAATGTGAATGAGCTAAGTTCACTGACCCTGACTCTTTACATCACTGTAACTGAGATCATAGAGAGTAACTCAGTTAATCAGATCAGAATCTGTCCCATTTTCTGTAGAAAACAGATTAAGGAAGCAAAAAATTGTGGAGACTTTAACATTATGATCAAGCTGGTATTCTGAATCAGTCTCTACCAACCTGTGCCTGAAAAACATGGCTGATGCTTTGACAGGGAGATAATATTAAACCCTTAACATCAAGATGGGCTTGTATAGGTACAACAGACTTGTTTTGCATCCACACCTTGCATTTGGCGGTAGATTATCAACCAATTATTACAGAAGACAGCATAGACAATATGATGATCACTGAAATGCAGAACATTTGATTAATTTAGAGATTTTTTAAACGCTTCCAATAATTTGGTCTTCAAGAAAACTTGGAGACATTAATTTTTCAAGGATGACATAACTTTGTGTATACGAGATTGACAAAAGAAGGCTACACACAGGTATAGACAAAATGTTAGGTCACCATCAAAGCTCCAGGTTACGAGATGGCTTTGCAGAAGCTAGACAACAGTTGACACTTGAAGTAGTTCTGAAGCACTGTGTCCAACCCACATGTAGAATTAGTTTAATAATGAAAAGTCTAAGGGCTTGTCTACACTGCCACTTTACAGCACTGCAACTTTCTTGCTTGGAGTGTGAAAAAACACACACCTGAGCACTACAAGTTTCAGTACTGTAAAGTGGCAGTGTAGACAGTAGCTGTACTCCCAGCGCTGGTAGCTATTCCCCTCATGGGGGTGGGTTTGTTTACAGTGCTGGTGCTGCGACTACACAACCTCGGCAATGCTTTAACGTGGCTAGTGAAGACATAACCTAAGTGTTGGTTTTTTTCCATGCTCAGTGACAGCATAGAGGAGCCTGTCCTGCTAGTGAAGGCAGGGGGCTGGACTCGATGACCTTCAAGGTCCCTTCCAGTTCTAGGAGATGGGGTATCTCCATTAAAAAAAAAAAAAGCCAGTTACACTTACCTCATGATTTTTGTCATCATCAGAAGAGAATTATTCATTGATAGACATAGATGCCTTTGTCTTACTTTAGGGTGTGAAGAAATTTCACACTTTACTGCATGGTCGACATTTTGCATTTTTAATTGACTAATTTCCACACTTATTAGGAGATACAATGGTGTGACTGCCTTTAACATTAATGTTGATGGATTGTTCAGCCTACCGTGAAAAGAGTGGGTAATGAATAGACCAAGTCAAATATTTTTATATATCCCAACTGGATTTTTTAGCTGTACCCAGGCCAATGATTAAAAAAGAAACCTGAAAGAATCTTGACTTTGCCAGCGCTTATGAACTAGTAATGTCTGGGTGGACCTCTGAACACAGACAGGTGGCGGCTTCCTGTCATCATAGACATGAGTTAACTACCTACCTGTATTGTTTCCTATGATGAATGATGTTAGTTGTATACAAAACATTACAATCACAAGTGTGATACCAGCTGCTTGAAAATCATGCAGACAAAATAGGAATGAAAACAATGTTCAAGAGCTGTATCCAGTGGCCATGCTTTGATCAGCAGATTGAACAGACAATAAAGCATTGTCTTGGCTAGATGTGCTCTGAGACTATCCCAAAGGTGGGAAATGCCTAAATCATATGTACATTGTTGTACCCATGTTTAAATCTACATGTAGAGAAATTGAGAGAGATTGTTATTGTTACTACTTCTTTAATTACCTGGGTAACAGTTCTGATACTACAGTGATGGGACACCTGAGCAGAGTACCTTGCATAGACAGATAATACTAATGACAATTCCCCTTTTTATTACTGTTTCCTAACAAGTTAACATTTGGAATTGTTCTAGTACTACTGATAGTGTAAAATAAAGCAAAATGGGATTGAGGGAAAGTTATTATTAAGAATAAAATCAACTGTAGTGCAAACTACTTTAAGACCTAGAGAGTTAGCCGAAACGTTAATGAAGCCATCTAGTGGTGCTGTTGTGGTGTTCAATCTGTGATAAAGACCATGTTTACACAGAAATGATACGTGTCATTCTATTTTGTTTGTTCTAAGTGCAGTGATTTAATTATAGAGAATTGAAATGCATCCACATCACTTTATGTAGGCTTAAGGTACTTCCCTTATTAATCATTGTGTCTACGTAGCTCTGCACTCATTCAAATTAACCACTCTGCATTCTGGATAAATATCCCATGCTGCAATGTTCTCCCACTCAGGTCTGTGCTTGGTAATTTGTCTCACAGTGCATTGTGGTATGTCTTCTGATTCAGGTGTGAAGTAATACAGTGAGGGGTACTAATTGGAGTGGGTCCACACAAAACTTAAAGTGAACAAACTCATTGCAAAATGGAGTTACTCCAGTTCCAAGGAGTATTACAGTGATCTAAAATGTTTGGTTTAAAAATAGGTCGTGTGTGGACACAAGACACATTAAGGCAAACAAACTATAGTTACTCTGAGGTAACAAGTCCCAGTAAATGATTGAGATGTGTGCATCTCTTTGCTGAATCTCTGTTTCACCATGTTAAATTTTGCTCTGAGGAAGACCAAAATATATGCACCTGCAAAAGAAATTAAATAAATATGGAACCTGACTGAAACAAGCTGTGGTTTGGGGGGGTGGGTTTGTTTGTTTTTGTTTTTACTTTCATTCATTGCTAATGGTGCCCCTGGCAATGGTAAGTGCAGAACTGTGAAATGCCAGATGCTTTGTCCACTTAATGAACTAACAACCTGCAACTTTTTAAAAATGAAGCTGTTTGAGTTTTGCATAATTTATTTCAAGCCATTAATTTATATTCTGATTTTGCAAGCTTTGTACTTAAAAATCACTAAATATATATCTTATTTCTTGAAAACTTGTTTAGTGTTGCTTGCAGTATTATGACAGATCAAAATTGTATTCTAATTTTAAATATATGATATATATTTCTGGAATATTTCCCAGAATATACATCTGCTACTTTGACTTACAAGTCAGAGAAAGAGGCAGAATTTGGTTGCAGTGAAAATGATTTTTACAAAATCCTCTTTTTTTAATCTATGTGCCATATATTAGCTGATGATCCATCTGGAAAGTTGTGTATGCCAAATACTTGATGTGCAAAATATCAAAGAGTATTTTCTCTGAGTGATAATTTATTTTTCTCCATTCTCTGCACTGTCCATCATATAACAGTAGTAATTTATCTCATACTAACCTTAATTCTGCAAATGCAAAGTTAAGGTTGCACATGTAACTTTTACATGTCTTTTCTAGACTTTTGAGGACTTAACTCTGCAACCATAATAGTCTCTTAACATAGCTTCTTAGATAAAAATACTAGGTTTTTCTTAGCTTTACAACTTTAATGCTCTCAACATTGTTTTCTTGGAGGAATATATATAATTAGTAATAGGTAAAATTTATTCTTCTCATTCGTTTTATTCTTAAAAATGGTCAGATCAATTTTGCTCATACTTTACAAGAAAGAAAGATTCACCTACGACAAAAACAAAGTTTGGAGTATTTTAGCGCCGATGGCAAAAGTTTCAGAAAGCTCAAAGTAACTGAAAACAGATTAAAATAGAAACTGTTCTGCGTCTTAAGTGTAGTGAAATAATACAGTGAGAAATGTCATGAACAGAGTCATTCCTATACAAAGCTAAAGATACTGGCAGAATCTGAGCAGTCTTTTCCATTAACTTGGTTGGAGCATCAGCATACAAATCTGAATCTCGTCTAATGTCAGTAGGTGTAAGGTCTTGTTCATAGAAAATTCATTGCTTCGCCTGTTGAATTTTAATGGAAAGTAGTTGAAATAATTGTTCGCTTCCAATGGTCTTATAGTTTGCTTTTCTTGATGCATATTTCTTATCCCATAGATGCAAAAAAAAAAAAAATCATGAGTACATGCAGTAGGTCTCATAAGCATGGTTATTCTGACAACTGTTACAATGAGACTCTTCCCCAAGCAGAGCTTTCAATTGCCTAGACTGGCAGAAAAGCCAAAGAATCCATGAAGTGCACCAGGGACATAGGCTGGCAATAACTATTTTATGCACTGAGATACTAATGTGATGAGTGGCAGTATAAAACGCTAAAATGGATTGTTAATCTTGCCCAGTGCATCTCTGCAGCATGACAGATGTGATATATATTGATAAATCTGGATCTTATCACTCCAGGAACTGGTACAAAAATGCTGAAGATGGACTCTAGATTTGTAGTGAGAACGTCTCCTGGTGACATTGTCTCCATGCACTGGCTACTTTGATGTAATCACCAAGTACTATTAACATGGATTTATATAAAAATCCTGCACTTCCTCTTGCTATTCAATTGGTCCATCTGTGAACCCTGGAAAGTTCAGAAAAGGACTAAAAAGCTATAGAATGATGAGGCAGCAAAATGCTTGGACTTTGTGCCCTTTCGCATACCATCAGCAAAAATAACTTAAGGTCTAATCCTTCACATTATAGTTAATGGCAACACCCTCATACCCTTTGTATTTGGCTTGGGTTGCAACCACTACTGGAATCCTGTGTCCAGTTCTGGTCTCTACCCTTCAAAAAGAGGGTTGAAAAATTGGAGAGAGTTCAGAGAAGAGCCATAACAATGATTAAAACATTGGAAAACTTGCCTCATAGCGTTTGAGATCCTTGAGTTTGTCAAAGAGGAGGTCACCGCACCTACACAGAGAACAGAAATTTGGAAAGAGAGGGCTCTTCAATCTAGCAGTATAACAAAATCCAATGGCTGAAATGCAAGCTAGACACATATATCTAGTAAAAAGGCACAGAATTGTGACAGTGAGAGTAATGAACCACTGGAACAATTTTCTTATGTTTGTGGTCGATTCGCCACCATTTGGAGATTTTAAAATCACAATTGGGGTTTCTTTTTTTTTTTTTTAAGACCTGCTCTAGTTCAACCATAGCTATTGCACTTGAAGCAAGAAAAATTTCAGGAAAGTCTTATGGTCTATGTCATGTAGGAAGTGTAACAGATGATCACAATTGTCCTTTCCTTCTGGCTTTAAAATCTATTAATCTATTCACCTCAATGGCTGCAGTGAGACCTCTAATGGCCCAACTTGGCCCAAGATACGCACCCAAACACCTTTTAGTTTCAGTAGGTGTGCTGGATGCATATCAGAAGGCAGGCTCATCCCCTAAAAATGTGCATTTTCATTGTTTGTTTCTTACTCAGCATGAATGTCCCCAGCAACTTCCACATGATACGGCATTGAGAGTACTATACCTTTAATCAAATAAATGTGCCATGCAGTCCAAGAATAAATATTAGGGTTTTTTTTCCTATCCTCTCTTCAATGTTTGCTTTTCTGTCTCTGGGTCAAAACTACCATAAACAAGTAAAGGGTTTAATAGGTGAGGGATCAATCTAAAATGTTAAAGAGGCAAAGCATAATTAACCTGCGGAACTCAAAGTGGAAGCCTTAGCCTGTTAATAGGACAGCTCCCCTATTGTCTCAGATTTATGGAAAGAAAGAGAAGATACAAGGGATGCGGTTTAACTAAGCTGCAACTTTATTAATTTACTTCAGCTGGAAAATATCAACTAATAATTCATTCAATGCACATCATCATTCCTTCCTTAATTGTTTCCACCTGGTGGAGGGTGGCCATCAGCTCCCACCCCTCCACACTTGGTGCTAGCCCATGGCTAAGACCCTAACACCCTCTCCTCATCTGAGTGTTAAGGGACTGCCTTCAACCACTACCAGACTCTAGGAGTCCCAACCCATTCCCCAGATTCTTTAGAGGATGCTGTCCCCTAAGTACACTGGTATATTAGGGACCAGTCCCCCCATGGAATGAGTACCTACAGTGGACACCTGGCACTTACTAAATTGCAACAATTTGATTTGTACCTCGTGACCTACTCACCAGATCCCTAGCCTGCTGTGGGAGAGGCAAAAAAAACCACCCCACCCTGTCTGGCAGTCAGGAAAAATGTCTTCCCAGTCCCCATAAAGGTGACTAGTGCAGTCAAAAAACAAAACAACAACAAAAAACAGGCCTTTACTAATTGGGAGGATGAAAGCTGCTAATTGCATGAGTGGGGGCACACTCTGGATGGACAAGTTCTCTATAACCCTCCCCATGTGTGCAGGAGCCATTACCTGAGTCCTACTGGCCAACCCATGAATACAGGGGATGCCTTTCACCCCACTTAAAGGAGCCACTATGCTTTTTTCCTTCCAGTCCAGAAAAAGTCCCCCTATCTTGAGGTTGTGGGGTTGCATTTGGAGATTGAGTGCAACCTGAAACTCATTCAGAACTTGCTAGAATACAACCCTTGTTATGTTAGCTCTAGAATGTTTCAGTAATTTAATAAAGTTTACAGACATTCATGGTTTTGGGTTTTTTTTTTTGGTTTTGTATTTTCTGACACAAGTTTCAGACATCCTATAAATTCTGTCAGTGCAGCATTTGAAAGAGAACATTATAGCCTGCACTACAACTACCGGAGGCCTCATGGAAGTTGTAACGCTGTTCAGAAATGTTAATTTCAATATGAGTGTTTATGTACAGCCTTAATTCTAGCTTAGATTTCCCCCACAGGATATATAATGCTGACCTCTGTGTCTGCACCTTGAAATTCTGGTCCCCAC
The DNA here is from genome assembly GCF_027887155.1 of Malaclemys terrapin pileata. NCBI lineage: Eukaryota > Metazoa > Chordata > Testudines > Emydidae > Malaclemys > Malaclemys terrapin. The sequence continues at coordinate 56,761,359 of NC_071509.1, forward strand.
AGAGTAATGAGAATATAGAAGACCTAGAGAAACTACAATGAAAGGAAACCATAGTGACTCAAAGGCTGGAGGATAAATCTTACAAGGAGAGACTGAGGAAACAAAATTTATATAATTTAGAATGGTGAAGACTTGGGGGATATCTTTTCTTTCTGACAGTCTACAAATGTCTTCAAAGTGATAGCATATGTGATAAAAGGGAATCATTCACAGCCTCAAGATATGATATGCCAAGAAGCAATGGCCTGAAGCTAAGAAAAGAAAAGTTTAGACTAAATATTATTAGGAAAAAAGTTATTGAGCAAGAGCAACTGGATGATGGAATACCCTGAAGTACAAAGGGAAGTTGTGGCACCCTCACGATGCATATTCAACAACAGATTAGATCAGGGGTAGGCAACCTATGGCACGTGTGCTGAAGGCTGATTTTCAGTGGTACTCACACTGCCCGGGTCCTGGCCAGCAGCCCGGGGGGATCTGCATTTTAATTTAATTTTAAATGAAGCTTCTTAAACATTTTTTAAAAACTTATTTACTTTACATACAACAATAGTTTAGTTATATATTATAGACTTATAGAAAGAGACCCTCTAAAAATGTTAAAATGTATTACTGGCACGCGAAACCTTAAATTAGAGTGAATAAATGAAGACTTGGCACACCACTTCTGAAAGGTTGCCGACCCCTGGATTAGATGAGACATTAGTATGTACGATATAGTCTTGAAAAATACAAGGGTCAGACTAAATGAAACCACTGTTCATTTTGGCCATGCTGTATTAGTCTTTGGCTGAAAAAATGTTATTCATGCACACATGCACACTTCAGAAAATACATCTTTGTTTAAGTTGAAGAAAAGTAAAAACCCACATTATGCAATACAATATAAACCATATTAGCATTTTAATACATTAATAACTTAATTGCTCTCCCTGATTCTTAGTTATAATGATAAAGCATCAGGGCTGGCTCCAGGCACCAGCCCAGCAAGCAGGTGCTTGGGGCGGCCAAACGGAAGGGACGGCATGTCGGGCTGTTCGGTGGCGGGTCCCTCTCAGAGGGAAGTACCTGCCGCCGAATTCCCATCGAAGAAGAAGCGGCAAGGCGATCGCGGCTTTTTTTTTTTTTCCCCGCCGCTTGGGGCGGCAAAAACCCTGGAGCCGGTCCTGTAAAGCAATCATACAGCAACAGTGTATGGGTAAGAAATAATACAAATGTGAGTTCTTCCATTTTGTAGCAGTTGGTTAGAGTGATAGAGAGAAAAAAGCTTCAGTTAAAGACCAAAAGTAAATATTAGAACATACATGAAGATAAAATGCCTCTGACATAGGTAACTTACTTTTTCAAGAAATAACATAGAAGCAGACAAGCTGGTAAGTCAATTATATTGTAACTACATGCTTACTGTCCCAGAAGTATGACTAAGAATAGAGTGAACCCAGATACTAAATTATTCTGATCCCTAGAAATGCTACGGTACCTTCAAGTCAGGTTTGAATTCCTGTGGCTGGATAGTTTAGGAAAGCTTTCATTTCCTCTGCACCTGTTGTACATGTGAGATGGATACCTAAAAGTCTTCATCGTTGGAGATTTTAAAGAGCAAGTTAGACAAACACCTGTCAAGGATGGTCTAGATAATACTTAGTCGTGCCATGAATGCAGGGGACTGGACTAGATGACCTCTAGAGGTCCCTTCCAGTCCTATGATTCTATGATCTACAGATCAGTAACTTATGAAAAGAAGATACCTCAAATTACAGAATGGTTAAAGGCCACATTGCAATATCCTTACTCATGTACCTCACATAGTACCTTAAATCAATATGTTCTCATTCAGTCACGAAGAATACTTGTGGAGTAAGGCACTATTGATAGTAAGGACATCACAATCTGACTCTCAAGCAGTTATAACTGCAGGTACACTATCACAGACTGAGTATTTCAAGTCTGATGATATGCTGTTCTCATGGGACCTGATTCAGCAACATACTTAAGCACCTGTGTAAATCCATCCTAAATCAGCAACATTATAAGCTTAAAGTTTAGCACTGTCCTAAACAGGGATGCTTTCCTGAATGGGGGTCATAATGAGATAATTAAACAAGAAGAAGTAAACCCTGTTCTTATGACAATCACTTTAACAAGAAAAGAAAAAAATTACTCACTTGGGTAATAAATTTTTGGGTAATAACATAGGCTGTAAAAGTCCCATCTATTTCCAAAGGAAGAGAAGATGCCTCGAGTGTATCTCCCCTTGTTAGGGGCTATAAGAGGAGAATCTGCCACCTTTATGGTATAACTACATGTCGTAGGCAGTACAGCCCCTTTGGGATGCACATGTGAGCTGTAGCAATCATGGTAATTCCATATCCCATCATTCATAATGAAGGGAGGCACCATTGGCCTTGGTAATAGAATTCAGAGAAGTTACCTCAGGAGCGCAAGAGAAAGAGGCAGGACAATATGGTGAAACTTTCATCGCCAGTTCTGTGCTCTACCTCTTCTGTAGATAACAGGTGGCTTTATCCTCCAAGGACTGTCAATCCAGCACCTTTTGTTAACACTAGAAAGAATCACAAATTAATGCTCCATTTATACCTCTGAGTTTCATCATTCTAACACAAGAGTTCTTGACAGTTATTTTTATCTACATTCTGTTGTTTTTCTTATTGCTTAATACTTTAAAAGATTCCAAAAACTATAACCTTATGCGCCGTACAATACAAGCAATAATTATTCACCCTTAAAAATGGGATATTTAAATCAGATCCCCTTTAGCCCAGTAATATTTAACAAAGTTCTAGCCAAACAAACCATCTGGGAGAGGAGTTTTTTTATGTAAAGATCTTTACGTCCATGTAGCAGTCCTACATCAACCTGTTACTTTAACTATAAATCTGGTCTGTGTCCTTCAGTATCCATTGTATTTATTCATAGTCCTTATTATGGGAGCACGCATGGACAACCCTCAATATTAATATAAGCAGTGACAAATAAATATTCATGAAACTCACCATTAACTACTTAAAAAATAATGTTCAATTAAGAACTTGACATCTGCCCTGCAAAAATAATTTTATTACCATATGAAAATGACCTCCAGCTTTAAACAGACTTCTTCCAACTTTGGTATTAAAATGTGAGACCTAATCCTCTTCCACATAATACCTAATTAAAACTGCTGTATTATCAATGTGTTACAGATATGAAACAGAAAGTCTTATGTGACCTACTTAGGAGGAAGCTTCTATTAAAAAAAACCCTCTGCTTTATTTAAAGGGTCCATACCATCTTTACTCAAACAAAAAAATCCATTTTAATACATTTTCAAATAAACTTTATGGCTAGGATCATTAAGGAAATAATTAAACTATAATGTAAGCCTAAACATGAAAACTAACTAATACACCTTCTTTTCACTTTGCTCCCCTTCAATAATTTCTTCCAGAATCATGCATTAAAGAATCTTCATTAGTGGCTGATTTGCCTTGGTGTTTTTTCCTATCTTTTTGTATTTGTGCTTGCAAAGCAGCATTCTCTCTGTACTTATGCAGATTTTGCCTTTGCCATTGAGTGCACCATTTGTTTGTTTATTTTCCTCCTTGCAGCTCCTCATTCATGCCAGACAATTCCCATAATTGTACTGAAACTACATGGTACAAAATTAAAAACACACTAACATACTTAGAGCTGCTCTCCTTCTCCACTATCTATACCCCGTCTGCTGATGCTGTCCTATGAACATTTGTCAGGTTGGATGCTGTGATCACTGTTCATCAGGGGATTATGATAATGGAGGTAAGTGGGCGCTGTAAGAAGGAACATGGGCAAGTCCTCCCTCCCCCAAAATTCTTGACAATGTCTTTTCAAGCAAGCAATTAGAATTCTGTATAGTTTGTTGCACTGAGCAATCCCTTCACACTTTTTTGAGCTAGTGGTGTGACCCAGGACAGGAAGCCGGGAGCTCTTGAATGCTAATCCCAGCTCCCACACCAATTTCCTATATAACCTTGGAGAAATCATTGAACATGTTTGCCTCAGTTACCCCATCTGTAAGTAGGGTTAATCATACTTATTCGCAGATTTCTAAGGAATGCTGTGCAGATTAATTATTGAAATTGAAATCATCTGTGTGACAATACACCTCATATTCTTCATAGAGATATGGTTATGATTATAGCATAACTATGATGCATTTTATGCAAGATAGGTCATATAAGATATCATTGAAAAGGTTTACTAAACATGATTGTCCTATTTGTATTCATGTATCAATTTGGTATCTGAAGTTAGGAATATTGTCTATGTACCTATTACAAAATGCAATCAGTCTAGGTGGCTGGCTGGGGAGGAACATTGGGGAGAACAATAGGTCTTAGAAGAAGCTAATCTCCCACCAGGGAGCCTTCCTGAGGATGCTACAAACAGCCCCCGAGTTATGGCTGCTGTGACCCTCCAGGAACATGTGACCAAGTCACTGGTACTGGACTCCATCTTGGAATACCAGTGTTTTTCCACTGAAAGGCTGGGAACTAAGCCTGGAGACAAAGAGTTCCCACCATATGCAAAAGCTATTTAAGACAGCAGGGGAGTGACATCATCATGGTGCTTCACTGACCCCCCACCCAAAGAGACTCCTGAAAACATCTCAAGAACAAGGACTGAACTGGGGGAAGGATTGAACCCAGGCTAGAAGACTTTCTGGCCTATGAAAGGAATACCTGGGGTTTTAAGCTACAAGGAAATGCAGTTTGCCTTTTAAGAAGCTCTGCAACCAGCTTAAATCATCATTTAGGTTGAGAATTTGCTATTCATATCCAATATCTTTAGTATATTACGCTTAGATTGCATTTGTGTTCATTTGAGAGGTGATCTGTTTGCTATCCCTTATAATCACTTAAAATCTATCTTTTGTAGTTAATACACTTTTTTGTTTGTTTGTTTTCTTTAAAACCAGTGTGTGGAAATCATACTTGGGGCAGAAAACTGTTGCATATCTCTCTCCACATTGAGGGAGAGGCTGAATTTTATGAGCTTACACTGTACAGTTCTTTGTGCAGCGTAAGACAGTATAATTTTGGGTTTACCATTTTTGTCATAACTATAAAGGGAAGGGTAACTGCTGTCCTGTGTACAGTACTATAAAATCCCTCCTGGCCAGAGACTCCAAAATCCTTTTCCCTGTAAAGGGTTAAGAAGCTCAGGTAACCTGGCTGGCATCTAACCCAAAGGATCAATAAGGGGACAAGATACTTTCAAATCTTGGGGGGGGGGGAAGGCTTTTGTTTGTGCTCTTTGTTTGGGAGTGCGTTCGCTCTTGGAACTGAGAGGGACCAGACATCAATCCAGGTTCTCCACATCTTTCTAAACAAGTCTCTCCTATTTCAAACTTGTAAGTAAATAGCCAGGCAAGGCGTCTTAGTTTTACTTTGTTTTCTCAACTTGTAAATGTACCTTTTACTAGAGTGTTTATCTTTGTTTGCTGTACTTTGAACCTAAGACTAGAGGGGAGTCCTCTGAGCTCTTTAAGTTTGATTACCCTGTAAAGTTATTTTCCATACTGATTTTACAGAGATGATTTTTACTTTTTCTTTCATTAAAAACCTTCTTTTTAAGAACCTGATTGATTTTTTCCTTGTTTTAGATCCAAGGGGGTTGGATCTGTATTCACCAGGAGTTGGTGGGAGAAAGAAGGGGGGATGGTTAATTTCTCCTTGTTTTAAGATCCCAGGGGGGTTGGAACTGTATCCACCAGGAGTTGGTGGGAGGAAGGAGGGGAATGGTTAATTTCTCCTTGTTTTAAGATCCAAGGGGTTTGGATCTGTATTCACCAGGGAATTGGTGAAAGGTTTCTCAAGGCTTCCCAGGGAAGGGAAGCCTTGGGATGGTGGCAGCGGACCAGAGCTAAGCTGGTAGTTAAACTTAGAAGTTTTCGTGCAGGCCCCTACATTTTGTATCCTAAAGTTCAAAGTGGGGATACAGCCTTGACACCTCCCAAGGAGGTGTACACTGAGAAGCTGGTAAGTGCCCTAGTTGTATAGCATTCCCATGCAGGAGCTGCTCAGAAAGCTGTTTGCATGTTACTACAGCTGGGTGTGTCCCTACTTGTGTGCTGGTCAAAGTGTGAGACTGGGAGCGTGTCTGCAGCTTGTCTCAGCATTACAGGGTGAGTGGGAGCACAGGCTGGTGGGTCGGGAGGCTCAGTGGTACCCCAGTTCTAGGCAGCACCCCAGGGGGAACCCATCACAAGTTGGACTACTGAAAGTAAGCCCTGCTCTTTTAAAAAAAAAAAAAAAGTCTCACATTCTTGGTCAAATCTATGTGATCTGCCATCCAATGAAAGCAAACCCCGTTGAATAACACTACTTTTCAAGCAAAATCACCTTACCTATACATGCAGCTGTTATTGAAGTGCCTTGTCACTCTGCCAAGAGGTTGTAGTGGCTAGAAGCCCAAAAGAAGGAGTATAACACCAAATAATATAGTCAAGATAAATAAGCTGCTCAAATCCCTCATAGCCGAAGGTCTGATGTGAAAGGAAGAAAGAATACACATCTACAGTGAAAATAAAACATATGTGAGCCTTTATAAACTGACTGAGCCCGCAAAGGCCCATCTAGCTACCCACAGCTGAACAGGGAAGAAACTTCCACTCAAGTCTCTGGGCATTAATATTCTGCCTTCACGGAGGAGAAATATATTGTAGTAGCAGGGGTCTCCTCCCTTCAGATACAAGACCATATGATCAAAAAAAATATCCCACAAACTTGAATGCAGCCAGAGCCCTCAGACACTTCAGCACTTGCCTCCCCAAAGCCAGTGACAGGCAAGTCCTCCTCACAAAAGAACAACTTTGTTTCAATTTCCATTTCCCACGGTCTTCTCTTTTAAACCACATCCAACAGCTAGTTGTCAGGGGGGAGGAAGGGAAGGAGTTCCTCAGATACTTCTGCATGTCTGCAGCTGACTTCAGAAGGAGTTGCAGATATATCTAAGATCAGGAATTGGCTCATTGTATCCAGTGCAACTGTCTTCAGGGAGAGGAGAGTTCATTTACATGGTAGATTCCCACTCAAACCACAAAAGATGATATTCACAAACCAACTGATTTTTTGATTAATCACCTGGATATGTCTTGAGGGATTTTTCATTTCTTTTCATAAGTCTTTCCGTAGTTATGCTGAAGGTAGAGCTGATGACAAGAGTTAATGGAGAAGGGAAGGGCATAAATGGCTTTACTTCTCCTTTCTACTCCCCTTCAATTCTAGAGGCTTCTGGGGGTCAAGTTGGCCCCGTGTCCATTAGAGCAGCCACAGGGCTGCTTTAATTTGTGCTGGCAAATAAAGCTTCCTTATTGAGGGACTGCTTCACTAGCCAGGATGACCAAAGTCTCACTCCCTACCATCCTCTTTTAGCCAGAGGATTGGGAGCTGAGGGAGAGACTACACCAATTCAGGATTCCTCTACAGTAAAGGAATACTCAGGTGCTGTCTCACAGCAGACTTAAGTCCCCTTTGTGCCACTGAAGTGGCATAAATGTGATTTAATGGTAACTGAGTATCTGGTCCAATTTATTCAAAATAATTTTACAATAACAGTTTCTCCAACCTATTGATGATTGAGCATTTTATAGGAAAATAGGCTTTGCCATGCCAGATCAGAGAAACAAACGGGAGTCCTAGTTGTCATGTTGTCTCCAGATTAGATTAATCCCTCTTTCAGAATCAACAGGTAAGAAAAACTCACAATGCACCTAGATAATTGAGTAATGCTGTACATGGTGGGAAAATGCCTTTCTCAACCTTGAAGCAATCAGTTTATGACCTGAGACATAAGATTTGTTTACAATTTCCTTAGCACTAATGTTATTAGTGTACATGGAATTATCCAGCCCTATGAAAAAAAAGCCAAAATATCTATCTGAATTACACTGTGATTTTACCTCTACAATAAAAAAGTTGAAAAAACTCCATGATAGTCCTTTCTTTGTTTGTTTCTTACACAGCACTACAGTTCATGAAATTGCCTCAGTATAGTTTTTAGTATTAAAATAAATAATGCAACATCAATTCTAGATAGTCTGGCAAACTTTCAGTTGTTTCTTTCAAAAGATGAAATATTGCTGCCACTTCTTCAAAACACCCACTTACATAGCTGGAGAACAGAACATGCTATCTGTACTTACAAAACATTTGTTCTGCATGTTTGACTTAAGATGTACTTAAATCTCCTACAGATTTTATGGATGACAGAGAACAATGCCCAGTGCTCAATAAATTCCAAAATGCATAAATGAAAGACTAGATTACACAAGCCAAAATAGCAAACTTTTTATTACCTTGCAAAACTGTACTTCTTGCCATCTCTGTGGCAGACACAGAAGTTTAAACTTCTGACTGCAGTTCTCCGAAGAAGACATGGCAGTGTATATGACAGAGAGAAGCCTTTAAGAGCAGGATTTACAAAACCACACTGTTAGCGTACCTGTTCCAATTAAAGTAAGCGGTCTTTTAAGGTGTAAATTCTTAACAGGCAGGGTAATTAACCACTGGAACAATTTACCAAGAGTCATTGTGGATTCTCCATCACTGACAATTTTTAAATTCAAGATTGGATTTTTTTTCCCTCAAGATCTGCTCTAGGAATTATTTTGGGAAAGTTCTGTGACCTGTGTCATACAGGAAGCCAGACTAAATGATCACAGTGGTCCCTTCTAGCCTTGGAATCTATGACTCTATGATTCACTAGGAGCAATTAGACCAATTCACACTTTTAAAACGATCACCCCATCTCTGTTTATAAATGGAACATATTGTCTTAGTAGCCACTCCCACTGTCTTGTGTGTTTGTCCAGCTGTGAATACTATCCATCTGTGACAGAAGCCAGCTTTCTCTGTAGGAAAGGTGTAGACATTAGAGGTGAAACATAAATGCCTGGGAGAAGAATGTGTTTTCTTATAATTCCTTTATCTTTTGAATCTCTCTCTAGATATTTATATCATGCTTATTTTCACTTGTTTTCATCTGAGCATCTACATCAAGGACTGCATAGCAGTAGAAATCATGTTGAAACCTCTACATTACATTATGGGCTGTGTATTAACACTCACTGCATATAACCAACCTGAAAGAAATTCAAAAGTAGGAAGCAAACTGCATAAACTGAATTTTTTCAAAAAAAGCGACCCAAAGTGATTGACTGAGAAATTGAACCTATCAATCCTAATTGATTTCTGACACAATATACTCTCAGGCACCTAAAATTTAGTTTTCCTAATGGAGAGTGTCTGAGATTTCTAAGCTTGGGGACTTCTCTGTCAGGCCCTCTGTGAAGTCAGCCTTATCATTACCAAGTAGGTTGGCACAGGGTCAATTTATTGCACATCACCTATTCCAGCTGCTCAAAGCCAAATTGCTGTAATAAATATAAAAATAGAAGAAATACAATTTGAGGTTACAGTATGTATAGTTTAGGTTTGTGGGCTGAACTAGAAATGCTTAACTTCTGCATGGGGCCTTACGTGCGAGGGTTTTCCCCTGATACCCCATCTGGCCAACATATATATAAAACATCAGTAAGAGTTCGTAAGACATTTTTAGCTACAGCACTATCACTACGCTGATGATACTTGCCTGTGTCTCTTCTCCAAACCTAGTTTCTGTGGCCCTTGTTTTCTTAGTGCCTAGATTTGATAGAGTCCTGGATGAAAGATCATACTTCTAAACTCCATCAAGACAAGCCTGAGGTGATGCTGGTGGATAGAAAAAAATACCCTGCAGAAACAATAGAGTTGATGATAACACTCCATTCCTTGGGGAGATATATACCCACTCTGTTCCTCACAGATTCACAATATTAGATTCTCATTAAATTTATTCATGCTCTTGAATTCCCTTGTGGTAACACTGGTCTGGAAAAAAGTATACCTTCAGCTGTCCCAGAAACGGCAACCTCCCTCTAATGCAGATCATGCCATAGTTATCCACTTCTGTCTTGTATTACTGCAATGTGCTTTGCTTAAGGCTACTGCAAGGTCTTGAATGGCTAGTGTCTTTTAGGTGGGACAAGCCAATATATGCACATGAGACCTGTATTTCATACCTTGCATTGACTTCTTATAAGTGTCTGCATGAAATTTAAGGTCCTTGTTATAATCCAGAAAATTTGAGGCCTACTTATCATTGCCAGAACAGTGTAAAGGGGTCTTAGGGTAATTAAAAATCAGGCCCATAGATTTTGAGAGCACTGGCTCTGCCAGTGTCAATGTATGGTAGCTGGTAGTTGCACGACTGTATTGTGTAGAAGTACAGAAAAAGAACAAAAACTTCAATAAGTTCTTTTCAAAATGTTCATCTAGAAGAATATGCGTGGGTACATAATCCATTCTTGTCTCACATGTTGCATATTTGACAACAGAAGACAAAGAATAGTTGATTGACATTTCAGGCAATGCAATGGGGATGGGGAGAGTTGGGGGGAATTCACTGAAATTCTGATTATGTAGGAAGTAATAATACAAGCTCTAGCAACCGAGCTGTAAATGTGATTCCTCTATCGGCAACATCATACTTGTGTGAGACAGGATTTTCAGTGGTAGCACTGATAAAAATCAAAATATCACAGTCACCTTAGCATGGAAAGTGAATTGACAGTGTTTGGCTATCTTGAAACTGAAGCCACAGATATTATGAGATGTTATGCACAGAAAGCTGGGTAAACCATCTCAGTTACACAGAGCCTGATGCAAAGCTTATTGAAATTCATAAAAATCTTCACTTTGACTTCAGTGGGTATTAGATCAGGCTTATAGTTACACAAATAAAAAAATCATGCAGTTTCTATTGTGCAGCATCTTCAAACTATTGTGGGGAGACTCATGACAGCCTTTCATTATGTAGTGTATGTACCATAGTGTTAGTTTTATGGCACAACATGTGGTCCTATTTTATAAGTATAAATATTTGTAAGTACTCTCCCCAATAGTGTCATTTTTAAAAAAGAAAATACAAAGATAGAGTTATCCTGAGGGTCTGAGGTAGCATAGCAAACGAGGCTATGTGAGTTCACCATCAGAAAAAAAATATGAACAATGTACAAAATATAAAATGTTAATTGTAAATTAGGTACAGTATGTAAAATATATTGTAATGTCTTTTAGGGCAGAGACTACTACTTCCTTTTTGTTCATAGACCTGGGTGGGAAATAGTTTTGACATCCCATGAACATTTTTGAAATTTCAGAAGTTTTACAACTCTTCAGGGGGAAAAACACAAGACAATTAGAATTGTGTGTGTATGTGTGTGAAAAACCAGAGAGATAATCCAAATAAGGGACTTGAACCTCTATCTCCTGCATCCTAGCTGAATTCCCTAACCACAGATCTGTTAAGTTAAGTCCTGAGTTCATACAATCTCTTCTGTTGGAACTATTCCACTTTGTATAAATAAATATTTAGCCACTGGCCCAGAGAGACGGCACAAGAGACTGTCTTCAGTGGTTAGTACTCCCTCTGATGTGGAAGTCTCAGGTTCAAGTCTTTGCTCCAAAAATTATTTGTACAAAGTGAAACAGCTGTACCAGGAGGCTTTCAGAAAGACCCCTCCACACAAGCACACACATACACAAGCCTCCACACAAGCACACACATACACAAGCCTCACTGTTAGGGCAGTCAGCTGGCCTGGTTTAAGTCCAGGTTTGACCCGGGTTTAAGTCCCTCCTTGGTCTGATTCTGTTCAGAGACTTGAACCTGGTTAGCACCAAAACCACCAGGCTGGTCTGGTGTTTCTCTCTGATTTTGACTAGAAATTCCATTTTGGAACTGAGAAACCTTTCCTGGCTAAAGCTGAGCTGAAATAGATCCATACTTCTGCAAAAAGTTTCAGTTGTCATGAACTGGCATTTCCTTAGGAAAAAATGTTTTGTCAAAATGTTTCTGACCAGCTCTATTTGTACAGTACTTTGCATATTGGAATCCTGATATGGACAGGTACCCTTAGGCACTACCACAGTAAAAATAATCACTAATAATAGGCATGCATTACATAGGTAGGACTACTTTTTAAAGGTTAGTAAGGCTATATCTACACTACACACCACTTTTGACAGCGTGTAGTCTATGTGTAGCGACACACCGCAGTGAAAAGCACACCATGTCCATGCTGCGGGGTGCAGCTACACCCATCAGTGAAAGGCTCTGGCAGAAATGAGGCAGAGGAGAAAGACTTCACAAGCTTCCCACTGATGGAGCCTTTTATTGTGCAAGGAAAGAATCTGGCAGGAGGAGGCAGCAAGGAAAGGCTCCATGCCAGAGCCTTTCCTTGTTGCTAGAGCCTTTCCCGGCAGTGGGGAAAGGGCTCTAGCAGTGGGGAGGCAGTGGGTCACTACACTGCTAAAGATAGCAGCGTAGCTGGAGAAGCATAGCTTGAGCAAATAGAGAGCCCTGTAGGGTATGTACTCAAGAATATACCACAGCCTTCAGGCGTGTCTTTACTCTACTCATCTAAGCCATGCCTCACCATCTACACTGCTATTTGTACCCATGATGGGGGGGGCTACACAGTGTTGCATGGTCAGATTTGTTAAGGCCTAATGTCAAATAACTAACTCAGTTAAAGTTCTATTTAAGTAAGATGATTAAGCAATACTTAACACAGCACTATACAGAATACAGAAAAGGTACCAAATCTGAGACTGGAGAAGTGAGACAGCCTACATGAGCTCACTTCTGACTAAATTCCTAAAACTCGCCTCTTCGATACTGTTCAAAACAAAGAAAAATCTTTTCTCACGCTTGATCTTATTTTGAATAATTAAGCCAATGATATTTGTAACTACTTTAGCATTACTAGTATCATCTGTGACCACAATTACCCACGAATACTTAGACATTAATCCATACATTAATGTTGTGCTGATACATTGATTATAGAACACACATGCTATAGCACACGTTCCTTTTCTATTTTGTCATTTACCAAGTTTAGCAATTACAGCATATTTCTGAGCATCCATTATCAATTACACCATTTTGTCCATTACAACATACATCTCTAATAACATGCTTGTCTTTTATACTACGTGTGTTCACAGAAAAGAGACAAAGAAAATGAACTATTGACAGTTGACTTCTTTTCATGGTATCTGGTTTACATAATTGACATCTGTTCAATCATCCACTATTGTATCAATTATAAAATATATCTATAACCAAGTCATTATGAGAGAAATCATTTGTTAAAGTAATTCCTGATAAGCTAAAAGCATCCTTTGATAGATTATTTTCTTATTAATCATAGAATCACGTGCCCCATATTAGTTACAAGTTGTTCCTATCTGGACATTTCTCTCGGGGTCAAGTGTTTAGAGTAAAAAAAGACAAGCAATCCATTATTTAACAACACTAAGTTTCAGCTAAAATTCAGCTCATTGATAACACACTGGGGATCAGCTAAATTTCAGAATAGAACAGAGTGAATAATAGAGTACAGAACCACCAGGACAAAGACATTCATTTATTCAAAACAAAACCCTCTTTGACATTAGCGTTTAGTTAGCACTTTGGCTAACACAGAAAAGCTTCTGGGATGTTTGGCCAAGAAATCATGAGCGTTTAATATGAAAAGAATAATAAAAGATTAATATTTGCAAACAGGTATGTACCTTTCATGCTGTTGAAAGAAAAATGCGGTGTAGACACAACCTAAAACAGTAAAGATAATTGTTGCTACTGAACATATCTTCAACAAGTACAATCCACTGTCTCCATAACATTTTTTGCATCTCAAGCAGTACCAAATAGGGTTTTCTACTCAATATCCACCAAAATCTGCATACAGATTTAGTATTTGATTCTCAATTACATTAAGGCCCCTTTACACCACTCTGACTGGGTGAAGAAAAACTAAACTGGCTCCAGATTATGTTTTTGCCCATTTAAAGGGCCTTTTACACTTCCAAAGCCATGTAAAGGGATCTCAGTATAAATGAGAATTAGTCTCCTGGATTTCAGTGCTAACTTTTTGTTTTCCTAACTACCCTTTTTCTCATAAACACAGAAACATTCCTTCCTTCTTTTTTAGCTATATTTTCCTTTTCATTTCAAGGGAGCTTTTTATAGAGACATTAGATTCAAATGCTGAACACCTGATTGCATTTTCAGAAATACTGAAAGAGTCAGGTTACCCAGTTACTAACAAGTACTCCTGTGCTTCTCTTATTTCATCACCCTTTTAGAACTAACTCACAGACTTCTCAAATCAGCTAACATTTTTCTGCTTTAGAAATAACATAGTGTTCTCTGAGAATGCACACTGGTGCATAACACAAAATAATTACCAAATAATGTAATGAAACTAGCAGACAGCTTGCTTTGTGGTGTCCCATGCTGAGACTAACTTATAAAAGCTGTGAGCTGACATGGCTCCTTGCTAACATTGTCCATGTGCCTTCGTTCTGGTGTCATTAGTGATTAAGTCATGTAGTACTACTGAGTTTATTCACACAAATGTGTTTTCATGTTTATTTTACCACTGAAGCCAAGTAAACATAAGTTATGACAGAGCAGAAACCATTTATAGAAATCAGTATTCTGTATTTTGCTTGACAGTGTATAAACTGCTGACTCACGCAACTGGAACAAAACTCACATTTGGATCTCAGAGAGTATGTGCGTGATTCTAGGCCACTTAGTCTAAAGCATGCATTAATGATTATAAATGTATTAGATGCTTAGATTTTTATCTCCAGGAGCAGAACCACCATATTAGTCAGTTTCATGTTTAAAAGATAGCATTTCCTAAAGTACGAAAAATACTCTGTGAAGAAAAATTCTGTATCAGCACAATTGTGCATCTTTAAATCTATAATCATATTTAATTAAACAGAATTCTGCTAGAATTGCCTTTTTCTGTAGTACCAAGGTCATCAAGTTAATTCCTTCTCTAACAATGCAAAAGCAAACTTTATTATTATACTAAATATAAAATAGAAATGAAAATTGAAAAGTATCAATGAATGAAAAACACCAAACAGAAAACAGCTCGGATATAATCTTCATTCACCAGAAAATCAATGTGTGACACTAAGAGCCCATCAACGCCAACTGGCAAAGGGTTCACTGTTCTTTCAGGAGCTTCCAACAAGCCTGACAAACTCACTACACTCAACACACTGCTTTCATAGTATTTACCCAAAAAGGGCATATGAAGTGTCTAATTAAAGTTTGCATTATAATGATCCTCCTACTCATCACAGGATGTATGTACAGGTGATATCTAAGAAGTTGTATGTATGTATTGAAATATGTTTAGAATCTGTGTCCCAGGCAGGGTTGACAAGCAGGTTTTGCCAGACAAAGGGTGAAATCATCTATCCACCATGGCTCTGTAGTAAATTAAGCATTACGAAGTCAATACAAAGCAAGTCCGATTTTCATGTAAAATCAACAGGAAAAACAGGTTGATATGGGGATGTGGCACCAGCACACAGGAAAACAAACAAAAGGAATGCATTTCAAAGGTTTACTGGACTATAAGGGTACATCTATACTTACCTCCGGGTTCGGCGGTAAGCAAACGATCTTCTGGGATCGATTTATCACGTCTTGTCTAGACGTGATAAATCGATCCCGGAAGTACTCGCCGTCGACACAGGTACTCCTGCTCCGCGAGAGGAGTATGCGGAGTCGACGGGGGAGCCTGCCTGCTGCGTGTGGACCCGCGGTAAGTACCTTGTAGTTCGAACTAAGATACTTCAACTTCAGCTACGTTATTCACGTAGCTGAAGTTGCGTATCTTAGTTCGAACTGGGGGATTAGTGTGGACCAGCCCTAAGAGAGGGCAGAGGGACAACACCCTGGTATTCATTTCACAGAGGAAGACCCTTAGCAGATGGGGCTGATTTGTGAATGTAGGGATCCTGGTTTGACTGAGAAGCAGCAAGCTCTGCAGAAAAGATTTTAGGTGAGAAATTGCTTTAGAAAAGTTTAGCTTACTAGAGTTAAGTTTTAGTCTACTAGAATCATGTTATACTTTTGTTTTATGTAACCTATTATTCTTATTCCCCATACTTTACTCATTTGAACCTTTACATCCCTATTCTTTATTAATAAACTTTTTCTTGGCTTTATTATAAATGCACCTCTACCCCGATATAATGCTGTCCTCGGGAGCCAAAAAAGCTTACCGTGTAATAGGTGAAACCGCGTTATATCGAACTTGCTTTGATCCGCCAGAGCGCGCAGCCCGGAGCGCTGCTTTACTGCGTTATATCCGAATTTGTGCTATATCGGGTCGCATTATATCGGGGTAGAGGTGTACATCTCAGTGCTGTGGTATTAAGTAAAGGGTAAATCCTCAGATGAATCAAGCAAACTGGTATGCACGGTGTCTCTTTGGAGACAGTGAATTTGGTAATTTCGGACAGTGTCCAATGACAAGGGCTGGCTACTACAGGGGTACATTCTTCAAAGGGGCTGGAGGCTAGGGTACACCAAGTGTTAACCGGCAAGGCAAAGCAAAAGCTGGCAGAGCTTCTAAGGAGATTGTTTATGTCAGCTAAAAGACTGGGGTTACGTGGTGACTCACAGTCCTGGGCTCCCCAAGAAAGAATCACACAGTGAATGTTCTTATCTTTAAAGCAGATTTATTCTCTGGGTTTTTTTCTTGCAGTATATGGAGGAATGGGTTGTAGGGAAAACTGTCTTTAGTTGTTGCTTTTTGTTTTTAGAGCTTTTTTTGGAGGGGAGGAGAGAGGTTTGTAGGATATATCAGAAAGAAAAAGAACTGTATCTACGTGTGCTCAGCTAAAGTATAGCACAGCACTGCTTTTCTGGTCTAGGCAAGAATTTCATTTCACTGCATCAGAAGCCACAGTACTTAAAGAACATTATTTTTGCACACTGGTTGCACATTTCTTTCTGAGTGTGCTATATTACTAAAGATGCATCTCCTTTATCCATTGCCAGAGGTTACTGCTATTCTACTATAAAACCTTTCAAATATAATGAATGGATAAAATCACAAAACTGTTTTTGCAGCAAAACAATAGAGTACATCACCAAGAACAACACAGGGTCTTTGCTGTTGGTTCTCCAAATGATGAGAAACAAGGAGAGCATCAAACACTGGAGCGAAGCCTCTTGTCAAGATCCCCCACTAAATAAAAGAGGTGATGATAACCAACAGACACATTAAGAGTGGAGCTGGCTAGGGTCATTAGAGACATACACCTATATAATACCATCCCAAAAGATCTTTTACCAAGGTTGTAGAAAAGTGTATGGAAACATCACTGGGGGGGGGGGGAGGAAGGGAGCTGTTTGCAGTTGGTAGCTTTCAAAGAAAAATATTGCCCAATCAAGAAAATTTCTGGAGTGTTGCAATTCTAGAAGCTATCCAGAGTGGACTCTGTACTCTAACAACCAATCTTGTTAGCTCAAGAACTCATTGGACTGAATCCTAAAGTCTTTCTTGAGATTAATCTCCTATGGTTTGGAGTTGGATTTGTATTTGTATTATGGTACTTTTCTCCCTCCATCTTGGAAACTCTGACATATATGCAGTATGTCTATCGTAAACTAGCTTGGGTAAGAGCCATTAGAGAGAAAATCTACAGACATAGTGAGGGCTATCTGGTCTATTTTCATCTCCTTATCTAAGATATGTTCAAGAAAAAAACAAAAATAACACCCCCCCACACACTTGGTAAGCTAAGCAAGCATGTCTATTTTGTAAAAAGCATGAGAACCTATTCATTTGTTAAAAGGGAAGGTAAAACTAGGAAATGACAATCCTTATCATTTGTGCAGGCCAGGGAGTGAGCAGACTAAGGAAGAGATCAAAAAGTTGCACCAATCATCAGATGGTTAATGATAAATGAATTGCAGGAGGGGAAGAAAGAAAAAACTCCAATAACTATAAAGAAATCAGTGAGACAGAATATTGATTGTTGGCCAACACTAGGGCCTAAAGTGTGTCTGTGCTTGGGAATGGAGGAATATTGAAAAGGTCCACAGTAGGAATATGTGCAGATGAACCTGGGCTAGAAGAAACTCAGAGTAGGAGATCTGAAGAATAAAGCCTGGAGCCATCAGGAGAAAATCAACTGTAGGCTGATTGATTATTTTCTTGTGGGAGGACTTTTACGTGAGCAGACCAGGCAAGGAGCAGAATGCATTTAAAATGGAAAGGGTTTATTCAGCCAAGTTCAATGAAGGAAGAGAGGAAGCACAAAATATTTTGCAGTCACTCAAGTAATTTATGGAACTGAACATTCAGCCTGAAGTTTTGCTGGAAATTGACAGGTCATATATCCTGAAAACTCCAGGTAGTTTCCTACTGCATGCAGGTGGCATTTCTACTTCAGCTCTTCTCTGGTGGTGTATTTTATCTTGATTCTACAGTAATATCAAAATGCAATTCACGCACGTATCACTTGCACACTGTGTGGTTTGTTAAAGTGACTTCTTTGGACCAGCAAGCATGAAGGGTTGCTATTTTGTGTTTTCAATACTCTCAGAATTTTATCAAAATTTATGAAACAGGCTCACTTTTTTGTAAATCTGTTCACTCTTAAAAGATCTGAAGCAGCAGTGGCCTGAGCTGCTTATTACTCAGGATACCTAAACGTTTTGGTAGATCAACGTTTTGCTTTTTCTGCTTCCAAATTATGTGAAATGCTACTAATGGTTAGAAGGCAATCTCTTTTTTTGTCCCAGTCTGGTTTCAAAAGACAAATGCACAGATATCTTTGTCTGAAATATTTCTGTGCATAAAATTTATTTTGTGTTTTAGAGCAATAATGTGACCTTGTCTGTTATACAGTGTTTTATATTTCTTGGCCTTTTGTTTTGTGTACATACCAATTCCCATATTTTATACATATGTGGCTTAGAATTTTGTGTGTGTGTTCACCCCGTAGAAGCTTTATGTACTATAAACATTGTCTTATATTTAACTAGCTTTTTAAAGCTAAATATACATCTTCATGCTTCTTAGACATACCACCAAGAAATAAAATTCTAGACTTCTTCTTGACCCAGAAGGTTTATCTAAATACTGTACATCTAAATGTTGTGGTATAATTTCAGAATCACTTTGCAAGGCAAATTACAACTCCTTAACATTACTTTAGAATTACACATTTAGACCCCAGTTCAGCAAAGCACTTAAGCATGTTCTTAAATGCATGCATGTAAGTCTATCCCTACTCAGCAAAACACATAAGCATTTGCCAAACTGAATCAGGGCCTTCATCCATTCTCCTGAGGCTTAAGCAAACCCTGAAAGACAGACTTCCAGAGTCAGCAGTGTAGCGAACACTTAGCTACTCAACCCTGCACATCTCCAGGGGGCTAATGCAGAGCCTACCAGGAAGGGATGGGTTCTCTCTGACTTAAACTTGGAGAGTGTTAAAGAGACTGTTTGTACCCCTCAATCAGCACTAACAGCTCCAAAATGGAGTCATAGGAGAGAAAAAGGCTTCAAAGAACTAATGACCCCATAATTGAAAGTGCTGAATGCAGCCCCCCCTTATAGTACCTGAAACCCCTTGGAAATATTGAGGGAAATTTTCAAATGCACAAATGATCATTAGCAACTAACTCCCGTTGACCTGAGAGTTAGGCATCTAACTGCCACCTGTTCCTTGGAACATTGCCTCTGTAATGTTTTTATTTTTGTTTATTTGTTTACGTGAAGGGACTCCAGTACCAGGGAGTCTGTCTCCTCTTGAGGCTACTGTGTGGGAAGTTGCTGCAGCCCAGCTACCTTTTTCTTCTACAAATTTTCACTCACTGTTATATTTTACTGTTTTGGCCAGGGACCAGAAGGAAAAGCAATGGAATAATGTGAGACTGTTCTCCTGGTAATTCAAGTCCAGCCCAGCCCAGCCCAAAAAGTGCTGAAAAATTGAGAAATATTGAAAGAGTCAAGAGAGACTTTCTGCAATATGAGGTGTTAATGGGTGCAGTGGAATAATGCAAAACCTCTGCATGTGCGAGCAAGAAGAATAAAATTCAAAACACTTCTGCAGAACTAATTTCTGTCTTTGGTATGTGTCAAAAGGTACTCTTCTGTGAGTGGATAGTCCTATGAATCCCCTGCAAGGGCTTTTTGATACCCTTTGCAAATTGCTCAGTTTAAATACTGGAATGGAGTGGAGGGAAGAGAAGGGATGGGATTACCTGACATCACACAATGATAACTAATGTAACCACCAGCAATATTTTAATCCCATAGGCAAATTTTAATGAGATCTTCTTTATATTGGGTAACTGTAATGTTTGGGGAGGGAGGGAGGATTATGCTCCATAGTGACAGTTCTCTAGTAGTCACTGATTACTTTTTTTTTTTATTAGAGTGGTTAAATTTGAGATGGTAACTACTCATCTTCTCCCATGAATTTGTCATCCTTCACAGTGCATCAACTTTTGGGTCTCCCAATGCCAGATTTAAGTATCATTTCCCCATTTCTTTAACAATAAATATAAAAATCTCAAACTAAATCAATCCTCCACATAAAGTAAACATATAGTTCAGATGGTAGAAAAGAGAAGAAAGAAACAAATTGGAGGGGGAAATCATATAAGTTAGCGGCAATGCATTAAATACATTAATCCTACTCTCCATTAATAAACATGTTGGAGATACATCAGTTTTCATAGAAGTAAAAATAAAAATAAGCAATGGATGGTTTCTACCCACAGGTACTGACATTTCTAAATGTCAACTATATATATAACTTTACCAAAATGAAATAATTATTTACGGTAGTGATTTCCACTATTGAATGTGAAATTATTAGAATGATTTCTCACTCTGGGGTATAAAGTGGGAAGCCCCATAATTCAGGGAGAGAAAAGAAAATTGACTTATGGTAGCAGGACCAGGCATTACCCAGACCTAATATGCAACTTCTGTCATCAAGAACCCCTTCCCCACAAACTTTCGGTGGGACATGCATGCTATATACACATGTAAACGAAGTGAAAAGCATCACATACAGCTGCTTTTTGCCCATGATTTGCACAGCACAGAAAGTATGTCAAAATGCAAGTGGGTGATATAGCTTTCACTTTTTCATATATACATATCACGAAATGAATACTACAATCTCCCCCCCCCCACACACACACACACACATACATTTGGGTAAACTATTTCTGTAATATTCTGTTCTTTCAAATGTGGTGCTAAAAAGTACTATATTCTACTAAAAATTGTACGTTACTAAAGTACTTTGCTGTACTGCAGTATCTGAACAATGAAGGCCAGCATAAGATTTAGTTTTTATTTATAATTTTACTGGTTTGAAGATTAATATTTTAAAAACATCACCATATCTAATGCATATACAATGCATGGGTGAGGTAGAATAAAAAAAATTAAGACAGATTAGACACTATATAGAATACATAATGGTGAAGCATGATACAAAGGTTCTATTGCTCTGAGATTGGTACGGCTTCATCCTCATGAGTGGTGAAGCCATGAGTGAGTTATGCAGGTTATCTTAAATGAATGCCAGTTAAATATGAACTACTAGTCATTGGATTAGATTAGAATTATGTCTACACATAGCCCCTTCATGGCTATGCAAAGTCAGGGAAAGGGAATGGAGATCCTTAACAGGAAAACAATTTTAAGGTTAATATGGAAAATCATTTTAACTAAAAGCACAGAGCACAGCAATAGTAAAGGAAGCAAACAAAACACTAACTTCAATATGCAGATGGATGGAATATAATATAGAAAAGGTATGATTGTTGCTATACATATTTCTTATTAGACCACATATGGAATACGTCCCATACTGGTCATACTATAATAGGAAAAACAATCTCTTGAAGAGGACAAGAGAGTAAGCAAGAGGATATTAAGTGTCAGTGACAATAACTTCATGCTACCCTATTAATTCAAGAATGTGGTGAAAGTTAGGGGAGGATTCCTCGTCAAGTATTTATTTAAGCTCTGAAAGAAGTTTAAGGGACAAATGCCGATACCCTGACTTCAGTTGGTCACTTTAAGGCCTAGATTCTGGCACTCTTACTCGATAAGTAGTTCCATTGAAGTAAAGGTACTATTCAAGGTAAGTATGTCAGAATCTACCCCTTAGGGAACTGGATTTCTTCTCATTGGAAAAATGACGTCAAGGTGATGTAATAACCTTTTCTAAATTATACAAAGGATTGGCAAAGCTGGTGCACCCTGATACAGGACACTGAAATTTAGTAAATGTCTAAAATTAGGAGTACAAGAATTTTGTCGGAATTGCTTTTACATAAAGATGATGAACATAAGAAGGAAGTTAATGTGAAAACTGACTGATATTAAAATAAACCACAAAAAATGGATAGGTATACTTGTACTTTCCTCTTCTTGAAATGTTTTAGGATGCCTAAGCTAAAAGCACTGTCACAGAGAAGATTTATGCTATGTACATCAATTCTAGCATCATAATAGTAATTTTGGTTCAATATTAATAAAGACAGTGAATAATACTAGTCAGAGGCTATGTTTAAATGAAATTCACTGAATCATTTTCATTAACTCAGAAAGATAAAGCTAGCAATGAAAATTCAAAGAAGTTCAAGTCCAAAGGCAATATACAAAGATGATTTGTCCGTTCTGCTATCATAATTTTTTCCTCACTAAAAGAAGCCTTTGACTTATTCTAATTTACTTTTTTAGTCTGCTTGAAAACAAGTAATTCCATTGCATTTAAAACCTAAATGTTGCCATCTAGTTTCAAAAGCACTTTAAAGTTTTAACATCAAAGGCTTTATAAAAGTGTTTCCCTTGTAAAAATCCTTAAAATATTTGTTAACCTTTTATTTACCATGTCTCTCTATACACATATGAACATAAAATACCTCTTGTGGACAGAATTGTCCATTGTTATGGTGCAGCAATGGAAAAGTGGGATTCCTTGTGACATAAGCCTCCTCAAGTGTGCCTTCTTCCTTACTTTAAGTCATAAATGTCTGGTTTTGGCAGAACAATTAAATAATGAAAATCATTATGACATGGGAGGCACTGCATGCTGAGTGACCTTACTCTCACTGATTTTAGTGGGCATTCAAGACATAATTCTATTGAAAGAATGGAAGTTGGGGTCAGGGAGTGCTTTCCCAGACACAGAGAGGGGAATATGCAATGTGCGTCCCATTTCTAAGGGACAGTGGGCAAAATAATTTCCTAAAAGCACCAACTGTTGCAAAAAAATCTCACTGAGTAAAACCTCACAGAAATGTCCTCTTCTCTAGACATATTCTGTAAGTTTGCCTACAGGAAGGGAGTAGAGGAATTAGATCCACTGTTATTTTGCTCTGTAGATGGCAAAACCCACTAAACATGATTGTGTAAACTTCTGTTTATTCCTTCTTCCTGGCAAACTGTGAAGTATGACATCTCAGAATTCATTGCCTTATATGGTTACCGCTGCTCCCTGGCACACTGGTATGTGTGTTCAGATCTTCCCAGAATGGATGGATAGAAATACAATCAGGTGGTATTGTAGGTCTGGGTACATGCAGGTTCACACACTGTTACGAGTAAAGTTGGTATGTAGTCAAAACCCAGTTATATTTATGTAAATAGGTTTGATGATATTATCATGACATGGGGTATGTATACATCTGAGCTGGAGGGGGTGTGATTCCCAGCTTTCATAGATGTACCTGCACTAGCTCTGCTCAAGCTAGCCACCCGATTATGTGCCTGGGTGGGTGGGATAATATTCAAGACAATTAGCCCGAGTGGCTGCCCCTGCTGCTAGTGATACACTGCTACTTTTAGGTGCTAGCTCAAGCTAGGGTACATCTGTGCAAGCTAGGAATCACACCTCCCAGCTCAAATTTAGAGAATTTACAGAAACAAAACGATACTTGCAGTGCAAGTGGCGCCATACAGAAAAAAGGGGTCAGAGCAAAGATAAGTGTCATCATTCTTCTGTAAGGTCATGAGAAAAATGCATACGCTTAAAAAAGCAGACGGAAACATTTAAATTGTAGTAAATCAATTCATTTCAATGATTTATGTTTAAGAATAACTGAGAGCCGAATTGATACAGAGATCTCTACTGCTGTTAATTCTGTTAGTCACCAAATGAGTGCCACATTTATCATCAGCCCTCTGCTCAACTGCTTTGAAGGAAGACTTTGAAGTTATAATCAAGAGTGATTTTGTTCTAGACGTTAATTTAATTCTCGTGAAAGGTGTCCGATTAGCAACTCATCAGACTTTATATTCAGATTCCATTTATAAACAAATATACTTAAAGGGTTAATAAATGATTACTAGATGCTTTAATAAATGGTTAACCTGTTGTTAGAGCCCCACAGATCAATAGGTTGGTTTTAAAAATGGCTTATTGTAATCAGTTATAATCCCTTCTACCAATGTGTTTATAACCATCTCTTGTCTGTAAGGTGCTTAAAACATCTATTAATCATTTAATAACCTTTGGTAAACTATTTATAAATAGAAAATGAATATAAATTGATATTGACAACTAAAGAATGAAGTCCTCTCTTTACCACAGAACAGGTACATTTCTGGCTTTGGCAATGCAAACTTCACTTCACTACCATGCCAATGACCCTGATACAGGGGTTAATCTGTGGGGAAAAGAGAAAAATTAATTTTCCATATACAGTGAGGTTTTTGCCTCCCTGCTAAGACTACTGATAAATTTGAAATAGCAATAATTTTATTGGTGGATATCTCTTTTGGAGTCCTGCACTCTGTGACTTGGATTGCAGACACCAATTTATTTACAGAAGCCACAAAAGAACAATCTGATGATAAACACTTTTTTGTCTCTGCCAAACTTGTGCCAAGCACAATTTAATGTGCCCCAAAATAAAATTTGTTTATAGATAGCATTAATATTTTCATTTGCTACATGTTGGTCTGAATCTATATATTACCAAAATGTCAATATTTTAAACTTTAGGCACAAACAACTGCAAATTTCACAAATGGAGTCAGTAGAAAGCCAATGTTGTTCTCAATGAGCTAAACCTTAAGAGTCAGATTTTTGAAAAAATTCCCAGGCACACAATCAGAAGTGCAAAACTTCATGTACAAATTTGAACTTAATTTGCATATTCAGTTATAGAGCTGGTCACAATAGAGATTTCCATCCTGAAGGATATTTTGACAATTATTTTTGTCCAAGCCAGAAGACATCAAAATATCAATTGTTTTCACTTAATGAAAAGTTGCAAAAACTTTCAATTCAGAAATGCAAAAATGTTTCATTTGAGTTGGTTCTAATCAACGGGAGCTAGAAACTCAAAGACAGATTTTTAAAAGAATTTAGATGCCTAAAGGAGCAGATAGTCTTCTGATGGAGTTTTCAAAATACCTAGGCTCTAATTCACATTCAGATCAATGGAAGTTAGGTGCATAGACTCTTTTGAAAATCCCAGTGGGGGCTTATCTGTATCTTTAGGCACCTAAATACGGTTTAAAATATGGACATAAGGCCATAATCCTGCAAGAGAACCCCTCAACTCATGCAGCACCTTATTGACTTCTTTGGGAGTCTTTCCATGACTTCGGTGGGCTTTGTGTCAAGTCCTAAAGAACCATAGGCAAAATTTTCAGAAGGGCTTAAATGACTTAGGAGCCTCTGTCCCATTTTCAAAACTGACATGGGGACCTAAATCCATTGACTTCCTATCAAACTTAGGCTCCTGAGTGCATGAGTCACTTTTTAAAATGAGACTCATGCTCTTACGTCATTTAGGTGCTTTTGGAAATTTTTCTCTTAAATTTCAGTTAAGCCAAGCACATAAGCACATGCTTAACTCTAAGAATGACAATTGTCACATTTCTATTCAGCAAGGTTTCCCTTCAACAAGGCAGTTAACCTTGTGTCTTATTTTAACCACAAGAGTATTCCCATTAGATTATTCACATGGTTAAAGATAGGCACCTGCTTAAAATTATGCTGAACTGAGGCCTTAATCTATTCAATGGATACTTGAAAACAATAAATACATTTGTAGAAACTAGGATCAACTTGCAAATAGAGAAAATTGATATAATTCAAACTGTTGTAATAATAAACATCTTTTCCAGGAGACTTATTAAATCTGGTTTATAACCTATGGTTATAGGTATTTTCTAGGTAAGTCTTAGGCATAGGCATAAATTAAGGCAGTAGAGCAATGAGCCTGCAGCCTTCAGGCATGTAAAACAGTAGCTTAGCTAAACAAGGCAGATGGCCATACAGCCTTAGCATACACAGTTAATCAGGAGTAACCCCACATCATAAGAGAATGCAGTAATGACTAAACTGCTAACAGGTTACCACAGGATTCTAGTTTATATCAGCTTGGGATATTTTAAATTAGGAACAGCCACAGATGTCTGACCATAAGAATGCCATGGTAACTAGTTGACATTTATTCTAATAAGCTTGAGGTAAAGGACCTAGTAACTTATGAGAAAAGGGCACCCTAACATTAGTAGGGTGAGGGAATACAAATAAGGAAAAGAGGAGAAACCCCTACTGAATATGGCATTAGACATCTTGGCTTCAGCCTAACACATTATAAAAGTTGTATCCCCTGTGCGCTTTGGGAGGGAGAGCTGTAGCCAGAATGATGACCACTGGCTATAGTGATGAGGAAGGAGATGGTGATGAGGAAGTTAATGACTAATATTTCAGGTTGTTCTGCAAGGAATGAGATGTAGATGTTCAGATGTGCATTCTGTATCATCTCTGCCTACCTTGCTGGGGCAGAGTGGTGGTGACTGTGAGAACCGTATTAATACAACCATTAGAAATACAGAAGGGTTTTCCTAAATGTGAGTGTTGCAACCATGCACATTGGGGTTCCCAACTGAACAGTAGTTTTACAAGGCCGGATACTGGGACAAGAACCTATCAAACTTCAGGATATTAACTGGGAATTCTTAAGTAATCAATATAATTGATCACAATCCATAGATCAGGTAAAAGGATGATCACAACCCTCCTGACTAGAATAACTAGTAATTAATCCCCCAAAATTATTATTCTGAGCAGTAAAATATACCTTTTAAAATTATTAAATCAAATTAAGATCTTCAGAAATTATCAAATCAAACACAATTTTTGCTGTCATGAGTGATTATTTAGTTTAAGAAAAATATATTTTTTCCAGCAAAAATAAGAGTTTACAATATATGTCCCAGTGAACAACTCTTACTGCTTTACAGTATTTCAGTACTCAATTTACTGCATCCATATGGAATTATTTTATAAATAAAACCAATCTCCAGGGCCCTTATTCAATTAAAGAAATGGAAATTAGTTACCGCTTGTGTTTTTCACAGGATTTACACAGTTGGTACATAAGGAGTAAAGTATCACAAATTAGTCATGGGTTTTGTACAGTTTACAGTCCTTAAATTGTCTCCCCATCAGTGGACTTTATGTAACCATATTATTTCAGAATCTCTGTGTTAATACTAACAAGTCACAGACAAATTTTTATTTAAAACAACTTAAATATTTTGTGTTTTACCCTAAAGTCCATGATAAGCAGTGGGGGGTGCTTGTAGGTGGATACAAATCACCCTCACATCTCCCATTTGGGATTCATGACTTCATAAATGTATTTCGAGAACAACATTTGTAGGAAATATAGGGAAACTTTTTTATATGTTTGCCTTACTGACAACAAAGTATAGTATTTATACAGGCCTCTTAGTAAGCAATGAAGGTACTTGGAGCTGTGCTTTGAATAAAAGCTGTAGAATTTATACAATAATTTAGCTTCTTAGACAAATCTTTGTCATTGATTAAACAATGGCATTTTATGACTTATTTCAGGAATAATTTATTTGTACTTGTTTTATGTGTTCCTGCCCAAAGTTGCTAATTCTATAAAACTGAAAGCTGACTGTATTGTCTTGTCAAATTCATGCAGTCTCACATTTTCTTAATTGGATTTGTTCATTTATTGCTAGCAAAAATAAAACTTCCTGCTCCAGATACAGTTACTGGTCATTGCAATAGCTTCAAAGTGGCATGTAAGTTACTTTATGCAAGTTTCAAAAGCTGTCTTCCCATACACTGGTCTTTCTATCATTTAGCTATAAAGGTGGCTCTCTTAACAATTAGCAAGGAAATTAGCAAGGAAATTGGTAGCATATTTTCTATTCTTTAAAAAAAATCATAATGACTTCTCAGAGAGCACAAAAATGGCACAATTTCACTCACACAAATGGATTTAAGCAATTTCTACTGTCTATAAAATTACATCAAATTAATTACTGCCAGGCTGATATATTCCTGATGCTTAATATTCCTAATAGAAAAGAGTAAAAGCAAAAAGGTGACTTTATATTTAATTAATAATTAAAATATCACAGAAGGCATTCAAAAATGTTTCAGTTTTACAATTGCAATAATAAGACATTATAGAAGGGGGCCAGAGAGGCAGAAAGGGAGGCAGGTTTATAGCTGCTGCTCTAGCAAGTTCCAATGTTATGGCAGAGAACAGAAGAACTATTCTCTTGCAATTCTATTTCAATTGAATGTCTTGTGGGGATCCACTAAGACAGAGGTTCTCAAACTGTGGTCTGCGGACCACCAGTGGTCTGCAAGCTTCATTCAGGTGGTTCATGGATAGTTCCCTCTAAGATGCATGCTTGGGTGACCGCACACGAGAGAATGAAGGGCCACCCATCTAATTAGTGGAGCTGCACTGGTGCGGCTCCACTAATTAGGTGCCTAGACCCTGGAGAAGACGCACATGTAAGGTGAGGTGGTGGCCTTGGGAGGAATAGGGGGCAGGTGGGAGGGGGCGAGAAGAGGGGGTGGGGGAAATTTGGGACATGCAGGCCTGCGGCAGCCAGAGAAAGAAGCAACTTTCCCCAGCTCCAGGGCTGCGACTGCCATGGAAAGACAGCCCTCCTTCCCAGCCTCAGCTCTGTGGCGGGGGAGAGACTCCTCTTCCTTCCCACCCCCTGCTCGGGGGCTGCTGCAGTGGGGAAGAGAGGGAGAGACTCCCCTCCCTCCCAGCCACAGCTCGAGGGCTGCTGGCTGTGGCGGGAGAGAGGGCACATCCATCACATTAGAAAGGTAAGACTACTGATATTATTACTATAAAATATTAGTTGTGTGCTTTTATTTGTAGAACAAAAAATATTAATTATTATTATGGTTTTTTTTATATAGCACTTTTATCCAAAGCGCTTTACAATAGTTAGCTAACGGTACAGACAACATTTGGAAAGATCATTAAGTGGTTCGCCGAGACCCTCAGCAATTTTCAAGTGGTCCATGGAAAAAAAAGTTTGAGAACCACTGCACTAGGACAACCTCTTAGCGCCTGCCCCTGCTCAAATAATATTAATTGAATAATTTATTAAACAAGCTCCCTAATATTTTCTGAATACATTACTCAACAAATGCATTTTTTCACTATTTATCCAGATCTAATTAATGAGGGCTCTCTGCCAAACTCAATGTGTGGATATAATTTAATTTTAACAACCCTTAAGTAAGAGAAAAATAGCAGTTAAGGATGCAGAGCCTGATGGCTGCATTTTAATCCAGGTCTGACAGACTGTCTTTACCTGTTTTTTCAGCTAGTAGTACTGCCCACAAGTGGAGGCTGATGATATCCAAAAGGGCACAGGCAAAATTATAAGCAAAGTCATGCTTGATATCTCTTAATAATATCCAGAAAAGTCATACTCTCTGTGCTTCAAAATCAAAGTAGTGAAAGCCTGACCTGTTGATCTCGAGGCTGCTCCTTAATGACCCCAGAAGTAAGGATTTGGCAGTGGTGAAGCAGATCATATTCACATTCAAATAAACACTCTCTAAAAT
The DNA here is from genome assembly GCF_027887155.1 of Malaclemys terrapin pileata. Classification (NCBI taxonomy): domain Eukaryota; kingdom Metazoa; phylum Chordata; order Testudines; family Emydidae; genus Malaclemys; species Malaclemys terrapin. The sequence goes on from NC_071509.1 coordinate 56,791,199, forward strand.
AAATTAGGAAAAAGGGAGGTCTATTAAGTTTCAAAACACCACTATGAACTCTTTTGCTTGATATTGCAATGAACTCCATATGGAAAAGGTGTGCATTCCTACTAAGGTCATTGAAGGGTGCAGTGCCTAGAGTGATCACACGTTCATATATTTCTGGAAATAATTGATGCCACCAAGTTATTATTCACATTCACATTCCCTAATATATCCTAAAACAACATTTTTTTAAAATGTGGTACAGTTATCTGCTTGCAACGGCAAAATTATAAACATTTTAATGGCAAGCACCATAACACACCTGTGATGTTTTGGGTATGTCAGCTGATGTAGCCATAAGATATTTGGCCAAATTCTTTCCTGATGTAACTATATTGCATTCAGTGGCCACATAGATTCCAATTCTGATCTCCATAACACCAATATAAATCCAAAGTAACATCACAGAAATCAATGTTGTTATTTAAGCTTCATTATAATGAAACTGAGATCAGAATCTGACACTTTGCATCCATTTGTTTCGTTTATTTACAGTGATAGAGGGGGTATTTTAATAATTAATTAATGCGATATGAAATAGCCAACTCAATTGTTTTTTTATAATTAATGATTGGACATTTAGGATTAATCAGCACAAATATAGCCTGGCATCCAGATTACAGCTTGCACTGGTCTGAATTGATTTACAATTCTATCAGTTTTATAGATCATTTCTTTACTTTTTTCTATACTTTGTGGTTAGTTGCATAATACTGCTCTACAGCCAAAATGCTTCTGAAATAAATTTGGGCAAACTTTACTAATTCTGGGTCACTGAGAATGAAAATGATGCTTAAAATTGTTGATTGGCTCTAGTTTTCAAGATATGCTTTTGGGTCAGTATATACGACCCTTGACTTGGGAATGGCGGAGGATAAGTGAGTTATAAAGGGAAGGGATCTCAATTTAAACCAGAAATGACTAAAATACATCTTTGACTGGATCTATCAATAAATCTATGACTGGGTTTGGACATTACTTGCTTTTTAGGCAAAACAATGAATGATGCAATCTGAAGCTGGTATTGCGTCATACATGATATGAATTGCGTCATGTTATTCCTAGAAGTCATGGATGATGACTTACATAACGAAGCTTACAACACTCCGCTGAACAAATTGCCCTATATCAGATCTAGAAATCATACAGTGCCGTGCTCTCTTATTTGTCAGTGTTTGATTTTGCAAAGGGACACATTTCTGTTTAGCCAAAGTGAGCAGAGATGCCTCGTGCTTGTGTGAACAGTGCAGATAACTTCTGCTATGTTTGTGGTGAAGTGACTTTTGCATGACAAAAGCGCAGTATAACCACTATGGTTAAGAAAGCCTATCACCTTTATTTTGGCTGCAAAATTGGAGATCAGGACAAGAGGTGGGCCCCACACATATGCTGCAACACTTGTGCAACAAATCTTCGCCAGTGGTTGAACAGGAAAAGGAAATCTATGCCTTTTGCAGTGCCAATGATTTGGAGAGAGCCAACAGATCATAGCAGCAATTGTTACTTCTGCATGGTGACTCCAGTTGGGAAAGGTGTGTCAAAGAAGAAAAAGTGGACTGGCAAGGAAAAGACGGCATGGAAAGCCTTCCAGTTAATGGCAATAAATTTTCTCGGAAACAACAAGGCAGACAACTACAGGTTGTTGGTGGAAAACCTCCTCAAGGCATACAAAAGCCTTGGTTGCAACATGTCACTAAAGATACATTTTTTGCACTCTCATCTAGATTTTTTCCCACCGAACTGCGGAGCAGTGAGCAACAAGCACGGCGAGCGATTTCACCAGGACATTGCAACAATGGAGAAATGCTATCAGGGCAAATGGAGCCCATCAATGCTTGCAGACTATTGCTGGACAGTGACAAGAGATGCTCCATTTAATGAATACAAGAGACAAGCCAAGAAGCGCCAAGTAGACACTGAATAGGACTAAACTATGTACATGATAGATTTTTGCCTTTTGTTTCATAATACATTTTATTTATATAACCCTTTTGCTGATTTTTAAAGTGGACATAAACAGGACAGGTGAAATATTATCATAAACACATGAAAAGACCTAGGTTTACAATTTATGATTAAAACTCTACTATCTACACAATATACATAGACATAAAATGTAAAAACTTAAATATCTTAGAAACAGTAGCCAATCAGTTGTTTTAATTGTCATATTTGAATTCAGCACATCAAAATACATAATAAATAGCACATTTTATCTCTGAAGCAGACGACTTCTCAAAAATTGTAGACCAGTGTAATTAGCATTGTCCAATCAATAGCAAATGTCAACCCTATGGTCAATAGTCTCGATAGCATAGGTTCCATTATGCCCTTAATATACTCCAAGTTTCCAACTTACAAAAAGTCTGGTTATCAGTAAATTTCTGTGATAATTTATCATCACCTGGTATTACAATGCTTTGAGCAGGGGGTTGAACTAGATGACCTCCTGAGATCTCTTCCAACCCTAATCTTCTTTTGTGGTTTTTTCATATAACATGTCTTTACCATTTTGCCGCTCTGTGGTAGGGACATTTCATTACTTATTATTCAAATAGCATGGTCAGTAATATTTACCCAATAAGTGTGTATCCTCTTAAAAATAACTCCTGCAGCTGTAAAAATAGGTAATGATCCTGACATTATTTCCATTTCTTTTAGGCTTCCTACATAAGCTTAATATACTCAAAACCAAATATACCTTTTGATATCCTTGACATAATCATGAGGGATGCTGGGTACCCTAAGCCCATATGGTAACAACTTAGCCTACTGACATTCAGACACTAGAGTGATGTGCACAGTATAAATATTTAGATAGGATGGTTAGATGAACTGATACATAGATAGGTGGATTACTAAACACTGATACCAATTGTTGTCCACTGAATTGTAGTATTTTTGACATTTCATACTATTTTGGTTGGTTTCTGTGAGTGACAGAAGCAGTTCTGAGCTACCTAGGAATCCTTTCAGAGACTTAAACATTTGATGAAACCTTTTCTGAAGTTTGCACATCTTCTAAAAAGAGTTGCATCTTCGCTAACAACATAGCATTTTCTCCCAGATCTAACTGCCTATACATTCAATTGAAAAGAACTTCTGAAACTAACTGTAACACCACCATCTGGTGACTCCCAATAACATTACATAAATAACTGACATAATGTTAATTAAAGAGTAGAGTAGTGTCTTTCTATCACACCCTTTCCTATTCCTAATGTCCTGGGAAACTCATGGAAGTCACTTTATACCAGACCTCATGGATTTTTAACTAAACCAACAGCTGCTGAAACTCAGAGTTTGAGAATATTTCAAGGTGAAATTCATGTTTGCATGAACATGTCATTGAAATAAAGATTTTCAGAGTGATGATTAATGTATCACCATTGTATTCTATGACCAAAGGGTAATATATGGTCATTTGTTTTCTCTGAGGTAACTGTTATTGAATAACAATGTTTTGAGAAGTCAGTTCTTAAATCAAATTGTTTATGCTTTAAATCAGTAAAATAATTCTAACATTCTAATTTTCCTTTAGGAATCATGCAGCAGTAAATTAAAGGAAGTATGGTATGTTTTCTGAAAGGGATTGGCTTTTCTTCTGCTTTGAAGCAGGCATGATAGAAAGATTCATGTTTTAAGATGAAAACATTCAGCAACAGATATTGCTGACATAAAAAGAAAAGTTATATATTCATTGTTACTATCAGAAAGTGCTTTAATCCCCCAAAAGACTGACCTGAAGTATATAAGGGAAAAGGAACAAAGTCTAAACTCCATGATCTAGTAGAATGAAATTGAAAGATGGAGTGGGAGGGGAGGGAGAATCACAAAAATGTAAACAGCTTAAACGGATAAGTCAATCAGCATCCCAGATACTTTCTTGCCTTTATCAGCTACATCCCATCACTATGAACCTTACTCTGCTTTTTGTTTGTAACATAGTGATTAATATTATATTGTTTCTGAATGGATTGCTGCAGTTTGGTACAGGTGCTGTTTATCTTATTTTGCTGGACAACTATCTTGTGATAGTAAGTAGGTACTGGGTGCTAGTCTCTATATCTGCCTCTATCTGGGTATTTACATAAACTTTTGTTTATAGGTTAGAATAAAAAAAAATGTAAGAGTTACCAAGAGCTGTTAGGGAAGGCTATATATGCAGGTTGGCCTATTTTCTACTTGTAAAATGAATGCCTCTATTTTTCTTGTCATGCCTTGAGCGCTGAACTCCTACAATTAGTTTTATTTTTAAAACTACAGAATGTTGAATTTAATTGAGTCAGAAGGTACTTACAGTAGAACCTGAAAACACAGCATACACAAACAGCATGACTAAATACTGAGAAAAGTAAGATGAAAGGCAATAACTACTAAGAGAGCTGTAAAAGAAGTTTTGCAAGTCAGGCAAAAATCTGAAGCAGTATAGTTCCAATCTTACTCCTAAAACAGCAAACACTGGAAATGGTCCAAATTTCCTCTGAGCCTAGGTTTTGCTTTTAATGCAAACTTAATAGCAACATGTGTCATGGTCCTTGGGCCTCAAACCAAGGTCCACAGGAACAGCTACACTTCAACCTCCCTCTTGGCAACCTGCTGACAACTGCTGACCCAGCATCCATGAACCCCAGCCATAGTTTGAGGCTCCACCTCGGCATCCTATTGGTGGAGTCCCAGAGCTGCCTATTGGCCCACTGGCCCTACTTACGCCAGCAACAGGAAGCTGTCTGAACAACTGGGATGTAGCTGCGGAAAAAGATGTCTGGCTGGACTACCACCACTGCCCTGCAGCTATTCCCAGAACAATCCCAGGGGATGGTTGCAGCTAAATGTACATTATATAAGCCAATTAGGCCATAAACCACTCAGCCTAATGATGGGGCTGCTCCCAGAATGCAGGGAGGCATAAAGGAGGTGTAAAGCTATATGTGTCTCCCGTATCCACCTGTCTGAGTCATCATCAATCCATGTAATGCTCTTGGCTTGCAAAGCTAAAACGGGTACAAATGGGTGAATTAAATTTTGAAAGCAATTCCCAAAATACAGAGTTGTGTCAGTGACATTGGTGCATCAGCAGAAATAAGCAACTGATAAAAATATTTTACTGTCAGCATAAATCAGTATTGACTCAGTGATGAAGGTCATTTAAAAAAAAAAGGTCCATAGATTAAGACAAACTAGTTAAAGCGTAGGCCAATATGGGGCATTACCTATTCGTATGTTAGGATGAGGTGGGTTTTTTATTTTTACATTAACTTATGTAGTTGCAAATTGATTCAGTGAGTGCAGTCAAGCTGTATTTCTCTGACTTTTAGCTCTGCTGCAGGCAAGTAAACCCATTCTGGATTTGTCCTCATGTAAAAAGTCAAAACATTTTTGAAATCCATTTTTGTGGTGGGGACCTCTTCTTCCCAATTGTGTGTAAATTACTTCACACCCAGATTGTGCTCTATAAATAATATTAACCTTCTCTCATTTAAATAGGTTGCTTCCTGAATATTACTTTATTTTGGATTTTTGATTAAAATCACCATTTATCAACATTACAACCTGTTGGCAAAATATGTTCTTCAATTTAAAATGTATTCTTTGCCTGACTTAAACATGTCAATATTAATATTTTCCTGTAGGGCCTTTGCTAGGGAGGGATGCTGAATGTTGATGAGGGTTTGTTGAGAGAATTTCAGTTTGTGCATGTGTGGGGATGGGGCACTGAACTGTGTTTGTGGACGCTGGTCCAACTTGTATTGATTTCTATCAATGTTTTGTATATGCATGTGTAACCCATTGTTCGGTGAGTATTATGCTACCATCTTTGTGCCCAGCCTACAGAGAATGTGAGCCTATTTCATCCCCCAGGTACCTAGAGTGGCTGTTTAGCTCAATCTGTGGGGACATCTGGTGAAATCCTCTCCTTGTTAACATTGATAGTCCTCTCCCTATTAACATCAATAGGAGTGTTGACACTGACTTCAGTGAGCCAAAATTTTACTCTCAGGGTATGTCTACACTACGGGATTAATCCGAATTTAGATAATTCGGATTTGAGAAACAGGTTGTATAAAGTCGAAATGAGTGCGGCCACACTAGCACAGTAATTCGGTGGTGTGCATCCAAGTACCGGGGCTAGCGTCGATTTCTGCACCGTTGCACTGTGGGTAGCAATTCCATAGCTATCCCATAGTTCCCGCAGTCTCCCGCGCCCATTGGGATTGTGGGTTAAGATCCCAGTGCCTGATGGGACAAAAAACATCGTCGCAGGTGGTTCTGGGTACAGCCTCACTTCCTCCCTCCCTCCCTCCCTGCATGAAAGCAACGGACGGCAGACAACCATTTTCGCGCCTTTTTTCCTGGGTGGGTGAACACTGCAGACTCCATACCACGGCAAGCATGGAGCCCGCTGAGGTCAAGACAGCACTCATGAATATTGCAAACACCTCGCGCGTTCTCGTGGAGTTTATGCTCAGCCAGGACCAGAAAAACGAGGCGAGGAGGCAGCGGCGGCGGCAGCGCAGCGACAAGCATGATGAGGACATGGACACGGACACGGACACAGAATTCAGTGAAACCACAGGCCCCGGTGCTTTGGAGATCATGTTGTTAATGGGGCAGATTCTATCCATGGAACGCCGATTCTGGGCAAGGGAAACAAGCACAGACTGGTGGGACCGCATAGTGTTGCAGGTCTGGGACGATTCCCAGTGGCTGCGGAACTTTCGCATGCGTAAGGGCACTTTCATGGAACTTTGTGACTTGCTGTCTCCTGCCCTGAAACGCCACAATACCAAGATGAGAGCAGCCCTCACAGTTGAGAAGCGCGTGGCGATAGCCCTGTGGAAGCTTGCAACGCCAGACAGCTACCGGTCAGTCGGGAATCAATTTGGAGTGGGCAAATCTACTGTGGGGGCTGCTGTGATGCAAGTAGCCAAAGCAATCACTCAGGTGCTGCTACGAAAGTTAGTGACTCTGGGAAATGTGCAGGCTATAGTGGATGGTTTTGCTGCAATGGGATTCCCTAACTGTGGTGGGGCAATAGACGGAACCCATATCCCTATCTTGGCACCGGAGCACCAAGCCACCGAGTACATAAACCGCAAGGGGTACTTTTCAATGGTGCTGCAAGCACTTGTGGATCACAAGGGACGTTTCACCAACATCAACGCGGGCTGGGCGGGAAGGGTTCATGACGCTCGCGTCTTCAGGAACACTACTCTGTTTAAAGGGCTGCAGCAAGGGACTTACTTTCCGGACCAGAAAATAACCGTTGGGGATGTTGAAATGCCCATAGTTATTCTTGGGGACCCAGCCTACCCCTTAATGCCATGGCTTATGAAGCCATACACAGGCAGCCTGGACAGGAGTCAGGAGCTGTTTAACTACAGGCTAAGCAAGTGCAGAATGGTGGTAGAATGTGCATTTGGCCGTTTAAAAGGTCGCTGGCGTTCATTATTGACTCGCTCTGACCTCAGCCAAAGAAATCTCCCCATTGTTATTTCTGCTTGCTGTGTGCTCCACAATCTCTGTGAAAGTAAGGGGGAGACCTTTATGGCGGGGTGGGAGGCTGAGGCAAATCGCCTGGCTGCTGATTACGCGCAGCCAGACACCAGGGCGATTAGAAGATCACACCATGAAGCGCTGTGCATCAGAGAAGCTTTGAAAACCAGTTTCATGGCTGGCCAGGCTACCGTGTGAAATATCTGTTTGTTTCTCCTTCATGAAAACCCTCCCCCTTTACTGACTGATTTTCTGTAAGGAACCCACCCTGCCCCTTCCCCCAGCTTTCTTTCAAACCAAATAAAGTCACTATCATTTAAAAATCATTTATTCTTTATTAATAGATTAGAAAAAGAGGGAGGGAACCCGGGTGGTATTTGGGAGGAGGATTGCTGGGAAGGAGAAAGCCACAAAGAAAAGGTTAAAAAAATGACAGCCTTTTGCTTGGGCTGTCTACTGGGGTGGAATGGGAAGGTGTACGGAGCCTCCCCCCCCGCGTTCTTACACGTCTGGGTGAGGAGGATACGGAACATGGGGAGGGGGGAGGGTGGAACAGGGGCTGAAGCGGCAGTCTGTTTTCCAGCAGCCGTTCCTGAACCTCCACCAGACGCCGGAGCAGCCCCAGCGTTGCATCCTTCATCCTCTGGTCTTCCTGCCGCCATCTCTCATCTCGATCGTCTCTCCTCTCCTCACGTTGGTCCCTCCTCTCCTCACGTTGGTCCCTCCTCTCCTCACGTTCACTGACTTCTTTCCTATACTTTGAAACTGTTTCCTTCCACTCATTCAGATGAGCTCTGTCACTCCTGCTGGATTGCATAATTTCAGAAAACATGTCCTCCCGCGTCTTCTTCTTACGACGCCTTATCTGTGATAACCTTCGGGATGGAGGAGGGAGGCTTGAGGAATTTGCAGCTGCTGTAGGGAGGGGAAAAAAGAGAGAATTGTTTTAAAAGCTACATTTTGCAGAACAATGCTTATACTCTTTCACGGTGACCAACACTGTTCACATTACATAGCACATGTGATTTCTGTGCAAGGTCGCATTTTGCCTCTTAATGCTGAGTGCTTGTGGCTTTGCTGCTAGAGATCACAGGTCTGGGCAACAGAATTCGGCTTGCATGCGGCCATGGTAAGCCATTGTTTTACAGCTTCTGCACCCTCCTTTCCCACATACCAAGCATAGCCTGTAGAGTGCTGCAGAAGCCTGGCCAATCTCAGCCAGTTGGGGGGGGCAGCGTGGGGGGGCTTGTCTGGGCCCCTTCAGGCAAGTAGAGTGCTGCGGTTTTTCTGTTAACATTCAGCAGCACCAGAAAACAAACTAACCCCCCCCCGCCATGAATTCTCTGGGATGATCACGGTGCCCCTCCCCCCACCGCATGGCTGGTATCAGGGAAGATCCCTGCAGGCACCAAACTACCCCCCCCCGCCGCTGACCCCCCCCCCCCTCGCCATGAATTCTCTGGGATGATCACGGTACCCCTCCCCCCACCTCATGGCTGGTATCAGGGAAGATCCCTGCAGGCACCAAACTACCCCCCCCCCCCGCCGCCGACCCCCCCCCTCGCCATGAATTCTCTGGGATGATCACGGTACCCTCCCCCCACCGCGTGGCTGGTAACAGGGAAGATCCCTGCTAGCCAAACGCGGAAAACTTCAGGGCCAATTTCCCATCTGCGCTTGGCTAACTGCAGGGAAGGATTTATTTTCCGCCACAGGCAAACAGCCCAGTAGGAACGGCCACCTCTGTCCCCTTAATTAAGTTCCCGTATTTCAACCAGGTTACCAGGAGTGATATCACTCTCCTGAGGATTACACAACAAGATAAAGAACGGATGTTGCTTGAATGCCAGCAAACACCGGGACCATACGCTGCCAGGCTTTGTCAGGCAATGATACCAGATTACTTGCTGCAAGCATGGCGTGGTCAAGTGTCCTACCATGGAGGAGGGAATAAGGATGCACTGCCCAGAAACCTTCTGGCAAGGCTTTCGGAGTACCTCCAGGAGAGCTTCATGGAGATGTCCCTGGAGGATTTCCGCTCCATCCCCAGACACTTAACAGACTTTTCCAGTAGCTACAGACTTTTCCAGTAGCTGAACTGACCGCGAATGCAAAGTCAGGCAAAGTAATCATTAAAAACCGTTTGCTTTTAAAACAAGTTTTATATTTTAAAAGGTAAACTCACCTGAGGTCCCTTCCATGGGGTCAGAGTCTTGGGTACTGGCTTGGGAGGGTACTTCAGTCAGGGTGATAAAAAGATCCTGGCTGTTGGGGAGAATGGAGTGCTGTGTGCTCTCTGCAAGCTCATCCTCCTCCTCCTCCTCCTCCTCTACCCCATCGGCAGAATCCTCAGGCGTCGAGACTATCCCCGACCCAGAATCCACGAACAAAGGTGGGGTAGTGGTGGCAGCCCCCCCTAGAATTGCATGCAGCTCGGCGTAGTAGCGGCATGTCCGCGGCTCTGACCCGGAGCGACCGTTTGCCTCCTTTGTTTTTTGATAGGCTTGTCTGAGCTCCTTGACCTTCACGCGGCACTGCTCAGAGTCCCTATTGTGGCCTCTCTCCATCATGCCCTTGGAAATTTTTTCAAAAGTTTTTGCATTTCGTCTTTTAGAACGAAGTTCTGCAAGCACTGAATCCTCTCCCCATACAGCGATCAGATCCAGTACCTCCCTCACGGTCCATGCTGGTGCTCTTTTTCGATTATCAGCCTGCATGGTTACCTGTGCTGATGAGGTATCTGTGGTCACCTGTGCTCTCCATGCTGGGCAAACAGGAAATGAAGTTCAAATGTTCGCGGGGCTTTTCCTGTCTACCTGGCCAGTGCATCCGAGTTCGGATTGCTGTCCAGAGCGGTCACAATGATGCACTGTGGGATAGCTCCTGGAGGCCAATACCATCGAATTGCGGCCACACTAACCCTAATTCGAATTGCTAAAATCGATTTTGGCACTACTCCGCTCGTTGGGGTGGAGTACAGAAATCGATTTAAAGGGCCCTTTACATCGAATTAAATGGCGTCGTTGTGTGGACGGTTACAGGGTTAATTCGAATTAAAGCTGATAAATCCGAATTAAAGTCGTAGTGTAGACCAGGCCTCAGACATTCAACTCTGGATGTCTCCAGTTCAGATCCCAGATGGGTACATTTTTTAATACAACTAAATAATACTTTTAATATTCCTAAAAAATTTAAATCTGTCTCTTTCTACTGAAAATTTGACAAAAGGACCCACAGGAAAAAGGCAAACATATTTCAAACAGGCCAGTCTCTGGTTGAGCCAAACTTTTGTTCCTATTATTCACTGACAACGTTTCTTTTTTCACTTATTTTTAGATCTCAGGATCCTTGATGGTTTTCCTTTTAGCCTCCTAGTTTTAATTTCTTTCTGTGGTGTTTGGTCTAAATGAATTTGTTCTCCATACATCATAAGCACAAATGATGCTTTTATATCATTGCCACTACTGTTTTTCTATCCATTTTATATAAAATTCTAATTTTTATTTAAACAAGCCTTTCAACTTAAAGTTATTGGGTTTTGTTTTGTTTTAAAGCTTTGGAATATTCTTTTAAACCAGCTATTTTAAGTGAACTAAAATTCTCCCCAACTGTTCCTCAGCCAGATTCTTGAGCATCATAAAATGCTTGATTATTTTAACGGTCATCAGTGCTAAGTCATTTTTAATTAGCACAAGCTGCTCCATGCCAAAAGTAAACACGTCAACTTTTCACAAAAAGGCTGAATAAATTGCTGCACATGGGGCATTCAGAGATTCTACTTATTATACATTTATTATCATGATTAGAATCTATAACAAATGTCTACATAGCAAATGCAAGGGGCTGTTTGCTTATGACATTCACTTAGAAAATGAGAAGGATTAGTTGGACAGATTTTCTCATCACTAATTTAGCAAAGATTGCTCACCCTTAAAAGCATACTACAGGGTTTTTACTTTTAATTAAGTTTTAACTGCTGTTTATGGAAATTCTCCTCTAAATCAGTATCAAACATGTCCTAAAGCCATTCATACATACAGCTAATTCATGCTGTGCTTGACAATCCTGCTGCTAAAGCAATGTCAGCAAAATAGTTGATTATAGTAGATTTGGTTGAGGCTCATTTGCAATTTCTGATTAAACTGCTTTTATTGTAGTGGATTGTAATGCTAATCAGAATTAGTTAGGTGCTAAAACATGACCAAAATTGATCATAGAATGAATTTTAAGAAGATCAGTATAAAAGTATAAATGGGACTAACCTGCAATCTGTTTAAGATTAGCAGTAGAGCAAAACAAACTACTGTTCAAAGAATTTCTAAGTTTGAGATTTCATTTTCTATGACTCTGAGGTAGAACTCAATAGAGGTTTCAAAGGCAGGACTTTGTGTTTTAATTAAAATTATACATGGCTCCAAGGTAAACATTGTACATCTGTACCCCGTACACTTAAACGATATGACTTTATGCTGTATTCCAACATAAATCAGAAGCTGTGTCCTTCTTAGAATTCGTTCTTCTCATCACTATGCCAAAGCAATTGCATGCAAGAGTCTCAACATTAGCAACAATCACCATTTAGTTCAAAGAGTAAATAGCATTAAACAAAGAAATCAGATTGCTGTGATATACTTGATTTTGGTTAGGAAAAGTAATATAAGTCTATTAGTTATTTTACAAATCAGTACATTCAAGACTAGTGTTGTTTAGGCAATGGTTAACCTGATTTGATTTCATTATTGACAAGGGAGACGGTTTGGAAAAACATCAGGCATAGTATCTCAGAGTGTATGGCTGTTTGGAAGCCCGCAAGTAGAATAAAACAGAATTTGCTTTTATATAGCACCTCTTCAGTAACTCTTAATTCTTAAGTAACAGTATCTCAATGTACTTTAAGTGAGTTAAATACTGGGAGTGAAATCTTGGATCAATTGAAAGCAATAGCAAAACTCTTATTGACCACAATGGGAGCAGGATTTCACCCTGGATAGCTAATCACTACATTGGAAAGTGGCAGTGATCAATGTACTGAGTGATAGCTTACACACAGGGCTCCTGGGACTACGGGTGCAACTTGAAGTGGTTTCCATCATATACAGGGTTTACAGTTTTGTTCAATGGCTCTCAGCACCCACACTGTACACATTGTTCCAATGCCACCACTTACACATGACCTTGACATTAGAACTTGACATTGCCTTCCCACTCACTTATTATGTGATCTCACAGGCCACATTTTGGTGGGCTAGCACAACAGGCACAATCCCCAGAATAATGACACTGACACAAATTTAGTAAGCACATGAACCACATCCATTTATAGCAGGGAGAGGGTACAGACTAGATGCAATGCCCCTTCCAGCTGCTAGAGTTGGTTTTCCTGAATGTCTTCCCACACTCCCAGAGGCAGGAAGTACAGATACTGCTCTGAACTTCCTATCAGCATTACTTCATGAGTCAGGGGTCCTTTCCCTCTTGGAGGTTTCAAACCCTTTGGGGCTGCCTGTGGGTGTGAACACAGGAACCCTCACTCACCCAGCCAACACAGTGACACTGTTACAGTACCTTTCAAGATACACGCACTCACTGTTGACAGCTAGGTTTCCATACCTGCCAACTAGTCTGTCAGGGTAAGGATTGTCAATGGTGTTTAAAAACAGCCCCAAGTGTTTGCAACTCCAGTATGAGTGCCAGGCAGCTGAGACAACTCAATAACAAAATTTTAAAAATTGGCCTTTGGACATTAGACGCTTCCATGTAGCACAAAAGGGAGGACTACAGCTGCCTCAGTTGCTGTGTACGGGAGAATCTGAGGAGAAATCCAAAGACTGGGAGAGATACAAAACAGCTATTCTTGCCTGTACTGAAACATGGTAAAGCAGCTAAGCAGGGAGCAGTGGCTCAGCAGCCTGAGGAAGGGAAAGTGCTCAGTGGGAGAGTGGTTGATGGTGGAGACTGGAAGGGCAGCTGTGTGAAGACAAGAAAAGGGAGGGAGGGAGGACAGATGCCTTCACCTAAACCAGGTGCAGGTTTGTTCCCTTCCTCCCCACTGCTACCCTTCTGGCTCCAATTAACCCACCTGCTCTTCCATTTCTTCTAAGCTACCAAATGACTGGAAGATAGCTAATGTGATGCCAATTTTTAAAAAGGGCTCCAAAGGTGATCCCAGCAATTACAGGCCGGTAAGCCTGTCTCCAGTACCACGCAAACTGGTTGAAACTATAGTAAAGAACAAAATTGTCAGACACATAGATGAACACAATTTGTTGGGGAAGAGACAACATAGTTTTTGTAAATGGAAAGCATGCATTACCAATCTACTAGAATTCTTTGAGGGGGTTAACAAGCATGCGGACAAGGGGGGCCCAGTGGATATAGTGTACTTAGATTTTCAGAAAGCCTTTGACAAGGTCCCTCAAGAAAGGCTCTTAAGCACAGTAAGCTGTCATGGGATAAGAGAGAAAGTCCTTTCGTGGATTGGTAAATGGTTAAAAGATAGGAAACAAAGGGTAGGAATAAATGGTCAGTTTTCAGAATGGAGAGAGTGGTAAATAGTGGTGTCTCCAGAGCTCTGTACTGAGACCAGTCCTATCCAACATATTCATAAATGATCTGGAAAACAGTGAGGTGGCAAAATTTGCAGAGGATACAAAACTACTCATGATAGTTAAGTCTCAAGCAAACTGCAAAGAGCTACAAAAGAATCTCACAAAACTGGGTCACTGGGCAACAAAATGGAAGATGAAATTCAATGCTTATAGATGCAAGTAATGCACATTGGAAAACATAATCCCAACTATAGAGATAAAATGATGGGGTCTAAATTATCTGTTACTACTCAGGAAAGAGATCTTGGAATCATTGTGGATAGTTTTCTAAAAACATCCATTCAATGTGCAGCGGCAGTTAAAAAAGCAAACAGAATGTTTGGAATCATTAAGAAAGAGCTAGTTAATAAGAGAGAAAATATCATATTGCCTCTATATAAATCCATGGTACATCACACCTTGTTCAGGAATTGGCACCCTTTGGCATGAGGCCAGCCAGGGTAAACACCTTGGCGGGCCGAGCCAGTTTGTTTACCTGCCGCGTCCACAGGTTCGGCCGATCACGGCTCCCACTGGCCGTGGTTTATCACTCCAGGCCAATGGGGGCTGCGGGAAGCGGCGCGGGCTGAGGGATGTGCTAGCAGCCTTTCCCACAGCCCCCATTGGCCTGGGACAGCGAACCGCGGCCAGTGGGAGCCGCGATTGGCCGAACCTGCAGATGCAGCAGGTAAACAAACCGGCACGGCTCGCCAGGGAGCTTACCCTGGTGGGCCGCATGCCAAAGGATGACTAAGGGTGGATATAATAGAGGTCTATAAAATCATGACTGGTATGGAGAAAGTAAATAAGGAAGTGTTATTTAGTCCTTCTCATAACACAAGAACTAGAGGTCACCAAATGAAATTAATAGACAGCAAGTTTAAAACAAACAAAAGAAAGTATTTTTTCATAAAACGCACAGTCAACCTGTGGAACTCTTTGCCAGAGGATGTTGTGAAGGCCAAGACTATAACAGGGTTCAAAAAAGAACTTGATACGTTTATGGAGGATAAGGTCCATCAATTGCTATTAGCCAGGATGGGCAGGAATGGTGTCCATAGCCTCTGTTTGCCAGAAGCTGGGAATGGGTGACAGGGGATGGATCACTTGATGATTACCTGTTCTGTTCATTCCCCCTGAGGCACCTGGCATTGGCCACTGTCAGAAGACAGGATACTGGGCTAGATGGACCTTTGGTCTGACTTAGTATGGCCATTCTTATGTTCTTTCCCTGGTCTGGTTAGCTTGCACTGACTGTTCAAATGGTCTTCTCCTCACCAGCTTCCCCTTGTCTTTAGGAACCTCTTCTGTAGTCCTCCTCTCAACCTCTCTCCACATAGAGAAGGGGTTGCCAGCTATAGTCACATACTTCCTTCTTCCCCCCTTCATTAGCTTCCCACTCTCACCATTATCTGGATTCCAGCAGCAGCTTCCCTTCAACTTCTGGTTATCGCCTTCCTACCTATCCTGGTGAAAAGAAGTCATTACATTGTTGACCTGTTGCTAAGAAGTGTGATCAATGAGGTGTGACTGAAGGAGAGACAAAGTTGTTGGGGGGTTGACCCATTAGGCTCATGCACAGAGGGTACCAGTCTCTGCACTAAGGCAGAATGATGGAGGCACTGGTGACCCAAGATCATGTGAGAAAGGGAGCACAAAAGACACAGATGTTGGGGGATAGAAGATACAGAAGGAAACAGCAGCAAAAAGGACAAATAAAGATGTAATTAAGAGTGACTTATGGAGATAGACATAAAAAGGGCAAATGGGACATAAGCTAGAGATACTCAATCAAGGAGATAAAAAGGGATCAAATGCAAAAAATCCGTAGAAGAGTGAGAGGGCAGTAGACATAATCTGTGATGCTACCGTGAGGGGAGATGTATCAGGCTGTTGGGTCTTCTCCAAGAAAACAACAGCAGGAAGGGGAACCAGTTGGAAGAGGAGATTGGTTAGCGAGAGCATTGTGGAGGCAGGGTTATTTTTGTAATAAGATGTGACAGTGTATTGAGAAATGTCTATTTGTAGAAACAGCTGCAAAGATGCTTTTTTAAATTTTGTATAGTGTACGGAAAAAAACAAGAACCTAAATGGTTTATCCAACACAACAAAGCATTAGAACTCATTTATAAGTCAACAGGAACTCTATGTGCATAAGAAATGAAGAACTGGGCCCAAAAAGACAGAGTTTGGTAGGAAATCCATTATCCATCCTGTGAGAGAGATCTAATCTAAAAATGACTATATGATTCATAGATTCATAGATTATAGGACTGGAAGGGACCTCGAGAGGTCATCGAGTCCAGTCCCCTGCCCGCATGGCAGGACCAAATACTGTCTAGACCATCCCTGATAGACATTTATCTAACCTACTCTTAAATATCTCCAGAGACGGAGATTCCACAACCTCCCTAGGCAATTTGTTCCAGTGTTTAACCACCCTGACAGTTAGGAACTTTTTCCTAATGTCCAACCTAGACCTCCCTTGCTGCAGTTTAAACCCATTGTTTCTGGTTCTATCCTTAGAGGCTAAGGTGAACAAGTTCTCTCCCTCCTCCTTATGACACCCTTTTAGATACCTGAAAACTGCTATCATGTCCCCTCTCAGTCTTCTCTTTTCCAAACTAAACAAACCCAGTTCTTTCAGCCTTCCTTCATAGGTCACGTTCTCAAGACCTTTAATCATTCTTGTTGCTCTTCTTTGGACCCTTTCCAATTTCTCCACATCTTTTTTAAAATGCGGCGTCCAGAACTGGACACAATACTCCAGCTGAGGCCTAACCAGAGCAGAGTAGAGCGGAAGAATGACTTCTCGTGTCTTGCTCACAACACACCTGTTAATGCATCCCAGAATCATGTTTGCTTTTTTTGCAACAGCATCACACTGTTGACTCATATTTAGCTTGTGGTCCACTATAACCCCTAGATCCCTTTCTGCCGTACTCCTTCCTAGACAGTCTTTTCCCATTCTGTATGTGTGAAATTGATTTTTCCTTCCTAAGTGGAGCACTTTGCATTTGTCTTTGTTAAACTTCATCCTGTTTAACTCAGACCATTTCTCCAATTTGTCCAGATCATTTTGAATTATGACCCTGTCCTCCAAAGTAGTTGCAATCCCTCCCAGTTTGGTATCATCCGCAAACTTAATAAGCGTACTTTCTATGCCAATATCTAAGTCGTTGATGAAGATATTGAACAGAGCTGGTCCCAAAACAGACCCCTGCGGAACCCCACTCGTTACGCCTTTCCAGCAGGATTGGGAACCATTAATAACAACTCTCTGAGTACGGTTATCCAGCCAGTTATGCACCCACCTTATAGTAGCCCCATCTAATTTGTATTTGCCTAGTTTATCGATAAGAATATCATGCGAGACCGTATCAAATGCCTTACTAAAGT
Organism: Malaclemys terrapin pileata; assembly: GCF_027887155.1. NCBI lineage: Eukaryota > Metazoa > Chordata > Testudines > Emydidae > Malaclemys > Malaclemys terrapin. The sequence continues at coordinate 56,808,718 of NC_071509.1, forward strand.
CTAGGTATACCACATCCATTGTTTTGAGTCCAAAACAAAGTCCACCCCAAAAGCAAACACCCTCTGCACTTTCTCAATCCCAATCTTTTTTTCCCACTTTGTGACTCAGACCTCTCCCTTTTCATGTTTTCATCACAAGTTGAAAATTCCCTGAAATTTCACTATTTTCTTGTAATTTTTCAGTGTTCCTACTCATAAAACATTAAGATGATGAGGGAAGAAGAATACAACATCTGTGACTTGGCAAAAAGAAATACACAATAAAAACTGTAAAGTCTTTGCTTAAACCTTTAGGCTAATTAAACTGTTTAATTAGACTGACTAATTAGAGGTAATCTTGCTGTGAACAAGAAGGGACATATCAAATCCCTGAATTAAAATAGTTCATTGATTACATAGTAAAAAATAATGTACAATTCTATACACCATGTTCACATAGCTCTGAAATGTAAAATAAATATATTTTCCCAAACCTATTGCTATTGCAATTTCACTTGTCATAATAATTTCATGGCACTCCATAGTATTCTTTTCTGTATATAAATTCCTGAATAACACTGAAACAAGGGATTACAGTTCATAGAAAAACAATCCATTTCTTCACCCCCACCCAAATCGGTTTGGGGTTCACGCTGAGAGAAAATAGCTTTTCTTCTTTAGTCCAAGAAAACATATAATATCGTAGGTTAAACAAAATGACCTTATAGAAATTACATCATTTACTAATACAATTGCTAGTACCTAAAGGTGCCATGCAGCCTTGGCCAACTTAAAAAGAGTTCTATATCAGATAGGCCTGCAACAGTTAGTCTCAATGCTACAAAAGTCAAATCATAGATGCTGGTTTAATAGTAAAGTAATATGCAATTTATCATTCAAATGCAAGAACTAACATTCTTCTCCATTAGCTTCTGATTAACTTGAAGTATAACATCACAAAGATTAGTCTAGAACCTAGATGTGCCTTACTCAAATAGAGTGCTGTCCCTTTATGTCTTGTGTCATATGCCTAACAAATATTTCATCTCCTCTTTGGAAATGAGGCCTCTGAATTTTATTTTTAAGGGCTTTATTGTGTCTCTGAGAGTCCTGAGATGGAGGCAGTGGACAGACCCAGCAGCCCATGGGGAGCACTGGGAGATTGTGCCTAAGAAAGGCACCAGGTCTACTAGGACTGCTCTATAAGCTCTGGGTTGTGAACAATAGGTTCCATCCATTACATACTCCAGCCTTGCTCCATGGGCTGGTTTAGAGTTTTGGGGGAACAGGGCCATGATTCCACCTCTTTCCCACTCCAGAGCTGATTGCAAATGCTGTAATAATGTCCACATTTGAAAATTTGCTGACTGCAAATGGTAAAAATTATTCTTGGCCACTGCTGGCCACTATCTAGAGATCACAAAGAGCTAAAGATCCAAGATGGCCCAGTAGCAGGGTGGCCTGCAGGGAGCGCTCCAGGACGCTGGAAGAGCTAATTCCCAGAGACAACCAGCGCCGCAGGGGTGAGTCCGCATGCTTACAAGCCCACAGACTGAGACTGTGGGTAATAAAAAATGACAGACATACTCTCACAGTGAAGGGAGACAACAAAACCATTGCCATTGCTTCTGGTTCTTTTTCCCAACCTACAATCTGTTTTATCTGGACTGAGTCTCAGCCAGCTGGTCTAGCCACAAACCCACCTGGATCTAGGTTTTTCTTTCTGGGTAAATCTCCCAAGTGCATCGTCCTGCTCCAATGAAATGGAGACAAAGTTGGGTCTTACTGTCAACCACACATTGGAGACACCACAGCCCACCCCATTTTACTAACTTCCCTAATGGCTTTAATTACACTTAAACAGGACTCCAGGAGGAGTGACGGGATGGAACTGAGCAGACAAGGAATCATATAAGAACATAAGAATGGCCTTGCTGACTCAGACCAATGGCCCATTTAGTCCAGTAACCTGTCTTCTGACAGTGGGCAGTGTCAGATGCTTCAGAAGGGATGAACAGAACAGGGTAATTATTGAGTGCTCCATCCCCTTTTCATCCTGTCCCAGCTTCTGGCAGTCAGAGGTTTAGGGTTACCCAGAGCATGAGGTTGTGTCCCTGACCATCTTGGCTAATAACCTTTGATGGACCAAGCCACCATTAACTTACTAATTCTTTCTTTAACCTAGTTATACTTTTCACCTTCACAACATCCCCGGCAATGAGTTGATAGTGTTTTGTGTGAAGTACTTCCTTATGGTTGTTTTAAACCTGCTGCCTATTAAATTTATTGGGTGAGCCAACACAACTAACCTCTGAAATAAGATGCTTGTGGCATACAAATATCTTTTGTACAACGTGAATTTTTTTGTTATTCTTTTTAATACAGTACATTTTATACAAACCAAAGAACTCTAATAGATTAGTAAGACATGATTTCCCTTTACAGAAACCATGTTGACTTTTGCCGAACAATTTATGTTCTTCTCCATGTCTGACAATTTTATTCTTTATGATTGTTTCAACTAATTTGCCCGATACTGACGTTAGACTTACCAGCCTGTAATTGCTGGGATCTCCTCTAGAGCCCTTTTTAAATATTGTCATTACATTAGCTATCTTCCAGTCATTGGATACAGAAGTTGATTTAAAGGACAGGTTACAAACCATAGTCAATAGTTCCGCAATTTCACATTTGAATTCTTTCAGAACTCTTGGGTGAATGCTATCTGGTCCCGGTGACTTGCTACTGTTAAGTTTATCAATTAATTCCAAAACCTCCTCCAGTGACACCTCAATCGGTGACAATTCCTCAGATTTGTAACCTACAAAAGCCAGCTCAGGTTTGGGAATCTCCCTAACATCCTCAGCCGTGAAGACTGAAGCAAAGAATCCATTTAGTTTCTCAGCAATGACTTTATCGTCTTTAAGCGCTCCTTTTGTATCTCAAGGGGCCCCACTGGTTGTTTAGCAGGCTTCCTGCTTCTGATGTACTTAACAAACATTTTGTTATTACCTTTTGAGTTTTTGGCTAGCTGTTCTTCAAACTCCTTTTTGGCTTTTCTCATTACATTTTTACACTTAATTTGGCAGTGTTTATGCTTCTTCCTATTTACCTCACTAGGATTTGACTTCCACTTTTTAAAAGATGCCTTTTTATCTCCCACTGCTTCTTTTACATGGTTAAGCCACGGTGACTCTTTTCTAGTTCTTTTACTGTGTTTTTTAATTTGGGGTATACATTTAACATTTGGGCCTCTATTATGGTGTCTTTGAAAAGTGTCCATGCAGCTTGCAGGGATTTCACTCTAGTCACTGTACCTTTTAATTTCTGTTTAACTAACCCCCTCATTTTTGCATAGTTCCCCTTTCTGAAGTTAAATGCCACAGTGTTGGGCTGTTGAGGTGTTCATCACGCCACAGGAATGTTAAAAGTTATTATATTATGGTCACTATTTCCCAGTGGTTCTGTTATAGTTACCTCTTGGACCAGATGCTGCGCTCCACTCAGGACTAAATTGAGAATTGCCTCCCCCCTTGTGGGTTCCTGTACCAGCTGCTGCAAGAAGCAGTCATTTAAAGTATCAAGAAATGTTGTCTCTGCATTTCATCCTGAGGTGACACGTTCCCAGTCAATATCGGGATAATTTAAATCCCCCACAAATATTGAGTTCTTTATTTTGATAGCTTCTCTAATCTCCCTTAGCATTTCATCATCACTATTGCTGTCCTAGTCAGGTGGTCGAAAATAGATCCTTAATGTTATATTCTTATTAGAGCATGGAATTACTATGTGGATTCACTTAAGATTTTTGATTCTTCATTTGATTCTACATTTTCTTTCACATATAGTGCCACTCTCCCTCCCCCCGCCGACCTGTTCTGTCCTTCCGATATATTTTGTACCCCGGAATGATTGTGTCCCATTGATTGTCCTCACTCCACCAGGTTTCTGGATGCCTATTATATCAATATCCTCCTTTAACACGAGGCACTCTAGTTCACCCATCTTATTATTTAGACTTTAGTGAAATAAGGAAAAGTTATTTACTTGTTCCCATAATATAAGAACTAGGGGCCACCAAATGAAATTAATGGGCAGCAGGTTTAAAACAAATAAAAGGTAGTGCTTCTTCACACAGCACAGAGTCAACTTGTGGAACTCCTCGCCTGAGGAGGTTGTGAAGGCTAGGACTATAACAGGGTTTAAAAGAGAACTGGATAAATTCATGGAGGTTAAGTCCATTAATGCCTGTTAGCCAGAATGGGTAAGGAATGGTGTGCCTAGCCTTTGTTTGTCAGAGGGTGGAGATGGATGGCAGGAGAGAGATCACTTGATCATAGCCTGTTAGATTCATTCCCTCTGGGGCACCTGGCATTGGCCACTGTTGGCAGACAGGATGCTGGGCTGGATGGACCCTTGGTCTGACCCAGTATGGCCATTCTTATGTTCTTACCAGGACCAGATGGTTTTCACCCAGGAATTATGAAAGAACTCAAATGAGAAATTGCAAAACTACTAAGTGTACTTTGTAACCTATCATTTAAATCAGCTTCTGTACCAATTTACTGGAAGATAGCTAATGTGACACCAATTTTTAAAAAGGGCTCCAGAGGGGATCCTGGTAATTACAGGCCCAAACAGATTGCGAAGAGCTATAAAAGAATCTCACAAAACTGGGTCAATGGGCAACAAAATGGGAGATGAAATTTAATGTTGATAAATGCAAAGTAATGCACATTAGAAAACATAATCCCACTATACAATAAAATGATGGGGTTTAAATTAGCTGTTACCAGTGACGAAAGAGATCTTGGAGTCATTGTGGATAGTTCTCTGAAAACATCCACTCAATGTGCATTGGCAGTCAAAAAAGCGAACAGAATGTTGTGAATCATTAGGAAAGGGATTGATAATAAGAGAGAAAATATCATATTGCCTCTATATAAATCCACGGTACGCCCACACTCATGGTATGCATGCAGATGTGGTCGCCCCATCTCAAAAAAGATATATTGGAATTGGAAATGGTTTAGAAAAGGGCAACAAAAATTATTAGGAGTAAGGAACAGCTTCAATATGAGGGCCGATTAATAAGAGGGGGACTTTTCAGCTTGAAAAAGAGACAACTAAGGGGGATATGATAATGGGTTATAAAATCATGACTGGTGTAGAGAAAGTAAATAAGGAAGTGTTATACGTATAAGGCGCTTTATTAGGAAAATAAGAGGATCAAGCGATTGTCATGGTATAAATGAATATGCTTAAATAAAATGTTTAAATAACTAAGTATGTGCTTAAGTGCTGAATAAATATAGACTAAAGCATGTGCTTAAAGTTAATCACCTGCTTAAGTGCTTTACTGATTAGGGGAATTAATTTTTCAGACTTCCTCCCATTGAAGTCAATAGGATTTCTGCTATTGGTGTAAGTGAAGCATGTTAGGGATTTATGGTTTTAAGGAGTGTTGTCTTCCAGGAAACTGGGAATCCAAAGGATACTTTAAGTAGGACCACAGACTCAAGATCGCGTGGCCTTCTATGGTTTCTTCTCCCCACCTGCCCCTGGGTCCAGGACTCACAGAGTTCTAAATAGGGTGAAAGTGGCTATTTCAATTCACAGACAGCAATGGTTCACCAACAATTACATTTTGCTATTGCACAATGATTCATACAGAATTAGAACTGGATAAAGGCCAAGAGTTTGCTTAAGTATGAAACGTTCACATATCTCTCGTCACAACTTCCAACTCTTGATTTACATACTATAGCTTTAAAAATTGGTGGTATCTTCTGTCAGGCTCAGTCTTCACAGGTCACAGAAAGACTTTGTTCATAGTTACATTAGATCTGTTTCATAAACAGATATTGAAGAAGAATCTCATATGCCATCTCTCTTCTTATCTTGTTTTAGGTTTGCCCAAATGCTACCTCTTAATCTGGACCCTCCTACCTGCATCACCCATGTTTTCCCCCCATGCATGATTTGTTTTTCTATGTGTAGTCATTCTTTGAGGCATTGGTGTAGTTTCTGTAATCACATGGGCCTGCTACTGGTTCCACTGAAGTGAATGTTAAAAATCCCATTGATATCAATGGTTCAAGATTAGACCCTTAATCTATTAGGGGCTTGATCCTACACATTGCAGATGTGGAATATTGCATGCATGCGAGAGTGCTAGGTCAAAGGATGAGCAGGAATGGAAGAGCCAAATGTATGCTATTGTTGGAAGAATGTGCCATATATATATATCCATGGTATAACCGTGTTCACTTCAGTGGAATTACACCAGAGATTAGTTTGGCCCTTAATTTTTGAAGGACCTTGCATTGGCTTAGTCTGCCAGGATGTCATGAGAAACATTGGCTTTCCAATGAGTTATCAGTGCATTGGTGGTTTCACTGTCTTCTCTGACAAGTTTGTTAAACAGTCTAACTGTACTTATCGTTTCCCTTCTATATACAACTAAAATGTGTCATTTTCTCAGAATAAATCAAATTATGTGTAGTATTTGCATATATCTAGTTCTACATGGAATTCTTCCAGGCATAGCAAGAACACTGGATGTGAATTTGCAGTGTAAAATAATTACACACAATTCTGTGGAGTTGTTTTTCTATATTTTATGTACAAGGCTATTATTCATGCACGTCATGCATGTTAATTTCCAAGATTCTATTAATTATAACATATTCATATATAAAACATGATTTGCCAACAAATTAATTAAATGTAATCTTCTTGTAAACTATTAGTTACTTATTTAAAATTCAGTTTTATAGCTATTAAATGACATTTTAATTAAAAGTATGTGACCTGGGAGTGTGGACTTTTTATTTTTGTTTTGAACTCTAAGCTCATCACTTTTACATTTTTCCTCTGACCAAACTGACTTTCTATACAATTTACCATGACAAAAAATTAGCCCTTATGTGTCTTGCCATAGCATCTCAATTAAAATTGATTTCTTTTCAGAGTTGGAAGAAACAAACACAAAGATTTAGGTTGAGCATTTACATCCAGGAAGGTGCAATGGCTTTTTGAAGCATCTTGGATAAAATACACGTTGAGAGTTTGCAACCTCTTAAAAATTCATTTACACTTCTAAATGGATTATAAAAGTACTACAAGCAGCATTTTTAAAGTGCATTTGATTCTGTACACTATATATATGCTAAACAATAGCATATTAGCTTTGATCAGTTATTCAAACTCTGTTACACCTGAGTTTGAAATTGATCTTGGCATAACAAATTAAATTGCCAACACATTAAATAGAATTGTGCTAGGTTAGTTCTACTATTTATCTAGCTTTGAATATTACATTCTATAAATGCATGGTCATTTTTGTTGCTCATTATTTGGTAATAAATCTTAGCAGCAACAGAAAGTGAAGTTGTTTTAGATAGATACTGCTGATTGAACCAAAATCCAGGTAAATCTGTGAGCTTTAAGGAGCTGAATTGTTGCTAGTATTCTGGTTGTGCACTGCTGTGTTATGCAACTCCTCCAAGCCAATTCACTTGTGATTTCTAATATGCTTTCACATCAGGATGGTTTTCCATTACTTCATTTCTGTAATAATACATGTTCATAGCTGCAGGCTAATATTAAAGAAAGAAATTGACCTGAGAAGATTCAAGTTAAGTATGCTGCCCAGTGGGCTCGTAGGAGGTGAAAATGAAGTATGGTTTCGGGTTCTAAAGAAAGTCATTTATTTTTAATGGATTTTTATACTGAATGATTTTCTTATTACATGTAAAAGTTTCTATAGCCACTATACACTCTGTGTCCCAAAGCTGAAAGATTAAGAAAAGGTATAACTAATAAATATGATTCATAGTTCATACAACAGTATCTATTTTTCTTTTATATTAAGCAATGGTTTCTTAAAATCTGAGAAATGATTAGCTAGGAGTACAGGATTAAGGATTATATAACTATCATCAAATCTGTCTCTATCACACAACTATATTTTAGTAAAGTAAAGGTGCCATCTCTCTTTTTGTTTTTCTTTCTTGCTTGCTGCCCAACTGGTGTTGCTTCACAGATTTTTTGTAATCATTCCAACACTATTAATCTGTTGGAAAGTGAATCCATTATTTAAAACGTGCCAAAACAGCCTAAAAATGTACAGAAAAAAGGGAACTTAGAAAACTCTGTGTGTCTGAAATACATGATGGGAAATTTGAAGAAAGAAAGCTGTAAGAAAAGGAAGGTGAAAATCAAAGACAGCACAACCATACTCCTAGTGTCTTAGGCCTTTAGAGTGTCATCTTTAACTTGTTCTCTCTTCAGTTACACACTTCTAGGCCATATCCAAATCTTACCACTTCTTCCTCCAGAACATCTCTAGACTTTAGATGAAATCCTAGCTTAATTTAATGAAGCCAATAGCAATTCCTATTGACCTCAATGTGACTTGCTGTCTGCCTCCTCCCCCAGTGCTCCCTCCCCCCAATTCACACAGTGAAAAATTTTGGCCAAGCTTCCTTCCTCTCCCATCCTGATTACAGCAAACTCCTCCTTTATGGCCTTCCTGACATCCATTCATCTCCCCTCAGTGACACTGCTAAGATCATCATGTTGGTTGGTCCTCATCATCTTGTGAGCCCACCTCTGTTCCCACTATAGGTCACAATACCTAGTATTGCTTGCAAATAAGCAGCAGCCAGGCTGTATGGGAGGACTGGAGAGAGAGGGGAAGAGCAGTCAAGCCCTGTTGTGCCCACTACTACTAACAACAGCAGTGTGAAGACCAGCACCAGGAGCCACAACAGTGGTGGATGAAAAAAGAGACACAGGTACAGGTCTAAGTTCAGCCTTCTGTCCTCAAGTCCAGTGCCCTACTTTGCTCAAAACCAGAAGTGCACTTCACTCCAAGGCAGATTGTGAACTCTATAGTCAAATTGGTGAGCAGTTATTTACAATCCACTGGCAGGTGAGTAACTGCTCACTGCTGTGAGTAAGTGGGGGGTTGGGGTGGTCATAATATGGCAATTAATATTCAAATGCAAATTCAAAACTTCAAACAATAATACAATTTCACTATTATAGCCAAGCTATAATGAGCATCTCTTCTACAGCTATATACTTTCATTAGCATTTGACTTACTGACTCCTCCTGTCTCCTTGAAAGTGTGCTGAAGAAGAAAGTCCAAGTAATCGTCTCTGAAATAATCCCACTAGCAAAGGAAGACAGAAGGCAAAAGATTCTGGAAGTGAACCACTGGCTAGGTACGTGATGTTGGGTGGAGGGTTTTGTGTAACTTTGATCCATCTTCTATGGGAAGAGGGGGCTATATAGTTTGGATGGCCTCACCTCAGTAGAAGGGGAACCAATATCCTCAGGGACAAGCTGTCTAGAGTAGTCAGAAGTGTGTTGAACGAAAAGGGAGGGTAAAAAAGTGAAGATATGAGCATTCACCACAAAATCAAGATGTTTAGTACAAAAATAATCAAGAAACCTAAGGCCTTGAAGAAAATAAACTCTTTAATTGCCCATACAACAATGCTAGGAACCTGGGTAACAAACAAGAGGAATTTAATTGTTCATTTATGACCATGAATTCGATCTAGTTGGTATTACTGAAACCTGGTGCGATGATTCCAATGACAGGAATGTTAAAATCAATGGTTATAACCTATTTAGGAAGGTCGAGTGAGCAGAAGGCAAGCGGGAGTGGTACTCTAGTCAAAAATGACATGCTGTTTCTAAGTCACTGATAACTCAGAAGAAAATAATCTTGAATGCTTATGAGTGTATGTCTTAACAGATAAATCCCAAGATGCAGTATTAGTAGGTGTCTGCTACAGACCACCAAATCACACTAGGGAACAGGACAACCAGCTCTATATACACCAACTTATAATGTGTAGGAAGAAAAACTGCATGATCATGGGGTGACATATGCTGGAAGTATGCAGTGTTGTTGTGGCTGCGTTGGTCCCAGGACATTAGAGAGACAAGGTGGGTGAGAGAATATACCGTATTTTATTGGACCAACTTCTGTGGGTAAGAGAGCTTGTCTCTCTAATATGCTGGAAACCTCATTCTGGCAGTAATAAAACATCCTTGGAATTTCTAAATATTATACATGACAGTTTCCCTACTCAAAAGTGTTGCATCCGACAAGGGAGAATTCTACATTAGAACTCATCTTGACAGATAAATAGGAACCGATCACTGAATTAAAAATTAGTGGTAATTTAGCTTGAAGTGATCATGGCTTGATCCCATTTATAATGTGCAAACAGAATAAAGACCAGGCCAGTGATATTTATATGTGGTGCTTTAAAAGTGCTAATTTCTCAAAGCTAAAAACAATCATGAGTCAAATCAGCTGGAAGGAAATACTGAATCAGAAAAATGTGAACAACAATTGGAAATTGTTTAAAAACACTTTACTAGATGCCAAAAATCCACAATCCCACGACTGAGGGAGAAGGCTGTATTGGTTAAAAAACTGACCTGGTTTAGATGGGAGTGATGAGAGCTATAAATAAATTTTAAAAATAATATGTAAAAATGGAGAAAAGGGGAGTTGAAAGTATTTAATATAAATCAGAAGCTGAGAATTGTAGAAAATTGATAAGGGAAGGAAAGAGACACACCGGGGTATCTATAGCCATTGGAGATAACAACAATGTGATAGGGTGCAGGGTAAGGAATGCTTAACCAGCCCCCGGCCACACTAGCTCCAATTAAGGGGAATAGATTGGAGCTAGCTGAATAGGCCTGTGCCTGCCTGCAACTAGCAACAGCTGCCAGCCTAATTAGCCAGGGGCTATAAAAGGGCTGGGAGGGAGAAATGAAGCTGGGGAGGCAGAGGCTCTGGCTCTGGCCTGCTGCTTGTAAAGCCTGGCAGTGAAAGAAACCTGTATGTAGATAGTAAGTGGTGGTGGGAAATAGCTACAAATAAAGTGCACTTGTGATTGCATCAACTTGAGGCATCCCTGACTGGTTTGTGAGTGCAGCAGGGGCAGAAGTAAGAGGAGCCCAGCTGCGCCTCCCTACAAACAACGAGAGAGTTTTTAAAGCATATTAGCAATAAAAAGATTCCTAACAATGGCATTGGTCCATTAATGGTGGAGTTATCAATAATAATGCAGAAAAGGCAAAAGTGTTCAATAAATATTTCTGTTCTGTATTTGAGGGAAAAAACGAGGATGTAGTCTAGAACCATAGGACTAGAAGGGATCTCGAAAGGTCACCTAGTCTAGTCCCCTGCACTCATGGCAGGACTAAGTATTATCTAGCCCATCCTTGTCTAACCTGCTCTTAAAAATCTCCAATGATGGAGATTCTGCAACCTCCCTAGGCAATGTATTACAGTGCTTAACCATCCTGACAGTTAGGAAGTTTTTCCTAATGGTCAGCCTAAACCTCTCTTGCTGCAATTTAACCTCATTGCTTCTTGTCCTATCCTCAGAGGTTAAGAAGAACAATTTTTCTCCCTTTTATAAGATCCTGTTGGTATTATTTTATTAGTGTAACACTGTGTCCAGTTCCTGGTGTCCACACTTCAATTGGAGAGCATTCAGAGAAGAGCCATAAGCATGATGAAAGGATTAAAAAACATGCATTGTAACAATAGGTTCAAGGGGTTCAATATATTTAGTTTAATAAAGAGAAGGTTAAGGGGATGACTTGATTACAGTCTATAAGAATCTATGTGGGGAACAGATATTTAATAATGAGCTCTTCAGTTTAGCAGAAAAAGGTATAACTCAGTCCAATGACTGGAAATCGAAGCTACACAAATTCAGGCTGAAAAAGTCATGCATTTTTTAACAGTGAGAATAATTAACCATTGGAACAATTTACCAACAGCAGTAGTGGATTCTCTATCACTGACAATTTTTAAATCAAAAGTAAATGTTTTTCTACAAGATCTGCTCTAGGAATTATTTGGGAGAAGTTTTATGACCTGTGTTATACAGGAGGTCAGACCAGATGATCAAAATGGTCCCTCCTGGCTTTGGAATCTATGAATCTGTTAATCAATTCCCTGGTACGGACGTCTTTTGTCTGCATTTATCTGACTTACTTTATTATTGTGCTTCACTTGTAAGAAATTCACATCAAAATATTTTTCTTCCAACATAAGGAAGTAAAAGTCAATTTTAAAATCAGAAAATGAGACTGTATCTTTCTATAGTTAATCATTACCCAAGCCAGCTGTTTGTAAATGCACATTACCACGGCAAATTAGCAGCTCTCAATTTAATGTATTAAATTCTCTTTCATGCTGAAATTAGGGATTCAGAAAACCTTAACAAGGCTTTGAATTTCACAAAATCTTTAGATTTTTGGGGGGTGGGAAGAGGTTGAGGAATGTTTTAGCACTTCCAAAACTGATTTATAAATGTTAGTTTATTGCCCCTTTCAAACAGGAACAATTCAGTTGTGGTGACTGGTCACTAATTACTTTTTTGAATTAGTGGTCTATGTCTATGGATGCTGTTCTGCATTATTTTTAATGTTCATTTGTTATTCATTTCACTTAGAGTCTCTCATTGCCATTTTAGCCATTTTTATATCCCCGCTTACACTTTCTGCTCTTGGATGGTGCGTAAGTATTTTGTTTTTTTTAATTCCTTCCTTCCTTCCTCCCCCTTTTCATTTTCCTTTCTTTTTCTCACCACCAAACTCTCCTCACCTACATGTACTCTAGATGGTTATATTTAACATCAACAAAGTGATTTTACTATAGGTCTTTGGAATGCATGTGCTGTCTAAAACTAGTAGCACACAAAATAGTTGTAAATTTCACTTCAGATTACATCCCAGGGAGAACACAGAGGAGTTCTCTGACATAGCATTGAATCAGCAGAGCATATTGACTCTGAATTAATGCAGACCGACCTAGTGGAAACACTGCAGCATTGAAAGGCTGCCTTTTGCAAACCTTAATTAATACTTTATTCTTTATGTTTGGTCTTGTGTTGAGATTTTCTTTAGGCAGATTAAATGAAATTGTTACAGAAAGCATTTTTGAGACTTTTTTAAAAGAATCCCTTATTCAGTAAACATAGCAACACAGAGGAATTCAGGCCAAATTCTGATATGCGTATGTGTTTAAATTCACAGTCTGGATGAGTAAAAGAGTTGGTTTGTAGGGTGGCCTGTCTGGCCATTAAAGGCATTTTCAGTACTGTGAGGAGATTGTCTATATGCCAAGTTACTCCATGGCAAGCCAGGGTGTGAATCTACTGCGCACCAGCTTGCTCTGTTGTAACATCTCACATGGACACTGCTATGCTACAGTGAAAGTCTGACATGCAACTTGGTTTACTGTGCCTTCAAGTAATAGTACAATAAACCATACTCTGGGACTTGCACTGTGCTGTAGCAGTATCCACATGGGGCATTACTTTGCCGCAAGCTGATGTGCTGTAGATTCACTCGCTGGCTTGCAGCGCAGCAACTTGCAATGTAGACAAGCCCTTCATCTTGCTCAAGTCCCCTGAGTGCTGGATAGTACCCAAAAAAGGGCTAGGTTTTTATTAGGAGCTGCATACTCTTCCAGAATTTTTTAAAAAGTGTTCAGGGTGATTTCAGAGGGACATCACAACAAGGTCACTCTGAAATAAGTGCGCTTCATGAATGACTAAATCAGAAGACACCTCTCTGGTCACCACACTACACACCTGCTCATGGCTGACCCAACTGCACACAAAATAGGACATATGTGGTCCCAACTCAGAGATAGGTTGATATTCACACAGTAATAGCTTAGAAACCAAAGATAGGGTAAACACAAGGGAGGAAGAAGAGTTATTTAAATTAAGGTCCAGTGTTGGCATAAGAACAAATGGATGTAAACCGGCCATCAACACATTTTGGCTTGAAATTAGATGAAGGTTTTTAACCAGCAGAGGAGTAAAGTTCTGGAACAGTCTTCCAGGGGGAACAGTGGAGGCAAAAAACTTAACTTGTTTCAAGACTGATCTTGATAAACTTATGGAGGGGATGGTATGATGAGCTTATCTACAATGCCATATGACCCATCCACTATTGTTATTAGCAAATATCTCCAGCAGCCAGAGATGGAACACTAGATGGGGAGGGCTCAGTTACTACAGAGAATTTTTTTCACAGATGTCTGGCTGGAAGTCTCACCCACATGCTAAGGGTCTGACTGACTGCCATATTCAGGACCAGGAAGCAATTTTCTCACAGGTCAGATTGGCAGAGTTTCTGGGGTAGCTTTGCCTTCCTCTGCAGCATGGGGCATGGGTCATTTGCTGATTTGAATGAGAGTAAAAGGTAGATTCTCAGTAACTTGAAGTTTTTAAATCAACATTTGAGGACTGCAGTGACTCAGCCAGAGATTATGGATCTCTACAGGAGTGGGTGGGTGAGGTTTTGTAGCCTGAGAGGTCAGACCAGATGATCATGATGGTTCCTTCTGGCCTTAAAGTCTATGAGAAAAAGATTTGCATTTAGTTTCAAAATAAATTAGAAGCCAAGTGAAGTTCTCTTTCTACAAAGGGTGATGCATTCATTTTATGTTGGGGTGAGGAAATCTATACAAAACTGTAGGGTGCACAAAGTTTATAGAAAACCCTTTGAAAAAAACAATATAACTTAGCATAGTTTAGACAAGTAAAGTTGAAAAGAAACAAAAATATTAAAATTAAAAATATACAGAAATAGTGCAAAAAGATGATAAAGGATTGGTAGGGACATAAGAAAAAAACTGATTAAATACAATGCACATAGTATCACTAAAAACTGTTTCACACATACTTAAATATGTAATATGGGAAAACTGCTCACCAGTGCATTTCAATAATCCCAGATATTAAAAGTCCCAGATATCTGGAAAACATAAGGAGAAAATCTATGAGAAACAAGATAAGAAATTATCAAGTATATGAGCAATGCAAAGGTGAATAATAAGCAGTACAATAATGCATTAATGAAAAATATAGATAACACAAAGGAAAAAGCATTCACATTTTAAAGATGGTTGTACAGTTACTTTTGATAAAAGCTGCTCTTGATAGCAATCTTGTCTTGTGGTGTCTTTATATGAAACTCTATACTAAAATATGAAGATTTGATTAATGCCAGTGACTGCTACATTATAATGAATTTCATATCTCTAGTTATTTGCTTCCGCAACCTAATATGTTTGCAGCCTTTTAAATCTAACCAATACATCAGACATATATTACACAAAAATCCAGTTACTACAAACAATTCAAAGTAGCTCAGAGCTAAAAATAAAATGCTAAACTTTCATAGTAAACATAAACAGGAAGTTTATGTAGCCATCATACCTTTTAATTCACAATGAGAGAGTTTTTGATGTAAACCACAATACTGTAAAACTTATTTTCAGTTGTATAGAATTCTCTGAAATGTATATACCTTTCAGGCTGAAATTGTTCATGGTTCTGCCCAAAAGTAATTATTTTTGAGGGGGTTGTTTTTTACCCTAAAAGTTTAATCAAAACAGGTTCCTTCATTTTTGAATATGAGGAATGTAAATTAAAAAACCCCACTTTCTCTGTATAAAAACAACTGAGCAGCTTCTTTTGACCAGCTTAATGCCAAAATGGTTGTGGGTAAAACACTGAAATGGGGTCTTGCTGAGGAGTACTCTGGTGAAAATTATTTTTGATTTGAAAACTGCATCCTAACACATTTTGTGCAAAGTTCTCTTGCTAACCATGTCAAGTGCATAGCTAAGAAAAAACATGCTGTATGTGTATGTGTGCAAAACCGATAGTCTACTTCCTTTTACGCCCTATTTACTGCACCTTATAAGATAGCTACTCTCCTTCCTCTCGCTGCAGAAGAGAACCCGTTCCCTGCAGACTTTAGGAGTTGGACAATTTTGACTTTGTACCTTAACATAGTGTTTTAATGGAATAAGCTGAAAATGAGAAAAGTGTTTCCATGAAATTTCACAATACATTTTTACCACTACATGCAATTTCATGTCTTTCCCAAGAACTTCATTTTTCTGCAAATTCAATTAAATTTCTATTTTTCACATAACAAAAAGTTTAGTTTTCAAATTTTCAATTGTCAAGCCCCTCATGTTTCCGTTTTTGTTCAAAGAAGCTCAATTTCAAATTGACAGTGTGTGAAAACTCCCATTTCAAGTATTTTCACACCACTATTATGAGTCAGTGCTGTTATAAACTAACACTCCCCCCCCCCCAAAAAAAACCTAGCTCACATGTATATGGAGTAATGAGAAAAGGTGGTTCTTCTTATGGTTACCTCCTAACAATGTATTTCACAGGAAAAAGGGCTAGATGCTCAGCTGTGCTCAGGAGTGGAGGAAGAAGTGGGGGAGGTAAGGAAGCTTTAAGTCACCTTTCCATTCCTCCAGTCCAGAGCTGGTGAGGGACAAAATGGCCTCCCCTGTAACTTGTAGCAGTATTCTGCCAGCCACAGGGATTGCTCTGGCAGCCAAGTATTGGCCAGAATTCTGTGCACTCTAGACTCATTCCTGACATGCCTCCCACATGCCCTTCCCAACCTCTACACAGAAGGGGAAGAATAGGTAGTGTACAGTCAGCTACACTGGCTTTTACATTACCCATGGCTTCCCCTGTGTAACAGCAATACCTGGCTGCCCCATAAGGCAGCTTTCTCATTGCTTTGTGTTGGCTCAGGACCTGGCACAATAAGCTTTTACAGCAAGAACAAAGTTTTAGTAGTTACACTGCTGTGAGTAGCATCCATCTCCTGAAGTCAAGCCTTTAAGAGTGGAATTCTCAAATGTATATATGGTTGCAAATAACCTGTTGTGCACCCCAAATAGAGCTTAGTGTATGGTTACTTAAAATAACATCATTCAAGATAGTGGAAAGCACCTGTTTGGAGGCAGTTTAGGCAGTTAAACTACCTATGTTAGCTGGCAACCTTCCTCACCAGCCTGAGGAATTATCAGCCACACCTAAATGCATATTTAGCCCTTCTCTCTAGGTTCCATTTATTGTCCAAATGACCACAAACTCACAAAAAGAAAAAACTTCCATCTGGGGCTTTCTACCCAGCCACAACTGCCAGGGCTTCTCACCAGGAATCTCACTTCTCCAGGGACTACTGCAGGAGACAGTCCTTCCCCCTTTTCCTGAAGCTCTTTATAGGGAACATCTCAGCTGCAACTGATTAGAGAACAGGGCTGGCTGACTTTAGGCCCCTGGGGCAGGCCCCCTGTTACTATCTGAAATATGTTTGTACCACCAAACAGATCCAGGTGCCTTTGAACATAAAGTTCTAAATTTCTGTTAAGCTCCATTGTTTGGAAAAAAAACTGTCTGTTAGTCTGACCTCATGTGAATGTAATGATCAGTGTCGTTAGTATCTCCTATTTTGATGATAGTACTGCTAGCAGCAGGATGCCAGACTGAAGTACAATAATTTGTCAAAATAAATTAATTTTATGTATAAATGGTACAAATGTTTCTCTTTAGTTAATTAGATAAAAAGGAAATGGGCATTTTACCAGTCTTTGTAAGATATTAAAAAAGAGGATCAAAGATCTTCAGTGAACAGCTGTGTTCTCACACAAGTTCCATAACCTCTATGTAAGGAAAATGCTGTGGGCCAGACTCTCCTTGTCAGGGACCACAGATCTTGAACACTGCCCTACATGGCTTTTAAGAACTAAGTAGTCCTAACCTGCTACCCACTGACCTACTAACATCTGCTATTCTAGCAGGTGAACTCTAACAGTGGAGTGTGGAATGGTCCTGTAAGCAAACTGTTTCACATAAAGCTTCTTCCCATGGTCTTGCTTGCAAACTGGTAAGTTGAAAACTTTCTTTCACTAGTCTGTACATTCTCCTGACTATACCATTTGCTCTTGGATGGTATAAAGAAACCGTTTTGTTCTCGATACCATTGCTACTGAGGTATTGTTACATTTCAGCAGAGGTCAATTGCATTCAATTGTCAGTTACCAGTTCCATGGGAAAATCTTTTTGAGTGAAGATTGATGATATGAACTTAATCACTGTTTCATTGGTAACTTTTCCATTGAATGGAACTTATGGCCACTTTGAAGTATAGTCTATTATTACTATGGCAAACCTTTGCATAATAGTCTGATCTTCAAGTGGTCCCATTATATCGAGATCCAGTTTCTCCTACAGACAGCTGGGATAGTCAACTGGTGTGAGAGGGATGCTGAAGATTTTCTGTGACATATCATTACTAGCCCAAGCCATGCAATTCTTAATTATTTCCTTAACTTATTTGTCCAACCCTAGCCAACAGAAGTCTTGATGCAGTTGTCTTTTGGTTAGATTCATCCCAGAGGTCCTTCATATGCCAGATGGATCAATCATGCTCTCAGAAATGTAGGCACAACAAGATGGTCAAGTCTCAAAATGTGTGTCTGCATGGTTACAAACATTCTGATGTTATCGTCTAGTAAGACCATCTGTTGACCATGTAACTATTTAGGTCTTGAAGTACCTTGTCTTCTTTCATAGTCTGAGGGTGAGCAACAGCCATGATCACTCCTTGAGTTATAGCAGAGATTTGTGCAATAGGAATCTCTATATCATCTTTCTATATTGCACCCTCACAGCATGCGCAGGTGAGAGAGAATCTGCCCCCTGAAAGATACTGTCTGGAAATCAAAGTCCATTAGTTTGGTGGCCCACTTGGCAATTCTTGGTGTGCTTATCCAGAACGTTATCTGGTCAATAAAGCTGAAAGAGGTTTGTGATCGGATTTTAAGGTAAATCTCCTACCTCATAGGTAAGTTCTGAAGTGTGTTACTGCCCAGAAACATTCAGAGCTGCTTTCTGAATGAAAATAGGATTTTTCTGGGTCAGTCAGGGATCTGGAGGCTAACGCAATAGTGATTTATTGTCCATTTTTTAGCAAGACAGTACCAAGACTACACTCACAAGCAAACAATTCTCACAACATATGCTTCTCAGAATCAAAAGGGCATAGAGCCAGGCTGGTGGAAATTGCATGTTTGATCTTGTTAAGACTGTATTTGCACACTTCATCCCAATCAAACCTGACATCCTTTTTTAGGAGTTGACACAAAGGAATACTTTCATGGAAAATTGCTGTACAAACTTTGAAAAGTATTCTCCCAATCCCAAGAGGGATAGAAGTTTGTCTTTGTTGTCAGGCTCTGGGGCACCATGAATGGCTTCTACTAGGTCTGGTTTTGGTTCTCCGTCATTTCCAGAGATAGCATTTCCTAGATAAGTCACTGAGTTGCTATGGAATTGACATTTCTTCTTGCTTGTGGTAAGTCCATGTCGTTTAAGTTTTTCTATAACCTTTTTTAGGATGACATGTTTGGATTTATGTTTGCCACACATTATAATGTCATCTTGAAAGTAAAGATCCCTTGTCTCCAAAAATCTAATGCATCATTTTCTGGAACATTCAGAGGCTAACCCAAACAGCATCTGTTTGAATTAGACAAGCCTTCTGGAGAGATGAAAGCTGTGCATTTGCAGAATTCTTCCATTAAGAAGATCTATTGGTAAGATGAGGATAGATCAATGGTTGTAAAGCCTCTTGCCTCCTTCAAGTTGAGCAGCATTATACTGACATTTGGTAGAGGATAACAATCATGTTGGAGTTTAGAGCGCTTAAGTCCACAGATGTGCAGATGGCACCACTAGACTTGCTGGTGAGAAGAAATTCATTATGATGAATCAACCAGTTTTCAATGATCTCTTCTTTGCATAATTTCAGACTTTCCTTCTTGAGCAGTTGTCTCAGTGCTATTGGTTCATTTAGCACTTTATGCTGTACAGGCACCACATTCTTTTTTAGCCAAATCTTTTGCCTGAACTTTTTTGCAACATCTGGGGTATCGGAGAAAACTTCTGGAAAGTCTAGATGTTTCCTGGTTGTAGCCTATCCTCAGTTTGTGAGACAGGCTCTGTACTATTTGGATCTAATATCATCTGAAGATCCCTTTGATTTAATCCTACAATAGAAATTTCATTTTGGGCTACATAGATTTTTTGCTTGGATGGTACAGCCTTTGTACTCGAGGGCAACTGTAAGATAGCCATTGATGGGGCTAGGAGATCCACCATACTCTCTGGGGTATATGTTTGGAGCATTCAACTTTGGTTGGGAACTGGCAAATAGCACATTGTAGAGCTGGTTGGGAATTACAGTATAAAGCAAACCAGAATCTGCTAACATCCTCATCTTATGGCCACTGACTTGCACTTGGCAAGGTGGGGAGTGATGTGGTAATCTCCTGTCACATTGAGAACGCCATCAGAATTCAGTTCTACATCATCCTCATCTGTGAGAACTCCAGATACAACACTGACAAGACTTACAGACTTCAGCAAAACATCCTTTTTTGTTGCATTTCTTGCATTCTGATTTCTTAGCAGAACACACTTGAAAGTATGCCTTGTGATCAGGGTCACCATATCTGTAACACTGGTAGCAATGTGATGTGTGGAAGGGTAAAGGCACTGTGCATGTAGACTTAGGAGCTCTGCAAGTTGCAGTCTTGTATCAGACTACATTAACCTATGTAGGCTGGAAGAACTCTGGTGTCGCACAAAGTAACTTAGCACAATGAATGGCACTCTTCACTTGTTGGGTGGTTTCTGTGGCTTTCTCCAAGGTAAGGCCTTTTTATCGGGAAGTGTCATCCATGAATCTTGGTACTTCTCATCTTCGTGACAATCCGATCTCTAATCATTTCATCTGTGAAATTGGCAAATTCACAGGTTACATTCAAGTAATGCAGCTACATAGCAGTCGATGAGCTTGTGAGGCATGGGACTAGAACTTGAAACATTCAGCACCAATATTTAGTAGAGCGATCATCTAGGGCTCGGAGAGCAACACCATTTTGTAGTAAAATGGTAGCAGAGAGGAGATGCTTGAAGACTTCATTGCTCTTCAGGACCAAGGCTATAAAGCAGTAAGGCTTTCCACTTTTCTGGAGCGTAAGTAGAAGTTTCTATAGCAAGCATATTGCTGCTGAAATATGACTTCCTTGATTCCCATGGAAGTGGAGGATCTCCCAGGGAAGCCTGAAGAATGGGGGAAGTGAAACTTGTGTCATGGTAATAACATGAAAGCAAGCTGGAGACATCCGGTGAATAAAGCAAGAATGGTGGAGAACAATCAGCTGGTAAGAAATGCTGGTCACAGAAATAGCTGACTGGCCCTTCAATCTACGTTTGTGGTACTGCTCAGATACTCAGAATTGCAGAGGGATATATCTATTGGCAAAAAGGAGCATGTTGCAAAAAGGAGCAGTTGCAAATAACAGCAGGCTTTTAGGCCTCCAGAGTTTCCCTGGGAGCAGAAACAGCAGGTCACAGCAGCAGGAATCATGAATAGGGTGACCAAATGTCCCGTTTTTAAAGGGACAGTCCCATTTTTTGGGACTTTTTCTTATATAGGCGCCTATTACTCCCCATCCCGTGTCCCATTTTTTCACAGTTGCTATCTGGTAACCCTAATCATGAGTCACTTGGATAAGCTGGATTTGTGTTTCTCTATGCTTCTTTTATGCTCAATGCCAGTTTGTTTTGTACCTGAACCCCTCTGAGGAAGACTTGGGAAGCGTAATAAAAGCAAAGATGAGTTTTATTCACTTTTTAACAGAGCTCACATTCTTCCTTTTCTTCTCCTCTTTCTTCTCTCTCCCCACCCTCTGAGCATCCTGGACCCAAGGCTACAGGAACCACCTAAAAACAAATTTACAAATGCAAACTGGGGTAGCTACCTGCACCTAGCTAAATACAACAGTAGGTTTAATAATTTGCATCCCTTTGCCCGTTAAACATGGTGTGTGTAGGGATACAGTTCTGCAGTGAAATAAATGATTTTGTGAGGGTGCAAACCAATACATTATTTGTCTCCTATTTGTTTGAGGTCCCAACTGTGCACCAATGCAAGTGCATCTATGCTCTCAGAGGTTTTTTGGTTTTGTTTTGCTTTGACAGTTGCGCTCTTGAAGGGTTTTTTTTTTGTTTTTTTGGTTTCATTTTGCTTTGACAGTTGCGCTCTTGGAGAAAAACCTAGAGCCGGCCCTGACTCCTTGTGAAGCTGAATCATTCAGTTGTTCTAGGAAATCAAACACAAAATTGATGCAAACGTGGCTGAGGTGCATTAGTTCTTAATTTGACTGGTAACTTACCAGCTGTAACAAGTATTACAATTCTTGCATTTTTCCAGTGCAATTGCTATCTCTTTGGAGAAAGAGCACGATGACACAAGAAAGAAAAAGATATGATGAATTTTAATCATTCAGGAGTTCTGTCTGTTTAAGGGAGCCTTTCTATAACTGTTTTCTGTTGGATTAATACTTTGCTGTAACTGGACGATTGAGTTGTATCTGGTGAGTACAGCGAATGGAAATTGCATCATTGTGAGGGGGGAAATTGTTACTCATTATGCCAATTTAATTAAGTGTAAGCAATGATCCTCCTATGTAGTGCGATTCACAAACTTTTCCCAAGTGAAAGCAAAACCTTAAAGATGGCTTTGTGCCCCCTCCACCTGTTTTTAAGTTCTCTTTGGGACTCTGCAAAAATCTTTGAATTCACAATGAATTTATCCTAGTGGGACAAATTGCAGAGTTACTAATTTGCTCATTTAGGCCCTGATTCTGAAGGCACTCCACATATAGGTGAAGCAGCTATTCAAATTCATAGATTCCAATGCCAGAAGGGACCATTATGATCATCTAGTCTGACCTCCTGTATAACACAGGCCATAGAACTTCCCCAAAATAATACCTGGAGCAGATCTTTTAAAAAAAACATCCAATGTTGGTTTAATAATTGGGCCCTTCTTTTTAACACTGTTCACATTACTCGTTTTTGATGCACTACGTTCATGTGAAATGAAAATCTGCCCTTAAAAAGTAATATTGTACACAAACTTTTTGTATAGTTTCAAAAAGCTTTTTCCCTTCACTTCCTGGCTTCACCAAAAAGCAGAACTCTACTTTATCTGCCAGAGGCATTTTTTGCAGTATATCCTGTCCACATTCTGGAGGTTTCACAATAAATCCTGATATGAAGTTAATAGCCTGCTGAGGTTTGAAGGTGTATCTTAACTTTTGAATGCTTGCCAAAATAACCCTATACAATGTTGAGGTTTGCCCTTAAAATTCAACACACTTCTCAACACCATCAGCACTATTATGAAGCTATTTGCAGTAATTTATGTTTCATCTTATACTGTATCATAACATCTATCTTAGAACAATAGTGATCAAACAAAGTGACCATTTGTTTTTCTATCCCAGATGTCTAGGTTAAATTGTAGAATCCTCTCAGAAGGTGTATGCAGTATTGACTATTTTTTCAAATGTAATTCTGGTTAATTATCATTACACATAACCCAAGTATTTCACTGGCTTGCAGATTACTGTTCCATGAGATGTTCTCTGTTGTGGTATGTCTTGAAGTTGATGCATTTATATTGTCTATTAACTATCCTTAATTTTCCAGTAATTGTAAGTCAGAAGAAATATGCAAGTGTATAGACTATATCTGTGTCAATTTTTGCAAAGGAAAGTTGAGATCCATCAGAGTTTGGGAGAGAAAATATAGACACAATATTGATATTGCTGAAAAGGTTTGATTAAGATAATGAATTGACAGGTATGGATTTGGAAGAGAACTAAAGGATTCAGAGGAAAATACATGCTCTGATTCAGGATGTGTTTGTACAATTTTAAAAAGCAATAAAATATGTACAAGTAATCAGATATAGGGACTACTGCAATCCTACTGGGACACAGAATATGCTTATAGTACAAAAAAGAAGCTGTATGACAGAAATGATAGTACAAAACATTAAAGAAACAAGAAGATGATGAAGCCAATCACAAATGCTCTAAAATCTCATTGGGAAAGTTATACTGACTATAAGTAAAGGATTCTTCTGGAAGTGAATAGAAACAATAAAAGATTATTTTAATACTCAAAGTGGAAGAGATCACTGAGGGACCATGAAGAAATGGTGAAATACAGTTTTTCTTGTGTCTTGTTTCTAATTTAGTGCTTGTCCTCAGTATTCACCAGGAAAATTAGAAGTGAAACATAAGAATGGAACACAGTTTTCAAAGACTGAAAAATAGAGAGCACCGGTCACCAGCAGTAGGAACCTTTCTGTTGCTATTACCACAACAGGCTGACACAGTCTCTGGGTAGATTAAATTGTTCAGGTGTCAGAGAATTTAATAGCTCTAATAATACAGATTTAACAAGTCCTTGATGGGAGAGAGCAGATATAGAGGAATTAGATACAGGTCATAATCTCACTATTTGGGACAGTGTATAGTTAAGAGCCAAAGAATTACTGAGGCCAGGTCCTTATATAACTTAACTATCGTTCTTAAATCAGAACGTCTAATGTCCAATAATAGTAGTACATAGTCAAGTGTTTCAAGGTAAACAGAGTTCTGAGTCGGGCAATTATTTCACAATTTATTTGTTGAAAATTTTATATAGATCACAGAGGGATGATGGATGAGGTTTTCAGAACCAGACCCAATCACTTTAATGTTGTTAGACAAACTATCCAGGAAAGGAGTGCACATTCTTTGCTGCCATCCAGGGCTAGATGGATAATTCTTTTTGCCCCTCCAGCTCTGTAGAAATCCTCAGGCTTCACCTTGTCCCAGCTCATAGCTGGGATAAGGATTTGGCTCTAAAAGCATATGCTTGGAGTAACTCACATATACCATAACTGCGCAAGCTACACTCTAAAAATCTAAAGCAAAATAGGAAGCTTTTCTAAATTAAGTGAATATATGGAAGAACTTTGCTAGAAAAGCAAAATATTGACTTGTGTGACCTGTATGAGGAAAAAAAGAAATGTTCTGATGCCTCAATGTGAAGATGGATAGGTATCCTTTTATTTTATTTACTGATTATTTAGAATTATATATATGCTAATAAACAGCACCTACCCATATCGTTTAAGCACCCAGGATATAACGTTTTAAAACATCACAAATAATAGTCTAAGTGTGACAGTACATTTAATTTTAATCTACCACCAAATAAACCAGGCAATTTAAGAACTCTTCCTCCAACAATTCCCTGTCCTTACACTACTCCCTTGCCTCTCTCTCCATTTTCAAATTCCTTGGTGAAAAAACAAGCTTTGTAGTGTGACTTGAAGGCCATCAGAAATTGAGTATTTGAAACCATATGGACAGAGAATTCTAAAGCCATGGGGCACTCTAAGACAGGGGTCAGCAACCTACGGCACGTGTGCCAAACACGGCACACAAGCCGATTTTGAGTAGCACGCTGCCGAGGTCCCGGCCCCCAGCCTTCTGCTCTGACCCCTGAACCCCCCCACACCTCCAGCCTTCTGCCGTGCACCCCTCACACAGCCCAGCCCTCTGCCCTGACCCCCCCACACCTCGACTGCCTATCCCTGCTCTAAGAGAACATCCCACCTTCATCTTGAATGACTTCATGGTGTGGCATGAAGTGAGAAGCACTCTCTTACCTTATAAGTTACAAGCCATTTAGAGCTTTTTAGCTCAAAACCAGTACCTTAAACCTCACTCAGAAACCCATAGGCAGGTTTGTTATGCTGTAGGAGACCTTCTTCCTCTTCTTCTGGATTATTTCAGTGGGTGTTTTTGTTTTGCAGCTGTAATGCTCAGGCATTGGTGCATACCCAATATGCAGGCAGCTTTTTCACAAGGCATATTATCCCTGTTTGTAAGTTAGCAGGTTTGTTCTATGGTTCCCCCCACCCCCCATAACTCTTTATTTACTCACTATGCTGCATGGTCTAGCCACTCATTAAAATTTTTCAAAACTGTTTTCCTTTGCTTCCCTACAGAAATATTAATGTCCAAGAGAAGAACACATGGTCTATTGTGTTTTACAAACCCACTCATCCTTCTCATTTTAACTATTGACTACAAAACAACATTGGTCAAACTGCTCATCAAGGAAAGTGAAACTATCCATATTCATACTATGCCTCAGTGGAGACAGTAAATGAAACACAACTCATTTATCAGAGTTCATGTGATTACATCTTCTACCACATTAGCCCTATAGCAATTATCCAGCTATAACTCCTGTAAGAACCCAGGAGAAAATATAAAAGATGAAATATATTAACTTTAAAGGAAAGTACAAGTGAGAGGGACAACTTTCTCATTAGTGTACAAAACAGAGGCCACAAATATTGAAAAGGCTGAATGATGCCATAAAATACAGTATATCTAGGCTGGTTCTAGGACTAAGAAAAATTTACAGAGGCCTACTCCATTTAAAAAGGTTTGGGAGGAGAAGGTATTTGAATTATCATGTAATCAAATGAATAGTACATTTAATAAATAGTAAATTTAAAAAGCTGAAGATGATACAATGTATTTTGGAGAGCTTTCCAAATAAAAACTAGATAAGCAATAACTGTTCGTCACCTGCATTTGTGAGTGGTTCATAAACAGCCGTTATATCTACTCTAATGAATGTTCATTGTTCTTTTGTTAGCAAAAACACATTGGTGGTATACTACATCATCAAAGTGATGGGGCTTTGATGATACATTACAGCAATCTGTCACCAGGGAGACAGTTCTTTGATAATGTGTTACATTAACTACATCATCCAAAGTACCATCATTCTGAAGATAAAGTGCAGTGCCAGCTGGCAGAAAGCATGATGCAGTTGGGTTTACTTTTAGATAAACTTCAGAAATGCATTCTTTCTTTAAGAAAAGAGGGTACATGAGTGAGTATGTTAACCAACTGTCTTCTATATCACTGTATTTTGAAGGATCTGCTTTTTAATTAGAAATAATGATTCCAGAAGGGTTTAATAAAGTGAGGAAAAAGTAAAGTGCAGAAAGTCAGATGGTTGAGCTGTGTTAAACTGTGCTGAAGAGGATAGGAGGAAGGTGGAAAGCTCTACGAGTACGTTTACACAATACACTAAGCCCAGCTCTGTGTGACAGGTGTTTGCAGACTAGGTGTTTGCAGGCCTGCTGTTGAGCATCCACACTGCATTGAAAACCCAGGCCTCATAACCATGCTGGCACAGCAATACTGCACTGTGAGGATCTGAGACAGCACATCAGCCTCTGTGGGCATATAACATTGTATCCCAAGATTCCTAGCACCCTCACCAGCTGAAATCACTCTAGGGTTTGGCTCATGGTGGATTATGGGCAAACTTGTCCATCCATCCTGCAGGAGTTGATCAGAAAGGCTTTGGGTGGTTTTAGTCGAACACCACATCCAGCTGAACCATTTTGTGTCTGCACACTCCCAACAGTTGGCACCATCAACATGGATCCCAACACAACAGAAGAATTTCTCCACCTCATGCTCTCAGTCCTATTTTGGGACATAAGCAGAGCATCTGCAAGATGCTAGAGGATCTTTCTGAAGCAGTTTTTGAGCTGCAAAGGGAACTTCTAAGCGGGGGATACTGATATGCCAGCTGCGATCGAGCTGATGTTGCTCTTGCCTATTAGCTTAGCCTCAGGTTCCTTCCCCTTCCCTATGTAGACTAGCACTTCTGGAGCAGGGCCACAAGCACAGACTGTGGGGACCACATCGTCATGTGGACCCGGGATGACCAACAATGGGTCTAGATCTTTCTCATGAAGAAGCATACATTCCTGAAGGTTTGTGATCAGCTTGCTCCTACCTTCCTGCCTCAGAACACCTACGTGAGGGAGGCTATGCTAGTCCACTATAGCCATCTGGAACCTGGCTACGATTGCTACAGGTCTGTAACTAGACAATTTAGAGTTGGTAAATCAATTGTTGGGGTTGTTGTGGTGGAGGTTTGTGAGGCAATTAGGACTATGAGGTACCCAAAGATGATGGGCACTAGAAATGTTCCTGAAACAATTGCTGGCATTGAGAGAATAGGCATTGAGAGAATGGGCTTTGAGAGAATGGGCTTTCCAAACTGCATTGATGGGATTACTGCCTGAACTACATGAACTACAAAGGGTACTACTCCATTGTTATACATTCCCTGGTTGACCACAGGGGCAGATGCATAGATACTGACATGGAATGCACTGACAGGATGAATGATGCTAGGGTATTCCAGAGAGACTGGGATTTCACCGTCAAGGACAAGCTAGGACACTGAATGATACTGTTATAAATGGAGTCATTGATCCCACTGTTGTTCTAGGGGACTCAAGCCAGTGCTGTGTTTGAATTGAAGTGATTGTTAACTCCCGTTACAGTAAGAAGCTGTGCTTTAGAGTAGCAGCCGTGTTAGTCTGTATCCGCAAAAAGAACAGGAGTACTTGTGGCACCTTAGAGACTAACAAATTTATTAGAGCATAAGCTTTCGTGGGCTACAGCCCACTTCTTCGGATGCATATAGAATGGAACACATGTTGAGGAGATATATATACACACATACAGAGAGCATGAACAGATGGGAGTTGTCTTACCAACTCTGAGAGGCCAATTAAGTAAGTGAAAAAAACCTTTTGAAGTGATAATCAAGATAGCCTAGTACAGACAGTTTGATGAGAAGTGTGAGAATACTTACAAGGGGAGATAGATTCAATGTTTGTAACGGCTGAGCCATTCCCAGTCCTTACTCAATCCTAAATTGATTGTTCTAGTTTGCATATCAATTCCAGCTCAGCAGTCTCTCACTGGAGTCTGTTTTTGAAGTTTTTCTGTTGTAAGATAGCCACCCGCAGGTCTGTCATTGAATGGCCAGACAGGTTAAAGTGTTCTCCCACTGGTTTTTGAGTATTATGATTCCTGATGTCAGATTTGTGTCCATTAATTCTTTTGCATAGAGACTGTCCGGTTTGGCCAATGTACATGGCAGAGGGGCATTGCTGGCACATGATGTGCAGGTGAACGAGCCCCTGATGGTATGGCTGATGTGATTAGGTCCTATGATGATGTCACTTGAATAGATATGTGGACAGAGTTGGCCTCGGGCTTTGTTACAAGGATAGGTTCCTGGGTCAGTGTTTTTGTTCAGTGATGTGTGGTTGCTGGTGAGTATTTGCTTTAGGTTGGGGGGTTGTCTGTAAGCGAGGACAGGTCTGTCTCCCAAGATCTGTGAGAGTGAGGGATCATCTTTCAGGATAGGTTGTAGATCTCTGATGATGCACTGGAGAGGTTTTAGTTGGGGGCTGAAGGTGACAGCTAGTGGTGTTCTGTTATTTTCTTTGTTGGGCCTGTCTTGTAGGAGGTGACTTCTGGGTACACATCTGGCTCTGTCAATCTGTTTTTTCACTTCAGCAGGTGGGTATTGTAGTTTTAAGAATGCTTGATAGAGATCTTGTAGGTTCTTGTCTCTGTCTGAGGGATTGGAGCAAATGCGGTTATATCTTAGACCTTGGCTGTAGACAATGGATCGTGTGGTGTGTCCTGGATGGAAGCTGGAAGCATGTAGGTAAGTGTAGCGGTCAGTAGGTTTCCGGTACAGGGTGGTATTTATGTGACCATTGCTTATTATCACAGTAGTGTCCAGGAAATGGACCGCTTGTGTGGATTGATCTAGGCTGAGGTTGATGGTGGGATGGAAATTATTGAAATCATGGTGGAATTCCTCAAGAGCTTCTTTTCCATGGGTCCAGATGATGAAGATGTCATCAATGTAGTGCAAGTAGAGTAGGGACGTTAGGGGACGAGAGCTAAGGAAGTGTTGTTCTAAGTCAGCCATAAAAATGTTAGCATACTGTGGGGCCATGTGGGTACCCATAGCAGTGCCGCTGACTTGAAGGTATATATTGTCCCCAAATGTGAAATAGTTGTGGGTGAGGACAAAGTCACAAAGTTCAGCCACCAGGTTAGCTGTGACATTATCGGGGATACGGTTCCCGATAGCTTGTAGTCCATCTTTGTGTGGAATATTGGTGTAGAGGGCTTCTACGTCCATAGTGGCCAGGATGGTGTTTTCTGGAAGATCACTGATGGATTGTAGTTTCCTCAGGAAGTCAGTGGTGTCTCGAAGATAGCTGGGAGTGCTGGTAGCGAAAGGCCTGAGGAGAGAGTCCACATAACCAGACAAGCCTGATGTTAGGGTGCCAATGCCTGAGATGATGGGGCGTCCAGAATTTCCAGGTTTATGGAACATGTGCTTTAGTCTCTTTAAAGGAGCAATGACCTTACTTCTCCAAATGGTTGAGGAGAGGGCTAGACATTTCAGGGTAGGCAGTTTTGGGGAATTTGGAGTCACTTGGCTAGTGGTAACCATGACTAGAGACCAGAGTGTGGTTGTTGTGTAACAAGCAGACTTCTGGAGTTGCTGAACCAGGGCTGCTCAACACAGAGACACTCAGGGCATGCTTGTCTGCTGCCTGAGAGCATCCAGAGAGAGAGCTATAGCATGAAAGCATTTTAAGACAATCAGGGTTACAGGACAAGTGGTGACACAATCTCTCACTGGTCAGGGTTGAACCCCAAATGTGACACACACAGAGATGGCTGTCCTCTGCTAGTCTGAAACAGAAGTTCATTGTCTACTCGGGATCTCTAGAATATTAATGTTCTCCAGAACTTGCACTGCCTGACAGTATTGAAAAACCACAAGTAATGACTAGACCACTGATAAGGCAGAAATCGTTTCAATTGAATTTTGTATGTTTATCTTACAATGATGGGGGGACAGCTTTCAGCACTGCTCCAAAGGACATCTGAAGTGGCCAGTGTTTTTTCTAACTTTGAATGAAAGATAAAGTGGAAAATGTAACAAAGGTCAGATCATAATGTGCTCTTTCTTTCTCCTTTCAAGGCACTTGCACATCTGCAAGGGAAATGCATGTAATCAGAAGACGGCAATAACACAGAGAAGGGGTGTAGGAAGACCCACCTCCTGCAGGCAAGGAGAATGAGAGTCTGAGAAGAGTTAATGGGAGAGCTTCTAGATAAAACAAATCAGCAGATAGAGTTTCAGAAGGACCAAATGGAATACAAAAGGATATGTATTCCTGCAGTGTGGAAAGAGACAGAGGTTGCACAGCATGAGGAGAGACTGGGGGACAGATTAATGGAGCACATCCACAGGTTGAGGGACGAAGGCAGCACAGCACAAGTTGATGTTAGAGCTATTACTTGCACTCATGGAAACCAGACTGCAGGCTCCAGCGCCACTTTCAGCTCCTGCTCCTGCTCATGCTGAGTCCCCTCCATGCTATCATGCCCTACAGACTATACATCCTTTGGACATTTCAGAGGTTGGCTGGACCATGTCCCAGGCAATGAACAGTAGCACATGGAACTGAAAAACGTACCCTGTGCGTTTGGACACCAGTCCAATCAAGGCCCACATATGCAAAATGCACCAGAAAGGCACCAGAGAACAGAAGGACAGGGAAACCCAAGAATAGTTGGACATGTAATTTAGGAACATTCATCTTTCACTGTTTTGGCACTGAGTTTGTTTACTGTGCTGTATGTTTTGATGATAACTGGTCTGCCTTTCCGCTTCTTACATTGGCATGTAAATACTGTGTAAAATAAAGTGTTGAATTTGGACACAATGCTACAATGGGACATTTTATTTTCTGTAATGTTAAAAGCGGCACAAACTGTTATGAATGTTATATGCCCATTCTGAATAAATGTTATAATAAAAATTTACAAACTGTCATTACAGCAATCCATAAACTGTGAGTTGCAATACATGGGCAGTATTGATAAAATGCATAACATCTCCAGATATTTAATGATAGTGTTTACAAAATTCATAATACCAATATATTTTAAAAACATCACAAAGTTGGCCCACACCCATACACAACACCACCTCATGTTCCATTCCCTTTCATGCATAGGACTGTGCAAACTGATTATGTGGATGCACAAGGCATCCCTGATTTCCACTGCATGTGTGGATCCAGCACAAGTTGTGACAGGTGCACTGTCTGGCTGTGTGCACTGGTTTAGAAATCCAGTAGGGTCTTGAGTCCACTCCTGGTGAAAAGGTTCCCTTCACAGACATTGTGCAGACCAGCAGGCTGCAATAACACAGACTGCATTGATGACACTGGCATCCAAAGGGATTTGAAGGCAGCACCAATGGGATTTCAATCTGCCATATTATTAGTCCACCATCCTACAGCCAGTGAATGCATGGTTGAACCTTCTTTTGCCAAGTCCTCTGAAATCAGGGTATGGTTTCATAAGCCCCTGCAATAGGGGGTAATTCTAGCATATATCCATAACTCTCTATACACCCCTCCACACATACATCATACAGAAATATTAATCAGTGAATTATTAGTGTTCTAATAATACATGACACCTTTTACATACAGATTATGACAACAGTGTGTTACGTGTAGTATGTCTGGCCTGATGAGTTGCTCACACAGAGTAGTGAACCACCAACAGGCCTCTGGGTCACAGTATGGTAAGGAAATATTTAGGCATCTAGTGACTGACCAGCACACCTCAGAATGGAGAGGGCTTGTGAGTTACAATGTCCTGCCTTGCAACATAGCAGACCATCTGGAGTTCCCAGAGGGGGAACAGGGTCATTACAGGTCGTAATGTCCAATGGTTGAAGCAGGCTTGAGGTAGTCCCAAGCCATGGTCAAATGGTGCAAAGGTGGTCTGGTAGCAAGGAGGTCAACCAGTATTAGATGCAATATAGGGCAATGGTCAAAGTTCTCATGGGGAGTCAGTAGCCAGAGAGCCAATCCAATGGCCCAGATTAGCAGGATAGAGAGACAAGGACAGGTGAGGTGGCAAGGCAGGGTCAGGTGAGGCAGCAGGTCACCAAGGCAAGGCACTTGAGGCAGCAACCAGCAGGCAATGGCCTATTGCTCCAACAGCTTCCTTTTTTCTGTTGGGGTCTTTATATAGTCCAGATATACAAGCAGAGGGCAGTCTGTCCAGACAATCAGGGCTGGAAGCATGGCTGCTGTGGGTCTGTAGGTCTTTAGCACTAAGGCCATTGGTCAGGAGTGATGGTTCAGTGCATTACTGTGGTGTGAAGGCTAGAAATACTGTCGAGGGACCCACCAAGCCTGGGTTCAATACTGGGGTCCTGACATCACCCAGCACTTGGGGTACCCAGGAACCAGGCTTATCTGGATGGGCTCTGTGGAAGGCCCTGACCATTTGGGGAATGTGTATGTAATTGACTGGTTCCCAGGACCACTCCTCTGCTCCATATCTTCCCACTTCATGTCTGGGAGTCTAGGTTATCCTGGACAAGGTACTCTCTTCTTGGACTTGGACTGGCAGAGGGGGAAGTTGTTTTCACTTGGAAAAGGGATTGTCAAAGAAAGGTTTAAGGAGACAGACATGGAATACAGGGTGCACCTTAAGGCAGGATAATTTGTGCTATGACATGGAGTATATTCACCCAAACAGAATCTCAGCTCCAGGTTTTAAATCGATTGGGCAGTCATATTCCCTGTGGCGGCGGGTGGATGAACGCACACTTAAAAATCACACTCTGGTTCCTATGACATGAAAAGGAGCAAATCCACTACAAAGTGGTTTATCCACTCCTGTTAGGTATCACAATCTCATCACTGACACTTTATGGTCAACCAGATCAAATGCTACTGACAGATGGAACAAAATCAGCATAAATGTTTTCATCTTCCAGAGCCAGAAGTAGATCATCATCCAGCACCACTGTTCCAATTTCTGTTCCATACCTAGGTCTAAACCCAAACTAACCATGTTAAGGAAATCTGAAGATGGCAAATATTTCCACACTCTTCTCTGTAAACTTCCCCAAAGTATACGGCATAGTTTATGTCATTATACTTCTCCCAAAAGCATAACTTTAGATTTATGAATCATCTTTGTATTTAACTGGGATAATCATATTTGATAGATCACAACTTTTCCATTGAATCCTTACATAATACACTTTGTACAAGCTTTGTTGCAATTGTATAAGAGTGGTCATATCAATTATATAAATGGCCATATTCAATCATACAGCATAATAACCAGTCAGACATGAGATCAATGGCAGGTAGTAAACTGAAATGCCCCCAACATCTCCGGAACCCAAATGAGCATCACTGGTCTGGTCCATGACAAGGAAGGAATCTCTCATCTATGCTGATAAAATTAAACAATACAGGAAACACTAAATATAAAAACATGCAACCTCCTCCCTCCCCCCCCCCCACACACACTACTTTGTTCCCTTTACATTTTCTTATCCCCTCCTCAAAACATCTTCCCTTTCTGCCACTAAAGCCAGATGACTCTTCAGTGGAACGTGGGGAGGAAACCCCATGAAGCTCACTCTCTAAATAACACTCTCACCTTACTCCTTAAAATCCCTCCCAAAAATCACAGATTCAGAAATTCTAAGGCCAAAAGAGACCATTTCATCATGTAGTCTGCCCTCCTGTATAACACAGGCCATAGAACTTCCACAAAAAGAATTCCTAGAGTATAACTTTTAGAAAAACATCAATTTGTTATTTAAAAATGGTCAGTAATGGAAAATTCATCATGACCTTTAGTAAATTGTTCCAATAACTAATTATTCTCACTGTCAAACAATGTATGACTTATTCCAATCTCAATTTGTCTAGCTTCAATTTCCAGTCATTGGATTGTGTTATACCTTTCTCTGCTAGACTGAAGAGCACCCTGTTAAAAATTTGTTCCCTATGTAGGTATTTATAAACTGTAATCAAGTCATCTCTTAACCTTTTCTGTTAATCTAAATAGATTGAGCTCACTGAATCTATTACTACCAGGCATGTTTTCTAATCCTCTAATCATTCTCATGGCTCTTCTCTGAACCCTCTCCAATTGGTCAATATCCTTCTTGAAATGTGGACATGAAAACTGGACACAGTATCCCAGAAGCAGTTACTTCATTGCCAAATACAGAGGTAACATGACCTCTCCACTTCTACTTGAGATTCCTCTCTTTATGCATCCAAGTATAGCATCTGCCACAGCATTGCACTGGGAGCTCATATTCAGCTGATTATCCACCACAATCCCCAAATCTTTTTCAGAGTCACTGCTTCCTAGAATAGAGTCCCCCATCCTGTAACTATGGCTTAAATTCTTTGTTCCTACATGTACATATTTACACTTAGCTGTATTAAAACACATTTGCTTGCATTCAGCTTACCAAGTGATCCAGATCACTCTCTATCAGTGACCTGTCCTCTTCGTTATTTACCACTCCATCAAATTTTGTATTATCTGCAAACTTTATTAATGATGATTTTGTTTGTTTTCTTAAAGGTCACTGATAAACATGTTAAATAGTGTAGAGCCAAAACCAGACTCCTGTGGGACCCCACTAGGAACACATCCACTCAATGATTGCCTGTTTACAATTACATGTTGAGACCTATCATCAAGTCCCATATCAGCCATTCCCTTATCTTGCCTGGGATCAATGTTAGACTGCAAGTCCTATAATTATCTAAGTCATCCAATTATTCTTTTTAAACATCGGCACAACATTCGATTTCTTCCAGTCTTCTGGAACTTTCCCAGCATTCCAAGACTTATTGAAAATCAACATTAATGGTCCAGTGAGCTCCTCAGACAGCTCTTCTAAAACTCTTGGATGCAAGGTATCCGGACCTGCTGATTTTAAAATGTCTAACTTTAGTAGCTGCTGTTTAACGTACTCCCGAGATGCTAGTGAAATGGAAAGCGTCATCATCATATGATATGAATCAATCATCTGTTTTTCCCCAAACCCAGAACAAAAATATTTAGTGAACAATTGTACCTTTGTGCATTATTGATAATTCTACCATTTTCATCTAGAATGGTCCAATACCATTGTTAGGATTCTTTTTGTTCCTAATATACTTTTAAAACTTATTTTCTAACTCTGCTAGGCATAGATTTTTTCTTTTTACCTCTGTTTCCTTATCAATTTTATATGATTTTTCTAGCTTCTGATTTATATTCATTCTTATTGACTTCCCCTTTCTTCCATTTGTTTTTAATATATATTTTTAATTTTTATAGCTGTCTTCTCTTTTCCGCTAAACCAGCTCAGATTTTTTAACCAGCATGGCCTTCTTCTCAGTCCTGGGATTGTGGCTTTTTGGGGCATCTAGTAAAGTTTTCTTAAACAATTCCCAATTATCATCAACTCATGATCACTTGTACCTAAGTAACCATTCATTTTTAAATCTGTGATCAGTTTCTCTTTCTTTGTCAAGACAAGGTCTAATATAGAATCCCCCAGTATTGGATGCAACACTTTTTGAGTTAGGAAACAGTCATCTATAATAATTAGAAATTAAAAGGATTCTTTGGTACTGGCAGCATGAGACCTCCAGTATGTGTCACTCAAAATGAAGTCCTCCCATGATTATAAAGCTTTCTTCCCCCTACACATTAGAGATAGCCGCTTAAGGAGGAGATCACCCTGTTCCTTAATGTGATTTGGTGGCCTGTAGCAGACACTAAGACATCATCTTCTGCTTTATCTGTTAGAACTTGGACCCATAAGAATTCAAGATCATTTGCTTTTAAGTTGTCAGTGACTCAAACAAATAATGCCATTTTTGACAGAGTGCTACTCCCTCTCCCCCCACCCTTTTGCCCACTTAGTCCTTCCTAAATAGGTTATAACCATTGATTTTAACATTTCAGTCATTGGAATCATCCTACCGGGTTTCAGCAATACCAACTAGATCAAATTTGTGCTAATAAATG
Source organism: Malaclemys terrapin pileata (assembly GCF_027887155.1). NCBI lineage: Eukaryota > Metazoa > Chordata > Testudines > Emydidae > Malaclemys > Malaclemys terrapin. The sequence continues at coordinate 56,845,302 of NC_071509.1, forward strand.
AACCATTTCTCTTGTTTGTTTCCTGGGCTTCTATTATTAGAGTATAGGCAATTAAAGAATGTATTCTCTTCATGTTCTTTGGTTCCTTGAATAATGTTGTTCTCAATATCTTGATTTTGTGCTGTGTGCTTCCCCCTCTTTTTATTAGTTTAACACCTTTCTGACTTCTCTAGCCAGCCTGTATCCAAGGAAATTGCTTCCCCTTCTACTATGCAGCCCCGTCTCCCCAGAAAAGGTGGACCAATGTTCCACAAAACCAAAGCCCTGCAGCCTACTCCACTTAACTAGCTAGTGGTTCACTTCCAGAATCTTCTGCCTTCTTCTGCTCCTGGGACAGGAAGGATCTCTGAGAAGATTCTTTGAACATTATTCTTTAGCATGCTTCCAACTTTTCTGAATTAAACTATTATCTTTGAGATATCCCTCGATGCAGCATCATTAGTGCCAATATGAACTATCACCATTTGATCCTTGCCCATTGAATTCAGAAGCAAACCCAATCTTACAACGATATCTCTGGTTCTGGGAAAAAAGCACACTGTCTTGTTGTCAGTCTGTCCCTTGCAGAATGTCCTTTTTATCCTTCTGAGTATTGCGTGCCCAACAAGGATTGCCCATCTCCTCTTTGTGGGTAAGATCAATTTTCTTACAGGTTTGGCCAAGCTGCCATCTCTCTATTCCCTGGGACCAGCTGGAGCTTGAAAGTTGTCTTCCACAGTTTCCACATTGAGGACCTGGCATTGATTGGAAACTTCTAAACGTGTGGAATTCCTCCTGGTCGTCTTCTTTCTGGTGGCCACAACCTGCCCATCCTTATTTATGTTTAGCTATGTAGAAAGCAACTGTGAACTCTTGCTTCTGGTGGTTATGAACTTCAAGCCTCTTCTCTGACTTCCTCTCTCTCCAACTCCTTAGTGAGCAGTTTCTTTCTTCCTTGAATGAGGGGCACCTATATTTCCAAACTTTGCTGACCAGGATCTCCTCAGCCTCTCTGATTCAGCATCTCTACTTTCTTACACTTACTTATTTACTTACTCGACACTAGTCATGATTTTATGGACCTCTATCATATTCCCTCCTTAATCATCTCTTTTCAAAGCTGAAACATCCCAATCTTATTAATCTCTCCTCATATGAAGCTGTTCCAGACCCCTGATCGTTTTTGTTGTTTTTTTTTCCTTTGCCTTTTCCAATTCTTCTTTTTCAAGATGTGGGCATACCATGGATTTACATGAAGACAGTATAATATTTCCTGTTTTATTATCTATCCCTTTCTTAATAATTCCCAACATTCTGTTAGTTTTTTTTCTGACGGCCGCTGCACATTGGGTGGATGTTTTCAGAAAACTATCCACAATGATTCTAAGATTTCTTTCTTGGATGGTAGCAGCTGATTTGAAACCCATTATTTTGTATAATTGGGATTATGTTTTCCAATGTGCATTATTTTGCATTTATCAACACTGATTTTCATCTGCCATTTTCTTGCCCAGTCACCCAGTAAATTCCTTTTGTAACTCTTTGCAGTCTGCTTTGAATTTAGCTATCTTAAGTAGTTTTGTATCATCTGTAAGTTTTGCCATCTAATTATTTACCCCTTTTTCCAGATCATTTATAAATATGTTTAACAGTACTGGTCCCAGTACAGAGCCCTAGACACCACTATTTACCTCTCTCTATTCTAAACACTGACCATTTATTTGTTACTAAACCTCCTTTAATAAAACCCTCAATCTGGGACAGTTCCTCAGATCATTCAGTGGTTCTCATTCATTATTTAGCAGACTTCCTGCTTCTAATGTACTTTAAAAAAAAAGTAAACTGGTAGTTATTGAACCAGATGTGTAGAAAATAAAACAAGCCTACCAATGAAAGTACTCAATTACCCTGTTTAAACCCTAAACAGACCAAAGTAATAGAAAAAAAAACCCAAAACCTAAAAGTAGCCTTCAAGGGAGGGAAAAGTTCCAAAAAAGCTTTGGAAAGTCTAAATTCCAGTATTGGGGTACAGATTTAATAGCCAAAGTAAACCTTACTGTGAGCAACAACTTGGAATTAACCCCTGCAGAAGTGCTGTACAAAAGTACAATCAGCACATACTGAAGGGCAAGGGGAAAGAATGGATCAAGAAATGGGATACTCTGTATTGAAACTAAGTGAACTACTAGAGAAAAATGTTTTGGAAATTGTTAAACAAATAAAAGATATTTGTTCAGGATTGTCCTGGGGAGAAGTGTATATAGAAGCCCAGGAAATCTTGGGAGAATAATGGAGAGACATCTTGGAACAAAGTTGAAAAGGTAATTGGCCAGAAACATTTAATTGGGTATTGAATTGTTATTCCTATATTAACTAATCATTCCAAGATACTTGGAAGATGCAAGTGCATTCATGTACCATACACCAGTTCACCCTTGTCCTTTCCAGTATAGCTAATGGAGAGGTACAAGGAGTGTATCTGGTAATATATGCAAGCTCCTGGGGAAATGAAATATGGTACTATAAAATAATGCCAAAAGAAAATGAATTGTGGTGGATACCCAGAGAGGGATGGAAACAAATAATAGGAGCCCAGTGGGAATGGGGCACCTTAATTAGAAAAGGAAATTAAAGTTTACAATGAAAAATAAAAGGGTAATATGACATAGAACAACCAGATTTGCAATAATTGTAAAAGGTGCACTTGTTCAAAAATAAAAAATTATTTAAAAAGCTGCAGAAAACATAAGATCTAAAATGTGTGTTTGGTAGAATGTTGTATGTCAAATAACAGAATGGAATGAAATTGAATGGGTAATGTTGTTTTGGATTTGTGGAACCGCAGTGTTACTTCTTTTGTGCTTCTGTACTGGATATCAAATATGTAAGTAATATAAAAAAAAAGACAAGCTTTGCAGAAAATTTAAGATTAAATTGTCAGATTATGCTTGATATCTTATGTGAAACATACCTACAACTTCCTCCCCAGACATCCTAGATATTCCAATATCTAAATACAGAAAATCTATGTATCAATCATCCTCCATGCTTCTTTTCCCAAATCCAGCTAAGAGTAACCTTCAAGAGGTGTCAGGCCATGGTGGAAAGGTGGCCATGGCAATCACAGAAGCAGGTTCTGAGTGTGGGAGAAATTATCAAAATTAAGAACTCAATAATAGTGGGGGATTTCAATTATCCCCATATTGACTGGGAACATTTCACTTCAGGACGAAATGCAGAGATAAAATTTCTCGATACTTTAAATGACTGCTTCATGGAGCAGCTGGTACGGGAACCCACAAGGGGAGAGGCAACTCTAGACTTAGTCCTGAGTGGAGCACAGGAGCTGGTCCAAGAGGTAACTATAGCAGGACCGCTTGGAAATAGTGACCATAATACAATAGCATTCAACATCCCTGTGGTGGGAAGACTATCTCAACAGCCCAACACTGTGGCATTTAATTTCAAAAGGGGGAACTATGCAAAAATGAGGGGGTTAGTTAACAGAAGTTAAAAGGTACAGTGACTAAAGTGAAATCCCTGCAAGCTGCATGGGTGCTTTTTAAAGACACCATAATAGAGGCCCAACTTCAATGTATACCCCAAATTAAGAAACACAGTAAAAGAACTAAAAAAGAGCCACCGTGGCTTAACAACCATGTAAAAGAAGCAGTGAGAGATAAAAAGACTTCCTTTAAAATGTGGAAGTCAAATCCAAGTGAGGCAAATAGAAAGGAGCATAAACACTGCCAAATTAAGTGCAAGAATGTAATAAGAAAAGTACATCAGAAGCAGGAAGCCTGCTAAACAACCAGTGGGGCCCCTTGATGATCGAGATACAAAAGGAGCGCTTAAAGACTATAAAGTCATTGCTGAGAAACTAAATGGATTCTTTGCTTCAGTCTTCATGGCTGAGGATGTTAGGGAGATTCCCAAACCTGAGCTGGCTTTTGTAGGTGACAAATCTGAGGAACTGTCACAGATTGAAGTGTCACGAGAGGAGGTTTTGGAATTAATTGATAAACTTAACATTAACAAGTCACCGGGACCAGATGGCATTCACCCAAGAGTTCTGAAAGAACTCAAATGTGAAGTTGCGGAACTGTTAACTAAGGTTTGTAATCTGTCCTTTAAATTGGCTTCTGTACCCAATGACTGGAAGTTAGCTAATGTAACTCCAATATTTAAAAAGGGCTTTCGAGGCGATCCCGGCAATTACAGACCGGTAAGTCTAATGTCTGTACCGGGCAAATTAGTCGAAACAATAGTTAAGAATAAAATTGTCCGACACATAGAAAAACATAAACTGTTGAGCAATAGTCAACATGGTTTCTGTAAAGGGAAATCGTGTCTTACAAATCTATTACAATTCTTTGAAGGGGTCAACAAACATATGGACAAGGGGGATCCAGTGGACATAGTGTACTTAGATTTCCAGAAAGCCTCTGACAAGGTCCCTCACCAAAGGCTCTTATGTAAATTAAGCTGTCATGGGATAAAAGGGAAGGTCCTTTCATGGATTGAGAACTGGTTAAAAGACAGGGAACAAATGGTAGGAATAAATGGTAAATTCTCATAATGGAGAAGGGTAATTCCTTCTAGTGGTGTTCCCCAAGGGTCAGTCCTCGGACTGATCCTATTCGACTTATTCATAAATGATCTGGAGGTAAACAGTGAGGTGGCAAAGTTTGCAGATGATACTAAACTGCTAAAGATAGTTAAGTCCAAAGCAGACTGTGAAGAACTTCAAAAAGATCTCACAAAACTAAGTGATTGGGCAACAAAATGGCAAATGAAATATAATGTGGATAAATGTAAAGTAATGCACATTGGAAAAAATAACCCCAACTATACATACAATTTGATGGGGGCTAATTTAGCTACAACAAGTCAGGAAAAAGATCTTAGAGTCATCGTGGATAGTTCTCTGAAAATGTCCACACAGTGTGCAGAGGCGGTCAAAAAAGCAAACAGGATGTTAGGAATCATTAAAAAGGGGATAGAGAAAAAGACTGAGAATATATTATTACCCTTATATAAATCGATGGTATGCCCTCATCTCAAATACTGCGTACAGATGTGGTCTCCTCATCTCAAAAAAGATATACTGGCACTAGAAAAGGTTCAGAAAAATGATTATGGGTTTGGAACGGGTCCCATATGAGGAGAGATTAAAGAGGCTAGGACTCTTCAGCTTGGAAAAGAGGAGACTAAGGGGGGATATGATAGAGGTATACAAAATCATGAGTGATGTGGAGAAAGTGGATAAGGAAAAGTTATTTACTTATTCCCATAATACAAGAACTAGGGGTCAACAAATGAAATTATTGGGCAGCAGGTTTAAAACAAATAAAAGGAAGTTCTTCTTCACGCAGCGCACAGTCAACTTGTGGAACTCCTTACCTGAGAAGGTTGTGAAGGCTAGGACTATAACAGAGTTTAAAAGAGAACTGGATAAATTCATGGTGGTTAAGTCCATTAATGGCTATTAGCCAGGACGGGTAAGGAATGGTGTCCTTAGCCTCTGTCTGTCAGAGGATGGAGATGGATGTCAGGAGAGAGATCACTTGATCATTGCCTGTTAGGTTCACTCCCTCTGGGGCACCTGGCATTGGCCACTGTCGGTAGACAGGATACTGGGCTAGATGGACCTTTGGTCTGACCCGGTACGGCCTTTCTTATGTTCTTATGTTCCACTCATTTCCTGCTCAGGCTGCTCTCGCCCGCTAGCTGACAGCAGTTTCCTCCTTTTTAAAGGCCTCCTCCCTACCATATGTGATGGACAGGGCTGGAGAGGGGGGCTGATCCCACACAGAGCGCCTTTGGTACCTTCCTCATCAGTGCCTATGCACCCTGCCATACCGTCAATGAAGCAAAGCAGGGAAATCTGTCTGGAATGTTCATTCACAACACTGAGTAAATCATGAGTTGGTTAATGCATCAATAAATAACTTTAAAGACCCTAACAGTTACCTCTTTGATACTGTATAAGGATCATTATATTATTGTGCCACTTTATAACCTAAGAGTGCCCAATGCCTTCCAAATTACAAACTCAGCAGTTCTGGATATCACAGCTTAGCACTTGGTTTAAATTTATATGTAAAAATGTTGTGAACTATAGACTTTTTACTGTTCTGCTTGAGAATTCAATTTGAATAATAGTCACTTACAAATTTGTATGTCCTTCTGCATCACTAAAAGTTAAACATCATTCAGCTTCTTCAATTAACTGAAGTGACACTAAGATCTTTGCAAACAAATGGCAGTGATAGAAATAAATACATGAGAAAGGAAACGTATACGCATACTGTAACATGTGGTTTCAGATGCACTGTAATTATAGTCATCTGCTACAATTTCAGCACTAACAATGCAAAACAAAAACCTCCAGCACAATAAATACACAACAGGAAAGAATGAAGATAAATTACATTCTCAAACCGCATTTATTGCAAATGAATTTTGCAGCAGGTAAATGCTTTGGTTCATGTCAGGAGCAAAAAGTATCAAGCCCTGATTTGAGGATGCTTTTTCCTGAGCCTAACAACTGGATAATCCTTACTTAGTAATATAGAACCTGATTCGGCAACCCTTAGTTCCACTGATTTCAAGGATATTGCTCAGAACAATAACTACTCAGGCAAGTAAGGATTGAAAAATTGGGCCCAGGTTTTGTACAGATTTGTATGATCATGTTGGGACAACACCTGGAATCTTGACTTGAGAGTTTTGATTGAGGCCTGGAATTAGTTGTTTGTTTTGAAACTAATATCAAGGAGAAATGATGCTATATTGTATCCACTGTTGACCAGCCAGTTTGTGCAGATCCAAATAATGAATTTCATTGTGCAGAGGGAGATGTGCAATCTTTCTTTCTCCCCTCAACTCATAGGAGGATTCCAAGTTTATTCCAAATTATGCAACTTCTGTTGAAATCCTTGAACCACGATTACAATGTACTATATAGCTGTTACTGGACATATGCTGCACAGTCTAGTTTTGAAACTTTTAATGGGCTGATTGTGAAAAGTCACCACTTAAACTTGTTTGATCCCACTTTGCATACAGGCCTTTCCAACCATAAGAATTGAGAGCCTAATCCAAAATCACTGAAGCAGTGGGAATCTTTTCAAGGAGTTCTGGGGGCTTTGGCTGAGGTCCTACATGTGGTACTCATATCCATGAACGAGACAACAGTTACATTTACATAAAGCACACTAATCTATTGTTGTAAAGCAGTGGTCACCAACCAGTCGATCACGATTGATTGGTTGATCCTAGAGGATCTTCCAGTCGATTGCAATCTCCAGCGGCACAGTGGGGCTGCTGCTAAGACAGGTTCCCTGCCTGTCCTGGCCCCATGCCACTCCCGGAAGCAGCCAGCATGGACCCGTGGTCGGGGGTCTCATTCCACGTGCTGCTCCTGCCTACAAGCACTGCCCCCGCAGTTCCCATTGGCCGGGAAGGGGAACTGCAGCCAATGGGAGCTGCAGGGGCAGTGCTTGCAGAGAGGGGCAGCACGCAAAGTCATGTGCTATCCGTCCCCCCCACACACAGGGGCCACAAGACTGTGTTGGCCTCTTCCAGGAGCGGCGTGGGGCCGGGGTAGGCAGGGATCCTGCCTTAGAGCAGCCACACTGCATCACCCGACCGGGAACCACTGGAGATAAGTGCTGCCTGGTGGGAGTCTGCACCCCAGCCCTGAGCCCCAGCTGACCCCCTCCCAGAGCCAGCACCCCATACTCTCTCCTGCACCCCAACCCCCTGCACCAGCCCTAATCCCCCTCCTGCACCCCAAACTCTGTGCCAGCCCGGAGCCCCCTTCCAGATCCCACACTCCACACCTCTCTTGCACCCCAATACTCTGCCCCAGCCTGGAGCCCCCCCTGTCACCCAAACTCCCTCCCACAGCTTGCACTCCTCCCCCCCTCCTGCACCCCAATCCCCTGACCCAGGCTCAGCCAGAGCCCCCTCCCACATTGCAAATCCCTCAGTTCCAGTCCAGAGCCCACACCCCCTCCTGAACCCCAACTCCCTACCCCAGCCCTGTGAAAGTGAGTGAGGGTCGGGGAGAGTGAGTGATGGAGAGAGGGGGTGATGGAGTGAGTGGGGCGGGGCTTTGGGGAAGGGGCGGGGTAGATCCTGGGTTGCCCTTAAATTCAAAAAGTGATCTTGGGTATAAAAAGATTGGAGACCACTGCTGTAAAGGAATCCTATGACTACATTCATTCAACTGAAAACGGTGCAGTTACCTTTGGGGATGTAAATCAAATTTATGGGTCTGATAACTGACCATTTCAATATTAGTTTTAAAGAGACATGGTAAACCAGAATACACATTGCCAGTTGGCCATCTTGCTGTCATTTACATATGACACTGAGTATAACTAGGATGTAAAAACATTGCCACAGGTTGCTTCTCTGATTTATCCTTTTCCAATAACTGCTTGCAGCATGATGATTATATGATTGTATTAGAAAGAGAAGCCTTAGAGCTGTGTCAGAAGATCAGTTCAAAGTATCTTTTAAGATATATCCTGTGATAGAGAAAATATAAGATTACCTAAGAAGAAAAAACAGATAAATAGGGAAACAGATGTTTTTCAATTTATTTCACACATGTGACTTCAATGGAGTTATACCAATTTACACCTGCAAATGATATGGCCCAGTATATCTCTGACATACAGTATTCGTAGTTTAATTATACCTCCAAAGAAACCATTCTAGTCGCTTCAATTTTCTTTAAAAATGTCTTAATCAAAGACTTGATTTTTACTAGACACATATGAAGGATTCAAAAGTTTAGTATACTATAAAATTCCAAGTTACTTGTCAGATGCACGATAAGCATGTGCTGCCATTATAGCTAGTTCCTTTACCTGATTCTGCATAGGCACAGATTGCTGTTGATACTTTAGGAACTTTTGAAATAATACAAGTGCCGATATACTACTACTGTAATCAATTACATCAATCAGCTGCTAGTGATGCCCCCTTTTTTCCCGAGGTTACCTCCAGAATGGTAATCATATTCTTGTTAATAATTTTCAGTCAGGAAGGAAATCTGAGGGAAAAAGTCTCCAACAAAGGACTTTGATTTATAACTGTGGGATCTGAAGAATTTTTGAAGGAGAGAACTATTAAGCACAGACATTCTTCCAGGCCAATGGGGATATAGATCATTTTAATTGAGTTTTGAATAACTGTTTGCAAACTGCTGACCATGGAGAGCCCTGGAAATCGTTTGCCAGAGATTTCTTCAGAGCTACTGCATAAATTGTCAAAAAAACAAAAAAAACAAAATAAAACAAAAATAATTATCACATGGGAGGAATATGCAGACAAGATTAAATGTTGATGTTTTCCAGAAGGCCACATCTGATAAAAAGACATAAAAGAGTTCAGCAAAACAGAATGACAAAATCAAGATAAAAATAAGTGGGTACATGGGTGGCTACCATAATGCCAAATATCCAGAACTGCAGCCTGGCTCTTTCTAAGAAGAATATGAAAATCCAGACCATTCAAGAAAAATCTCAGCACAGTCAAACTGTATTAACCCTCTTTAGGTGGGCAGGGGGAGGGGTCTATTACATGACGGATACCAGATGAGAAAATATGGAATGTTACACATCTTGTTCTTTCATCTTAGTAAGGGTGAAATACGCCCTTGTGCAGACTCCCAATCAAAACTGCTTATGCTGGGCCTGTTCTGTGGCTAGGTCTTCAGTCTTTAAGGCTGTGAATCAGGCACTTTTCACAAACATAAATTTACTTTTTGCGGAGGAGGAAAGAGGGGGATAAGAAATAACCATGTCTTCTATCTGCAGACTGAGGAGCAGACATTTAGGTACAATTTTCAAAAGTGCCTAAGGGAGTTAGGCACCCAACTTCCATTGGTTCTTCTGAAAAGCCTACCCTTTGTAAATACATAATTATTTTATTATAATATGAAAACTTCTTTTCTTTGATATTGCAATTAAACTAAACCTTTTACAAAGAGGATGACAGTATTATATTTTTAAAAGCCTACTTAGTTCACACAATCTTAATCTGAAGCAATTTTCCAGTTAAAGGAGCCATTGCATATCTTTCATTTAGTTCAAAGAAATTGTCTAATTGTCCTTCTGGGTCATATTAGGCAATGCTTAAATAACCTATTCAGCATGAATTCCTACTGAATAAGCAAACTACTGATGCCAGGATTGATTTCTGCATTCAGATGCTGATACAGCTCAGTTGTTTGAGTACTGTTGCTTAAAATGCTCATTAAGGAAGCTGGTTTAATAATGTTAAAGTTAATTCTTGAATGATTTATTCAAAATTAATGAAAATATATAACAATAGAACTGCTTGAATAAAGAAAACATGTTCATAAATTAATTTTTCAAAGTGACAAGATTGTTTGGCTAAATTGCAATGAATAGTTCTGCAAGCCCTACTGTTCATAAGGTAGAAAGCTGCATTTTAAAAAAGCAGTTAAGAAATTAAAAGGGATGCTAATGAATATAATGTTGATCTAAAGAATACCATTTTAGCAATGACATGAAAGCAAGAGAATAAAATGGCTGTAACTAAACTCAGTGTAGGGACAAATTATGGTTGGCCAGTTACCCAGGGTTTTCAGAACCCACAGCAGGGGCAACTTCACTATTTCACTCCAGATGGTGTCAGTAATATATCAATAGGAATACAGCAATTCTGTCTGATCAAGAATTAAATGCAAGTAAGCATGCTCTTGTCTAACATTCAGTTTATTAGATTTAAGAATACACAAGCATAAGCAATAGGTTTAGAACATTCCAGATATTTATCTAACATCTGAACGGTATTGAATAATTAACAGCAGGTTTGCAGTGGCCAGTTGCTCACCCATTGGGGAGAAAAGGTGTCAGGAAAAATGTCTCTCAAGATGGCTTCAGAGGACTGCTCCAAAGTACATTCTATTAGCTAATCTTTTATAGCTGACTTCTACAAAACGCATAGGTCATGATGACCCCTACTGGATCATCACTTTTCATAACTTTCAATAAACTTCTAACATCAGAGGCATCCAGACTCAAGGTTTTCCAACCACCAAAGTTTTCAGTCTCACTTGTTTACTAGTCTGTCCCCTCCACCCATTCTGATTAGCAGAAACTGACAGGTAGATTTTGACCTTGCTTCTGAAAGCCTGTCTCCAAATTAACCCTTAACTATGTGGTGTTCTATTTCATTAATTCATAGCATCTGCATGCACATAATATGGTTGCAATTAATTTGATCATATTCTGGGGTATACACACACCCCGAAATCCAGGGCAACAGGCCCTGTGAAAATGCACTGGTGGGGTGTGAGGATCCTTACCCATGTGCCTGTGCACCAACGCAAGAAGCAGCCATAATGCAGCTACTAAGACTCCCTGAGAACAAGAGGAGTCTGTTAGCACAGCCAAAAGTGCTGCATATCCCAAAAGAGGTGTGCATCTGCAGTTTGGAGCATTGGCAGGGAGCTGGTGTAACACTGACAGACCCCGGTTGTCGTCGGGCAGGATCAAACCTGGGACTCCTGAAGCTTAGTGCATGAGCCTCTACTGCATGAGCTAAAAGCCAATTGTCTGTTAGCTAAGGCTGTAGAGGAGTCTCTGTCTCCTTGTGTGTGTGTGTGTGTGTCTCTCTCTCTCTCTCTCTCTCTCTTTTCTCCCTCCCCCTCCCCTCAGTGCCACTAGATGGGACAGAACACCACACCCAGGAGGTGTTTGGGTTACACTGGCAACTTCTCCACCCACTAACATGGGAAAAGCAATACAGAGTGGAACTGATGCTACATCTTTTTATTCAGATGTAAAAAGTGCTGCTACCAAGAACTCTCAATTCTAGAGCTCCCAGAGGCTGTACATTTTAAATAAGCATAATGCCTCATTACATCACCTTTCAGGCTCTACTCACCATCCATCCAAGTACCCATAACTTATCCCTTAGTAAATGACAGTAACCTAAATAATTTCAGATATAAAAAATTGCAGTCATTTACAAAACAAAGGCCCGATTCAAAGTCCATTGAAGCTAGTGGAAACACTTCCAATGATTCCAGTGGACTTTGGATGAGGGTCCAACAGCATATTTTTAACCAGTGTCAGAAACACATTTTGCTTGATTTTTTCTGCCTATTCACTAAGACTTAGTGCTCATCTGATGTATACTTCAGTTGTATCTTTTGTTGTTCACAGACATACTGTAGCTATATTTTTATTGTAAAATGTTGCTTTCAAGGTTACGGTAACTTTAAATACTTCAGAGAAAATCAAATGGCTATATCACCCTTGGAAATAGTTTGTCATAGGAAAAATATAATGACATCCATTTTATAGCTGCTTTGTGCACCTGGATATCCTGCCCATACCACTGTCAACAATATCCCAGGACAAGTTCACAAAGAATAAACTCCATCTGACTTTATCAGTTGAAATTGACAGCTCAGTTAATATCTTATGAACACGAATTTATTTTGAAGAGGAAAACATTTCTATATCACATAGCTCCTATATATTCTGATTGTGATTAGAAAGTAAGTCATTTTTCAAAATGCCAGATAGTTTCTTATCAAAATGAGAATGACACAAGTTGCACTCTGTCCTGTGTGACTTTAAACCTCAAACTAAGTCATTATATTCCGTAAATTAAAAAGTAAATTGTTGCAGGTACTTTGTACCAGATTTATCCCCTTGCTAATACCGGCACTGTCAGTTGTCTCAATCCTCTACAGTGATATAATGAACTATTCATAGAAAACAAGCCACATACAAATTAATATCTCTCTCCTTTTTTTGCTTTAACAACAGTGATTTGACATTATCAATAAAATTGACCATACAATACTACAGGGAGAATGTTGCACAGATTTAAAATTATTTGGTCCCAGAGGGTGAGTAATTATAGAATTCAGAGCAAGTGCTGTTTGTTGTAACTGCTTTCATTTGTAATACCATCTGTAAATCTTCTTCCTAGATTCTTCTTGTCTGATTAATAACACCATCTCCAAACAAAATAAAAGCCAGTAACAAACATGTGACAAGATTAAGCACAAATTACGTTTTTGTATTATATAATCCAATATGCCATGATTCAGAGGGGAAATGCTAACAATTATTTGCTATGTTGAGTGTGAAAATATTTATTAAACTCCTGCAAATTTATGTCAAATGAGATTCCAACTGCATTCCTATCTATTCAAGAGTAAACTGGATTACAGTTGTACTACTCACTACTTTTGTAGCGATCATTTGGATACTGAATTTGGATCAAATCTTACTTCCAAAAGACAGTATTCAGTGGGGCTTTTGGCTGTAAGGATCAAAATAGAAATCATTGGGTGTGATGTTCTGAAGCAATAAAGAATTCTGCAATTTTTTAAAGTCAGTGAGAAGCAGATAAAGAATGTTACAGCTTGATAAAATGGAGACTATTATTTCCAGACAAAAACTTTGTTAAGATAGAATTTCAGGATGAGGATATATTGTTATCCATAAAGTGTCATTGCTGATGTTTTAGTTCAAAGGAAAACACACACAAACAAATGCTAGTAAATCAGGAGATTTAACTGAGATTCCAGCACCATCCTTAACTCAGATATTCACCAGCTTTCTGGCTTCAAAGAAAGTCTGAGAAACTCACCAGCTAACATATGCAATTAGAGTTATATTTTTGAAATTATGAAGAGCCATAAAGGCTATGATGAATGCTTTCGCAAAGTCTTATACTTCAAAACCAGTTTATACAATTAACCTCAAATTTAACAAATATACAAATTCTTCTCAGGGTGAGACAACATACAAGGAATATTCTGTAGAAAGGAGGTTGAACCTGAACTTAATTTTGCCAACTCTGTTAAAACCTTAACTGTGAACAAAATAATGTGACTCTACAATAAGTTAATAGATTTGTCTTGGTTACTTAGCTGAGCATATCTGATTTGGGGAATATTGTTCTATGGATCTATATGGATCCAACCATGAGAGGTGCTGAGTGCTGCAAATTCCCAGCAGTCAGTATCTTGCAGGATCAGGCCTATAGTGAACAACCAGATGCAATGTCCAGATTGATTTAGTAGCAATTCGACGTTTAACATAGTGAATGCCAGTGAAAATGAGGTAGGACCTGAGGCTAAAATAGAGAAAGAACAAGTTAAAAATTACTCAGTCACAGTGGCACTGGAACACTTTTTGCAGTCGATTTTAGTGCTACTCCCCTCGCCGGGGAGGAGTACAGAAGTCGATTTTAAGAGCCCTTTAGGTTGACAGAACGGGGTTGGTTGTGTGGACATATTCATTTTTAAATCAACCTAATGCAGCTAAATTTGACCTAACCCCATAGTGTAGACCAGGCCTAAGTCTTCCTTCAGTCTAATAAAGTGGAGCCATTTTTGCATTCCAGAGGAGGCAGACACCAGATGATCACAAAATGCCTGAACGAGAGCCACTATCCAGTATGCAAAGTTTAAATGCTCCATGACCATCTGTAGTTTCCTCAGAGTAATTTTCTTTGCCCCTTTGAGAGCCCTATCAGTGTTCTGACCAATTCCAACTTCTCTGTTCAGTACCCTAGAACTGGACTCAGTTTGGGGTTTCAATGCCCTGATATGTTAAACTGTCAGCAGGGCCTTCTGATTTTTCTGTGGCAAGGGGGATTCCAAGACACTTGGCTAGCTTCTGAAATGCCTGAGGATGTGCTCACAGTTCCCTGACCCTAATTTTCCTGCAGATAAGATAGCATCAAGATTGTGCATAGGACTGTCCTGTATATCACAGTGCACTATCGCCCACTCCCACATGGAGCTGCATCTTCTGAAAGAGGCACATAATACTAAGCACCCCATGGGCATGGCTTTATCAAAATAGTGATGGCCTTCAAATTGAAATCCAAGCAAGTTACTGTCCCTGGGATGCACTGGAAGCAATCGGAAAGACTTGATGTAGCATTTTGCCAACATTGCCCCAGGGCCACATTCCCTAACCATGGCTACTGCAGCATAAAATGATGAGTATCTCACTGAACGCAGCTGGGCATCAATATAATCAGTTACCAATGAGTCCTGGGAGGTAGGACAGGTGATGGATAAGTCTATATTCTTCCTTTGCCTTCTTCAGTACCACAGTCAGGGGATATAAGCCAAAATCTGGAATTGAAATATATGCAATCTCCCTGCTGCCACATCCAAGGTGATCTCTGCCATTTCAATATGCTCAAAGCATTTAGTGGACTTCAAGTTCCCTACCCAAGATGCCACTTCACACCCTTGTACGGGATTTGAAAACAGGCCAAAAATCCGTTCCATAAATAAGGTATGTTTTCTTTACTGGGGGTAGTCCAATAACAAATTCCATAACCCTGTATCTTAATTGGAGGAGCCGTTTCCATGGTTACCTCCTCTCCCTGTAGCATGTCCTGAAGCAGAGAGACCTTGCAGACCCCATTCTTACAGCTCTGTTGGACCAATCCTTGACCCTCATAATAGGAGAGTGCACTATGCTGACCCACATTCATCCTACAGCAGTGTTTGTACCTGTCTTGGGTACGAAAATGTTTCCTATCATTAAAGAAATGCACACATTGGCTTTTATATCTGTCTTTTGAAAAAGAGGTTTTGACACTGCCAGCTCACTATCTGTGAATGCCAGCCAAGCAAGGTAGTAAGGAGTCATACTTCCAGCCAAAGTTCCTGGTCTATTTTACTTCAGGGTAAATCAGGCTCCCCTGCTGCCCTTTGTCTAAATTCTCTGTCATACCTTCACCATGTTACCCCACCATAGGTAGCATAAGCCCTCACTCTTAAGTCCTCATACTTGAGGAAGGAAATACACTTCTCAGGGCTCCATATGCAAATATAGTCTCATCAATGCAAAAGGCTGCAGTTTGAGTCACCTTAGATCAGCAGAGTTTGTCCTCACTTTTTTAATTCTATTTTCCTTAAGCCCTTTAGACAAATGATTCCCATGTGCGTGATCGGATCCCACATAATCTCTAGGAGAGTTAGCTGCTGTATTTTGTTAGGAATGAGGCACCTAGAAAAGGGTGCAGGCTCCCTAATTGCTCCATTTTTCCTTTGTGAGACATCAGTCAAACCCCAAACCTGTGAGTGTCACCCCCTCATCTGAGGGGGGCCCTCTCCTGTCAGGCAGGCTACCCTATCGACCACTAGTGCCAGTGATTTTACCAGGTCACCCCATGTCCCTCTGGGAGACCAAGAAAAGAAAAGAGTGACCTGGGCGACCACCCTTTCCCCTGAGTGCAAAGATTGGCAATTCTCTGTCAGTATCTATGGACCAATTGAGAACCCAACACCACATCCTGAAGATGCCTGCTGGACTCTTGGTGGGTTATGGGAGTCAGGCCCTCTCACCCACTCCTCGCCATCCTCGTCCACCTCAGTGAGGCTTGGGCCCTCACTATGCTCAAACTCGGAGCATGAATCCATCCTGTGGACTTCCTGTATGAGGGCCCAGGACCCCATTCAGGAGGAATGCACTCCTGTGACTCACCACCATCTTCAAAGTGAACAGCCCCTGCTGAGGTCCCAGCTCCTGTCCAGTTGCTCTGCTCCTCTTGTTACTCTCTTTCTGTCCCTGTTTCAGGCCATTGATCCTTGCCTGGTCTCCCTTCCTGTGAAGACTGACAACATCTTCCCACACGGGATCTTTGCTCCCAAGCCCATGATTCCCTGAGAAAGCTGCCCAAATGAACCTTTGAGGCCACAACTCTCAGTGTCTCCATTAGGGGTCCCTCTAGTGCCTGCAGGAGGGTACCCCTACTACCTACACCCCAATTTCTGTGGCCTCTGCTCCAGGGAGCAGGGGTAAAGGGATGGTGTGTTCTGCCTGGGTCCTTCAGAGCAGCTTCTTACCTGCAGGCCATACCCTGGGCTGAAGCCCCACCACCAAAAGCTGGGGGTGCAGCCAGAAACAAGGCACAGTGTGTGTCTGCAGCCCCTCCTGTAGTGGCAGCACATGACCCTCATAACCGTCCCCTCGAGCAGGGATGGGAGGAGTGTGGCAACAAACCCGACTCCAGCAGGTTCATTCCCAGCCATTGTAGTGGCATCATATGGCCCCTGGGCTCCCCCTACAATCAGGTGGGGAGAGGCCACAATTTCAGGCCTGAATAGGGCTGCACTGCTTCAGATCCTGGCAAGCCCAGCAGCCCCTGCATGTGGCTCCAAGCCTGCCACTCTCAAGAAAGGAAGGGGGTGGGGAGTCAGCATGGAATCCCTCCCTAATCTGCCCCCACCAGGGCAGACCCTGTGCCACTAGGGAAAGAAGTCCCAGAATCCTTACCAGCTCTTTCCTCTGAGTCTTGAGGACTGCTGTTGTTGCTGCTGGAATGGAACCAAAAAGATGCTCTGCATGGTCCCTGTGCTGGGCTAAATCCTGGGAGCTGGGAAATGCTGGCCAGTCAGCATCCCTTTCCACCAGCTGGGCGATGGGTGCCAGAGACTTCCAGGGGGATGAGCTACCTATTATCCCTTGGTGAGTGTCTCCTTCCCTTGCTACTGGCATTGTCCCCCTTTCACCACTAGCCCCATCAAGTTTCCCCACCAGTTGAGGCATTTCACTGACTTGTGTCTGTGCAAAGAAGGTGTAAACCTCTACTAGTTTAATTAGATAGCATTTTGCACCCATTTTGTACTGGTTTAAATGATTCCACAAGGAGCAAGGCAGTGAAGAATTGCAGTAGGTATTGACCTTACTTTCTTTTTATCTCCTAAAGAAAGTCCCATGGAAAATCCAGCAGCAGCAAATGTTAAAATTAAGGAATAAATAGTGACTTTCAGCTAGTTGATTGCATAAATATAAAGTATTCTACACATTATGTCCAATGCACTGCATCAAGCATTGGGCCCTGGCAATTGAGTTTCTGAGATCCTAAAGGAACTTTGCCTAAGAAAGAACTGAGTAAGGATTTTGGAAGTGGACGCAATGGACTAAATTTAGCTCTGGCCCATGAGCTTACACCAGGGATAAATTTGGCCCATTATGTTTGAGTATTGGGTTGTTGTTTTTTAAAAAATCAACCCAACAAATGAAACTAAGTAGCATGTTATTTTGGAAGGTGACAAACTTATAAAGGCAGGTTACATGTGTCTAACTTTCCCTAGGCATTTTCTACCTTCCAGCAGCCAGCATTCAACCCTCTTTCTGAAAGAAACTACGAGAAAAGATAATCTTACAAAAAGAAAAAAAAATATTACTTTGTCCATCATACTTGTTCCTTTTCTCTCTTATCTTAGCTCTCCTGCCTTCTCCTTATAGCAATTTAATCATTTCTTTGTTTGAAACTCATCTAGTCCTCAATTTACCTTTTTTTACATTCAATGGACCAGCTAGGTATTTTGTAACAAATGTTTTTTTACTCATTGCATAATATAGGATAGATTAAGCTCTCTATTTTCTCCTAGAATCATGTGTTTTGAATTCCAACTTATCATGACCTGATCTTTATGAAGAATATGCCTAGATCAGTTCTGTTTTCGCACTGAATCACAATAGTACCATGCTCAAGTTTTAGAGAAAGAAGACAGCCTACTGGCATTCCTTATACCGAATTAAAAATGACAGGAAACATCATCTTTGCAATCATCATAGCAAGTACTTGAGCATTATCCATGTCTGGATTTTTCACATACACCTGTTCTGTAGACTGGACTGTCTGTTTCAGCGTGACAGTTCTGGGCAAATGCCATATCCATTCTGGATAAGTTTTGACCTCAATGCATTTCTGGAGTGACTGACAAAGCTTCAGGATACTATCCTTCATTGGTACAACCAATTGGAATTGGAATCCACAGCTATCTTTTTGGGGCAATAAATCTGACCCACGCTGATGTGTCATTAGAAGAGGTTTTAGAAGAAACAAATAAATTAAACAGTAATAAGTCACCAGGACCAGATGGTATTCACTCCAGAGTTCTGAAGAAACTCAAATACAAAATTTCAGAATTACTAATTGTAATATGTAGCCTATTGCTGAAACAAGCCTCTGTATCAGATGACTGGAAGGTAGCTAATTTAACACTGATCTTTGAAAAGAGCACCAGAGGTGATCCTGTCAATTACAGGCTGGACAAGGTCCCTCAACAAAGGCTCTTAAGGAAACTAAGTAGTCATGGGATAACAGCGAAGGTCCTATCGATTAATTACTGCGAAAAGATAGGAAACAAAGGGTAGGAATAAATGGTCGGTTTTCACAATGGAGAAAAGTAAAGAGTGGGGTTCCCCAAGAATCTGTATTGGGAACTACGCTGTTCAACATATTCATTAATGATCTGAAAAAGAGAGTGAACAGTGAAGTGGCAAAGTTTGCAGATGATACAAAAGTATTCAAGACAGTTAAGTCCAAAGCTGACTGTGAATAGTTAAAGGAGAATCTCACAAAACTGGGTGACAAAATAACAGATGAAATTCAACACTGATAAGTGCAAAGTAGTGCACATTGAAAAAAGTAATCCCAACTATACATATAAAATGACGGGGTCAAGTAGTTGTTACCACTCAAGAAAGAGATCTTGGAATCACTCTAGATAGTTCTCTGTAAACTTCAGCTCAATAAATAGCAGCAGTCAAAAAGGCTAACAGAATATTTGGAACTATAAGGAAAGGGAGAGAAAATATGACATGAAATATCACAATGCCATTATATAAATCCATGGTGAATTCTGTGTCCAGTTCTGGTCACCCCATCTCAAAAGGGATATATTGGAACAGGAAAAGGTTCAGAGAAGAGCAACAAAAATAATCAAGTGTATGGAACTGCTTCCATAAAAGAAAAAACTAAAAAAAATTAGGTCTTGTCAGCTTAGAAAAGAGACAGCTAAGGGGGCATATGATAAAAGTTGAAAAAATTATGCATGGTGTGGAAGAAAAGCATTATTTACCCTTTCACATAATACAAAAACCAGGGGTCACCCTATTAAATTAATACGCATCAGGTTTAATACAAATAAGTAATTTTTTTATATAACACATAATTAACATGTGGAACTCATTGCAATGGGGTGCTATAATGACCAAAACTATAACTGGGTTCAAACAAGAATTAGATAAGTTCATGGAGGATAATTCCATGAATGGCTAATAGCCAAAATGGTCAAAGATGCAACCCCATGGCTGGGGTGACCCTAAACCTCAGACTGCCAGAAACCAGGAAAGGAAGATGGGGTAGATCACGCCAACTGCCCTGTGCTGTACACTCCTCCTGAAGCCCTGATATTGGGCAATGTTGGGCTCAACGAATCATTGGTCTGACCCAGCATGGCTATTTTTATATTCTCAAATACAGTTGGTGGAAATTTTTACTTGTGTACAGGATAGCAGGGTACCTGCTTCTCTCAAAAATAGGCCATTGCTCACAAAACTCTCTCAGTATTGATGATCTTACAAACTATTGCCCATTTGTGAGTAAGGTTTTTGAAAAGGAGATGGTGAGGCAACTGTGATGTCCTCAGATTTTCTTAATCCCTTTCAAACTGATTTTAGACCTATGCCTTGGTTCAAAGGAAGTATCCAACTGCCCTCACAGCCTTCAGCATTGATGCATGCCAGAGGCCAGACTGAGGGAAAAGGGCATGGACAGATGATATGTTCTAATGATCCTTGGCTGGGGTTGCAACTGGGCACAATTTAGAGCAGGGCTGAGGCTATCCTAATTAGTGGAAGGGGCTGAATTTCAGCAAGGATTGGGAAAGTGCAAAGGCAACATACATCCATTTTTGCTTATCTCATTTAATACTGCACTTGTGCCACTTGGTCAGACACAATTCAGGCCAATGGACTTACACCAATCTAAAACCAGTATGAGTGAGAACAGAATCAATCCCATGGTTCTTGTCCTCAGACACTTGCAATCAAAGGCCTCAATCCTAAAGAGACTACTAAAGTAAACAGGCTGTTCAGTGAGCTAAATCCTGACCCCTGGAGTGATATCCGCACCGGGATTTCATTCAGAGTGCATACAGTTAAGGCTTTGCAGGATCAAGACCTAAAACCACACATTTTAAAGTTTACTTTTAACATACATGAAATATGGAGCACATTTGCTTATAATTACTCCATTTTTATCCTGAAAAGATAAAGTCTTTGCTTTCCAAAAGGATGCATGTTAAAATGCTATTATGGAGATTTTTTAGAATTAAACATTCTGCACATTTCAAGTATTTTCCTCTTTGCCTGCTATGAATAATTGTATTCTTACCATTTAATTATCCTCCAAATTGCTGAACCTAACTCAAACATTTCAAGAAATTGTTGAAGAGTGGCATATTAAATTAAATATTACTCTCATGAAACTTTGTCTATATGGAGAACTTGGTATGAATTTAGACATAATGTAGACTTCATTTGAACTCTATGGTCCCTATATACTAGATCAGTGGAATCGTGGAGGATTTTCTGGGTTAGTATTATTTTGCTAGAGAGAGAGCAGAATCATGTCAGGAAAATCCCAAATCTCTCTCATAATATGTGTTAGAAATGAGA
The DNA here is from genome assembly GCF_027887155.1 of Malaclemys terrapin pileata. Lineage (NCBI taxonomy): Eukaryota > Metazoa > Chordata > Testudines > Emydidae > Malaclemys > Malaclemys terrapin. The sequence continues at coordinate 56,866,793 of NC_071509.1, forward strand.
CAGCAACATTTTATTGACAAACTCAGCATATGGGCACAATTTTTTAAAATAATTCACGGGTGATATCCTTTTTCTGAAAAGAAACAAAATGTGTGAGTCAAACCTACAAAAATAAGGAAATCGGAGAGTAAGGTTGACTCTCCATTTTTCATTATTCTTGTTCTGTCTAAGCATGTTGCAGAATTTCCCATTTATAATAGTGCATATGTGTTGAAAACTCTGCAGTACTGAGATAAAGTGTGGTAAGTTAACATTTGAAGAAAGGGACCTATTCTAGTGGCCTGAGCACAGGTGAAAGAGATAGTGATTCTCAAGTTCTATTTTGTTTCTAAACTTGACCTAAACGGTAGTGAGTAGAACTGGGTGAAATATTTCAAATATGTTGCGAAGAAGTGCATTCTCTACCCTGCTGCAGCTATAGCCCCCCAGTGCTTCAGGAGGTGCTATGTTACTGCTGTGAAGCATGTTTGCACCATCACTACCACTGATCACAATTTAGCCCATTTATACCAGCTGAGAATTTGGCCCAGAAAGAGTTAAATATTATTGTCATCTTTAATTGTTTTTTTCTTGCTGATTTTTTTGTTACTCTTATGTAATGCTTCAAATTTTGAATGTTTTAACATCCTGTGCTTTTGATTTTTTTTGTTTTTAATAAAGTAAAATCATATACACCTCTTTGGGGCAAATTATCAAAGCTAAATGGTGGCTTAGATGCTTGGTTCAAGTTAATGTCACTGGGAGTCTTTTGCATGAATCCCATAAAACCACTTTGAAAATAATCCTCTATGAGGTTCAGATATAGTGTAGTATATACTAGGGCTGTTGATTAATCGCAGTTAACTCACACAATTAACTCAAAAAATTAATTGTGATTAAAAACATTAATCGTGATTAATCGCACTGTTAAACAATAGAATACCAATTGAAATTTATTTAATATTTTTGGATGTTTTTCTACATTTTCAAATATATTGATATCAATTACAACACAGAATACAAACTGTATAGTGCTCACTTTATACAATTTTTATTACAAATATTCACATTGTAAAAATGATAAACAAAAGAAACAGTATTTTTCAATTCACCTCATACAAGTACTGTAGTGCAATCTCTATCATAAAAGTGCAACTTACAAATGTAGTTTTGTGTGTTACATTACTTCACTCAAAAACAAAACAATGTAAAACTTTAGATCCTACAAGTCCACTCAATCCTATTTCTTGTTCAGCCAATTGCTAAGAGAAACCAGTTTGTTTACATTTATGGAAGATTATGCTGCCCACTTCTTAATTACAATGTCACCTGAAAAAGTGAGAACAGGCATTCGCATGGCATTGTTGTAACAGGCATTGCAAGATATTTACGTGTCAGATGCACTAAAGATTCATATGCTTCTTCATGCATTAAACAAACTTGTGACTGAACTCACTGGGGGATAATTGTATGTCTCCTGCTCCGTTTTACCCACATTTTGCCATATATTTCATGTATAACAGTCTCGGATGATGACCCAGCACATGTTGTTCATTTTAAGAACACTTTCACTGCAAATTTGATGAAATGCAAAGAAGATACTAATGTGCAATTTCTAAAGATAGCTATAGTACTTGACCCAAGATTTAAGAATCTGAAGTGCCTTCCAAAATCTGAGAGGGACAAGGTGTGGAGCATGCTTTCAGAAGTCTTAGAAGAGCAATACTCCTGTGTGGAAACTACAGAATGCAAACCACCAAAAAAGAAAATCAACCTTCTGCAGGTGGCATCTGACTCAGATGATGAAAATGAATATGTGTCGGTCTGCACTGCTGTGGGTTGTTATCGAGCAGAACCCATCATCAGCATGGATGCATGTCCTCTGGAATGGTGGCTGAAGCATGAAAAGACATATGACTCTTTAGCACATCTGGCATGTAAATATCTTGTGACAGCGGCTACAACATTGCCATGCAAACACCTGTTCTCATTTTCAGGGGACATTGTAAACAAGAAGCAGGCAGCATTATTTTCTGCAAATGTAAACAAACTAGTTTTTGTGAGCGATTGACTAAACAAGAAGTAGGACTGATTGGACTTGTAGGGTCTAAAGTTTTACATTGTTTTATTTTTGAATGTAGGGGGTTTTGTACATAATTCTACATTTGTAAGTTCAACTTCCATGAAAAAGAGATTGCAATACAGTACTTGTATTAGGTGAATTGAAAAATATTATTTCTTTTGTTTTTTACAGTGCAAATATTTGTAATAAAAAATAAATATAAAGTGAGCACTAAGTATCAGGGGGTAGCCGTGTTAGTCTGTATCTACAAAAACAACAAGGAGTCTGGTGGCACCTTAAAGACTAACAGATTTATTTGGGCATAAGCTTTCGTGAGTAAAAACCTCACTTCTTCGGATGCATAGAGTGAAAGTTACAGATGCAGGCATTATATACAGACACATGGAGAGCAGGGAGTTACTTCACAAGTGGAGAACCAGTGTTGACAGGGCCAATTCAATCAGGGTGGATGTAGTCCACTCCCAATAATAGATGAGGAGGTGTCAATTCCAGGAGAGGAAAAGCTGCTTCTGTAGTGAGCCAGCCACTCCCAGTCCCTATTCAAGCCCAGATTAATGGTGTTGAATTTGCAAATGAATTTTAGTTCTGCTGTTTCTCTTTGAAGTCTGTTTCTGAAGTTTTTTTGTTCAATGATAGTGACTTTTAAATCTGTAATAGAATGACCAGGGAGATTGAAGTGTTCACTTACTGGCTTATGTATGTTACCATTCCTGATGTCCGATTTGTGTCCATTTATTCTTTTGCAGAGGGACTGTCCCGTTTGGCCAATGTACATGGCAGAGGGGCATTGCTGGCACATGATGGCATATATGACATTAGAGGATGTGCAGGTGAATGAGCCCCTGATGGTGTGGCTGATGTGGTTGGGTCCTCTGATGCTGTTGCCAGAGTAGATATGGGGACAGAGTAGGCAACGAGGTTTGCTACAGGGATAGGTTCCTGGGTTGGTGTTTCTGTGGTGTGGTGTGTAGTTGCTGGTGAGTATTTGCTTCAGGTTGGGGGGTTGTCTGTAAGCGAGGACCGGCCTGCCTCCCAAGGTCTGTGAGAGTGAGGGATCATTTTCCAGGATAGGTTGTAGATCGTGGATAATGCGCTGGAGAGGTTTTAGCTGGGGGCTGTATGTGATGGCCAGTGGTGTTCTGTTATTGTCCTTGTTGGGCCTGTCCTGCAGTAAGTGATTTCTGGGTACCCGTCTTGCTCTGTCAATCTGTTTCCTCACTTCCCCAGGTGGGTATTGTAGTTTTACGAATGCATGATAAAGATCTTGTAGGTGTTTGTCTCTGTCTGAGGGGTTGGAGCAAATTCGGTTGTATCTTAGGGCTTGGCTGTAGACAATGGATCGTGTGATGTGTCTTGGATGGAAGCTGGAGGCATGTAGGTACGTATAGCGGTCAGTAGGTTAAAGTGAGCACTGTACACTTTGTATTGTGTTATAATTGAAATCAATATATTTGAAAATGTAGAAAACATCCCAAAAAATTGAAATAAATGGTATTCTATTATTCTTTAACAGTGTGATTAATCGCGATTAATTTTTAATCGCTTGATAGCCCTAGTATATACTAAACAAGGCCCCAATCCTACAAATACTTACATGAGTAATATTATGCATGTGAGTAGTGCCATTGAATTTAATGGGATTACTTGCGTGAATAAATGTTACTCATATGCCTACCTGCTTGCAGGACTGGGGCCTAAGTATTCCTATGCTTTTAAATACATAGTTGTAGATTTTCTTTTAAAATTCAAATGAACTTAAATGTTCCTTTGGAGCCATTACAGTTTACATTTCTGTGACTGGTAGTAACCAAAACCCACATTTCAAGCAGGCTGCAGTTCTGACTTAAAAAGTACTGAACAACGAGACTGGATTTGTTGCAGTTTTTCCAGAAACCTGTACACCTGGCATTTGGGAGCTCACAAGAGCTTTCAACACTCATTTGGATGATGAATGATGTATTTAAGGTAGTGTATGGAATTTAGAGCCAAGTTAATCTTTTATAAAGCTTATCTTTCTGCAATAAAAGATGTCTTTTTAAAACTAAAATAATTTTTGTTCTGCATGGTAACAAGCCCACACTGAGCAGTGATTGAAAGCAGGCAAGTTGTGAATTATTTCTTTACCTCCAATTTATTCCGTTTTTAAATACCTCTTAAATTATCATCTTGGTTTCCTTCCAAGAATACCTTGGGATGAGAGGTTGGCTTAATATTGAATGAAATAAAACAAAAGCTAGCAGGACTTCATAAATGAACTCAAGCAAGCACTTCAGGGGATAGGTATTCCCCTTGTGAGCAGCCAGTCTCCCCCAGTTTCACAGCATTGGAGACTAGGAGAGCAAGTATTCTTTTAACAACCAGAAAGCTGATGGCAAGTAGTGCCCATTAGACAGGAACCATTTCCCCCCCCTCATAACAATCAAGATAAAAGCCTACTAGTCAGAGATGGAAAAGACTTATTAGATCTATTGAGTGCATCCCTGTGCAAATCCCAATAGAGGACATAACAGATATAAACAGATATTATACCTGATAATAGCTAAAAGGCCAAGAATCCCATTTTTTATCTAACAGGAAAAAATTAAGATGATGGCTTTTAGATGAAGTTTATATCACAGTGGGATCTGAAGGTAAAATCTTGTATTTGTCAGATGCACTAAATTATTCATTCCCGTTGAGCTAGCAATGGAAATTCAGTGCTATGGCCTCTCTCTTGCCCCTGTGATATAACACAGCAGCAACATCTACAGGTCTGAAATTTCTAAGACAATAGAATTTTTTTCCAGATATGCATTATTTTGTTTTATGAAAAATTTTCTCCATGATTTCAATAATTAACAACAGTATTGTGCATTTTATCGACATTGAACTGTCTAGTATATAGATCTTTATAATTAGTTTTTTAATCACAAAGTGACCTAAAATGCTTCAATATTATTCAATATCTGGCATATTCTATTTGGGTCAAAAGCATAAATGTGAAGGTAATTCCCTCATGTAATATCCTCTCCATTTAATTCACAGACACTAAAGTAACTGAAAAATTCTCTCTCATTTTTATTAAATATAGATTGTCAGACACTCAGCTGATGTAAGTCAGCATAACTTGATTGATTTCAATGCAGCTACGCCCATTTACACCAACTGCATACACCAAATGCTGTCATTACAATATAACTAACTGTAGGCCTGGCTTGACATAAGTAACTTGCCTCATTTCTTAGGGATATAATTGGGAAGGTGAATGGAAGTTTAAATTGTAAATAGGGACATGACAAACAGTATGCCGGAGTCAGGATGTCTGTGCTAACTAAAATAAGCAGCAGCACCCTGATTTTAGGGACTATGGACAAGACAAACCTGGAAAGTAAAGATCAGGTTCCATGTGAACAGTACATGGACAGAGCACGCTGTACAGGGACCGGCGGCTGCAAAATAACCAAACCAATCCAAAAATGTGTGATTTAACGTACAGCAAATGCTATGTAATGTGTATACAGTATAAGTATATAAAGGAAGAAGTTGTCTCTGTAACTTTGGATGTGATATACACCCTATATCCACCCCCTCTGCTTAAGTTGGATCAACTCAGCTTAGCTTTGCTGTATGCCAAATAAAGGAACCCGAGTGACAAAATCCAGAGTCAACTTGCATTTTCTGGATCCCAGAGAACTGGATGAAGTGTTCTCTCAGAACTGGAAAAGGTGTTCTGGATAAGCTGAGTGGAAAAGGTCTCAGGAGGAATCCTAATACTAATCTTCTAGCCCCCCCAATTGTGCAAACAAGCATAAAGTACATCTATACACATACATATTTGCAGGATTAGGGCCTAGGTGGGAAGACTACAGTGTGGATTTAAGACTAGAATTTTTAACTTGATGGAGCAAATTATTCAAGCATTCTCACAGGTGCAACCCCTTTACTGTACTGTGGTTGTGTACCTGTAACTGAAAGCACAATTTGGCTCTAAGTCTTTAAATCTTTGGCTAGGTCTACACTAAGGGGGGGGGTCGATTTAAAAAAAGGCAAATTCAGCTATGCGAATAGCGTACCTGAATTCGGCGTATCCTATTTGACTTACCCCACTGTGAGGACGACAGCAAATCGACCACCGCGGCTCCCCCGTCGATGGCCCCTACTCCTCCTGATAAGGTGGAAGTAAGCGCGTCGATTTGGGGATCGATTTATCCGTCTAGATGAGCCGCGATAAATTGATCCCTGAGAGATCGATTTCTACCCGCCGATCCAGGCGGGTAGTGTAGACTAGCCCTTTGTTTGATGTTCTGTTGACAGACTTCGCTGTGCTCCTCTTTATCATTTCTGAGTGGGCAAACAGTCCTGGGCCTTTTTTTCCCTCAGATTTCTCATGTGCTGTTTCACTTCTTCATTCTGTTTTATTCACCTCAACAGGCATATCAGCTACCCCTTAAATAAAGCACAGATATGTATAGTTGAACTACGTCAAAACTTTCAAACTCCCCATCAGAAATAAGAACCTCCAGCTAGCCTGCTTACCTAATCCCCACCCTACCCATAGGCAGTCTAATGAGTGCAAGTGGGCTCCAGTTGAGTCTCCTGATTGGCCCAATCACCCCATTGCCTGAGGGGATCAGCAGACCTGCTCTTAAGACCAGCAGCAGGATGGTGGCTGTTCAAAGCATTTGTTTGTGACTGTGCTAGCTCCTGCCTTGTTCCAGCCCTGCTCTTGCCTTCCCTGACTCCTGCTCTGACCACTACATCTGATTGACCATGTCATGGTCCCTAATACTTGCATACCTAAAACTAGATGTCTAAATATATATTTGGGCACCAAATAACAAGTGTCCTGAAATTCAAAATTGCTAAAGTATGGATATGAAGTTAGGTCAGCCGAACAACCTTACGTCTGCTCAACAGTGACCCCATGAGAAAAAAAAATCTGTACCTTTAAAAATCAGTTATCTTGTGGTATAGAACCACAAAACACTAAAATGTCTTAACCATAATCATATGATTATTGCTTAGTGTCACTATGAACTGAGTTAAGGTTGTTTGGACTCATTAACACATTTGACTCCTTTTAAGTTTATCCTTAACTCTGAATTTCCTGCATTGATCTTGTTTGTTTTGGGGATACTTAGAACATCTCTATAATACATTTTACCCTAAATTACTGATACATTCACAATTAACATATTTTTGTCTGGAAATATATGTAATGTGTGTGTGTCTGTACATACACAATCTTTCCCCACATTTGGATAATGTGCACATTTTTGAATGCAAATATTTTATCTAGGCATTTATCTTCTATAACAATATATACACATATTATATGCTATCATGACTGTGTATATTTCAAGTTAGTAATTTGAAAGCATGAGCATAGCAACAGGAAGAAATTCTCACTTGAGCAACTCAGAATAACTGATTTTTTATATTTATTTTCAATCCTTTTAATTATACAGGTATTAAGTACAGTAAGTTTTAAATTTTCAAATTCTATCTAGGTGCTTATCTTGGTGCCCATCACCTGTAGATAAAAGAAAATACACCTCTACCCCAATATAACGTGACCCGATAGAACCCGATATAACACAGTAAAGCAGCGCTCCAAGGGGGTGGGGCTGCACACTCTGGAGGATCAAAGCAAGTTCGATATAATGCGGTTTCACCTATAATGTGGTAAGATTTTTTGGCTCCCAAGGACAGCGTTATATCGAGGTAGAGGTGTACTAGATTAAAGTTAATCCTTCTGTTTATTTGTTTTTAACTAAGCAAAAGCTAGGTCAAGGAGATAAATTTTTCAGTTAGCATGGAATGTGCTGAGATAAGTTACTTATCTTATCTCGTGTACCACAGAATTCCATCTCCCGTGAATCTTTTCTCCTGCATTCATAAACCTTCCTTTGTTGGTCATTGCACCAGTGGACTGCAGTTGTCACTGGAAGTCACAGATACAGAGGCTATGTTTCAGGTAGCTAGCGCCACTTACATGGAGGGCTTTGATATAAGGATCTGAACTATTTAGTTGGTGGACAGCCCAGTGCAGACAGTGCAACACTAAGGTGAATGGTTCATGATACCTGTGCTACCAAGGAGACAGGCTACTGCATTTTGAATGAGTTGGAGCTTTTACAGCGTACGTGGCTTCATTCTTAGATATGAGTTGCAGTGATTAAGCCTGGAGATCACAAATGTGTGGATCATCCTAGCTAGGGCTAATGTCTGATGAAGCACAATCTTCTGGTCAGCACTGCAAGCTACATTCAATTACAGTATGTTATTTAAAATAACATTCTTGTCAAAGTCAGTTTAATCTCTGCTCAAATGTATCAATGCTAGCCTGGGGAGTTCATCCTTCTTGGGGAGTTAAGGGAGTTCAGCACCAGGCAGGATTAGGCTTCTCTGAAACAACTTAATTCCATCAGGGGGGATCAATATCAAGGAAACATCCAAGAAGTCAGTTGGTTACTCAAAAATGTGTCTTAGCGAGGCTGATATATAAAACATTGATGCTGTGCAGCTAAATGAAGGAGGAACTGTAAGGAATAACAACAAAATCTATCCTTAACTATCCCTTTTAACTTTTCATGTAACAGAGTGAAACTGTGTAACATTCAAATGGCACTAAATGGAAAAGAACACAAAGTATAAATTACTAAGAACAGATACAGGCACTCAGAAAGACAAAGATCAGAACTGACTGGCTGTTGACCAGGAGTTGAGCATCTGCTGCTACTACTATTTGTGTTCATTTGCAGCCTGAATTTTTAATGTTTATCAATTTTTTAACTTATCCACTTTTCTTCCTGCTGTTGTAAGCTTCATAAAAGATAGAAAAGCTAGAGAGGATTAATTTTCTTTGAATTACATTCAGCTGAGAAGTCACTACAGTGTCAGTTTCTCACATCTTGCAAGATATTTACCCTCCTGACACTCACCTCACTCACTTACTCTCCCCCTCCCCGCCTTCTTCTTCAGGAAGTGTTGCACACAGCCATTGTGCTGAATATTTAAAGCAGAAAACTTTGATAATTCAAGCATCATTACACTCCTGTGAGCTGTGCTCTACAAGACATTTGAGTGTTTTGGGGTTTTTTTAATTTACCTTTTTTCCCCTGAGGATTTTCAAGTCTTCTTGAAGGGAAGCCTTTCTTACTAGCCTGGATGATTACATCAACTAACTGCTCTGGTCTATTTCCAAACAAAAAAGACTCAAGCTTCAGTTTGATAGAGTTGTTTTCTAATAGACTAAAGGAGGAAACCACATATAAGCCAAAATACTTTGTTCAGAAAGTCTTTGGCTAAATTCCAGTAATAATACTTGAACTAATCCCAAATAAAATACAAGACCATGACCATGAAATTCAGAAGTGACCAGTGATTTGGGGGACCTCCATTTTTCACTGCCTCCACTGAGACAGTTTAAAAAAGACCTGATTTTCAGAGAGTACTGAGCACCCACCTTTGGATAACAAGGCCCCTTTAAAATGTCTCATATTGGGTACTCAAAAACAGAGGTTTCCCAAATCACTTATTGCTTTTGAAAAGCTTACCCCCCAAAATCTGTTGGTTTAAGGATTCCTATATTTAATTTTCTAAATATTAATGGCGTCACAGTACTAAATACACAAAATATCTCTGTCCTTTATTTACAGCTTTTTATTTGCTTGACAAAATATTTCTCTAGCACATTGTCATTGATGCTTTATTTAATGTTAAATTTAAAAACCCAGGATGGCAAAATGCATCTCCAAAACATGATGAAGAAAAATATTTTCTGCCACTACAAGTTTCATCATGTCTTCATTGCACATGACTGCAAAAGTGCATCTGATCAAAAAAAATCTATTCCCATCCATACTATATATGCTAAGTACTTCTGCACATCAGCAATGAAGTAAGGCAAGAAAATATCATGTATTCCTCATGTGCCATCAATTTCACTCTCAGCATGGAATATTTCTGTTGACATTCAGAAAGAATTAAATTACCCAACACCAGCTAGCAAAAATAAGAAATTAAACAGATTGAAATGCATTCCAATAGTTTGCTAGCAATTAAAAAATATCCATCCTGGAATGTAATAATGAGTAAGAAATATTGCTGCCACTGACTAAATATGAAATGTAATAAGATATTCACTTTATTATATTATTTGCATTAAAATTATCCCATGTATTCTTATGGCAGGGGGTCCTTTTACATTGTTATAAACTTGGATTCATTGGCTAGAAAAAAAATTTCACATCCAATTATTATTTGTATTACAATAACTGCCCAAAGGCTCCAATCAGGATTGAGGTCCCATTTTGTTAGGCACAGTAGCTATAAAAAGAAAAGGTCCCTGTTTGGAAAATCTGGCAAACTGATTTAAGAGAAAATGCAATAAGGGGGTGTAACAAACTGATGGAAGGAATGGAGGAGAGAGGGCAAGAGTAACAGTGGCAAAGCCATGCTGGTTATATAGAATAGATATGTATGGGGTAGACAATTCTGAATCAAATTTGGGGGATTTTTTAGTCTTCAGGAATTAAAGATTATGTCACATGAAGAAATCTCCAGGAATACATCCAACCAAAACTGGCAACCCTATGTTAGTCTTATCTAAAGACCACGGATGCCAATGGAAGATCTCCCACGGTTGTCAGTGAGTTTTGGATCAGGCCCAATCTTATTAAAGAGTGGGAATAAAATTCAGAAGTCCTGACTCCAAAGTCCATGAGATCACTCCTAGAACTCTCTGATTAAGGTAAATAACTGACAATTTTACATTACATTATTTTTTACTGCCACGTAGGAATATTTATCTTCTAACCTTGCAAAAAGTCTTTTCTCCCACCCCATCCCCTGTTAATTTTTTGGATTTATGGTTGAGAACATTGAGTTTGTTCTGTCAAGAGTCTGTTCCTTGAATAATTCTTATTGAGTTCCACTATGGCTACATCTACACTGCCTACCATTTGCAGCGATGTGTAGGGTATGTGTAACTACATGCTGAAGTGGAAAACAGTGTGCATCCACAATGCAGTGTATGGCTACACATCAGTGAATGACTCTGGCACAAGGAAGGCAGCAGTAAAAGACTCAGCAACAGGGAAGAAACTATGGGACACTATACCACTGAAAATAGCAGCTTAGATGGGGAAGGCACTGCTTGGGCAAGTAGAGAACAGTGTAGCGTGCATATCCACAGGGTTCAGATTGGTCTTTACTTGCCTAAGCAGAGCATCGCCGACTACACTGTTCATTATACTCAGGCTTGGGAAACATGTAGAGTATGTATTCTACACATCGCCAAAAGGAGTGTATAAACACCTTGTATATTGTCATTGTTACTGCTCTGGTTGAGTTCCCCTTTGTGGATGGTCATCCAACTGCAGTGGGATCCCCCTCATAAAAGACTGGTGTCCATTCAGATAGTGTGACAAGAGCAGGTTGTGACAGTCATAGATCACTAAAAAATTCTAACTATATTAGCAGTTCTTGTATACATTTAAATGTAATTGAACTACAAACAATACTCAGTTAAGTTATTCCTGCTTAATGAAACCAGGGAACATTTACCAGACTAAGTTCCAAGAACTAATGGATATTACTGCTTTTTCTGTAGGATTAAATCTAAGATGTAAATAAAATGGGTAGTTAAATCTATTTTTAAAAAGTAATAAAATGTATCTAGAACTGGTATAGACAAAATTGCTCATTTACTTTTAATAGCTTCAGCAAAAGCAGATTCTCCATAGTTAATGATTTTTGTAGCATTCTAATTGATTAGATGTTTTAAAATAGACAGAATAAATAGTAATAATTAAGAAGTAATAATGTGTTTTCATGTTAATATGCACATTTTATTTCCAATCCCAATTCACTTGTACAGAAGGCCCACTCATGTGAGTTCCATGAGTTTGATTCTCCTTGTCTCTGCTCCCTCCCTGCTTACCCTAAAACTGCAGAGACTCATTCTTCTAAACTTCTTCCCCCTGAAAAACCACTGGGATTTTCCCCATAAGGACCTTGCTGCCTGAGAAGAGAGTCCCTACATAGAAATTGCCCTCCCAGTCCTTAGGAAACAAAATTAGGGCAGAAAGCAGCAACCACTCCACCTTCTTTGGCACAGTTTAGCCCAATAACACAATCAGCAGTTCTAAAAGTACAGGTGGATAGCTGTGTCACCCCATTAAACAGAGCCTTGCCACTGTTGGTTAGTAAAAGAACAGCAGCACTTGGCCTCAGACTTACTACTGACTACGATCATAAATGCAATCTGCAAGCTACCCTGTAGCATGTCAATAAATTGCCAAAAAAGAGTAACTTGAAGTCAATGATTGTGCCATCCTGTCATCAACTTTCCCTTCCCTGCCCATAATGTTGTGAAAGTGGTGGCTAGCAAATTCCAGCAACATCCGTTTTCACCCCCATTTTGTATACCTTCCATAATCAGTTTCAGACAGAGAATTATATGATGGAGACAACTCTGGTGGCACTGGTAGATGTTTTCATGGCCAGGGGCAGAAGACCAATATCTATGCTTGTAAAGTACTTTTGGTTCTGTAACCATGCTTATACTGCTGGTTCTGTCAGCAGTCTTCAACACTGTCAATGACAAGGGGATATTTATAGTACAGCAATAAGCTTGCTTTCCCCGATCATTTCAAACATATGATGGAAGATTATGCTAGCGTAAAAACCATCAAGTTTCACCTGTTCATGTCAAAACTATGTCAAAATGTGCAATTATAAAATCAGTCCAGATCATTCAGTTCTGTGTCCAGTTTCATTTGAAAGCTATGTATAGTAACTTTTATTCCAGCATTACTGTTATTCTAATGAACAGGAGCTAGAGGATCATGAAGTCACTCAGAACAAAATACCACAATTAGAAATATATACATACCACAATTAGAAATGTATATATCAGCTTTCATCCGCTGACTGGAATTCCCCATCTACTGATGCTTCAAAACAAATCAAAACTAACTTCGTCCTCCCACCATTCTTGGGTTTATGTATCCTGGGCTGGTGGAAGATATCCTAATTACGTAAACAAAATTAGGGTATTTTATTTTGGAAACACTATTCTTTTCCTAAATGTCTTGCTTCTTCTCATAAATGATTCGGGTTGTGCTCTTTTTTCTTTTGATCAGATACAGTCTCACTTTTTAGTTTTATTTAGAAAATTAATTTAGTGGTGAGAATTCATTGATCCATATCACCACAATTGAACAAATATGTCGATAATAGCACATTTACTGAAAAGCTAACCTCAATTGGATTTGAATCCGCATTCTTTTAAAGTCAGACACCTTATTGATTAGACTACAAAGAATCTTTAATTACCAAGTAACAAGAACTTTCAGGTATTCAGTTAGCCACCAGATGGAGTTCATGGAGTCCCTGAATACAATAGAAGCATATGGAAATTAACAGTGAAAAATGAGTATAAATTTTATGGAAAGGCTACAGAATAGATTTCTGTAGATCATGCCAGGCTCCATATGCAAATAGAATTTCATGGAAATAAGACTACATTTACCATATGTTATTCAGCTTCAGCAAACAAAAGTCTTTTCCACTTGCGTGTGTGTATATTTCTGCATACATAGAATGCCCATTACAATTATTTTTGTTTGCAATGTGAGATTCTGTATAAAATGACAATAAATATTTGTAACATCCCAATTGTTTATACACAGAAGATTTCCCCATATAGAGAGAGATTTCTTCTTCAGTTAAATGCCCAATTTTTTATATAAGACATTAGAACAAACACTTCACCCTTACGCAGCTCTTTAAATGTATAGTCACGTACTTTCACCCTGTAATCGTCACACCTCAATTGTAAGGTTTATATTCCAAGTGTTACTTTACCAAAAGCAAAACTGAGGCAGACAGCTTGTTTACAGCACATACCATAAGTCCACCGCAGAGCTCGGAGCTGAATTCAAGAGATCCTGACTCCAGTACTGTGCTCATTCCTCTAGACAACTAGTCACAGTTCAGGGCAACTGCACCTTTATTGCCCATGTGGTCAACAAGGGCATCCGCTTTTAGGCTTCTGGGTCCCAGCTGTCACCTCTCTTTGGCAGAGACCTCCCTTCTAACCAGGGTTTTTCCAGGCTGCATAATTCCCTGATCACACAGAGTTCCCCAGCAAACCAGACTGCGTAACTGGGCCTGTGTCTGCATTTTGCTTTCTCCTCAGAGGCTATAAATGCCCCCAGTTACTTGCCCCCAGTTATGCGTTACCGTACAGCTGTTTCTAAGCATGATTTATATTGTACCTTGGAGATAGAACACGTTTTCCCCTTTGATAATAGAAGAGGCAAATGAGATGTCAAAACTGTCCATTGGGTTGGTTTCAGTCAAAGAATCCCAGAAATGAACAAATCCAAACTTTAAGGCATTTCAGATCCCTTTGCTATTGGACTTTCTTTCTATAGTAAGAACCACCAAAACCCTGGCTCTGAATATCCTCAAACTTTGGTTTGGCCCATCTCTTGTGTCAGTGCTCTTCCCCCCTCCAAAGGGTTCCTAAACCCTTTTGGTCTAAGAATTTAAATGTGGAGTCTAAGATCCTGAGGACACTTGAAGGCAAGGAAGTAAGAAAGAGATTTAATAAAACCTTCAGAGTTTCTTAAAGAGAACCTTTCTAAACATATTTGATTCAATGGGCTTATGGTCAGGTCCTAAGTGAGAACATTCCAGCTGCATGCACTGCGTAAAGAATACTTACAAGTGGAAGAGTCAAAAGCATCTGTGAAAGACAATCATGGAGAAACAAAGCAGCCCAGTACAATGCAGCCATAGGCTGCAACTACACAGAGAAGTAGAAATTTTGTTACCTCATTTCTGTATATAGTTCCTGTTCATAATAAAGGGTTTATCTTAATTCTGGCCTGCTCATCACAAAGATACTGGTCTTCAACTAAAACTTAGGTTGAGATAATTGTGGATCTAAGGGTTGTGAAAATTAGGGTGACCAGGTGTCCCAATTTTATAGAGACAGTCCCAATATTTAGGGCTTTGTCTTATATAGGTGCCCATTACCCCCCACCCCGTCCCAATTTTTCACACTTGCTTTCTGGTTACCCTGTGAAAAATCCACTTCTCTGAATGCATAGCTATTCTTGCTTAGCCCTCAGTATTGACTCAGCTAGGTTGACAGAGGAATGCTGCCATCAACCTAGCTACTATCACTTGGAGAGGTGGCGTAACCATGGCAATGGAAAAAACCCTTCATTTGCTGTTGGCTACAGTGGTGGGCAACCTGTGGCCTGCAGACCGCACACGGCCTATCAGGGTAATCTGCTGGCGAGCTGTGAAATAGCTTGTTTACATTGACAGTCCACAGGCACAGATGCCCACAGCTCCCAGTGGTCTACACTATGGGGTTATTCTGGTGGAGCTATGGTGCCATTATCTAGGCCACTATAGCCACCACAGTGTGGACAAGGCCTTAGTGAAGAGAAGGTAGTATGGGGAAGCAATCAGAAAATCTTTCATTTTTCTCCTTTTAATCATATTCATCTCTATAGATTCTGTTAACAAGATTGTGACTATAAACAGATTTTACAGCCAAATATTATTAAAGTGTTGCAATTAGTGTCTTTTAATGCACACAGTTTCATTTGTGAAATAGGATTTTAAGTAATACGCCATCTGTTCTCCTTTTTAATTGTTGAACTGATTATGTATTTTTAATGGTGATCCTAATTTAGATCACACTTTATCATGAGAAAATAGATATGGGGACAATTTGTTTTTATCATAATTTTACTTAGTAAGTATGCAATATTTTCTAGATGTTGCAATTTTGGTTCACTAAATAGTATATTGTTACCATGTGTGTTCTTGTACTTATAAGGGCTCTGTACTGGTATAATTCTATATAAACAGGGTGGAGGCAAAGCTAAATCATTTTAACAACTTTATTTTGAAAATGAGGAAAAATCTTTGGGCCTCCAATTCTAATGTCCACATTCTCATACACTAAAAAAGGTGTCCATGTCTGGAAAGGACACTGGAGATGGTATATCAGCTGTTGACATTTGGCCAGATTATCTTTTTTTACAGGTGATCGGTCACTACAGTGGCACACAGGACCTGTAATCCAGCCTCAAATACCCAGAAAAGAATTCCTCTGGTGCAAGAAAAATCCCTGCCTACAGACATATGCCGTATTTGGGTCTGCACCTATGTGTGCATTTACACATTGAAAAAGGCATGATGCAGCTATACTATGCTACACCTGTCCTCTACTGGCATGGGGTTGCTTAAGGATCAAATAATGGGAACGCTAATCAGGAAAAATATGTACATGTTTTCGTCAGAAATTTTTAAAATTTGAAATTTTTCGGTCAGACGTATTAAGGGCCTTATGTCAGTGGCACAGCTTAGAACTGCTGTCATGCCTGTAGTCAGTCCTCAGAACCAGAGAGTAATAGCCATGTCTTCTGTGGCCAAAATATACCCTCCTCCTGCACTGAGCAGAGCTCTGTTACAGGAGAGAATCTGGCCTGTTATGTTCTATGTTTTGGGCTAGATTAATAATAGCTTTGAGCCAGGTGCAAGGCTCAGTGCCTGAAAGTCCACCAGAATTGACAAGAGTGGTCATGGAAAGTAGGTGTAACCTCTCCTCCTCCTGGGAGATCATTGCTTAGCTCATAAGGTTAAGTGCAACCTAATAAGGGTGCTGCACTGGCTGAGAAAGGGAACATGGTCAGAGTGACTAAGGATGTGCTGACTCAGTGCATGCACTCAGTCACCTTTGCTGATGAGGTTTGTACAGGACCATGTTGGAAATTAAAGCTGTATGACCTTCTACAGAAAATGCTAAGGAATCTGAAAGAGTGTAGTAATGTTAAGATACTTCTTACTTATGGGAAGTTACCAAAGGGCTGTATCTTGTGCGTAGTAGAGATAAGTAATCTCAACGTTCAGATCTTTAAATAAACTTCCCCAGAGTTTTTTGGGGGAAAGGGTTGTTTTGATCTGTTCCTGGGGGTCCACCTACAAAGCTGAAGTGTGCACCAAAATCCAAACTTTGTCACCATATGGGCCTATCTACATCCAACATGTGGCAGTAAGACAATCAACGGGTACAGGTCTTTTTCCAATAATTATACACTATACTTCAGGCT
The DNA here is from genome assembly GCF_027887155.1 of Malaclemys terrapin pileata. Classification (NCBI taxonomy): domain Eukaryota; kingdom Metazoa; phylum Chordata; order Testudines; family Emydidae; genus Malaclemys; species Malaclemys terrapin. Next base: position 56,883,980 of record NC_071509.1, read on the forward strand.
GAACCAACACCAGAACACTCAGATATCAGTGAAACACATACCATTTTCCCCATATAAACTAGGAAGTACTGAAAATAGCATCAGCTCAAATATAAACTAAGGGTTCACAAAATATTTACAGCAGTTAATAAAGGGAAGTCACCCTTATTATTGGCTAGAATGAAATGGACATAGGTGCTAGGACTATATTATTTTTTCCAGCTGGATGAGACAGCATAGATAAAATACATCTGATATCTTTGCAAAACTACCTGAAAATTACTTATCTTGAGCATGGTTGTCTTTCTTGATCACATGAATCGTCTGAGCCAGTCAGAAAGAGGAAAAATACCAAGTGACTTCCATATGAGTTACCTTTACAGGTGAACTCTAGTGTTACCATTAAAAAGTTTTAATGTACTTGCACTCAAGAGCTTTCTGAGGTAAGCATAGGGAAACTCATAGGTTTCTCATTTATCATTGTATGGTAATGGTGGGTAAATGTTAAGTTTTAATGTCAGCTCAGTAAGCTCAAACTTAAAATTCACTATGAACAGCAGCATGCCAAAGTTAATTGATATCCAGACACTGGAAACAATTTGCATAAAACTCCACAGGGAGTTTATTGGCATAAAATTTAATACAATCAAACTCAACCTCAAACCCAGGTTGAATTGAGTTCATTTGTCATTCTAGTTGAGCATTTGTAACCAAGCTAAAAGTATTACTTTTATTTTAAAAAAATGAGAGAGATTGATTAAAGGAGATAAATATATTGGGGGGTCTAGGACTGATTTTTTTCATCTGTTTTATAATAACCTAATAATTTTTGGTATTCCTTAATGTGTTGACTCCTTTTATATGGACTTTATCCAAGCAAAAAAAAGTAGAGCAATGTTTACAAAAAATAAATATGAAATGAAACACTTGGCTTTCAGGATGCTACTAAAATTTGACTCCTTTAGCATTACATTTTCAGTGTAACTGCACCCGCAGTCCACCAAGGTCACCCACCCTACAGTCCTGGCTCCTCAAGCGTTATCTCTCACCAGCCATGTCTATTTCCAGCCTGACCAAGTATTTTCCAGGCTGCACAGTTCCCTACCCACACTGTGATATTCCCAACAAGTCAGACTGCCTAAAAGGCCAGCGTCTGTACATTGTTTTCTCTTTGGAGGTTATGCCCCATGTATTGCCAGAAGTTTTAAGTTGCCACACAGCTCCTATTAGCAAGCACATTTATTCTTAAGGTAAAAGCATTACAGAGAAAACATTTCAGAACAAAAGAACCTACACACATGCAAAAAAGATTACCAACGGTCACCCCAGTTCCAATCATGGGCTCAGGTAGAGGTCAGGCCTCAACTAGATTTTCTCTGCTGTTACTAGTTCATTACTGCCTCAGATTCAGAACCAGAACCCAGACTTGGTAGTTCAGCCTATTTCTTTATAGAGCTCGGGCCTTGATCTTGTCTCCAGGATCAGGTAATCAGCAGACAATGACCCACTCAGGGAGTGGCTTCAAAAGCATAGGTTTTTCTATAACCAGGGGTAGGGGAATTTGTATTAACTACTCACTAGTTATCCCCCAGGAAATCCACTTAACATTTATTCTCCCAAAAGTCCATTATTATCTGCCACTTTTTCAATGCAGTTCCAGATCTCACCTCACCTCACATCTCCCCCCACCCCGAAGAGGTTACATAAAAGTCCCAGACATTATAATGTACAAACATTGCATTTAATACAAAGACACCAAAGATACTTAAAATAATTTAATATGGTCTCTCCAGGATATGCAGGAAATTGCCATATCTGTCACATATAATACCTGTACTTTTCTTCAAGTTTCTAATTTTACTTTCCTATTCTAAATTACTGTTATTAATTATTTGTATTACGGTTATGCATTGAAGCCCTTACCAAGACTGAGGTTCAATTATGCTTAGCATGGTAAAAACACATATTTCAGACCCATTATACCCCAGAGATTCATCTGAAAAAATGTCACATGAAAATATTAAGAGGGAGGTTCCTCAGTACAGAACACAGGACTTTCACAAGAGCTGGGTCTAGACTATGAAATTCATTGCCTTGTGGGAGATGAATGATTATTAACCTTACCATCAAATGCAACACTCCCCATTTTAACATCCCTTTTCCACAATATCATCTTCATACAGACACCTCAGCCTCCCCAAACTACAAACTAATCAAGGTACTTTCTCTACAACCTGGTTGGGTTGGGGAAGAGGCTACCACTAAGGCTGCTTAAAAGAGTTACATGCATATAGACTGAAATCTCATTTATAACATATTGGCACATGCAGGTATTGTGTGGCAAGTCAAATCAATTTAAACTGACTTAGTATTTTTATGTGTAGATACTTGGAGGCACTAGGGAAGCCACATAAGTCCCTAGTTAGAAAGATCTCATTTACAAAGCATTCTTGGAACTGTTCGACAAAATCATTGTGGTATTCCATTCTGGTTCCTTCACAGCTTAACTCTTCTTTAAGGACCAAATACTTCTTGCCTACCCATGAGTCAAGTGGCATAGGTAAGCAATAGGGTTTTATTTATTACAAATCACAAAAGAAACAGTTGTGACCCTGGCTATGGGAAGTAAGACGTGTTAGTCCCCTGTGTAGGCTACCCATAATGCCATGAGATATAAAGAGATGGAAACAACATACACAGGGTAGCTACTCACATGCAGGGAGTGGGCAAGCCAGAGGTGAAAAATAGGAAAGGCTTTGGCTTCCTCCCTCCACCCAAAGGACCAGTCAGTAGAACTGGCTAGGAGGGAAAAATAATCTGAGCCATGTATAGAGAGGGTACTTCTCCCCACAACACAGTTTTGTCTATGGTCTGCCACTGGGACACTACAATTATACGCTTCTTCAGGATTTGTGGTGAAGTTTGAGCCCTAAGGAAGCCTGAGATTACTTCAGTGAGACTATTCACCCAAGGAAGATGAGCAAGATTAGGTCCTAAAAGGGTTCCTTGTTATTTCATTAACTACTTCTCCATCTCTTATTTCTATAGCTGCATTTTATTTCCTATTTCTTCAGGCATGTTGTCTTGAAAAGCTCTTACCCATACACTTGTGTATGTATCCCAACATAGCTAAAAAAAGGTCAGTTATATCCACAAATTAATAACAGTGTGTGAGTTGCTATTACTTGTATATTTAGGTAGTCAGTCATCCTTGAATTTTCTTAGATTAATCTCAACTTCATATGGTGTCACTTTGAATGTGCTCAGACCATAAGCTTTTATCTCTATGACAAAAGTTACATTATTTGCTTTTTACAAAACAAAATGACACCTGAAGTATATACTCACAGACTAAATGTGAGTATATTTTTAGTCATTGTTTGCCTGTTTCATGTAGGTCTTAAAGAGAGACCTTTTCCTACACATTCACAAAAAAAGAATTAAATGTACAGTCATATTGAGGAAGTTACATAATATAAAAGGGAAACTAACTTTGAGACTTATAGGGATGTTCCTGTTGAAATTTTAGGAGTTTCTTTTATCCAATCAGAATGAAATATCTCATTTAAATGTGTCAAACCACACAATTAAGCTATAAGGTAGCATTTTCAAAAGCACCTAAGTGATGTAGGATGCTGTTAAAATGAAAGCCTTATTTAATGTTATATTTCAAATATTTTCTCCTTCTTTATCTTTAATAAAAGGTTAAAATAATTTTTAATGGTGTGCTAGCCATGGTAATTAAGCAGGCTGAGGTCTCTGTATACCAAACTCTGAACCTTGTTTAAAACTGTTTAATGTTTGTTCGTGACTGGTTTATATTAACATCTTTGGCATCTAAGTTGTAGCTATATTAATACAACAATGCTGTTATCTTAAGTATCTGATTGTTCTTATCTTTCTTTTTTGTCTTTTGCTCTGTATTTATAATGGGAGATTCTAGCCTCCATTATTTTTAGCATGTGGAAGTGAAAGTGTGTGCATGCGTGAGAGTACCCATACAGTCCACATGGGAAAAGCAATTGATAGAAAAGTACCCCACATTTAAACAGTCCTAAATATTATCTCAAAGGTATTAATTAAAATTTGTTCTATGTCTAAAAGTCACGAGTGACTTCAGATTGTCATCTAATTTCTGGTCAATAAGAGTTGTTATATTTCTGCTGATCAAAAGTGTTCTATTAAGGTCTGTATTATAGTATCTCTGTTGGAGAGAGGGGAAAGGGTTAGCCACCACATAAGAATTGAATTCTAAGAAGGAAGCTTTATAATTGGCTCCGAGGTTATGGTTCAGACATTATATAGTAATTTGACTTTGGTACTAAGATATTTAACCATTCAGATTTTAGATTTGATTGACTTCGATCAAATTCTTCAGTTGATATTTATAACCAAACAGCCAGCCACTTTCCTAGAACTTGTATAAGATGTATTACTTTTCGCATTACCTTGATGATTTAACTAATATGATGATTTAATAATGAATCTAACTTGTCTGATTTGTTCTTGATTTGGTTTTGAGTTGACAGTTGTAATGGTTTTTTAGTTTAGTTTAATATTATAGTAAATTGGCTTTGGTATTATGTTTTCTTGATTTTATTTTTTTGTCTGTGTTTTAATAAAACTTATAAAAAGAGACTGAGCCACATTTATTTCAATAAGCAATGGGGAACCAGAACCTTTGGGGATCTGGGTGGATACCAGCCAGTCAAATAAAACCCTGACTAGCAACACCTAATTAATCTTTGATTCTTACATTAAGATGCAGTAATTGTGGATAAATGTTTTTTCAACAGCAGACATTGCAGATGAAGGAAGGAGACGCAAACATAAGACGGAGAACTGAAGTTGAGTATGTGCCTTGTTAGCTCCAGGAGAAAGTGAGATCTTTGTTCCCTTTCTTTTAAAGGAATTAGTATATTTAACTCCCTCCACCTCCTCCCTAGAAGAAATGTGTATTCAGGAAGAATTTGAAAGAGGAGGAAGCAAAAGCAGAGTAGGTCACATCAGTGAGATGGCTCAAGAAGGAAGGGGGCTCCGGAATGAAGGTTTGCAGACAAGCACATATGAAGGAAATGAAGGGTGCAGTTAACTGTGTGGGTTGTGCATGAAAGATGTATTCATCTTTTAAGATGTTCCTGTCAGTTTTAATTAAAAGGCATCACAGATTCATGAATAATCAGGTGAATCCTGTGAATTTGTTGGTCTTCAAACCTTTTGTGAAGTGAAGGAAAAGTTAAAAAGAGTGACGAATAAATAAAATAAATGTGTTTTTGCTAACTACTAACCAACTACAAAAATGATTCCCTGCCTTCCCACACTTTAGAAATGCAGCCTACTCCATTTCCTAAATCCTTTAAAATGATATTTTATGACATGTGATCAAATACTAAGTCTGAAGATTGAACACATTTAGCAAGTCTCATTAATAAATTATGAATTTTCTAGTGGTCCTCACCTCAAAGTGAATCTCTCCATTTGCATCCTGAGGAGGAAACTTCAATGGAAAAGGTAGGAATGCATTCTTGCTAGTGACAGATGAATAATGTGAATAATACCACAGTACTAGATAATCCTGCAAACAATACAGCTTTCAACAATATAGAAAGACAGCAATAGTCACAGATGCATCAGATGTTATCTTTGTTCTCCCTGGTTAGCTTGGCTTCCACAATAAACAAGACATCTCTGACTGATTCTGCATTCTGAAACTACTTGAAGAATAAAAAAAATCCAGCTTCAAGGACCATAAATTTACAGGAAACATATAACAAGAGGAAATTACACCTCTAGGATTTCACATTGCTGAATTTTAAACCCAGAAGTCTGTGTTTCATTATTGCCCTATGGATTTTTTTTTTTTTTTTTGCATCCTAAGATCTAGTTTCGTGATGTAAAAATATTTCCATATTTATTCAAATTAACAGGTAGCTTTTTTGGTTTCCAAAATCGAGACATTCAATATATGAAATTGAAAATCACAAATTATATGAATATTTATCAATATTCAAGATGTACACAGTAAATTATTGTTAACTCAAAATGAAGTGGCCAAACTCTAGATCTGTTTTTGACCATATATTTCCACAATAATTCAAAGGTATTTAGTGAGTTCAATATTGCTGTTGCTTTTGAAAATGTTCACTACTTAAAGGGCCAGATTATGCCACCTATTCTCACAATGAGTAGCACCTTATGCTTCAAGTACCCTCAAGTATGTCAATGGGCCTGCTCAGAGAATAAAATGACTTACTGTAAGTAAGGTTATCAGAATCTGCCCCAAACAGAGTACTCAGTTTATTGATGTTCATATTATGGTGTGTTTTGCCACTAGACAACCGTCTTAATGAATGTCTATTTCTCAGTGAGAAATTCCCTCTTCCTAAAAAGTTTGTCTTAGATAAATTGTGTCTCCTTTACCTCTCTCAATAGTATGCCTCAGGATTAACTTCATTGTAATGTTAGGTAAAAAGCAAGTCCTTACTCACCTCTCCAGCACCCGAGTTCGTGCGGCGTTGGTATGGGGCTCACAATCTGTCAGAGACCAGACACCAATTCGTTGATCAATGGGCTCACACTATCCTTAGCTTGAAAGGCTTCAGAGTAAGTGTGGCAAGTTTGTTAGGGGTGAGCATCAATATTTATACACAGAAGTAAACAAAGTGATTAACAGATCATAATGGTCATGCATAATCAATCAAGATTCTACAGGATAAAACAGGTTAAAATGTAAATTAAGTAGAGAAAAGGGGAGATGGCTACTTAAGGGGAGGGGGTGTCATGAGTAGTTCGCAGGTCAGAGCTTTGATTAAAAGTTCAGACAGAGACATCAAGTCTGGATTAAGTTTAAGCTCATCAAAAGTTCAGACTCAACAGTAACACTAGTATAAAATGACACAATCACAGAAAAGTTTCGGCAATGGGGAGTAGGCAGTATCCATTTAGTGTCCTGTGTGCATGTCTGGCATGCTGAAGTATGTACTCACCTCCAGAAATAGGACTCATGCAGGATTATTCTCTCCATAGTTGGAGCAGGATGGGAACTGGGAGGTAGACTGTGACTCTCTGAAACATCTACTCCTAAGTGACTTGCTCAAGACTGCACAGGAAATCAGCGGCAGAGAAAGGATTAGTATTCAGGAGGACTAGTCCTTTTGTTCACAACATGGCAACAGATCTTCAAGGTTTCCCCTTCTCTAATTGAGATATTATAAGTAGAGAAGCTAAGACCACAAGTTACACATAACTGATGCGTCTCTGGTTATTCTCAGTTGCAATGCCATTTTTCAAGCATTATCAGTTATATAAATAGGTAATTAATCAAACTAGATGGCAAACAAATAAATCCCCTCCCACTTCTTCCCTGAATCTCCCGGATTGCTGAAAATGTAACACTCTTTCTTGAATTCGTGTGTTTAAAGACTAAGTGTGCAAGGCTGAATTTCAAAAGTTTATTCAAAATAGTGCTTCAATGCAACCTACCATTTAACGGGCCAGAAGTCATACTTTAGTAGCCCCTAAATTGCACAGGATCAACGAGCTAGTTGTTGTACTGCTCATTTTGTCAATACAGTTGACATTATTATATACCATTTGTAAGGCTCATCTCCTTTTACAAATCAATATCAGCAGCCAATTTAAACTTGTCAATGCAGCAGCCTTTGTAGTGGTTCATTGATTGCTCTAGTAATACTGTGTCAGTGTGTGTTCTTCCAAAGTAACAGCATTTGCTGTATACTCTTGATGTTATAAAAAACAAAACTAAACTATTTTTCCTCAACTCTGAAGAGGGAAAAAAGTATGTACCCTCTTCAATATAAAGTTGGTCTGCTTTCAAAGTGTGATTTTCATTGTAAAAATGAATTATTGCATTTTACATGTTTTTTTAATAAAAAGACAATTTGCAAAGGCTAGACTAAGAGACTTTTCTAAAACTCCAGTTGATTCAAAATCATCGCAATGTTTCTGATTCTATAGATTTTCCACCAAGGAAATTGCTTATAGGGTTAGAAAATTTGCTTTTAAAGTGTCTTAGCTGCTTTTCTGAGGAACTGATATATTGTTTGCTTGTCAAACCACTTGAAAAGCTGGACAATACCATTAGACATGGCATTGAAAATGATGGATGGATTATCCTCACCGGCTGCTTTGTTATTTGGGAAGGATACTTTAGTAATACTTCCCTCTTCCATCACTTTTAATGAATTGCCAGTATGAGATCTGCAACAGTATTTAACCAAAAAAGCAGCACAAATTACAGCAACTAATGTAAATACAAAGATACATTGTACATTCACTTTATTGGTAAACAATTCTATTTCACCTAAGTTCAACATCACCTCTTGAATATGAGACATACCTCCTTATTAAGGGGATGATGAACATCCACAATTCATAGACCATTTCTGACTAACTATTCATATTTCTATTGTTATTAGTTTCTTTTCCTGCCTACTTCTTCTTTCCTGTTCACTTCTCCTCTTCTATTCTTAGCCATGAGCAATTAACATTTCACGATTTTCATGCACTCTCAGAACTTCATGTATTTTATTCTCCTGATTTCTTACGTGTTGATACTAGTTTTTCTTTCTTTCTTTCTCTTACAAAATCTGTACTTTTAACATCCTGTTTTTCTTATTTCATGTAGTGGGTCTATTTTCCCGCTATGTTTCATCTTACCCTTTCATCCATCCCTTCAGTTACATACATGTTTGGTATGGTACTGGATAAATGAAACTTAATTGATAATGGTAAAAGCTCAATGATGGAATCATGAAAGAAAAAAAATATATAATTTATGAATTTGGCTTACATTAAATCTTGATGTCATCAGAGATGAAGAATTATACAGGATCTGTGAAAAATAGTTATAAATATTAATTACTAATTATTTGCATGTATCCAGGTCCATTTTTCATGGCACTTTATGATTTACTATGTTAGAGAAGAATAAACTAACATCCAGAGAAGTTATGGCTCAAATTTTCAAAAGTGGCCTCTAAGTTTGAGTGCCTCCATTTTGTGTGCCTATCTTTATCTTTACATCATTGGAATCTCCTTTTTATCACCGCTTAATCTCCCAAGAACTGGCCTGTCTCTCAAAGTCTTGGAAGCAATTCATCCAGTTGGAGGAATATTCATGGATGGGTTCCATATCCTACCCTCTTCTTCCAATAGGAGGAATCTTGGGTGTAGTGGAGGAAGTTCCTCACGCATGTAGCAGAAGTGGCATTGCCAGATTAATGGCTTCTTTTTTTTATTTATTTTGTCATGCTTTGAAGCATTCTTGATGATGCCCCAGAATGCACAGCATGCTTGGGAAATTCTAAAATCTGCTAATTTTGGAGATACCCAGGTATTGGATCTACAAGGGGCACCTACTAAAGAAAACAAGAGATAGGGTTTGTGATCATAGTTAACATTTCAAGGAGAGAAGACAACTGCTTATTTTCATGAACATCACCCCACAAAGTTCTATTTGTGATACAAAATCATACATGTTTATCCTTTGCATGATTAGTGATGAAACGCAGGACAAAGTGTCCTGTATTTAAAAATGTCCCTTAAAATTAGGGACAGCTACTCACCCTAGATGTTAAGGGAGTTGAGAATCAACTCAAAGTTTGATTCAAAAGCTGAATAAAGATCTGAGTCAGTTCCTATTTTAACTGATTCTTGGATTCTCTGTTCTTTACACAACTGACTGTATGGCTCCATTAGTGAGGACATGGTCTACTGGGCCAAAGAAGGCTTTGTAATGGAATGATTATTGTATCTACATCATCAACCCAAAAGACAGTAATTGGTCTTTTGATGTCATATCTATAATGAAAATCTGGCTGCTAAGTAGCCTTATGAACTCTTTAAAATAGCTTTGTACATAATTCTTTGTCCTCCCCCAGTTACCAAAAGGCAGAAGTGTACATTATAGACTAGTGGCCTGTAAAGTATTATTCTTAAAAGAATGAAGATACTGAGTTGAAACACAGTATTATAGAAAAATGAATTTTTGCCCTCCTGCAACACCGGCAGAACCAATTTAAAGTACAGTTAGTGTAAAACATACTTAGGAGCTAAGGGACTGTTTTTTCCTAGATACCAATATATAACTGTCACTTTCCCTACAAAACCAGAGCTTGTAATGATAGCATGGGCAAAGTCCTTAAGAACAATGTAGAATCCCTGGTAGGCACTGCTGCTATAATTCTCCTACGATTTCTCTGTAAGCTACAGTATATTCATACAAAATACACATTGGCTTTGTGATATTAACCAGGCACATTCGTCAACAAACAAGAAGTTTCATGTCCTAATTCTAGGCCAAATCCCACTTGTCATACTCACATGAGTAGTACCTTGACTTAGTGGCACTACTTGCATGAGTAGAGCAAGTAGGGTTTTTGACTCTTTATTGCTGCTTTGAATCTGTCTTGTGAGCCAGGGGCTTCAGAGAGTTGGAAATCAAGGGAAATATACTGAACAATAGGGCATATTTATGACAGCACGTTTTCACATTCGTCCCTTCAGACTCAGATTGAATTCCCACTTGTGTCATTGAGAACTTCAGGAGAATATATTTTTTATGGAATATCCTGTAAACTGCTAGCAATATTTAATCATTCTGAGCACCTTTAGCTCCCCTGACCATGCTGTGGAGATGGCGGTACTCAGCACATTGCAGAAGGTGCTCAGCATCCGACAGGATCAGCCCCTCAGTTAATTAGAGTAAGACATTTATATTTTACCTTCATGGGGAAGTTTCTTGTATGAGGAGGAATTCAGTGCATAATTTAAAAGGACTGATTTGAGCAATTTGATTCAGAGGAACTGAGTGAACTTTTGTCAGCATTTCCATTAGTTAAAGAAATATTTATTCTGAGGTACAGCAACATTAGGCAGTTACTAAAATGTGCAAGAAAAATTAAGGAATGCTTTTATCTAGTAACATTCTTCCATGAGAAACCAAGTGATTGTTCTCACATCATTACTGGTAATGATAGGAATATGTTCACTGCAAAGACAGAGTTCTTCCCTGGCATATTAAATAATCAAGGCGGCATCACTGTGCTGCAGTTATTTCAGAGATTTCTCTCTTGCTCAAAAGACATAAAAGACAATGTTTTGGAAAAGAGGCACTTCCACAGAGTTGTTTAAATAAACATGAGAAAAACAGTATTCTATTATTATTGAGAACAAAACCATGGGAGATAGAGTGTTGGGAGGTGAAATGGCCCATCAGAGGATCTTGTTCTTACATAATGGTTCACAAAAGGAAGAACTTTGAGAACAACTGCCTAAGGCCCCGAACTAAAAAAGTACTTAAAAACATTCCATTGAAGCCAGTGGGAATACTATTATTTATATTACAGTAATGCCGATCCAAGTTTGAGGCCCCATTGTGCTAGACACTGTACAAATAACAGTTAGGCTTTGTCTACACTGGAAAGTGAACGACAAAACTTTTGTCGTTCAGGGGTGTGAAAAAAACAAAAAGTTTTGCCAACAAAAAGTGCCGGTGTGAACAGCACTTTGTCGGCAGGAGTGCTAACGCTGCTCAGTGGGGGTGGGAGTTTTTTTTTTTTTTTGGGTCAGCGGGAGAGCTCTCTCCTGCCAACAAACAGCAGCTTCACTGTGTGCCTTTTAGTGGCATGGCTGTAGCGGCACAGTCATGTCACTAAAAGGTGCGTAGTGTAAACAAAGCTTTAAAGACAGTCCCTCAAAGAGCTTGCATTCTTAAGAGACCAGGAGAAGCAGAGACACAGAAACATGAAGTGACCTAACCAAGATGACACATTAATGGTAGAGCCAGGATTAGATCTTGATACCCAGTTTATTGTCCTATCCTTTAGCCAAGCACGCATTGAAGTGCTTTGCTGGATCAGGGCCTAAAATGAATAAAATTGTGCTTCAGTAATGCATTTCATATATGGGGGGAAATCCTCAGCTTATGTAAACTGTCATAGCACCATGGACTTCAAATAATAGCTTCACTGATTGAAGTCAATAGAGCTGTGACAATTTACTGCAGCTGAGAACCTGCTCTGTGAACTTTATGTGTAAATACATATTTATGCTGTCTTTTTTACATTTAAAAATATATAATCTTCCTGATGTCTGCTAAGCACTATTGTTGTTTTTGAGTGGACTGGACCGAGAAGAGGTTAGGAAAGAAACACCACTGTGTCTGATTTTAAAATTTTCTAATCAAAGTCACCATCTCTCAGTAAGGTGAATAGTCATCATTCGGACTGCTGTACATTTAAATGGTTTTGTGGGCTGTGCAGAGTTTAGTTACAGGAGAGTGGAGAAAAGCTCTTTTCATTCAGCGTTCAAAAAAATGAGGTCAGGAGAGATACGGTGATTAGCCTGGATTTTGAATGATGTCAAAGCTAAAAGCAGAAATTCAATTATCTTTTAATTGGTGACCTCATCAATATGCGTCATTGTTAGTAGCACAGGCAACAGGATTTATGAAAGCATTGCAGATCATTGTTGTGGTATAAGTAGGAAAGATCCAAAATGGTTATGGAATTCATCTGGTTGGTAGTTTCAATGTCATTGGCTCTGCTTTAGTGCTGTTTTTGATGTTTTTGGACAGCAAGTTTTTTTTCTTTTGTTTTGTTTTTTAAAGATCCAAAGCTCCCTGGGCAAAGGATAGTCTATTTTTCCCAGTGCTGTTCTGTACAGTCCAGAGCACATAGTCAGTGCTTAACAAATAGTAAATAGAAAGTTATTAATTTTAATCAATAATACTTCATCTAACCTTTCAAAAGGGAAATAGGAAAGCTCTTAAAGATAAAAATAGACCTGCCTTGACATAAAAATCTTAAAACTACATTTGTACTAAAAATAGCATAGAATGTGGTAACCAGAGTTCCCTTTCAGACCCTGATTCTGAACTCACTGACAATGCTTTGTGTACACGTTGTTACTTAATACAGAGTGTTCTCCAAGAGTAGCATTGGAGCATCAGTCTTTTCTAATGTTGTGATGTCATCTCAGAGAATCTAGTCTTAGGGGTTAATATTACCAGAAACAAGTCCAAATAACTTCACCTAAGGACTTTGTTGTGAGGTTTCTGATGGTAACGTCAGGGAGAGGAGACTGGGAGGGGGAAATTAACTTTAAATTAGAGTTGAAATATCACAAACAAGAGTCTTCAATATCTAGCAGTTACAGTCCTATTCCAAAACAGATTGCTGAAGGGATAACCAAAGAACTTCTTAATTAAAATCTTATTGATGTACCATATCTACAGAGATAATTAAATACAACATCAAGTTTTGCATACAAAAACATATTTATCTTGCCAAGGAAATAATTGAGAAAAAGTACTCTGTTGTTCATCCTTAATGTAAACATTTTTGTCAACTGGGTTTCTATCATCAAAATGAAGCGCCAAATAGCTGTGGAGTCTGCAGAATTTTTATTTTTTTTTTTTAAATGACCATGCTACAAATTATAGTACAGTAAAATAAATGTGCCTTTCCCTCAATCAATTAATTCTAACAAAGAAGAGAAACAAAGTTGAATTATGATGTGGTGTGGTCACAGACATTTTATTTACTACTCATATTTAATCAGCAGAAGTTGCTTTGTTTCTCGCCATAGTTTAAGCAACAAGTGAACTACTAAATGTATGGTTCTATTTTTAACTTACATTTATCACACATACATACATTCCAGCAATCATAGTTCTGCAAGGAGTAGCTTCCACAACAAAGCTATTCCATATTTATAATAACTGAATACTGGCAATATTTGCATCATTACTTGGGCTTTCACTTGCAACACTGGACCACAGAAAGGAAAGGGAGAAATATAATGGAACTCATCCATGTTCTGCAAGTTAATTTAGAAAATAGTAGAAAAGAAGAAAAAGTGTGATTCAATGGAAAATTGGAAAAATGTTAAATCCTCATAGTACTCAAAGATTGTGAGAATACAATGGTTTTAGGAAACCTTGAACAGAATTACAATTCTATTGACTTCACTGGGTTTGCAGTTGCTCCATTTTAACTGGATGAACATCAGCATGCAATGCACAAAACATCTTAATATGTCTATGTGATGGGGTGTTCACCCCACACCAGCCTAGAAGAGTGTAATGAGACTGAGGAGAGGCCAATTAACTGGATAGGCCACAGCTGAGGGCAATTAGCTGGCCTAAGTAAACCCTGAATAATGATAGAACTCAACTGGGAAGGAACAGGAACCTGGCAGTAGAATCGGCTTGTAGTGAAGGATCCTGTAGCCACTTCCTGGACAGTAGAGAGGGAAAGAAGGGAAACTAGATAGAGGGTGATAGAAAAGGCTCAGGGAAAAGGCAAGATTTAAGATGGCTCAGACCTTGTCTGCGGGTTCCTGTGCTGGAACCCAGAGTAGAGTAGACTGGGTTCCCCCACCTCTCACTGCAGAAGAGACATGGTTTGGGCAGTGAAAGAGGAAGAGACTGATACCCCAGAAGGGGAACACACATTGACCTGGCCAGAGGACAAAGCCAGGAAGACAGAGCACCCTGAGTCACAGAGAGTTAGAGAGAGAGAGAGAGCAGCAGCAGGGCATACAGCAAGCAGCAGGAAGTGGTGACGGACCTGGAAAAAGCTAACCCCCAGAGCGGCTAGGAGAAGGTGCTCAAGTGGTGAGTGGAGCACCTTGTGACAGCTTGTAACACATATAAGACTGGTGACTTAAACCTGGTGTAAAAGTACCTATCTGGGGAGAAGATTTCTGATAAACAAAAGACAAAGGTATAACAAGATCCAGTGGCTGGAAGCTTAACAAGTTCATGTTAAAAGGAATATATATATTATTTTTTACAGTGGGGGTATTTATCCATTGGAATAACTTAGAAAGGAATATGATAGATTCTCAATCCCTTAAAGTCTTTCAATCAAGCCTGGATGTATTGCTAAAAAATATGTTCTAGCTTACACGGCCTATCAGGGTAATCTGATTGCAGGCCACAAGACATTTTGCTGACATTGACCATCCACAGGCATGGCCCCCCCGCAGCTCTCAGTGGCCATGGTTCACTGTTCCCGGCCAATGGGAGCTGCGGGAATGTAGAAACCACTTAGTGAAATTCTGTCCACTGTGGCTCTGTGGCAAGAGATCAGACTAGATAATCATAATCGTCTCACCTCACCTTAGAATCTATTAATCCAAAACTAAGTGACTACACAGTCAAACAAATTCATTTTCACCATGTGTGACTTGTATGCACTAAATATACTTTTTTAAAATCCAGGGCCTCCTCTGCTCTGAGAATAACTTCTCCATTGAAGTCAATGGTGATATTCCAGGTTTACAATTGTGCAACTGAGAGCAGAATTTGGCTTCTTGCCTTTAATCTCAATAAAACACTGCATTAGCCTGAAATCAGTTTTCTAATAAGGGAAGAAATCAACAAGATAATGATATAATTAATTATAATAAACTCACTTGTTGTCTAATAGCTGTTTGTCAGCATTATTCAATATACAGACTTTGATAAGATCAAGAATAACTTATTTTGTCAGGACACTCAATGGGTGCATAGCCTGCATAGTATTAAGTCTCTCTAAAGTGAAAAATGTATGGTTATGTGACAGTACGTAGGCAGATTTAGTTTAGCATGTATTTTACGGCCTGATTTACAGATGTCAAAGGGAAATCAAATACTACTATTTTTAATTTTAGTGATCACCGGGGCTTCATAGATCACAATTACTTTTGATATATTAACAGTCATGCTTTATAATAAGAAGTGCTGGGTGCTTGATAGAAAGCAATTTGCTCATTTAAATTTACATCTGGTAATTTAATTACAAAATAATTTTCAAGACGAAAGAGGAGACAGATAGAGAGAACTCTTAAGAATGAGTTAGGGAATCATAGCAAAAGAATCATTAACTAATTTCTTAAACAAGGAGCTCCTGTCCAATATTGCACTCTGATCGAAGCAATTCCACAACATTCAGGATTTAAGAATATCTACAAGTATACTGTATGTCAAGCTAATGCTTAATGGTAAACTTTGAAAGCATTCAATTTGGAAATATCTCCGCTTTTAATTACTTTCATTTTCCTGTCCTTTATTCTTTATTTAAAGGACTTTTTTTATATAATCTTTGTTTCAAGAGATTTTTTTCATCTGTTTCTGTTGATTATTCTACACTTGAAGTTACCTGTTTGACATCAAAATCATCAAAATCAGCTGTGACATCATAAACCATCTCTTAAGCACTATTTAGGACAAACAAAAGATTATTATGCTGGGTGCAGAATAAACCTCAGGAAATACTGAACTCTTAATAGACAAAACTTTAAAATAATTGCTCATATTGTGGATGGTTATCAACATCAGAAAAATACATATTCACACATGTAACTATATTAATTGTCAACATTATGTTAGAATTGGCAGATAAGCTGATGACTGAATCAGTATGGCAAAAGATTTACCTTCACAGTCTTTAGACATGGTAGGCTAAATCCAGAGACAAGTCTAAGCATAAGTAATTCTAGAGAAAATCTAAATTGGTGTAATTTACAACATATTCCAGCCCCCAACATGTATATTACACCAACTTACATAGTCTTAGACTGACTCTTATGCACACACAATTTTACTCAATCCTCCTTACATATCATCTCTGACTTTGGCCTACTGCATCTGGATGTTTATATAAACTATACCCCTGAGAGAGGAGAGTAACCACAAAAGCAAATAACAGAAGGGTATACTGAGATATAAGTAGCACCAGTGCAAACTCCCTTATGTAATGGTATGGGGGATCAGGTGATAGTACAGATCACCTTTCAAGATCTGGTTAACTGATTGTATCCATGGTTAGATATTCTAAAAGTGCTATTGTGAGTTGTAATGTATTTTTTATTAGAATCTGAGCATATCATCTGTAAAATATCTGTTCCTTACCTTAGTCTCTGACTTAGTGATTTCTTCATGGCAAAATTGCCAGTAGATTGAACCCAGACAAACAAACAAAGCCATTACAAAGCAGCCTAGGGGGAAAAAATGATTGGCTAGGTTTATGGAGTTTGCTGGAATCCAGCAGCCTATTATGAACTGGAAAAGGATAAACCTTCTGAGGAGAGGAAGAATTTCAAACTAATTTTCAAGGATGCCCTGAAATCCAAAGACAAAAAGAAAAATGCTGAAACCTGCTAATTCCTGGCTGGATTATAACACTTATAAATATAAATATTTATAATACTGGGGTAGACATGACAGCTCAAGAGACAGAGCTGGGGTGTATATAACAGATTTGAATGTGTCATTCAAAAAGGTAACCCACCAGTCACTGCAATATATTTTACAACAAAGTAGAAGGTCTAACAGCACCCATAAAACAGTTTGTGGCCAAATTAAAATTGCAGGCTGGAGACCGAATTTGCTAATATGGTTTAAATGATTTGGGGAAGATAGCATTGGGAACAAACTCTTCCAAAGCCAATGAAAATTTTATAATTCAAGCAAGAAAGCTTTCCAAATAAAGCAGTAGACATTGCTTGAACACATGGATCATCACAATCACACAGTCTGAAGCATGCAGGCAGGCTATAAACCTAGATGGTAGGCGTGAAAAGGAGAGTCTGGGGCACATATGGGGAAAATGGATATAAGTAAGTATCCAGCAAAAAGCTAGATATGCCATAAACAGGGAAAGGGGACAAATCAGGAATAGCAACAGCAGCTACTACAGCCCAACCCAACCATGTGATCACACAAGTTATCACTGGAGCGTAATGGCACAGGTTTAATTTAAATTACATAATGACCTACAAGTCAATGCAATAACCTCAAAAGTGTATAAACGGTTAATGCTCTCATAACCCTGTATAGATACCAACTAAAAATTATTTGGGTTTGGAGGTGATAGTTAGGATGTACAAGATATTTGCACTGCAAAGTACAAGCACAAAGAGAATTCAAAAGGTTTACAAGTTTTATCCTATAAGCAGAGAGGCACCAATAGCGCTTGGTCTCAGAGCAATCCTGGATCTTAAATTGATTAAAGTAGGAATGACAATCAGAGATATCCCAGTTCTAGTACCTCTAATACACACTAAAGTGCATGGCCTATTGGAAAAAAAATATAGAGATGTATTTCATGAATTAGGGTGGCTTCCTGGTGAATACAAGATTTAAATTGGATACTACTATAAGCTTATAGTTCATGATACACGGAAATCCTAGTTACACTTTAGACCAATTGGCTAAAGTGATTTTCAGATTGAAAGACTAGAGCATGATTAAAAGTGAATGATCCAAGAAATGGATAATGTCCATGGAAGAAACATAGGGCAGAGTCTGTGCCAAGATCTATAGTGTTTAACAAGGTAACTGAGGGAAATCATTATAAGATGCTTCTGTTTGAGCATCTAATGAGTAAGTAAGTTGACTTCAGCATATTGGATGCCAGAAATGGGTTCTGGTAGACATAATTTAACAAAGAAAGATCACCATTAACCACTCAATACCTCACAAGGAAGATTCACTATTTTTCAGTAATAAATGTTTCAAATGGAAGTGGCCATGACATCTGCTAGTCTTCATAATGTGGAAGCAATTGTAAATGAGATATTCGTGTCTAATCATGTTCTTCCATGGAAGCTCAAATGCTCAAGTTATGCTCCAGAGACCTAGAGGAAAAAAAGGGTAGAGTTAAAAGTGGCCAAATGCATTGTCAGAACTATTGCTCTTAGTGACATTGTTTTTAGTAGAACAGAGAAAGAAGAAGCTAGATTGAAGTGGACTGAGGAAAAAGAACTAGAGGACAGGAATTTAAGAAATCAGGAATAGATAGTTTGCTCAAGGAGCTAGCAGGTAAATATAAGGAGGGATTAATATAGTGGTATGGAAGTCAAATAGGTTCAAGTGAGGGTCTCTGGGATCATGAGCATGTGTGTACTTGAATGCTGAGAGAAAGGACTGAAGATGAGGGAGTGATCGAAGGTGAGGGACAGAGTAAAAGATCAAAGAGCTGAGAGGGGAGAAAACAGGGTCAGGTAGAAGAGCTAAGTAAAGAGTCAGAAGATTAAACCACCCTCACTCTCCTATTAGTTATTTCAGGAAATGTTGAGGGCATGTTACAGGGTAATGATAGAACTGGTTGAAAAATGGGAATTTTTTTCAATAAAATATTCATTTTTGTCAAATTTTCAATCAGTTCTACTATTTATACAAGGGTTTCACTCATGAAGAGACAGCTTTACTACCACCACCTAGTTCTGACATGCAGAACTCCCATTTATTCTAGAGTTGGATCACTCTATAGCAGACCATGTCAGTGGTGTTCAACTGTATAATGATTTTTGTGGTGCCAATGAAATGCCTATTGTGGTGCCAATGAAATGCCTATTGGTGGCTATGATGAGACTATCATAGTCACTTTTAATTCTGACCTAAAGAAGGTTTGAACTATAAGGTTAACTTCTATATTCAGTTGTTTAAAACTTTAGATATCCCTGTAACATAAAAGTATTACATATATTTGCTATGTACTTATTCAGGCCATATGGGCTAATATGTGATGCTTCACTATGTTTCCCTCAGCCCCATGATCCTCTGATAGCTTCCCATATACCCCCCAATCCCCCCCCCTTTTTTTTTTTGGCTTCCCGTGATCCTTCTCCTTCAACTTTTATTTGATTGGCTATTTATGAACAAATAAAGTAAAGCTAGAGATAAACTATTCAGATTAAGTCCATACATTTCATCATCTGTACCAGTAAAGCATTGTCACTGCAAATTTTGTGTGTGTGTGTGCGTGTGTGTGAGAGAGAGAGAGAGAGAGAGAGAGAGAGATCCTAGTTACCTATCATCTCCTCTGCCATGGATTACCAACATGAAATAAATCTCAGAAATAGAACAGAAGTTATTTTTTGTTTATATTTAATGGCTTCTTCCGTTTTCTTTTTCAGGGTCAGTCCTTACTGAAGCTATTGCCTTAGCTGTGTTAGTCTGTATCAGCAAAAACAATGAGGAGTCCTTGTGGCACTTTAGAGACTAACACATTTATTTGGGTATAAGCTTTTGTGGGCTAAATAAATTTGTTAGTCTCTAAGGTGCACAAGGACTCCTTGTTGTTTATACTCCATATTAGAACTCAGAAGCATACACAACTAGACTTTTTGCCATTTTCTAAAATATTTTATACCTATTTTTAGTTCTGTTAAGAAGATTAGGTCCTTATTAATTGTTTTACTTGTTGTATGTTGTTAAGACCTGAGTGTCCAAAGTCACTTTCATGCCTTAAAGGAGGAATTAATATAGTATGAGAAATTAACCAAATTCAAAAGGCAAAGATTTAAAAAAATGAAATGGACCTTGTATTCATTTAAGTACTTCTTGCTGATAATATAAAGGATGTCAGCTATAAACCTAGCTAGATATACCAAAGGTAAGGAAGGCTCATTTTAGGAGTCAAGAAAACCAGTATTGGCTAAAAACGTGGACAAGTGGTCCCATACAGATGGCATGACATTTTGTCCAGCCATTTCCAGTTAGAAACAAATCAATGTATGAAACAGAAGAATCAATGGATATTTTTCATGTCATTCATCTTAAGTAGGGTAGCCTTTCTGGTTTGCCTAATTGTACTAAAGAACTAATGACAAATAATCATTGTTGTAAAATCAACGGGACTTGCCTTCTTTTCTCAGAGAGTTCTTGAATGCCTGGCAGCAATTTGTGCATAATAGACTAAAGATGCCCATTTCTGTAAATGAGATCTTTAATGAGCCTTTGTTTCACAATTGACTAACACTTTTACTTGCATCTCCAAAACTTTGCAGTAGTTTGTGTACAACCTGGTATGGGCCAAAGGAGAGACCTTTAGTGTACCTATGCATTTTGATGGTGCAAGCCCCCAGAATTGATAAATAGAAATCATATTTGTTTTGTAAAATTACTTTCCGAAATACCAGGCTCAGTAAAACAAGGCTTTCCAACATGCAGTAATAATGCTGAAATTTGTTTTCAAGAAAAGGCTTATCCAGTTGAGTGCTCAGTTTATTCTGCTCTTGCAATTTCCTCTACTGTCTCTGGAAAACAATGAGTGCAATAATAATCCTTTGTTACTTTCCCTCAGTAATGGCTCAACAGTTTTTTTTTTTTTTAAATGCCAACCCTAAATTACACTTAGAAAATATTGGTATTTTTACACTATACAGATTTAGAGAGATGTTAGTCCTTGGTAGTCCAAAAGAGAAGAACATGATAGCATTCTTCAGTGGAAGGATTTATATTCTTTGCTGTTCTATCTGGGGTAGATGGTGGGAGATAAAGACCTTCAGCAGAAAACAGCTCATTGAATAATTGCTTCAGGCAGCATTTTAAATAAAATCAATTCAGAGAATAATGTCCTGTGCCATTTTTGTAGTCCAGCTGAAACTGGGTTTCATGTATTTGTATTAGGCAGTCATTTCCACCTGTAAGAACTAATTGAGCTATTGTTTCCCCTCATTAAGTATCCCTTTTGAACTTTTCAATTTTGAAAAACATTTATTCTCTAAATCAGTAAAGCAAGAGATAAGGAGTCCTGCCAAGTTATTACTAGGAGTGGGAGCTATGTCTACGATTTATATTTGTCTCCCTGGTTTTAGGGTTTGTTTTTAGTTCTGGCTGTTTGGAATGTCATGGGGAGTTAGTGGAGATATATAAAAGAGAGGAGATCAGGTAAGCACAGTGGTTAGAGATGATGATAGGCGGCTTGTTTAAACTGCTGTGCTATTGGGCTTCCCACATCCTTTTGAATTCACAAGGGGCAATATCTAGATCAGAAACAGCATTTTCAGTAGTCATTTAGCCCTTCCCAGGATTCTGTTTGGACCCAATGGTTATCTCCCACTGTTAGGACACATTTCCTTATCTTAGGCATTTGTGATATTTAGAGATACCAGCTTCTTACCCATACGGAGCCTCCAGCTAAACACAAACATAGTATTTTTATAAAACAACTCCCTGCTGGTACTCTGTATTAATTCTGAGGTTGATCAAATATTAATAGTAAAATTTCAACTCTAGCTTCTGTACATTTCTTTCTTAATCCTCTGAGGTTTTTCTTTTAATCATAGCTTCCCAACTGTTTAATATGCTTCTTTTAAGATAAGTGAATGCAAAAACAATAGCATACCATGAAAATTTGGAAATAAAGCAGAGATACCACCATTCCAAAATGTTAAGAGTCCAGATCCTAGTCTAATTTGAGTCAAGAACAGAACTCCTATTGACATTGGAAGGTTTCGGACACAACAATAACTCAACCAAGTTTCAAACATCCTAGATATTTGAAGGCACTAATGAAGTAACATTCATGTAGAAAAACTACATATGAGCAATGTGGCCAAATTGATGTTTTGGAACTGCTTGATTTCTAAGTATTTTATACCTCAGATTTAATGTTGTCCCGCTTCAACATTAGTTTTGAATTCACTTCCCCTTGTATTTTTATGTTATGAGATAAAAAAACAAAACAAGAAAATAGCTACTAAATTGCATTAAGATTGGATTGTGTCCTATGTTTGGGAAGGCATGGAGCTGCCCCAGTCAATAGGAAGATCCAGGAGATATTGTGTACATTGGCCATTAGATGTCTCAAATGCATGAGGGCTGTTTGACTGCCACGCTGCCTTTCACAGAATCAGAAAAATCTAGGGCTGAGAAGGACCTCAAACTTACCAACTCCAACTCCATGCACAGTGGCAAGTCCAAGTAAACCTGACAGGGTGGTTCTCCAACCTGTTTTTAAAATCCTCAAATGATGGGGATTCCATAACCTCTCTATTCCAGAGAATAACTTCCCTTATAGTTAGAAAGTGTTTCCTAAATCTGCCTTGCTGCAGATTGAGCCCATTACTTCTTGTTCTACCTTCAGCAGGCATACACACAACAGTTGATCACAGTCCTCCCTACAGCAGCCTGATTATATCTGAAGACTGTTATTAGGTCCCTCTCAGCCCAATTTTTTTAACCTTTCCTCACAGGTCAGGTTTTCTAAATCTTTATCATTTTTTGTTGCTCTCCTCTAAACGCTCTCCAATTTGTCCACATCTTTCCTAAAGTGTGGTGCCCAGAAATGGACACAGTAATCCAGCTGAGGTCTCCCCCCCCAGTGCCCAGGAGAGCAGGACAATTACCTCCTGTCTTACATACAACACTCCTGTTAATATATCCCAGAATATTAGCCTTTTTCGCAGTTGCATCACAATGTTGGATCACAAATTGAATTAGTCACTATAACCCTAGATCCTTTTCAGCAGCACCACCACCTAGCCAGTTATTCCCAATTTTGTGGTTATGCATTTGCTTTTTCCTTCCTAAGTATAGTACTTTACACTTGTCTTTATAGAATTTCATCTTGTTGAATTCATACCAATTTTCCAATTTGTCAAAGTCATTTTGAATTCTAATCCTGTCCTCCAAAGTACTTGCAAACCTTCCCAGCTTGGTGTCAGCTAACAATTTTATAAGCATACTCTCCATTCCATTATCCAGGTCATTAATGAAAATATGTAATAGTACTGGACCCAGGACTAACCCTTGCAAGAACCCACTAGATATGTCTCCCAGTTTGACACCAAACTACTGATACCTAGGCATTGTAGATACTCATTGGTATTAGGCTATACAAATTGTCCAGATGGGAGGGAATGTCACAGCTATCTACCTGTCTCCTATGTAAATTAAGCATGATGGAATGATAAACAATAGAAGCCTATATTACATAGAAATCATACAGGGAGATGGGAAGCCCACAGCAGGAAGGGGGAAATCACCTCTTGAAACAAGTTCATTGAATTTTGGAAGATATAAGTAAAAACAGAAGCCATCTTTGTCATCCACCACTAGACAGACACAAGAGGCCAGAGCAAGCTGAGAAATTTGTGTCCTTCAACCAAGGGAGATTTGAAGTCTCTGGAACTGAATATAGGTGAGAAACCTGCTTAGGCAAAGATCTTTCACCTAGGAAAACAAGAAAGCTAGCACCTTGTACTTTTGTGGAAGGTCCTGATGGAGGGAAAGTCAGTCATGATTGGGAAGAAGAGTGACTGGTGTCAGAAACCATATTGAATAAAGCCTGTATCTTGCCAGATTAAACTTTAGACTTTTAGAAGAGTGGCTTTTGTTTTGTTTTACATGTAACTATTTTCATTCTTTATACTTGATCTCACTTACTATATATATTTTGTTAATAGATTTATTTCATTTTTACCATAAACCAACTCAGTGCTCCATTTAAAGGGAAGAATGTATTTACCCCCCAGTTAGTTTAATAAGCTGTGATGAGTTTTTAAAAGGAACAATTGAACCTTATTACTTCTCTGAGCTGTCCAAGGGAGGGCTGGACACTTCAGGGCACATGGTTTTGTGGAAATTTGGGACTGAGAGTGTGTTGGGGTCACTTTGCAAGTAGTAACCAATGCTAGTAGTAGCCAGAGTGGCGCTGCTGGGGTCAGAGCTGCTGCATCATGGTTGTTTAGCACTTGTGCTGGTAGGTTGGTTGTGAGTGGCCCAGATTGGGAGCTACAGCAGCAAAGCAGAGGCAGCTAGGGTTACAGGGCAGGCAGTGACGATTCTTCACTGGTCTGGGTTGCACCGCAACCAGAATGTAACAGACTCAGACAATCAATTTTATGTTTTGGTCATTTTTGACAGATAATGGTTTTATTATTCTGTTTGACCGCAGGGGAAGTGTTGACATAATAGTTGTGCTAATACAAGCCAGAAGATTGATTTTGAGTCCAGCTTGCAAGGATCTACTAAATAAGGCTATATGGGCTCAGAAAAATGAGCCAAATTTATCTATTTATTATTCTGGTGCAAAGCCATTGAAGTCACTCAAGCACTTTTAACAGTGGAGAATGTCCACAATAAATATTCAGCCATACTCCTTTGTTCAAAAATCAAACTGAGCTCTGTTTCGTGGTGATGTTTTCTAACTTGCCAGGCCTTTGTCCCTTCTCTAGTCAATGCATACCAATTGGGAGAAAGGGGTAAACAGTGAGGTAGCAAAGTCTGCAGATGATACTAAACTGCTCAAGATAGCTAAGACCAAAGCAGACTGTGAAGAACTTCAAAAATATCTCACAAAACTAAGTGATTGGACAACAAAATGGCATGATTTGGGTGGAATCTATTTTAAGTCTACTTATCTGCAACTTTAATACTGAAACGAAAAACAAATGAAAATAAGTATTGTATATTAATTGGCCTGGTTATATGTACGCTGTAAGATCACTTACTCCACTCCCGCTACTATCGAATATTTTGGGCTGGATGAGGCCCCACTGGAATACCAGCTAGTTCATTCCCCAGCAATATGGCAGGATTCTAATAAGCTACAGCACATATTTCAGTGGGATTGCAGCACTGTAGCTGAGAAGAAAAATTGGCTCTGATATCTCCACTAAATCATTTTGATAGTTATATTTTTAACTGTAGGCAAATTTCTGCCTGTTAGTGTGTGTGGTCTGCAGTTGTAGCAGCAGCATGTCAATCTTCTGGCATAGTCTGATGTTCAATAATCAAAGAGTAATTGTTTGCTTAATTTCTCATAAACTGCTCCAGACATTACTTCTATAACTAGTTTAAATTTGAGCAACGAAGATAACAATTTTAGAATAACTTCATACTATTATTTATTTTTACTACTGTAGCAACTAAGGACTTCAATCACAGAACAGGAGCTCACTGTACTAGGCACAGAACAAACAAATAATACAAAGATAGTCTCTTTCCCAGACAACTCACAATTCAGAATTCAGACAATATTCAAAAAGGTGACTAAACAATAAAATGAGAGACGGGAAATAGGAACATAATGGCAAAGGTAGGTGCATTTTCATAAATTAGTAATCACAGCAATCTACCTTGTTTGTAGATGATCACAAGCCTAGCCAATGTTTTAAATTCCATATATCAAAATGGTAGCCTTTTATCCACATGTGATAGTTTCAAGATAGTGTTTTCCGAAGTACTCAGCATTGGTCTAACTCTGGTCCCTCTGACGTCAACGGTTAAATTCCCATCAACTTCAATTAGAAGGGTGCTAAGCCAACACTGAGCTCTTTTGAAAATCCAATGCTTGGAGAATTCGGTTTCATCACTGTTTCATCATTAGTTTTATAATCTTTCAAAAGGCAAAAATTAACAGAGATGAGCTTGTTTCATTAGAATATTTTGCCAAAGGATGGTTTCAGGCCTGGTTAGGTTGTTCTGCATAACCAGTCCATTTAAAAGAAATGAAAAAGAAAACCTAACTTCTGAGTTATGAAATGTCTTCACTTACAGTGAAAAACATTTAATAAAATCAAGTGAAATGATGGATTAGTGAATCACTAACTCGGGAGGAAGCAAAGCATGAGGCAGACCACGAGGACAGTGAAAATGTAGAAAGATAAGGAAAAATCTTGAAAGCCTGGGTCTCTTTGTATGAGTCAGGGGGGTTAATTGTTTCCTTCAAAATAATCACTTAATTTAATCAGTAAACTCAATAAAATGTATTTAATATATAAATCTAATTTAATGTTAACACATAGCACAGGAAAAATGTGTAACTACAGGGCTATTTCAAATGCATTGCATGGATAGCCAAGTTTATAATAAAGAGGCTTTTATCAAGACTAAATGGAGATATTCTAGGACACAAAATGATATCTGGCTTTTTTTTTTTTTAATGTATTGAATAATAGCTAAAACTGGCCTGCCTTTCATGTATACCCTGAGGCACACAAAGGATTAAGAAGAGTCAAGCTGGCCTGGGCTGACAGCATGAAAATTATTTTCTACCCCAAAGTAAAAATATTCAATATGTTACTTTTGTCTATTATACGACCTCATTTAGAGAAAATAAATCACTGAGACTTGGGTATTACAAAGATGTAGTAATCCTGAGTTTAGATGACTACAATATAATAGCCTACCACTCTAGCTGTGAAAATGTACTAGCAGTTGACAAAGTACAACCAAAGGAATAGGAGCCACAGTGACTAAGAAACTATTTTCTGCTCTCTAAAGAGTGTTATTTAATAATAAATAAGGCAAACAAAGGAACTTCTACAAAGGAAACATCACTGTCTATGAAAATCTTGACTGTAAACACTAAGCGGGGGGGAAAAAAATCAAAGAAAATCAGCCTGCAAGAGAACAGCAGCAGTTCAAGCACTGTGGTACAGGAGTCATGAGGAGTTCAAGGTAAAGGGAAGGTCTCAGCAGTATCTCCTGTCATGGAGGATAACACAGTTGGCCTCTGACAAAGCAGGACAGTGGCAGGGCAAAGGGAACAATGGGATGAGACTCAGAATTCAGCCTATGACTAGTATTTGCATCTGTGCACTCAATGTGAGGAGGAAATATGCCAGCCAGCCTGAGCTGACCTGTCAGCAGCACAGGGATGAAGTTTACAGAAATGTGAGATGTTTACTTCTGGATAGAATAGGTATAAGTGCTCTCCCCTTAAAAGAGAAGTAGGGGCGGGGAGAAATGCCGCTTTGCAATAAAGGAAAATAATATGCACATTAATAATATCAGTGCCATTACAAAGAGATGACAAGATAGACTTAGGTCCAGGGTCTCAAACTCCCAGCCCGAGAACCTCGGCAATGTGGCCCGGGGAGCTCCAGCAATTTTGGGGCCGGTCTTCCCCTTGGCCCCGCCTGCCGACCCCGGGTGCTCCCCCCCGGGCAATTTACAATGGCCCAGGGCCCCTCCCATCACCTGCAATGCAGCAGAACTGAGCAGCGTCTGCCTGCTCACTCCACGTGTCTGCCGGCCCCTCCCTGCGGCCCCAGGGCAGGACAGGGCGGGGCTGTGCCTCCACGCGCTGTCTCCGCCCTGAGTGCCCCTGCGGCCAATGGAAAGCTGCGGGGGCGGTGCATGGGAACGGCAGGGGGCAGGGGCTCCCCCAGCCTGCCCCGCCCTGCCTGGGAGCCCCAGGTAAGTGCCAATTCCCTCCCAGAGCCTGCACTCCCTCCCCACAACCCCCCCCCCTCAGCCCGCAAACTCTCTCTCCCTTCTCATACACCCCCTCTGGCCTCCAAACTCCCTCCTAGAGCCTGCACCCCCACCCCCTCCTCCTGCATCCCCACCCCTTGTCCCAGCCCAGACCTGCACCCAGCACCCAAATCCTCTACCCCAGACCTCCTCCCCCACCCAAACTCCCTCCCAGAGCCTTAGGCAGGTGGGGGCGGAGTTTGGGGGGCAGAGTTTTTCCATTATACCCCCACACCTTGAATACTGAGTGCAGATGGGGTCGCTCCATCTCAAAAAAGATATATCGGAATTGGAAAAGGTTCAGAAAAGGGCAACAAAAATGATTATGGTATGGAACGGCTGCCATATGAGGAGCGATTAAGAAGAATGGGACTTTTCAGCTTGGAAAAGAGACAAGTAAGGGGGGATATGATCGAGGTCTATAAAATCATGACTGATGTGGAGAAAGTAAATAAGGAAGTGTTATTTACTCCTTCTCATAACACAAGATCTAGGGGCCACCAAATTAAATTAATAGGCAGATTTAAAATAAACAAAAGTAAGTATCTTTTCACACAACACACAGTCAACCTGTGGAACTCCTTGCCAGAGAATGTTGTGAAGACCAAGACTGTAACAGGGTTCAAAAAGGAACTAGATAAGTTCATGGAGGGTAGGTCCATCAATGGCTATTAGCCAGGATGGGCAGGGATGGTGTCCGTAGCCTCTGTTTGCCAAAAGCTGGGAATGGGCGACAGAGGATAGATTACTTGATGATTACCTGTTCTGTTCATTCCCTCTGGGGCACCTAGCATTGGCCACCGTTGGAAGACAGGATACTGGGCTAGATGGATCTTCAATCTGACCCAATATGGCCATTCTTATGAGCCACTGGATGATTCCCTGATTCCCTGGACACTATGTTCAATGTTTTCTTAAAGATTTGCCTGTTTACCCCCTTCAGATGCAGTATAATAAGTAGCATTGATGGAGACAGATTTTTCTTCTTGTCCTTGGAGGAAATGGGATGCTAGGAAAAGGGGAGAAACAACACGTATAGTGTCAGCCCAAAAACCGAAAATCATAATCCATCATTGAGCTGGAACAGAATGCAGCCTACCAATTAAAGAAAGATTTTAGCTAAACTGAAATTAATTGGAATTTAAGGATGACGGATCAGTCAAGTTTAGTTAAAGATTATGTGCCAAATCCTCTTCTCCACTACCCCAGTGAAAATACATTGATGTCACTGGGGTTACAATAGTGTCGCTGAGAACAAAATTTGGGCCATTATTTTGTATCATCAAAATGTAGATTCTTCAAATTATGAAAGGCTTTAGTCTCTTCTCAATGCATATTACAATGCCCATAAAAATGTAAAGGATTTATGTGGGATAAAAAGTATCTCTGGGTATACAAATATTTTAAACTCTTGACCCTGAAGGTCCTTTTAGAAGTAATTATTTGTTTTAGCCATAATTAGAGAGCATAAATAAGCCCCAACTGTTTAACAGGATCTTAAAAATAAGGTATAGCCGGAAAGCCTTTTTACTATAAAGGTAGGAAAGATTTGTTTTATTTTATGGGGTATTATTTATTTTCTGTGTTTGTTTACTTGCTTGTAAAAGTTCAAACTCAATATGGGGGTTAAAAAGCTTAATTGTAGGGGCTGTGAAATGAATGTTTTCTAGTAGATTTTCTTACTTAAAATAACTTGAATGAGAGCATTTTCTTTAGGCCCTGATCTTCCAATATAATGCATAGGGAGAAGGGAGGGCACCCTGTGTTCATGCAGAGCCCTTTTTATTTCCGAGGGAGTCCAAACGGGTGCAGAGATCCAGCCTTGCATATCACATTGCAGGACCAAAACCTTCACTGACACGGGGCCCAATCCAGCTCCCACTGATGTTTAGAATGCTTGTGGGATTGAGTCTTAAATATTTGATGGTAGTTCTTCCAGGAAGCAGGAGTGGGAGTTGTGTGTTTTGCAGAGCAAAGCCACCTCCTAACAAATGTGATTATAGAAACCCAAAACAATTGTTTTAAAATTATTTTTAAAATATTTTTTCTTTATGAAAGCAAGGAATACTATAACCAGAAAGAGAGGTTTCAATCACTTAGATTTGATTATACAACATGTCTGTGTTACAGAATCTTTTCCTAAGGAAGTAATGATCATTCAGAAATAATCAAAGGTAGCTTTGCCTTATAACAGTGTAAATCACTGTCCTTAGAGTCAATAAAATGTGTTAATTACACCTCAGGTTAATATTACATAAATTACAGTTTGACAGCTAAACCACATATAACATTAGTCTCTGTCAAATAGCCCCTCTTAGCAATACAGGCACTATCCAACTTATTGTAAAGTCAATGAGATTTCCGTCTATAATGTTGGTTTTGAACTAACCTTCCAATAATAGTCAACTGTATAGCTACATTTCCAGTTACTATCATTTATTGCATTTTATTTTGCTGTATTAACTGCATCTTGCATGTATAAATGATTAGCTGTATATTTCTATTATTCAGATTTCAGTGGTTGTCTGAAGGCCAAAAGACAGGGGCTTGGGAAAGATTTCTTTCAGGATGTGGCCCCCATCAAGTATGGGTTGTAAATGTTTGATGATGTCCCATATGAGTTTGGGGGGGGG
The DNA here is from genome assembly GCF_027887155.1 of Malaclemys terrapin pileata. Taxonomy (NCBI): domain Eukaryota; kingdom Metazoa; phylum Chordata; order Testudines; family Emydidae; genus Malaclemys; species Malaclemys terrapin. The sequence goes on from NC_071509.1 coordinate 56,914,592, forward strand.
GGGGAGATAGGTGACAGCTAAGGGCGTGTGATCAATGGGGTTTTTTCTCCCTGTATTGAAGCAAGTTCTCCTAGATATTCGGGTGGTCCATTCCATGATGTGATCTACTTCTCTGGTGGAGTGTCCTTGTTAAGTGAAAGTGGTTTTAAGTATATTTGTGTCTCTCTCCAGGACTCTCTCTTCAGAGCAAATTCTGTGGTATCTGACTACCTGGCTGTAGGTAACAGATTTCTTGGTGCATCTGGGGTGGTTGCTGGATCTGTGGAGGTAAGTGGGGAGATCTGTGGGTTTTTTTTCTATATAGTTGTTTATAGGGTTCCATTGCTGAAGCTGATCCCTGTGTCTGGGAAGTTGATGCTGGTGCAGGAGTGTTCTAGAGAGTGTTTGATGGATGGGTGATGGATTCAGGACTTGCAGCAGAGCCAGTCTTAGGCCAGCTGCATTTGTTAGGCTGCCCAGAAGTAGCCTCTCTGATTGGCACCACTGCCTGATTGGTTGGAAGAATCAATAGATCGGTTCTTAAGCCCAGCAGCTGCAGCACCAATTCAGTGACTGTTGAAATTATTTGCCTTTGGTTGTGATAGCTTCTGTGCTTGCTTGTTCCCAGCCTTGCTCTTGCCCTGTTCCTGCTTTGGACTGAGTCTTGCCCTGCCTTACTCCAGGCAACCTGGACCTGAGCCTTGGCTTCAATTCTTGACTTCTGACTTCAACTCTGATCCTGGGCTTTGGCATCTGGCCTCCTGTTCTGACCATGGACTCTAATTCCTGACTAACAATTCCTGCTTTAGACCGGATTTCCACTAACCACTGGGCATGAGCCCCCCATGGCCTGGTCACTGACAGTAACGGGAATTGTAAACTTTTCAGCTCTTGCAGTCTTCTGAACTGTTGTAGTGTAGGAGTTGGCACTGCACAGTGAGCCAGATGGTGATGTTCTGCTAGAACACCATTTCATAGTAGTTGTCGTCATTGTTCAGGTGCGAGAAGATTGGTCAAAAGCAGGAAAGGCCTATTCTTTGATGTTGTGACATCCTTTCCCTAAGGTGATCAGTCTTGGAGACCCTGGAATGTCTGTGTTCCCTCAGGTAGATTGTTGATCTGAAAAGAGAAGCTTTTCAGCTTTACCCTTGATTCTTATGGTTTATGAATTTCACCTATTCCACCTTGCACCTTCCTCCAAGGACTTTGGACAAATCAGGCATGAGGACTACCTGGGAGCCATATAACTCAGTCAATTAAGTCATCACAAGCGAGTATCAGTTTGGAAAACGAGATCATTAGTGAGTTGAAAAAGTTATTTAAAGAATCAATTTTAATATATTCAGTATTTTCCAAGTGACAGTGACTGGGGGCCTAACCCCCCCACCCCAAAATAAAAAATCCAGACACTAAGGCCCACTTCTGACGTACCAGCATAGTCTTATCTGTCCTATGTGCCTATTACAGGAGTAGGTGGATGAGGTTCTGTCACCCGCAATTTGCCGGGGGTCAGACTATATGATCAAGATGGTCCCTTCTTAATGTCTAAGTGTTTTAAAAGACATTATGTCACCAGTTAATGGTAAAAATCAATATAAAACCACCTATGAAAATAACTAATGGGAAAACCCTAGCACAACAAAGCCAAACACTTATCCATCAGCAAAATAAAAACTCAGACTTATGATACATTTAATTATCTCTACCGTCTCCTCTGCCAAACTAAAGACAAATGATTTTATTCTTGCTGTGGCAGAGCTCTGACCTTGTCCCCGTGGGTCCTGCGCTTCTAGGCGGTATATGCTAGCCTCAGTGGCTCTCTGTAACCCTCCACGTAGCCCTTCTCTCTCTAGGGCCAGGGTTACAGTCTACTGAGCCCTTTTCATCATAAGCCAGCAAGGAGGTTGGTGAGAGAATTCCCACAGTCTCTGTTGTCCCTAGGGCTTGTTTTAGAACAGTCTAGCCTCCTGTCCTGACAGGGGCCGGACTTCACCTCCCAGGAGGTGTTCCTGTAGTGGTGGGTTGCGGGGAACCCGGGCCCGCCCTCTACTCCGGGTTCCGGCCCAGGGACCCTAATGGTAGCAGCTGTTGGCAGCCAACCTTTCACTGCCAGAGTTGCTACATTTCCCTGGGCCACTTCCCCACAGCTCTCCTGCTTCTCCCTTACCTTAGGGTTCCCTTATCAATAACTTGAGGGTGTCTTCATTAACCAGTCCTTCAGCCGCACTTCCTCTCCCTGTCTCTCCTCCGCCTGACTGGAGTGACCCCTTTTTATAGTATCAGCGGGGCCTTAATTAGAGTCAGGTGGTCACATTAGCTTAATGGCCTCACCTGACTCTTTGCAGGTTCATTGGAGTCAGGTGTTCTCATTAGCCTGGAGCAGCCCCTGCTCTGGTCAGTCAGGGAACAGAAAACTGTTAATCCAGTGGCCAGTATATCTGCCTTCTGCTATACCCAACTGGCCTGGGTCTATCCCATTGCAAACAAGGTAATTACAGCAACATTCCTCTTTTGCAATCGGCAATAGGTCAGATAATTATCTTCTGAAATCTAAGCTTTGACAGAAGAAAGTTATTTTAAAGCTCATCAAGAGGAAACCAATTTGAAATATAAAATTTTAAATATTAGCATACAGGCTTTTTCTAATATGAGCTGTTATCACAAGGGGAGGGGGAAAGTGTTTCATTTCACCTTTTCCTTAGCCTTGAGCAAAAAAACCATAATTTAATCATTACTCTTGTGTTGTCTGTTAGTTCTCTTACATTGTCTATATTTTAAAACCAATCTAATATTGTAACTCAAGCAGCTCTGGCTCCTTTTCCCAATTTCCCTCCTCAATGCCTAATCCTGGATATTCCCGCTTCTGAATCCATCTTCCTACCCTGAGGGATTGTCTCAATTCTGAACAATTTGAGGGTGAAGTTCATATCCAAGAACAGAGGGACTGGAGCAAGGCAGCACATGAGCCCTTCAGTAGGACTGTACTGGTGGGGAAGCCACATTTGAGGTCTCTGCACTCCCTGCATGTCAATTTTGAAAAGGCCAAGAAAGAGACCCAGACTGGAAAGGAAACACTGGATCCACAATTGTGCAGATTCAATGGTCCAAACCCTCTGCATAGGTCTGTAAAGTGGCAGTGGCTATTACTCTAATCCATTAAATAAAAAATTGACCAGCTCTAGATTGAAATAGCATGTGGGCGAGGGCTGTACTGAAGCCACGATCCCTTGCCTTTGAAGGGATAAATTCCATCCTCTGCTCACAACACCCTATGACTGTCCCTGCACAAGGAACAAATCCATACAATAATTAGTGCAACAGTAACTAATATATGAAAAGAGCCCACTATCAGATTTCTCATAATGACCTATTTGTTCTCAGGGAGATATTTCTTGGAAAATATTCTTGTATGTACATAGTCCAAAGAACCAGCTTATAACTTAAGGCATTAAGTTCCATTTTACTTTTATCTATTATCTGATATAAATTGCTGATGCACTATCATCCGTGTCTTGCTCTAGTCTATGTCAAAAGCATAAAATTAGATTTTTGTGGTGAGCAGATCTCAGGGTATTTTAGGTTTTGTTTTTATTTTTTGAACTCCATATTTACTTTTGTTTCATATTCCCTTTGTCTGATGCCCTACCAGCTGTTCTCAAACGTCTGTAACCTGCTTCCCTGGTTTGTCTTGTCATGCCGTCATTTATCTGTTGCCCAAAGACTCAGCCTTTCCAATAGCAGGCATTTTGAAGAATCTCTGCTACAGAAAATCTTTCGAGATTCAAATACTTTTGTAAATAAATCAATACTGACATTATTCCATAAATTGTTAGAAAGAATGATTTCACCATCAATTTTCCATCATTTAAAATCTCAAGTTATTGATTGTAAGTTAAACAAGGGTCAGACAATGACTCACTGCTTCTGGTCTGAGGAATGTTGCTTTCTGATGTTTCCTATAATTTTTAACAGCTTTTTGACATTAAATTATCACACTATGAAGAATTGATGGCCATGTTTGTACTGCTTTAGTGTTCATTTGTCAATGGACCACAGGATTTCAGTGTGCATAACCCAGTGTATTTTGTATACAACTCAGTTCCACAAGACTGCATTCTTCCTCATTTCACTCTACCTTTTAAGTACTATATAGTGACTCATATTTATTGTCACTGTTGGAGTGAGAAAAGAAGCCAGTTTTTAGCTTTTGTTGATTTTATTTTATTTAAATAAAGCTGTAGTGGTCTGGCATTCAAAGTTGTGTACGCTGAATCCATGGTGCTACAGCCAGCAATGCTTTATCCTAGAGTGTGTCCCAGAATAGTAGTACTGTGGAAGGGTTTAGAGGTCCTCATTGAGCACAAAAGTCAGGGAGGTTAGGTCTTGCCTAATTCTCCTGCAAGTGGAGCATGAATTATAGGAACATAGGAATGGAATGGACCTCCTGGGCCATAAAATCTAGTCTCCTGCTATTACCTGAAACCTCATCATATAACCCCATTAATAGACTTATCAAACTTCACCTAAAAACTAGTTAAGTTGTTTGCCCCCTCTACTCCTACTCAAAGTTCATTCCACAACTTCACTCTTCTGATCACTGGAAGCCTTCTTCAGATTTCTAGCCTGAATTTATTCATTGGCCAGTTTTTACCCATTTGTTCTTTTGCCAATATTGTCATTTAGCTTAAATAGCTTTTCTCCTTCCCTGGGTTTTACTCCCCGATATATTTTAGAGAGACCAATCAGTTTTTTTTTTTTTAAGACTAAATAATCCAAGTTTTTAGTATCTCATAAAATAAGCTCTTCATTCCCCTCCTCACCCTAGTAGCCCTTCTCCATACCTGTTCCAGCTTGAATTCCTTTCTTGAACATGGATGACCAGAGATGTACACAGTATTCCACATGAGGTCTTACCAGTGCTCTGTACCATGGCAGTAATGCTACCCTCTCTCTACTAGAAATACCTCACCTGATACACTTGCCTTTTTCACAGTCACATCACACTGGTGGCTCAGTCATCTTGCAATCAAATACTACAACTTTCTCCTCCTCCTCTGTGACTTCCAGCTGATACCCTCTCAGCATATGAGAGGCTAATAAGAATTTCTACCAGTGCATGACCTTGCATTTTCTACTATTAAATTTCATCTAATTTCTATTACTCTAATCCTCAAGGTCATCCAATTCTTCCAGTATAATGTTCCAAACCTCCCATGTATTGACAATGACTCCCAACTTTGTCTCATCAGCACATTTCATTAGCACACTCCTGCTTTTTGTACAAGTGTCATGACAATATTGAATGAAAATATTAAAATCAATCAACCCCAAGACTGAGCCTTGAGGAACTTCACTAGTAACCTCCCTCCAGCCTGCTAGATCTCCTTTCAGCACAACCTGTTTTTTGTCTCCCCTTTAGCCAGTTCCTTACCCACTTAACAATTCTTGTACTGATTACCCAGCTGTCTTTTCCAGCTCAGCTAGTAATTTCCCATGTGATACCATGTCAAATGCTTTACTGAAGCCCAGATAGATTAAACCTACTGCACTTCTCTTGTCTAAGAAACCAGCTATTTTATCTAAGAAAGATATCATGTTAGTCTGGCACAATCTGCCTTTGGTAAATCTATGTTGCATTTTTTCCCAGTTTCCATTTACTTCCATGTTTCTATTTTTTCCCTTCAAAATTTGTTCTAATTCTCTGAATGTTATTGTGTTTGGACTAATGGCTCTGTAGTTGTCTGGATCATTGTTACCCCCTCTCATTATAGGTACTACATTTGCTATTGCCTAATCCACTGCTGATTTGATAGATTAAAAATCCTTGCTACTGGACCTACAATGTCTAGTTCCAGTTCTTTCATTATTCTGTGATGGAGATTCTCTCATTGTGATGTTTTGGGCTTCAACGCAGACTAGTGAGAGGTTGTGTCCCCACTTGCCCGCTACCCTGGGTGTCTTCAATGCTCTGCTGCTGTGCCTGGTCAAGCAAAGCCAGAAAATACATGTTTCTTTGTCTAGGGGAGACTGCACTTATGCATTACTCGTTAAACACAATTCAAAAACATATCCATAATATCCCTCTTTGTATACACTTTATACATACACCAGGTGAGAATATTAATGATGAGTGAGTTATTAATTTTCCAGAGAATCGTAGAAATGTAGAACTTGAAGGAACCTTGATAAGTCAGCTAGTCCAATCCCCTACATTGAGGCAGAACTAAGTATTATCTAGATGAGTGGTTCTCAACCTATTTACCATTGTGGGCCACATATGAAGCTCTCTGTGTGTTATGTGAGCCACATTCACACAATATATATACACACTACCTGTATGACCCTGAGGATGTCACATGGGCTGCAGCTGTGTGCTGACTGGGCCTCAAGCAGCCTGCAGGTTGAGAAACACTCATCTATACCATCTCTGCCAGATATTTGTCTAACTTGTTCTTTAAAACCTCCAATGACAGAGATTCCACAACCTCCCTAACTAATTTGTTCCATTGCTTAAGTACCTTTACAGTTAGGAAGTTTTTCCTAATGTCAAACCTACCTCTCCCTTGTTTCAATTTAAGTCCATTACATCTTGTTCTGTCCTCAATGGTTAAGGAACAATTTAGCATCCTCCTATTTATAACAACCTTTTGTTTACTTGAAGACTATTATCATGTGTGTTTCCATCCCCCACCTGTCTTCTCTTCTCCAGACTAAATAAAAACATGTTTTCCTGATATTTCCTCATAAGTTAAAGGTCTAGACCTCCGATCATTTCCTAGAAGTTTAGACCTCTAATCATTTTTTATTGTTCTCCTCTAGACTTTTTCCAATTTGTCCACATCTTTCCCAAAGTGTGGAGCCCAGAACTAGACACAATACTCCAGCTGAGGTATTATCAGTCCTGAGTAGAGTGGAAGAATTACTTCACGCATCTTGCTTACAACACTCGTGCTAATCCACCCCAGAATAAAAGTTAGCTTATTTTTCAACAGTATTACATTGACTCATTTAGTTTGTGATCTACTGTAATGCCCAGATCCTTTTCTGCAGTATTCCTTCCAAGGAAGTCATTTCTAAATTTGTATTGTTAAATTGATTATTGCTTTTTAAGTGTAGTATTTTGCATTTGTTCTTATTGAATTTAATTCGGTTTATTCAGACCAGTTTGTCAAGATCATTTTGAATTCTAATCGTGTCCTCCAAAGCACTTGCAAACTCTCCCAGCTTCATATAATTTGCAAATGTTGTAAGTATACTTTCTATGCCACTATCCAAATCATGCCCCTTTCAACTTGACTGTGATAACTGATAACTACTCTGAGTATGGTTTCCCCACCAGCTTTGTACCCACCTTATAGCAGGTTTGTCTATGCTATATTTCCCTAGTTTGTTTGAGATGGTCAAGTGAGACAATATAAAAAGCCTTATTAAAGCTGAGATATATCACATCTACTTCTTCCCCCATCCAAAAGGTTTGTTACCCTGTCAAAGAAAGATAATAGATTGGTTTGAGATTACTTGTTCTTGACAAATCCATGTTGACTGTTACTTATCACCTTATTATTTTCTAGGTGCTTACAAACAAATAGTGACTATTTGTTCCATTATCTTTCCAGGTACTAAAGTTGAGATGACTGGTCTATAATTCCCTGGGTTGTCCTTATTCCCCTTGTTATAGATAGGCACTATATTTGCCCTCTTCCAGAGCTTTGGAATCTCTCCCATTCCACAAGTTTTCAAAGATAATTGCTAACAGATCAGTGATCTCTTCAGCCAGTTTCTTAAATATTCTAGCATGTATTCAGTCAGGCCTTGCCAATCTGAAGACATCCAACTTGTCTAAGTAATTCCTAACTTGTTCTTTCCCTATTTTAACCTCAGATCTTACCCCATTTACACTGATGTTCACTATGTTAGTTGTCAAATCACTGCTAACCATTTTGGTGAAAACTGAAACAGAAAAGGCATTTAACATTTTGGCCAGTTCTGTGTTTTGTTGTTTTCTTTCCCTCCTCATTGAGTAACAGGTCTACCCTGTCCTTGGTCTTCCTATTGTTTCTACTGCATTAAACTAGCTAGGGACATAAAGGGTAATCTCATTTTGTGCCTTGGCCTTTCTAATTTTGTCCTTAGATACTTGGGGTTTGTGGTTTTGGTGGGGTTTTTTTATTCATCCTTAATAATTTGACCTATTTTGTATAAGTTTCAGATAATTGAAGATCTCCTGGTTAAGGTACATTACCATACTTCCTATCAGTACTATGCATTGGGCTAGCTTGCCTTTAATAATGTCTATCTTAAAAAAAAATAAAGAAAAAGAAAAAAAAAAAAAAAGAAAAAGCCACCTCTCCTGAACCCTCCCTTAGACTTGCTTCCCAGGGAACTTGCCTCCTATTCTGAGTTTTCCAAAATTTACCTTCTGAAGTCCACTGACTGTATTCTACTGTTTTCCTTCCTGCCATTCCTTAGTATCATGAATTAATCATTACATGATCACTTTCACTCAAGCTAACTTCCACCTTCACATTCCCAACCAGTTCCTCAAAGTTGTCTCCATATATTCCAAGAACTTGGTGGATAATCTGTGCCCTGCTGTATTATTTTCCCAGCTGATGTTTGGGAAGTTGAAGTCCCACATCATCACCAAGTCCTGTGCTTTGGATGATTTTGTTAGTTTTAAAAAAGCCTCATCCACCTCTTCTTCCTAGTTTGGTGGTCTACACAAGGCCATCACCTATCATGACATAACCCTTGTTTTTTTACCTCTTTTATCATTACCCAGAGACTTTCAACATGTCTGACTCTCACTTCTATCTCAATCCCAGTGCAACTGTATACATCTTTTATATACAAGGCAACACCTTCTACCTTTTTCCCCCTGCCTATCCTTCCTGAACCAGCTCTATGCTTCTATGCCAATATAATATATTACATGCCATATTTTGGGTATATCTCATGAAAGTGTGTTAGATAAAATGAGTATGTCAGTCCTGACAAGAGTTGTTCACACAGAATAGTGAACCACCAATGGGCCCCTGTGTCACATTGGTCTCCCTGAATTGATCACATTAAGGTATTTGAGTTTTGCTTTCACCTCAGATGTGGTAATTTCCATTTCTATAAACTCATTCCCATTAGCCATCCTGCCTTGTTTCCCCATGTTCTACATCATCTTTATTGAAAACAGAGGCAAAGTATTCATTTAATTTTGAGCCATACTTAGATTATCCTTAATCTCTAAAATATCCTCACTGTATAGTTCTCCCCACTTTTCCTGTTCTCTCTTTATTTATATGACTAAAGAATATTTTACTACTTGTTTTAATTTCCTTTGTAAAATCTAACTCATCTTAACTTTTTTTTGGCAAGTCTCACTTTATCACTTCATCTTCTGAATTCCACAATGTAACTGTCTTTGCTAATCAGTCCCTTCTTCCATTCCATTTGTTTTCAATCTATATCAGAGAAGTTAAAGTCTCCCATAATTATACAATTCCCAGTACAATTTCTCTTTCTAATAATAATAAAAAGAGCTCTAGTCAGATCAAAATCCAACTGTGGAGGCCTACAGCAGATCCTTAATGCTACTCCATTAGAACCTCTTTTACAATCCTTCCGCAGCATGATTTGGACCCAAACCAATTTTCACCACCAACTAAGACTAGTCAAAAGCAACAAAGAGTCCTGTGACACCTTAAAGACTAACAGATGTATTGGAGCATAAGTTTTCGTGGGTGAATACCCACTTCCTCAGACGCATGTAATGGAAATTTCCAGAGGCAGAAATAAATATGCAGGCAAGAATCAGTCTGGAGATAACAAGGTTAGTTCAATCAGGGAGGATGAGGCCCTCTTCTAGCAGTTGAGGTATGAACACCAAGGGAGGAGAAACTGCTTTTGTAGTTGGCTAGCCATTCACAGTCTTTGGGTACATCTACACTACAGGGGGGAGTCGATTTAAGATACGCAAATTCAGCTACGTGAATAGCGTAGCTGAATTCGACGTATCGCAGCCGACTTACCCCGTTGTGAGGACGGCGGCAAAATCGACTTCTGCGGCTTTCTGTCGGCGGCGCTTACTACCACCTCCGCTGGTGGAGTAAGAGCGCCGATTCGGGGATCGATTGTCGCGTCCCGACAGGACGCGATAAATCGATCCCCGAGAGGTCGATTTCTACCCGCCGATTCAGGTGGGTAGTATAGACCTAGCCTTTGTTTACACCTGATCTGATGGTGTCAAATTTGCAAATGAACTGAAGCTCAGCAGTTTCTCTTTGAAGTCTGGTCCTGAAGTTTTTTTGCTGTAAGATGGCAACCTTTACATCTGCTATTGTGTGGCCAGGGAGGTTGAAGTGTTCTACTACAAGTTTTTGTATATGGCCATATATGGAATATGTTTGTGTGCACACTAAAGTATAGAAGTGTAGATAATATGGTGAAACTTCTCTGTGAATATATGTAACAGCAACACTGATGGTGGAGGGGAGTTAGTATAAGGAACACCAGTAGACTTACTGCCTAACAGCTGTTTTAAAGTTGTAAATAATATTTGCAATACTATGAATAATGTTTTATACCATTTACAAAATTTGTGTGCATTAAAAATGTTTGTTTGTACTAAAATTCTTTGGTTCTCTCGGTCTTTGAAGTTGACTGACATCTATTGATTTTACATCCAATAGCCCTGAGGTTTAACTCTGTCTGACACTATCTGTAAGAGAATACCATCCTATGCTTCCACAAAGAGTGAAACTGAGTTGCAAAAAGAGGGAGTGTAATAATTTATAATATTATTATATGTTTATAAAATTTTATAATAAAATTATGGCCTCAGCATTCTCCTGCCCAACTACACTCATTGTACTACCTTAAATTCATTAATGTTTGTGACGAAGTATCTTCACAACACCCTAATGAAGTGAGGCGGTATTATCTTCATCGTACATATGGGGAACTGAGGCACAAAATTAAAGTCAATTGTCAAAAGTATCAACACATTTTGGGTGCCCAGTTTAAGATACTCTGATTTTTCAGAGTAGGTAGCATTTTATAGCACTTTATAAGATCAGAGCATAGCTCCTATTGACCTCAGTTGAAGCTGAGAATGGTCAGCACCTGCAAATGAGAACACAAGTGACTTACATTGGGCAATCAGAAAATGGGGTATACACTGGGGCCACCTGTGAAAAATTTGATTTAAGTGATTTACCCATCATGACATAGGAACTCTGTGACAAGGGAGTGATAGATCCAGTTCTCCAGGGTAGACTTCAACTGCCTTAACCATGAAACCATCCTCTCTCTTTCTGCAGTTCACTGCCTCATTCATCACACACCCTCCAACTTCTGCAACAAATGAGGCAAGGGTCCTACAAATAACCCTCCTTCACTACACAACCCCAATTCATTCCCAGAGCACAGTCTGCCCTCTGCACTGAATGAGGTAGGGGTCCTATTGAAAAAAATATGAAATCATGTAATTTAAAAAATGTTTCATAATGCATATATGCAAGGGGGCAAATTAAGGTTGACTTAAGTGCTTGATTTAGCAGACTTAACATTCTTTTACTGTGGGGGGGGGGTCATAAAATTTCCTACTTTAAAAAAATTGAAAAATCAAAAAAAAACCCCACTTTTCATTATGCTGACTCCTCACATAGGACCATCAGCAGATTTGGAAGCTCTAGATCTATGGACCTCTACCATGTAACCTTAACAGAGTATGTGGTAGCAATGGAAAGCTGTTATTTTCTAAGGGATGGAGATCCGTTGACAATACGTTTCACAGCTATTTGCTGACAGTAAAGGAATGTTGAGACAGGAGTGCTGGGTTCAATTCCAGGTCTGTTTGGGGAGTGTGCTCTGGTGGTTACAGAATCTTCTGTCTCTGCCCCTCCATCCTTGCCTCTCCCTGTCCCCTTCCACTGCCCACGTGTCAGTGTTTCTGAAATGGAATCTGTTCATAATTTCTGATTCATGGAAAAATTAAAAAAATAATTTTGTTCCAAATTTGAATGAAACCAAATTTCAAAATATCAATTTCCCATGTATTAAAAATTCTGAGTTTCACCTAGCTCTAAGCAGGTTATTTCTCTTTTCCCTCCATGCCTCCTCTTCACCTCCTTACTGCTCCTGGTTGTCAGAGTCTATCGCACGAGCAGGTAAGTGAAGGGGTAAAACCTACGCAGCCCCTGGTTGAAGCATGGTCAGTTGCTCTGTGGGCATGGCCTGTGTGCAGTCCAGTCAGCACATAGGAGCTGTGAGGTGCTGCAGCATGCTCAGTACAATTGAAATATTTGGAGAATTTAACTGCTAAACTCTAACAGGTCTCTATTGAGCACGTGCAAATTGAGATGATTCAAAAACTCACAAGTTGGCCACATTTGGAAGACTTTTCACAGGGACAGCAAAAGACACATTCCTGATATAAGGGCAACCCCCACTTCCAACTTTAAAGTGCAAGCTCCAAAGCATGGAAGTGCTAACACTTGTCAACGAAACAACTGTAGGGTTGTTGTTTTAATACGTGCAAAACATTTTTTCCAAATCTGTCTTGGATATGACTGAACCCTTTTAGTTGAAAATTTACAAGAAAAATAATAAGCCTAAAACACACACATAGCATGGAACATTTCAGCCCAAATGGATTAAATTTGGCAGAGCTATAAGCAACTGAAAACAGGGTCTTATCTGGAAAAAGTGTAAAGCAACCTTAACTACAGGCATCACTACCTGGAGCAGTTATGTCTTACTTTTATCATATAGTGTTTAGTGCAGCTGCTTCTCATTTAGAGCTGGGCAAATACCTAAAAATATAAAGGCTGTTTTTTTTTTCCCTGTAGCAGCACACACAGCTCTAACTGAAGTCAATAGGAAGTGTGAATGCTTAGCACCTTCGGGGGAAAAAATCAGCTGTTTATTCACTTCAATTGCATATGTGACTGGTCTGCTCTTAAAGTGAATATTCTAGCAAATGAATTAAGTGGAATAGATGTTTGCAGAAACAGAGTATTTTAATACTCAGAACAAATTTTGATTTCAAATATGAGGTTTTCTACCCAAAAACTAACTTTAAGCCTTATAGTTATCCAGTCAGGGAACAGAAAATACCACATGACCTATGTGTCTAACCAAAACTAACTCTCACCGCTTAAATATTGAACCCTTGCAATTAACTGTTCACATAAAGACCTGCAGACCAATAATTTTCAATGAGGAATACACTTCAGAAAATCATAAGATATTCACAGAGAATTCAAGAGAGAGGCTAAATATGTTAAATACTTGTTCACTACACATTATTTGCACAGCAGTTACAACAAAGGAATTTTACAATGAGAACATATGAAGAGGGGCCCTGAGAGCATGAAGAGCTGGTGTGACAGCAGCAAAATCAACCACGTCTGAGAGAGAAGAGGAAGAAGTAGAACAATGAAAGGGGACTATGGGCCTGAACAAACTCCCATCAAACTCAATGGAGAGACTGCCGTTGACTTGCATGGGACCTGGATTGTGCCCCAAACTACCTAAGTGAAACCAGCATATGTGATTTGTTATTTCCTAAGGATAACCCTTTCCAGAATCCTGACCATGACACTGGAACAACTAAAGACATGATCACTCCCAGAAAAACCATCCCAACTTTTACACTGAGAACAGTGCATGCTGGGACTCTGAAATTAGTTAGTGCTGCTAGTCTAAGGTATGATCCCCAATACCATAGCATATGAGTATCTCACAATATTGAATGTGTTTCTCCTAACACACATCCCTGTGAGGTAGCGATGCATTATTATCCCCATTTTACAGATGGTACAGAGAGAGTAAGTGCCATATGCAAGGTCACAGAAAGTCTGTGGCCAAGCAGGGAACTGAATCCCCATTTCAAATCCTGGTTAACACCCTACCACTGGACCATCCTTCCTCTCATACTGTGTAAATGCCCATATAAAGCAGACATGATCAAAGCTCAAAATGTGTGTACCTCAGTGTTAAATGTAGCTACCTCAATTTAAGGAGCTCCCCATTAACCTGGGACACAGCATTTGTATTGGGAACTTCTTTATAGGCAGCAATGCATCCTTTCGTTCATGCTGATTAGCTCAGTGCTATCAAACACCCCTGAAAAAAATAAAAATGATGTTGGCATAAGCACAGGGAGTTTTGTTTAGTGGGCATTTTGTCCAGAAAGCTATAAAATACATAAAATGAGGTCCAGGGAAAGAACAACCCTCCCCAGCCATTACTATCAAGAAAGTATAAGTAGAGCTGAAATGTGTAATATTGAATGTTGCTAGGTTATTGCACAGAAGAAATAATGAGAATACCAGGCAACGTACATTCTGTACTCAGTGCCATCTAAAAAAAAATAAAAAGTATTTCAGATTACTTTAAATACCAAAAAAAGTCTTCCCTCTTTATTACTATCAGTTTTCAAAACAATTTGTATTGTAATTAAGCTATTTTTGGCCAACAGGTTATCAACATGCCTTTGAAACTTTGAGAACTGCATGTTTTCCTCAAGCTCTAATGCAAAACAACCTGAACCAATTTATCTAGAATTCTGGAAAGAAAATAATTTTAAAAATAAATATCTAGATTCGTAGCCTGTGAATTCAGCTTATTATAATGTTAAAAGACCAAACGCCAGATCCCTGAATGGATGACTTGATGGAGCTACACCGGTAGAGGACCTGGCCAAGACTCTAAAAGTAGAGAAGAGCATAATGGAATCACAAAAAAACTGAGATGCAAAAGACCTACTTGGTATGTCAAGTTTACATTTCCATCCCTATACCTGTACAGTATTGTTCTCTACAGCATATTTTCTAGTGCTTGTAAAAATACGGTGCATACTTTCAGTAAGGAGTAGTAATCAATACTTTTATAATCTTTAATCATGTTCTTTTAATTTTTGTATAGGAATACCGATGGAGAGAACTTCACATAAAAGGGAAAATTAACACAGAAGTGTGTTGCAGAGAATGAAAACAAAACAGTTACCTCCGCTGCCTATTTGCTCCATATTACAGTTTACATGCAAATACTTTGCATTTCCAAAGATAAAATCATACTGAAATTAAATACAGTTAAGGAAACAAGTTACCTCTCTACTATAAATGCAGAGGAAGAAAATGTAAAAGCATTCTGACTCCCTCTGCTGGAACAGATGTTTTTTTACTGTGTAAAAGGGCTGTTCTAATTATAAGGCTCTCTTCTCACCAGATTCTCAGTTAGATTGGAGAATATCACTCTAAAAATCACTCTCTGCTTTGCCCTAATAAAAGAAAATATGAAAACAAGTTTTATTAGAGGGACATCTACTGGCCAACTTGTCAGAAGAACGCCTTAAAAGTGAAGAAGAGTTAAACAGTAAAACCAGAAATGTTGAAAACTACTGTATATGAGACAATAGCTACATATTACAGTGAAAAAACAGAGTACATGAGAAAAATTAATCATCAGTAGTTTACAGAAGATACTGTATGACATTTGTACTGCTTTCATTGTCAAACCTATATGGCTTTTGCAACTTGTAACTGTCAGATAAGAAGCAGTGAAGGTAAAAAAAATGAAAACTCAATAACAGAGTTTGAAGAATTTTAAACAATACCAGATGTTTAAACTGACAAAACAGAAAGTACTATTATTATCACAATTAAGAAATAGATTTATATAAAATAAAGTGAGTGGCCCTTTTTTGTTCTTTCCTGAGAAACCTGCTCCTTCCCAGGGGAGGCTCTATGTTTTTTGCCGCCCCAAGCACGGCAGTCAGGCAGCCTTTGGTGGCATGCCTGCGGGCAGTCCGCTGGTCATGCGGATTCAGCAGCATTTCTGCGGGAATTGCTGCCAAAGTCGCGGGACCAGCGGACCTCCCGCAGGCATGCCACCGAAGCTGCCTGACTACCGCCCTCACAGTGACCGGCACGCTGCCCCCCGCGGCTTGCCACCCCCTGCGGCTTGCCACCCCAGGCACACGCTTGCTGCGCTGGTGCCTGGAGCCACCCCTGCTCCTTCCCCTGATTAGGAAACTTGGTGATAAAAGTTGGAAAGTTCCTTTCTCTTCTTCCCTAAGATGCAAAATACCCATTTCCACCCATCTGAGTAGATTTCATAAAAAAAGTTTAAAAGAGCTATGCTTTCCTAGTGCTTTTCCAAGCTGACTGCAACTTTCAGACAATTTTCTCTGGGTGAATGCTTATCTCCAAACCACTGGAATGGTGATGTTGATATCTGCAAGCTGCAATTATCAAATGTGAATTTATGTAATTCTTGTTAGCAAAATAACTTGAGGTATTTAGGAATCTGACAAAAACCCTATGGATATACGGTGTACAAATCTCTTGAAGTAAGATTCTCCCCTCTTACCTATGTTCAGTGCTTTACTCTGCGTGCAGTCCTATTTATTACAATGAGATTACTTTCATATTAAAAGGTACTACGGTGAAAGAATCTGGCCCTTAGAACGTTAAAGTCCTTGAAAGTACAAAGGGACTTCAAGTGAGGAATAAACAGCAGGGAAAGATGAACTCTTAATAATGAAGATCTTGCTTTCATGCAAATGTGTCTAGCAACAAATGAGGAAAAAAGAAACAGAAAATTACAGATAAACATAATGGACTTTAAAGAGCATAGTTTTTCAAGTTTTTCATGAGATGTGAGTGAGTCTTTTAAGTGCTTCTTTTCCCTGTGATGACCATCTTGCATCTTATTAGGTCTTATTGGGCGAGCAAGCAAGAAAAACACAAATTCATTAAAAAATAAATTAACAAATCAATATACCAATCCACAATAAGATAGAAACACAGGCATAGGATTAAAAGGGATCTCCTGAAACACCAAGTCCCATCCTCTGCTGTCACAGACAATCCTGTCATATCCTCTTTAGAAATTTATCAGGCTTCATCTAAAAAAAATAGTTAGGTTGTTTGCCCCTATTACTCAGATTACAAGACTGTTCCAGTACCTAACTTCTCTTCTAATTTCCAGCCTAAATTTATTCATGAACAATTTATACCCACTTGTTCTTGTGCCAAAATTGTCCTTTAGCTTAAATAGCTCTTCTCCCTCCCTGGAGTCTCCTGCCATGATGCATTACTAGAAAGTAATCATATCCTCTCTCAGCTTTCATTTGGCTAGACTAAACAAGCCAAACTCTTAATCTCCTCTTATAAGAAAGGCTCTTCATTTCTCATATGATCCTAGAAACCCTTCTGTGTACCTGTACCAGTTTGAATTCCTCTTTCTTGGACATGGGTGACCAGAATTCTATGCAGTATTTCGAGCAAGGTCTTATCAGTGCCTTGTACAATAGCATTAGTACAGCATTATCTAGTGGAAATACCTCACTTGATACATCATTCTTTTTCATAGTCATCATGTTGTGGTTCAGACATTCTACAAATCAACTAATACTCCCAGGTCTTTCTGCTCCTCCTCTATTAACTCCAACAGATGCACCCTCAGCATATAGTAGGAATTCTTGTTATTAGTTTCTAAGTCCATGACCTTGCATTTGTACTATTAAATTTCATCTCATTTCTATTACTCCAATCCTCAAAGTTATCACACTCTTCCTATATAATATTCCGATCCTCCTGTGTATTGATGATGCCTCCCAACTTTGTCCCATCAGCAGATTTCATTAGCACACTCCTACTTTTTGTACCAAAGTAATTAATGACAATATTAAAATTAGATCAGTCCCAAGACTGAGCCCTCAGGAATTCCAGTAGGAACCTCCCTCCAGCCTGATAGTTCTCTTTTTTTCCCCTTAGCCAAAGTTCCTAACACACCTTACAATTCTTGTAATAATCTCCATCTTTTCCAGCTCGGCTAATAATTTCCCATGTGGTACCATGTCAAATATTTGACTGAAGTCCAGACAGAATAACTCTACCACATATCCCTTGTCTGATAAATCAATTATCTTATCGAAGAAAGATATCAGGTTAGTCTGGCATGATCTACAGTTGGTAAACTCAGGTTGCATTTTATCCTATTTTCCATATCTTCATTTTTCTCTTCAAAATTTGTTCTAAATCCCTACATACTACTGATGGATCTGTAGTCATCAGGATCACTTTTTCCCCCTTTCTTAAATATAGGTACTACATTATAGGAGATTAGGAAATATATCACTGCTGATTTAATAAATATTCTTGCCACCAGATCTGCAATTTCATGAGACTGTTCTTTCATTATTCTTGGGGGGAAACTCTCTCATCCCCTGACTTGAGCTCATTAAACTCTGTGCTTCACTTGCACTTCAAATGTGGTAACTTCCATTTCTATACACTTATTCCCATTAGCCATCCTGCCTGGTCCTCCACATTATGTTATGATTCTTATTGAAAATTGAAGAAAAGTATTCATTTAGTTTTGGGGACATACTTAAATTATTCTTAATCCCTATCCCATCATCACTGGATAGTTACCCTCACTTCTTTTCTTGTTCTCTTTTTATTTGTATGTCTAAAGAACTTATTATTTGTTTTACTTTCCTTTGGAAAGTCTAACTCAACTGGACTTTTTTTTGCAAATCGCATTTTATCCTTTCATTTTTCCCACCTCCAAGATGTAGCTTTCTTAGCTGATCAATCCTTCTTTCATTCCTTGTAGGCGCTCTGCTTGCCCTTAATATCCTTTTTTAAATAGTTATTCATCTAGTTAGGTATGGAGCCCATCCCTAACAGTTTTTTCCCCTTCCAGGGATGCAAATTCCAGATAGATTTTGCACGTTTAAGTTAAAGAAATTCCAAGCCTTCTCCACATTCGAGTCCCTGAGCTCCTCAGTCCAGTGATCTTCACTAACTAGTTCCCTTAGTTTCTCAAAGTCTGTCCTTTTGAAAACAGAAATCTTAGTTACTGACCTGCTTCTGATTATTTTTCCACTTAAACTAAACCAACTCATGATCTCTCAATCCAACATTATTCTCTAAAACCATCTCTTCTGTTGGAAAGATTGGTAATCTTTCACGGTGAGTAAATGGAAAGGCAAAAATATCATTATGCTATACGAAAAGATAAAATGATTTTCCTGATTTTGTGGGTCAGTTCTTTAGATGACATTCCTATCATCAGATATAGATGTATGCATGATGCTGAAAAAGTCCAATTATCTAGTCAGACACAAGCTGCTATGGTTGTAAGTGCACTGTTGAAGAGAGGTGTACTGCAAAGGGAAAATTAACTCACATTTTAAGAAAAAGCACCCTTTAAATCTGCAGTTATTTTGGTATCTAGTATGAATGATAATACTTTATTGAGAGAACAAGTTAGCACTAGGAATTTGTGTAATTAGAGGATCAATCACATACTAAATGGCACGAGACAGAGACTGCAAAAGAAAGCCATTACACTGCATTTTTTTGTTCCAAACAAACCTGTTAAACTGAGGAAGGAATCATATGTCACAATCTTGAAGCTTATCTGAGTTTGAATAGACTCATGCAAGAGTAGAGCTACAGAAATATTTTACTAGCTTGGTCTAAACAAACAGTGTTTTGATATGGATTTGATACATTCAGTGTATCAAATGTACAGACCAAAACAGTCATAAAAACAATTGGAGCCTCATCAAATACCAGAAAAACTCTGGGGGATCACATCAACCAATCTTTCTTAATTATATTTATTTGAGTTGGTTAAGTTTTTTTCCAAAGTTTGATGTTTTATAATTTGGCGGGGAGCAAGGTGATGACCATTTTTATGATCTTCCACAACCCCAAAACTTTTGTTGATTTTCTCTGTTTTTTGACCAGTTAGGTATGTGCACACAGCACTTTGGAGTGAGCCTCCCAGCCCAGGTCAACAGACTTGGGCAAGGGGGCCTCACGACAGTGCTCTAAAAATAGTTGGATAAACAGTGCTTTGAAGTTGCAGTTCGGTCTCTAGAGCTCATCCTCCTCCCAAGCTACAACTTCAAAGTGCTGTTGATGCATCTAATTTTAGAGCTCTAGTGGAAGAACCCTACAACCGGTGACTGCAGGGTCTGAGGCAGGCGACACTTCGTCATCATCACCAGGGGCCCAAGGAGGGCTTCCATCAAGTAGTACTGAGAGGCTAAGCCTTGCAGGAAGTCTCACCCTGAGGAGCATAAGCAACAGCCCTCTGTGAATCCCTGATTGGCTGGTACTCACCATATAAACCAGGAAGCTATTTCTGGGAGACGTCTGGGCAATACAGACTTCTGGAGTGCGTCTGCCTCAGACCTTGCTCATCGCGACTCACCTGGATCCCATGCCCTCAGCCTAGCTCCTGACCCTGATTTCGTTTGCTGTTTTTGGCTTAGGACAATTGCTGACCCTATTGCAAGACTCCAGCCCAGTCTGACTCAGATTTTTACCTCATTCTCAATTTGGCAACAGACTCTCACTCTGCAGTTTTGACCTGGCCTGGCCCCAGACTGGTCTTCAACTCTTCGGGCCAGGTACTGAGCACCTTATCTGATGCCCACAGGCTGCCCACAACTCAGCCCAGACAACTAGCATAATCACACTAGCTCAAGTCTGTCAACCCAGGCTGGGAGGCTCACTCCAAAATGCTGCATAGACAAACCTTTACAGAGTTGGTTGAAATCCCCCCCACCCCCGAAAATGTTCAAATTTCAAAAAGCCAGTCAAAATTTTCAGAAAAAACAGCTCTAATTATTTATCATTTATATTCTGATATAGCCTGAAGACCTAAACCAGGCTGAGGTCCCATTATGCAAGGCATTCACAAACATAGTAAGGGACACTCCCTTCCCCAGACAACTTACAATCTTAAAAAAAAAAAAAAAAAAAAAAAAGACACATGGATGAAACAAACCAGGTGGTGGACGGGAAGCAGGAGTATAGTGCAATAGAAATAGGATGTTGCACAGAGTAGCTGTTAGTTCTTGTTCTTGGTACTTACAATTCAGAGGCAGTTTTTAAATGAATCTGACCTCAAAAAAGTGCAGTCTTTCTTCCTAGGACATAGAATTCCTGATCAAGTATGTTCATGTATAGCCTGTAATACAAACTAATACAGAATACAAAGCTTTTCTAAAGCACTGGGGCTATGAGCATGTTAAACGGTGTCCAAAGTATGCGAGCTCAAATGGACTTTTCAAATATGCTGTAAGAAAGGAACCCAATCGCCACTGAATTCCAAATGGAATATAAGGTGCTTTACACCTCTAAGCTTTTTTGAAAATCCCAAACTAGAAGAAAGAAAATGGCATAAAAGGAATGCAACAATTGCTGGTCATAAATATTTCAAGATTTCTCAGATGCCACAACTATCTCATGGATGTTGGAAACAACTGGAAGATGTCTTAAAGGAGTCTGGTAGAGTCCATTTACAATGGGCTATAACTATAGGGATACTACATCATATGAGAATGTAGCATTTGATGTAAAAGGTGAAAAGATAAACCAGGTCCTCTGTGATACACTTAAAGCAGTTCCTTCAGTAACTATCAAACAACAAGACCTTTCCAACAGAAACAGGACATCCCCCTGTTGTGTTTCTTCCTGTAGAGTTTGTAATCTCTTGTTGACTTTGCAATCTTCACCAGTGGCTCCATATCCAAATAGACTTACACTGTAAGATGCACAATACACAATGATTAGCAGGGAGATTTGTATCTCCTACCCAACCTGAACAGAACCTATTTATTACATTCTGGTGACCTGTCTTAACTGACATACCTTAAGATCATAATTTTTAGTATAAATACCTAGCTCCTTCATTTTCTCTGTACATACATCTCACAATAATTAGGAGGGCCTGTGTGTTACTGACTGTTGGTAGAGCTCTCACATACCACCTTTTGGTATGCTATTATGTAGACATCAGATCCAGGGGATCCCTGTAAGCCCCTACGAACCTCAGATCATGCCTGTTACTGTTTTACATTATATGGTATGTGCTTTCCGCAGCACATGGGCCTCCAATTGAGGTCCTGTCATGGAGTACACTCACTGCTTGGGCACCTCCTTATGGCTGCATCAATAGATCAACTCAATTCAGGATCAATGCCCCTTTCTTCATCCATGGTCTCTCTCTCTCTCTGGGACTCGGGATACTCCATGATTCAGTCCTCTGGCCAGGTCACTGTAGTCCTACCCTTTCAAGGTATTAAAGTCTCCATGGACAACCATCCTAGGCAGTCTTTTGCTCCTCTGTCTGGTCCGTACCACTTCTCCAGTGGCTGGTAGTGGAACCTGAGCCTGCCCACTGCTCTGGGTTCCAACCCAGGAACCCTACAATCAGCAGCCAAGATCTGCACTGACCCCAAACCTAGCTACTGTTTCCCTAAGCTGCTCCTATTTCATCTCTCTCAAGCTCTCTCTTCACCCTCCTCTGGGTATGTCCTTCCCTCAGCCAGGCCTTCTATTCCCCCCCTTCCCTCTCTACAGCTGGAGAGTAGCTGCAGGATCTATTCTGCAGCCACCTTCTGCTGCCAACTTGCTGGCAGTATCCTAGCACCGCCTGTTCCTTCTCAGCTAGGCTCTATTCCCAATCAGGGATTGCTTATCCAGCCTATCAAGTTAACTGGCCCCCTTCTCAGCCTCATTAACCCTTTCAAGGCAGGTATGGGGTGAACATAGGTCCCATATTCAAATACTGACTAGACCAAACCTTGCATAGTAATGGGTCACAGCACAAGTCGATGTGACTGTAAATGAACAAGATTTACATAAAGTATTTAAAGGGTGCCAACCATCAGGCACAAATCAGTTTCATTCAAAGCCACTCAGATCATGTAATCATCATTTTTATATCAGTAAAAGCAGCCAGAAACCCCTAAAAAAGCCACAAAACAAAGAAAACAAAAAAATATTTCTAAGCTATAATGATCCTCTCGGTCTCCGACTGTTCTTGAATTATCCGTTTAGGGCCCAACTCTGCAAACACTCAAGCATGAGTAGTCCCACTGAAAATAGGACTTCATGGGAACTACTCAGTTAAGCATGTGTATAAGTGTTCACAGGTGTGGGGCCTTAGGTTTTGACTGAACTTCAAAGGGCATCTCTTGCTTTATGTTCCATGCAGAAATGCAGAGTTTAAGCCCCAATAACGATTGGCAAAGCAAGAAATGTCCAGTTTATGAATCATTAAGTCATCTATAATCTATATTTTTAAAACATATTTATTATTACAATAACATACCTACCTATATTTAAATTGTAAAGAAATACTTCTTTACATTCCATTCCAATTAAGAGTGATGGTTTATTTAGATGTTCATTTTTCACATTCAAATCAAGCTATAATCAGTTTAACCTTGTTTTGTTTTCCACGTGCACTTTGCAAAGACAACTCCCACATAAAATTCATGCTTTTATTTGATTTCTTTTTAAAAATTGTCTGATCTTTCAATGATCCTTTCAAATGCATCTTCTACTACTTCCTGTCAAAACCTTTACACACAACAGACTCCCAATAGTTTGTCCCTGAATAGAATTTAGTTGTTAACTTGTGAAGAAGGCATGTCTCTAAAAATGGGGTCAAGAGTGAGAAATTTCAGAAAGGGCCAGGCTTGTCTCTACCTTGGCAGTTCATGATTTATTGAATTTCTGAATAAGCTGTACGAGTTTGAAGACAGCAGCTGCATTTAACTCACTCAGCATGAGACCAAGTCAGTTACACCGGACAGAGCTTTAACAAGGAAAGAGAAAATTGGCACAACCTCAAGTTTAAAAAAAATGCTACCATTATAAAAAGCAAAAATACTCAGGACAACTCATTATGAGCAGATTTCTTCACTTTTTACATGAATAAAGATTACTGACTGTTGGAAAGTAAGGTAGTGTTTTTGAAAGTGCCATGAAACTGTAATAGCCTGATTCAAACAAATTATACACTCTGTCAACTTACAAACTTGTAAACTGGTGAACACAAAGACAGCACTGTTGGGCTCTCTGGAGTGGCTTACAAGCGAGAATACCAACCTGAGGGCAGACTGTTAAGCAGCAGGGCACAAACCCCAAACTGGTTGTGAGTACTATACTTCAATTTCATCAGCCAAGTAACAAGTATAAACTCTTCAGGCATTATAAACAGTCATGGAGTTACAGACAATCCTCTTGGGCTTTCAAATCTCTCTTGCTATCCAGGCAGCTTGACGTTGTGATAAATGGTCACTTTACACTTTACACCAAAGATCACAAAATATCCCAAAGGACCAGTCACTTACCCCAGGCCTTTGTCACTGTTCAGTGAGGCCTGGGACCTTGGCTTGAACTGGCACCTGGTCTACCAGCATCACAAGCAAAGCTATTCTTCAGGTTTGGGAAGCTTCTCAGCACCTTTGAGGCATTCAATGCTTCATAGAATTGGACACACAGAAACCCTTCACCCACTACTGGATATTGCAACTATTTAAGAGTGTATAGTAATACATATGCATGCACTCCACTCCCTTTGACTTCAGTTGAGCTGAAAGCAGATACTCTATCAGAGGGAAGAATCTGACCACAAGACAGGAAGCAGAGAACCCTGTGAAACACTTTAGAAAAAAAATAAACGAAAGCCAGGTATTAAAGTTTGGCCAGTGCTGGGGCTAAAATCATTCCATTTTGAAAAATGTCATGTGATATTTAAAAAAGACAAGGTAGGTGAGGTAATATCTTTTCTTGAACCAACTTCTGTTGGTGGAATGGACAACCTTTTGAGCTTTACAGAGCCCTTCTTCAGCATATATTACATCTATGGCTTTCACTCTATCTAGACTAGTAACCCTGTCAAAGAAGGAAATTAGTTTGGGTTGGCACGATTTGCTCTTGATAAACCCAGGCTGACTATTCCTTATAATCCTATTATCTTCCAGGTGATTACAAATGATTGTTTAATAAATTGCTCCAGTATCTTTCCAGGGAATGAAGTTAGACTGACTGGTCTAATTCCGCAGGTCCTCTTCATTCTGATTTTTAAAGATAAGTACAATGTTTGCTCCAGTCTTCTAGGACCTCATGCATCCTCCATGAGTTCTCGATAATTGCTAACAGTTCCTTAAGTACCCTAGGGTTAATTTCCTGAGGTCCTGCTAACTATATCTAACTTCTCTACATATTCTTTATCCTGTTCTTCCCAATTGCTGTAAATATTGTGCGGAGTATCTGGGATCAACCTTTTCAGTTATTACTAAAACAAAATAGGCATTAAACACCTCAGCTTTCTTGATGTAATTAGTTATTACCTCTCCTTTACCACTAAGTAGAGGACCCTACTCTTTCTTGCATCTGTCTTTTGCTCCTAATGTATTTAAAGAATCTTTTGTTACTGCCTTTTATGTTCTTTATAGGCGTATTTCATTTTGTGTATTAGTCTGATTTCATTCTTACATGCTTGTGCTACTCTGTTGTACTTAGCCTTAGCAGTTTGTCCATGTTTCCACTTTTTGTAGGATTCCTTTTGATTTCTAGGTCATTAAAGAGCTCCCGATGGAGCCATAACTATTATTCCTATCTTTCTTTCCCATTGGGAAAGTTGGGCCTTAGTAGTTCTGGCTTTAATATTGTCTCCTTGAGAAACTGCCAGCTCTCCTGAACTCCTTTTTGCCTTAGATTTTTTCCCCCATAAGACCTTACCTACCAGTTCTCTGAGTTTGCTAAAGTCTGCTTCTTTGAATTCTATTGTCCTCATTCTGCTGCTCTCACGCTTTCCTTTTCTTAGAAACATGAAATCTGTCATTTCATGATCACTTTCACCCAAATTGCCTTCTGCTTGCAGATTTGCTTCCAATTCCTCCCTTTTGATCAGAATCAAGTCTAAAATGGCTGTCCCCCGGTTACTTCCTCCACTTTCTGAAACAAGAAGTTTGTCCTCAATACATTCCCAAAACTTTTTGGAAATTTTGTGTTTTTCCGTTTTCCAACAGATGTCTGGGTAGTTAAAGTCTCCCATTATGAACAAGTCCTATGTTTTGGATATTTCTGTATTTGTTTTAGAAATGCTTCATCCACCTCCTCATCCTGATTTGGTGCTTTATGGTAGACCTCTACCATAAAATCACCCCTATTATTTACCTCTTTTTTCTTTACCCAGAGGCTCTCAACTGGTCTTCCTCTCACCTCCTTCTAGCCCTCAGAACAAGTGTATATATTCTTGATGTATAATGCAACACCTCCTCCCTTGTTACTGTGCTTGTCATTCCTGAACAAGCCATATCCGTCTATATCAGTATTCCAGTAATGCGATTTATCCTACCAGGTCTCTGTGATGCCAATTAAATCATAATTTAGTTTCTGAACTAATACTTTCAGTTCTTCCTGTTTATTCCCCCAATCATTTCCCTCTTGTTACTATAACCCTACTGTAATTTTTCATATCCCCCCAAATCTAACCCTCTCTTAAGGTCACCTTTTTAATACTTATCTGTGGTCTGTCACCTGCTGCCTCTGAACCTAGTTTAAAGCCCTCCTTGCTAGGTTGGTGAGTCAGTGTGCAAAGGTGCTCTTCCCCTTCTTGTTCAAGTAGACCACACCTCTTCCCAACAGACCTTCTTCCCAGAACAGCATCCCATGGTCAAGGAAGACAAAGCCCTCCTGTTGACCCCATCTGCAGTGTCATGCATTCATCTTCAGGATGCATGTGTCCCTGCCTGGGCCCTTACCCTCAACTGGAAGGATGGACAAGAACACAACCTGAGCCCCTAAACCCTTCACTCTCACTCTGAGTGCCCTGTAATCACAGCTGACCTGCTCACGGTCAGACCTGGCAGTATCATTAGTGCCTACGTGGATGAGCAGCATAGGGTAGTGGTCAGAAGCACAGATGAGCCTTGGCAACCTTTCCATAATGTCTCAGATGTCAGATCCAGGCAGGCAGCACAGCTCCTGGCAGGCAGCACAGCTCCCAACATCATGTCAGTTCAGCAGATGGATGCCTGTTCCCCTCAGAAGGGAGTCCCTGGCCACCAGCACTCTCATAGTCACCTCACACAAGAGGAGGAGATGTAGCCTCACAGTTTTGGGGGCAAATGGCTCCTCCTCCTCAGCCATAGGGGTCTGCTCCTCATCTCCTGCTGCCAATACAGTGTACTGGGTCTTCACTTTGATGGACGGGGACCTAGAGGGATGGAGTATAATCTACTGCCCAAGCTGATCAGCAGCCAATATCCTCCTTGCAGAGCAGGCAGTTCTCCTTCCTCCTCTGGTGCTGGTGTAGTCATCTGCAGTTGGCTTGCATCCTCCATCCCAGATGTTTCCATGTGTGTTCTGTCCATGAAGTCCTCACACTCCTGGATGCTACACTGATGAGCCACCTCCTCTGGCAGCTCTCTTACCTATTTCCTGAGGGATTCCACCAATAGACACCTCTCTCACCTGGGGGTTCCCATGCCTGGATTTCATTAGCAGGTATATGCAGGCAACATTTCCTGCAAATCAAGACCAGGGCCTGGGTGGAAGGCTTCAGGGTCAGGGAGCCTGTCTGGCGTGGGATCTCACCAAGGGATTTCACAAAACTGGGTGACTGGGCAACAACATGGCAGATAAAATTCAATGTTGATAAATGCAAAGTAATGCACACTGGAAAATATAATCCCAACTATACATATGAAATGATGGGGTCTAAATTAGCTGTTACCACTCAAGAGAGAAATCTTGGAGTCATTGTGGATAGTTCTCTGAAAACATCCACTCAATGTGTAGTGGCAGTCAAAAAAGTGAACAGAATGTTGGGATAGAGAATAGGACAGAAAATATATTGCCTCTATATAAATCCATGGTAAGCCCACATCTTGAATACTGCGTGCAGATGTGGTCGCCCCATGTCAAAAAGATAGATATATTGGAATTGGAAAAGGTTCAGAAAAGGGCAACAAAAATGATTAGGGGTAGGAAACGGCTTCTGTATGAGGAACGATTAGTAAGATTGGGACTTTTCAACTTAGAAAAGAGATGACTAAGGGGGATATGATAGAGGTCAATAAAATCATGACTGGAGTGGAGAAAGTAAATAAGAAAGTGTTATTTACTCCTCATAAAACAAGAACTAGGGGTCACCAAATGAAATTAATAGGCAGCAGGTTTAAAACAAACAAAAGAATGTATTTCTTCACACAACGCAGAGTCAACCTCTGGAATTCTTTGCTAGAGGATGTTGTGAAGGCCAAGACTATAATAGAGTTCAAAGAAAGAAAGAAATCCATGGAGGCTAGGTCCATCAATAGCTATTAGCCAGGATGGGCAGGGATGGTGTCCCTAGCAACTCTGTTTGCCAGAAGCTGGGAATGGGCGACAGGGGATGGATCACTTGATGATTACCTGTTCTGTTCATTCCCTCTGGGGCACTTGGCATTGGCCACTGTCAGAACACAGGATGCTGGGCTAGATAGACCTTTGGTCTGACCCACTATGGCCGTTCTTATGTTCCTTTGTTTCACCAGCCAATGAAAGCCTGTGTGCTTTTTAAAATCCATGCCCTACACACAGCTGGAATGGATGACTCACCCCTCTCACTCAGAGACTTATCTCCAATCACAAGCTGCACTGTTCTCACTTTAAAAGGACCCCCTGATAGAAAGCAGGCACTAACACATCTAACTGCAGGACAACCTAGCCCAGACAGTCAGCAACCAAGCCCAGATTCCAAAACACAGCAACCAGCCCAGAGCCTTAGCAAACTTGATGGCAAGTTCCCAGCACAATACAGCACAGCAAATAAAGTGCTCCTCTTTTGCCCCGGAAGTTAATCAATAGCAATAAGACAGATCTGCCCCAGATATACACAGCAGCTGCCTAACTCCCTTATTCTCCCAGTTGTCTTTGTCTCACCAGCCACTGGAAGCCTGCATGGTCCCACACCCAGGTTTGGAGATCTTCTACAAAATTATTAGTAAGGCTATGATTTAGTCACTGGTATTTTTAGTAAAAGTCATGGACAGATCACAGACAAAAATTCACAGACTGTGACTTGTCCATGACTTATACTATAAATACCCTGGATTAAATCTTGTGGGAGGGGCTTTTGGGGGTAGGAGGTGCAACCAGGGCTGGCCACACTGGGGACCACTGCCAGGGTCCACCCGAGCAGTGACCGGTGCGGTGGGCTCCAGGGCCCCTCTGGCAGCAGCCAGTGTGGTGGCCCACAGGGCCACCTGAGAGCAGCTGGCCCTGGAGCCAGCTGCTTGTGCAGCTCTGGGCTGGCCACTGCAGAAGTCACAGAGGTCACGGAAAATCATGGAATCCATGACTTCTGCGACCTCCGTGACAGACACGGAGCCCTAGTTATTAACAAATCCCACTGCTTAGTTTCTGAGGTCAGATGCGATCACAACCTTCACGGACTTGGAGGCTAGTCAGTATATATTATATATGGACATTAGGTTCACACTAAAACTAATTTTAATAATAAAAATGGCTGTTTATGTCAATGCATAGGGTTCACTATCTAAAACTAATAATATTTCTATTTCGGGTATGCGAACTATGCGTTTTGCCATTGGCAGGGCTTTTGAAAAAAAACTTTCCTGTTGGTTAGGGTTCATGCACAAAACGCAAAGTACATTTACAGTGCTTAGAAACAAACCACAGACATGTTTCACAGTATGTTTCAGAGAAACAGACACTGGAAGGAGCATAAGAAGTTCCTCAAGCAGAAGTCTCTAACAGAAATTAGGCAGATTTTCAGTATTTGGTTGTTGTTTAGGGCACTGATTCAGCGAAGCACATAAGCAGGGGCTGGAACAGGGATGGGTTTAAACACATGCTTACGGTTAATTAGAATTTATACAATGTTAGGGGTGATATATTAGAAATGTGCAAAAAATATCTGAAATTAAAGTTGAACATCTCAAAAAAATCAAGATTCTCGTTTTGTTTTTAAAATGGTCTAATTTTGGAGGGGAAAACCAAAATGTTAAGACTTTTATTTAAAGTCAAAAACAGGTCAAATTTTGAGTGCAAACAGCTGCAACTTTTAAAATTTAAAATATCTTTCAGATGAAAAATCAACTTGCCTGGAAAGCAATTTTGCAGAAATATGAAAAAAATAAGTTTCCAGACTGTGAAACAGATGAGAATATAAATTATTAAAATCATTATGTGGAATTCACAATTACACACTACCTGTACCACACTGACATCATTGCCTGATGCCAACAAACAGAACAGAAAAAGGAACTGATCAGCTACAATATTTTCACTTTAGTCTTTCCTCCCCCTCCCCCCCCCCCACAGATTAACTGCAGTGTGAATTATTGAAAACACCCACACAGAACCTGGAATGCTGCCAGACATAGTTGCTACCTCTGTCCAAGTTGCCTCCCCATACAGTTTGAGCAGCTGCCACTCACCTATATTTTAGTCAGTAGACTAGTATGAATCTGAAGCAAAGTGAATTGTTGTAACTTCACAGCTGGCCAAAACATGCAAGATGGCATCCCCTGAGCTACTGAGAAATGCAGAGACAACCTTAGTGTCAATAAAAAGAAAAATTTCCATCTAGCACCGTAATTCCCTATAAGTCATCTCCTTTCACATGTGAAAGTAGAATTAGCAAGAGCATTGGAATTGTCGTCCTACTTCATCCCCTCCCTCTTACCTTCACTCAGTCTCTGTGGCAGCATTCTCATCACCTCCAAGAGCTGAGGACAAAGAATTATCCCCTAAGCCTAGTGCCTTAACCAGAAAAACAACCTCTCTCCTTGATAATGGTTTCTATTTAGGAATAATACCTTGATTTTTTTTCATAGACATTGTGACAATCTGTTCATCCCTTTTACAAGACTATGACAAATTTTCTACAAAGTATGCTTTGTGACACATTTGAAAATTCATTTTGTTCATCATTATTGTCCTGCCAAAATATGTGAGGCAATATTGTATAAAAAAATATCTACTATATAACATTACTGAGACGTTCCAAGTTTAGAAAAGCAGCCCCAAACCAGTTCCTCAGAGACAAAAGGCAAACTGACACCTCAGCCAGGTGTCAAAGAAATCAAATGGATCATTGCCTGGTTAAGTAGCCATTCTTTGGTAGGAAAAAGGGTGAGAGAGAAATTTACATATTGGCCAGGAAACAGCTGGAGGTTCTCTCCCCACAGTGTCTCCTGAACCCCAGCTGGAGATGATTCTCAGACAAGAGGAAAGAGTATAAAAATGGGAGACAGCTGTCCCAACTTATTCCTCCTTTTCTCTCTACTCATAGCAGCCACAACATCTGAGGAACAAAGAAACAGCTTAGGACTGAGAGAGGGATCCTGTCTGAAAGGAGTTCAGACAGTAAGACTGCTGAAGCATGTGGTGAGAGACTTTTGCTTTGAATTCACTTAGCTTGTTAAGTTAGGTATTAGTTGCATATGACTTTTTATTTCTTTGTAACCAATTCTGATTTTATGCTTCATTATTTGTAATTACTTAAAATCTATCTTTTTATAGTTAAACTTGTTTTATTGTTTTATCTAAACCAGTGTGCTTAGATTGAAGTGTTTGGGAAACTCCATTTGAGATAACAGGATCTGTGCAAATTAATAAATGACAGACTTTATATGAGCTTGTGTTGTGCAGAAGGGTGCTGGGCAGTACAAGATGCACATTGCTGGGTGAAAGTCAGGGACTTGGAATTTGCTGATGTTGTTCTGCAGTGTAAAGCAAGAGTGGCTGGCTATAGCACTCATACCAGTTAGTTGGGAGTAATTTCCATGCCAGAGGCTGTTTGGGAGCAGACCAGGAATGGTTGCTCTTACAGCGAAGCAGTGTAAAAGTCACCCTAGGTTGGAGACCTGCAGGGACACAGCTGGTCAACAGTCCAGACTGTACCCTGGGTAATGTCACAGACATCTGTACTCCATCTTCGTTTGTTCCAGGTAACAGCAAATACACAACTTGACATTGTGATCCCAAATACAAAATAAGAGTTCCCGATAACAGAGTATATACAAGCCTGTATTAGGAATACATGGACAGTATAGATCTCAAACCAGATGACACCAGAGGAAACCAACTTTCCCCCCTTGTGAAACTATGATGTGACACAAATATAAAATGATGATAAAACAATTCCTAGTAACTAGGAGAACTACAGAACGCAGTTGTTATAATTTATTAACACAGCAACTAGGAGCCCTAGCAAAGAACCAGGATCCCATTGCCGAGTGCTGTACAAAAAACAAAAAGGCGATTGCTGCCCCCATTATATTCTAGCAGCTCCCTGCTGGTGAGAATCATTCAGGAAGGTACTTAGTAGGAGAAATTGTGAGGGATTTCCTCATATTTCCAGATGCCTTAAAGAGCTCAACAGAAATGCAACCTCTCTGAAAAGCCAAATATTTCTTGCCCCATGTGACTGTTCTAAATAAAAACAACTTGAATTCCACATATATCTGAAATGGTATCCTCCAAGGGATTCCTGGAATCTAGGCAGAGCTGTCTAACAAAATAAGGGGCAGGGATCCATGGAGGTGTGGTGGAAGAAGACAGAGAGGGACCATCCCCACAGGGAGCCAGGGAAAGTCAGTGAAACACTAGCATAGAAGAGAGGCTCTTTCACATTTTGTCTTGTGCCCTTTTAAGTCCTGATTGTGGCTGGGTCCCAATGACATAGGGAAGTGAAAGCAAATTGTCCTGGAAGCTAGATTTAGATTGTTGGCAGGGGCAGGAAGGGAGTTTGGGTGCTGAAGTTCAATGGCAGCTTCCTCTGAAAGGGATTTACTTACAACTGCAGTGCCAGTGAGACCAGGAACTTAGTGACTAAACAGAAAGATGGGGGGGGGGGGCGGGGAAGAGGAGTTTACATTTATATGTACCAGAGAACTTTTTGGAGGAAAGGGAACATATACAAAAGGAATGTCTCCGTTTCAAGCAAAGTGGAACCAGACTACTAGCATAGTAAAGTGACAAAGGTTTGCTGAGTGTTATTTAAACTTGGAGCTTGGGGAAATTCAACAGATACAGAGGAGCATTCAAGTTAGATACAGAGAGTTGATAAATAAAATAGCGATAAAAATGTATCTCTGTATCCAGTGAAAGATAGCACCAAAATTATGGCTGAACTGGAGAAGTGACAGGGTGAGATCCTAGAATTAAATTCTATAAAAATAAAACGGTGTTTGAATATATTTGTAATTATTTATATTTAGTAATGTAGACCCTTAAAAGCAAAAATAGGTGAATTAGAATGCCTGGCAATGGAATTGGAATTTACCATGATAGATATTACTAAGGCCTTGTCTACACTACCGGCCAGATCGATAGGCAGCGATATGTCCAGCAGGGGGGGTCGATAAATCGACTGCCGATTGCTCTAGTGTCGACTCTGGTACTCCACCTCAACAAGAAGCACAAGGGGAATCGATGGGAGAGCGTCTCTCGTTGACACACCTCAGTGAAGACACCGCGGTAAGTAGATCTAAGTACGTCGACTTCAACTACATTATTCACATAGCTGAAACTGCATAAATTAGATCGATTGCCTCCCCCTTCCCACCCGTCTCCCCCCCGTAGTGTAGACCAGCCCTAAAACATGAGGGAATGAAAAATATAATGGAATAATGTATTCCCTGGATATAAGCAATACGAGATGGAAAGACTAGGTTGCAGAAGTGAGGGAGAAGGCAATATTCTACCACCTTAGTAATCAAGAAGAGAACGATAAATACATATTGTTGAGGGAAGTCAAAGAGGCAACTAAATCTAATAAACCAGTAAGAATGGGTGGCTTCTAAGCTATCTACACTTAAACTGTTCAAATGACAAAATGGCACAAAGTTTAAAGCAGCAATTTCTCTGCTGCTTAAACAATTGTTCCTTGGAACAGCTAGTTCTAGAAGAGGCAATTCTCAACTTAATTCTGAGTAACAGAGGAATTGTTTTAAGAAGTAACTATAGTTGAGCCAGTAAATGAGAGCATCAGAGCCAGCATTTTTAGCCCTGCGGAAGACAGGCTTCCATGTTTTTGTATTCCCTCTTTTGAATTTGGACCATCTGTAGCACAAGCTTCTGTCAGCCAGAACCAAGTGGGTGGTGCTTCATTAGCAAAGAATGCAGCTGAATGCAGATTGTTTTTCAGAGATTCATAGGCCAGACTAGGAGATCACTATGATCTCTTCTGACCTCCTGTGTAACACAGGCAATATAACTTCCCCCAAATAATTCCTAGAGCAGATCTTTTAGATAATTTTTAGATTAAGATTGGATGCTTGTCAATGATAGAGAATCCACCACAACCCTTGGCAGGCTATTGAGTGGAGTTCTGTATTCATTCCCAGCCAGTAAACACACTTTATCCCAGGTAAAGGCAGCTATCAATGCCCAGGTGTAAGACCTGTCCTTTTTGTGTGACTTGGTTATGTATTATATATTTAATGAGGCAGGACAACTGCTCTCCATCCTCAAAATATGATTCTATCCTACACACACACTTTATGTTAGGGTCCCACTGAAAAATAGCATTAAGTCCCATTCCTCTGCTTATATATATATATATATTGGGAAATGGAGCAGCTCTGTCATAAAGTGCTTAAATACAAGAGTCAAGTTAGCCAGGATTTTATTTCCCATCCATGGTTCCCATTAAGTTGAATTGTCTCCTGTCTTCCTTGATGGTTTGGTTCATATAGTTTAGGAGAAACAGGAGTCAGTCTGGATTAATTAGCATTCCAATGTTTTCACTTCTCAGCTGAGTTCAGTGAGACTATTCACATGTTTTAAAAGGCCATAATATTTCCAGAAAAACAATTTTGGTCAAACTAAAGTACAAATCATACCTGCAAAAAAGGTAGATTTCTAAACCTTTCAATTTTAGTGAAAGAACCCAAATCTGACACAAGCAACTATCCTGCTATTTCCAAGGAGTTGGTAATAGTCATATATTAAAAGCTTTATTTAAGAGATTAGGTGAAGGAGATCTGAGCCTTATATGAGGCGGATGGTCAAGCCTGGCTTTCAGATTTACACTCACCTTTTCTTAAAGTTTGCTGTAACGTATCAAACTCAAAATCTGGCACAAAACACTGCTCCAGCTAGTTTCAGTTGGATACATTATTATTCTTCCCTTAATGTCCTTAACTGTTGCACAGAGTAGCTGTGTGTTAAACTGGTGCCCTGTTCCATTCAGGAAGTAACTATTTCACTAAAGAAAAGTTCTCTCAGTCTCAGTTTTGTGAGGCTTGAGTGCTTTGTAATTTTTAGAGAAACGGCACTGTAGAAATGCACATTAATTATTTAATGGTTTATTTGTGCTTAGAAAATGGCATTACTAATCAGTAGAGTAATGTCAAGAATAAGAGTATATAGTGAAGTTTGCTTTCCTTGATGTAAATATTTTCACAGTGCATATGTGAGCCTTTTTAGAACATAATTCTTTGTTGGCCATGTTTAGAATCCTTCCGATTATTTTGATTATCCTTGAAAAGAACATAATCCCATTACAAAATTATATTAAGCAATGTTTATTGACAAATGTCTTATAGTGCTGCCATGAAAACGGGTCATATCTTAATGGAACAAAATGTACGTTATATTTTCATGACAGTACAAGGATTGAATGCTTGCCAGCGGCTGTCCCCATATCTATACTCTTTCTATGCTATTCATTCAACTAAGAACTTATTTTAACAAGAAAGCTGGTTTTCATACAATTCCACTCTGAGTATTGCACAACAGAACGAACAGAAGGAAGATCAACTTTTTAAATATGCTTGAATAAATTCAAAAATAAGCAATCACCAATGATGTGAACACTATGGGCGAGTTCAGCTGTGGTGTAAGCAAATGGAATTGCACCTACTTACACTACAGCAGAATTTGGCCTTTTGTGATCAACACAATTAAATCTGTTTTTCAGATAAATTACCTCATTTACTTTGAGCCTCCTGTATCTTTAATATATCCTGTCAGTTCCCAACTTTAGAACTGTGACCTTTTTCAACTATGTACTGAAATTCTAGTTAGATATTAATAATTAAATGTAGTAGCAGTTAAACCACATTAAACCTTTTGAAATCAGTTCATCATTAATAAATTGCAATGATGTCTACTTTGGAACTCATACTTCATTTGATGACATTATGCAACAGCCAGCGTCAAATCTTGCTGATCTTATTCATGTAAGTAATCCCATTTACTTCAGCAAGATTTGTAATGTCCCATATGGGGAAAATCCACACATTTTTTTCCAAATATATTGTACATGACCACTTTTGGGAGGAACTCATTTACCTTAATGGTTTGTAAAGTATCTGGCTCATTATCAGTTCTAAACAACTAAAATATACA
Organism: Malaclemys terrapin pileata; assembly: GCF_027887155.1. Taxonomy (NCBI): domain Eukaryota; kingdom Metazoa; phylum Chordata; order Testudines; family Emydidae; genus Malaclemys; species Malaclemys terrapin. The sequence goes on from NC_071509.1 coordinate 56,950,765, forward strand.
TGAAACAAACTATGAAGCAGATTCTAATCGTAGGCCACACTGCATTGATTGCAAAGTGATTATTAATGTATAAAATATGCTGCAGACATATTAAGGGACCTACACCAAAAGTCACATACACACAAATAGTATTTGCTTTCACTCCTTCCTTAACCTTGTACCTCGGTATTACAGAGTTTTGAAATCAGTGTACTATAGTATTTGCTTCTATGGGGGTTTTGCCTACATAAAGACAGCAAGAGCAGGTCCCATATGAGCTATCCTAAACCAATTGCTTGGCATTGGAAGCAAGACAACAACCTTCATGTGGTGGTCCTATTAAGTGCTGATATTTGTCATGCTTTGTGCAAATTCACTAACATACCAGTGTTGTCAATTGGCCACTGGACATCGCATTACTGACCTCCCAGTGAAAGTAGCAATGATTATATTTCCTCAAACTGTCCTTTTCCCAACCAAAAAAGAACAGTTGGGCCAGTCTTCCAAATAAACTTAATGTAGAAGGGATGTCCAGCGAAAAAACAGATTACCTCTCAAATACTTTCAAAGACCACCACATTGTGGCTCTCCAAGAAACACACACGAAAGAAAAAGCTGCCAGACATGAAATCTATGGCTACACCAAAATCACTGCTGTCAATCATCTAAAACATGGGCTAGCAGTGTACATGCAGAATGGATTAGAGGATGTGGAAGTTTTCGAAGAATCATCGATCAGTGGAAGAGAGATCAACATGGTTAGAATCAGGGACATTATAGTAAACATATACAAGCCACCTAACATCATGTGGCCCTATCCCGTCTTACCTTCCTTTCCTCATCTGGCCATCTTCCTAGGCAACTTTAACAGCCATCATGAAGACTGGGGATACTGAGCAAATGACACAGCCAGGGAACAGATCACAGAATGGGCCTCCCTCAAAGACCTCCACCTGCTCTATGATCCAAAGCAATCTGGATCTTTTTGGTCTGAGAGGTGAACAATGGATCACAACTCTGACCTGTGTTTCATGACCCATAACAGCACAGGTATCCCACTGGCCACAACAAGAACCAACCTTCCCACATAGCCAACATCGCCCAATTATCCTCCAGATTGGCCTGGAAGTGCCTCTTCTGAAGTCAGCACCAAAGCCGCATTGGAATTTCCACAAGGCTGACTGGCCTGCCTACATTTCGGAAACAATATCAGATCCCACAGCTCAAACCGATATCTAGAATCTTTGGCCATTTTACAAACCTCCTAAAATTGACCACTAAGAAGTACATCCCATGCGGTCACTGAAAGGATTTCACCCCTACTGGACAAAAGAATCAGAGTCCCTCTTGAGGGAATACAAAAGGAGCAGCGACCCAGATAAAGCCACTGTGTTGCTTGAGTCTTTGAATTCAGTGCACATAGAAAGGTGGAAAGACTGCTGAAAGCCTTGATTTCATCCATTCAAGCCACAAGGCATGGGCTCTTTTGCAGCAACTTGAAGGATCTCCGGCAGTAAAACGACACACAGTAAAGATGACAGCAAATGCTGTTGCATCTCATCTTCTTTCTAACACCAAGATTATACACCAGGAGGTCCAGCAGGAATTCTGCAGAAACCTTCAGCAATGCCAGGAGGATTCTCAACTCTTCTCCTTGATGGAGTATGGAGAGATGAACACTGCATTGTCAGAAACCAAAAGCTGGAAAGCTGCAGGGGTTGATAACATTCCTTCAGAGTTGTTTTCAAGAAGGGAGATGGGGATGGCTGGTGGCACTTTTTACCATCATGCATAGAACCGGAAAAAGGCCAACAAGCTGGTAACAGGCAACAGTGGTTGCCCTACTGAAGCCTGGGAAACTCCCAGAAGATGTAACTAGCTATTGCCCCATCTCTCTCCTCTCAACCATCAGCAAGTTTCTGGAACGGGAGCTGCTCCACCATCTGTCTGACATTATTGAAGACATTCTCTCAGCAGAGCAAGCAGGATTTCACCCAAAGAGGAACTGCTGTGACCAAGTGGCTTCACTCACCAGCCACATTGAGGCAGGATTCCAACATAAGTTGTTGATTTGTTCTTGGCATATGACATCATCTGGAGACAGGGCCTTCTCCTCTCAATCTCCCGTGTCACTTACCACCAGTGAACGATCCGTCTCTTGGCAGCGATGACTGGGGTCTCCCATTTTAAGGTACACATTAATGGCCAGATAAGTAGACCAAGAACTGTTAACTCTGGCATCCGTCAGGGCTCTGCCCTGGCCCAGATACTTTCTAGTCTATATATTGCAGATAGATCATTGACAGAGTCAAAGAAATTGATGTATGTGGATGACATTGCCCTAGCTGTTCAGCACACAAGCCTCCATACCATCAGGTGCACCTTAACCCGAGATCTTAGCAGAGTGGCTGATTGTTTCCAGTATTGGAAACATAGGCCTAACCCGAAAAAAAACCTGTAAAGCTGGTGCAGCTTTACATCTGAACAATAAAATGGCTAATATCAAACTCAATGTGCAGTTTTCGGTGAGAATGTCAGCCATGAGGCTCACACAAAGTATCTCAGCGTTACACTGGACCAGTTCAACCTTTTGACAACACCTTGAGAACATCCATGATAAGGTCAGGTCTCCTGTTGCGCTTATCAGGAAACTGGCTGAAACATCATGGGGCTCCAGTTCATGGACCCTACAAACCACCAGAATTACCTTGGTATATTCTCCAGCTGAATAGTGTGTGCCAGGTCTCACAGCAGTCACACTAAACTCCTTGATACTCAACTGAGTAACACCACGTGCATAGTGTCAGGGACACTCAAACCAACTCCAGTTGACTGGTTACTGGTCCTATCGCACATCCAGCCTCTATATATTAGAAGAGCTGCCCAGACATCTCTCTCAGCCATGTCAATGCAAACGCAAGGATCCCATTGCATGATAACTTGCAGAACCCACCAAAGACAAGATTAAAATCCCGCACCCTCTATGGAACCACATCAAGACCCTTACACTGAAATTCAACACTGAGGCTCAATGGAGAGCCACATGGAGTGTTTCGACTGCTCAAAAACAAACAGCTCATCGTTGACCCTGCCAAGAAACCACCAGGTTGAGATTTATGTCGGAAAGACTGGTGCAGGTTGAATTGCATCAGTGTTATACTTATAAGAAGCACACAGAATATTTTTCAAGGGGATAAGGCAATATGCCATGTTTATTGAGAGTTCAATTTAAGCATTAAAATCAGCATATGCTTCATTCTCTCTCTCTCACACACACACACACACACACCCCAAAGGTTCTGCAGCTGGATCTTATAGTTAGTTAGACTATAAGTTAGGACTAAGTTAGCAGTCCTTAGCACTGCTCTGCCAGTTTCAGTGGTCAGCTGAAACTATACAGGAGGGAGGGGGAGTTGGGGCCTCTTCCCTTGGGCAGAGATCTGCATGTCTCTTCCTCCTGACCAGGGCTTTTTCCAGAACTGCACAATACCCTGCCTATACTGTGAAACCCCCAGCAAACCAGACTGCTTTCTCTCAGAAGGCTATACACAGCATAATTGCCTGGAGTTGTAAGTTACCACACAGTTCTTTATAAGCAAGCACCATCTTTTCTTAAGGTGAAAGCATTACAGAGTGTAATAAAAAATAATAATCCTACATTCATGCTAAAAGCTTACAGAGATCACCCCCAACTCCAAACTCAGGCTCTGGCAGGTGTCAGTCCTCCAAAATCCACAACTATTTCTTCTCTGTGGTATAACTGTCTCAAATTCAGAACCACAATGAATAATTCAGTCTTTCCTTTACACAGCTTGGGCCTTTGATCTTGGCCTCATGGAACAGGTGATCCTCAGACAATGGGTCATTCCTCAATGCTTAGCTGCAAAAGCTGGGTTTTTGCATAATCAAAGATAAGGGGAGGTGAACACAAATTCTCCCTAGGTATTCCTCAGGAAAACCACTTAGCACATTTTGTTCCAAGAGTCCATTCTTGTCTACCATATTGTTCCATATGTGACCACATTGTTCCATATGTGACCCTCACATTGGTCACATCTCCCGCCCTTTAGGTGTTACCTACAATCTTGGCTCACAATAATACATGAACCTTTCATAGAATATAATGGACCCCAAAGATACTAAAACTTAATTCAATTGGGTTTCACAAGGATACTGCAGGAAATTGCCATAACAGCTATAAAACAAGTGCATAAATTAAAATGAACCAAAAGATAATTGATAATTTGTATGCAACCAGGAATCCTTTCAGTGCAAAATATCGCTTTTTGGTTTCATTGCCCCAAAAACTTGTTTAGGGTCAGGGAAAAGTGAGGCAAAGATAGGCAACCAGATAGCAACTGTGGGAAAAAATGGGAGAGGGGGTGGGGAGTAATAGGCACCTATATAAGAAAAAGTCCCCAAAAATGGGACTGTCCCTATAAAAATGGGACATCTGGTCATGGTAGGCAAAGAACAAAGATTTCTAAATCTAACAAGTAATCCCATCTGACCATGTTCTTGCTCTTTTCTATTCATCTCCATAATCTACAGAATTATTACCAATGTCATCACTTGCAACTGCCCCACATATAGCACAGCCCTTCTCTGGAGACCTCTCAATGCCCTGCCTTGAGGCAGAGGGACAGAAAGTGGGGGGGGGGGGGGGGAAAAAGCTAGCAGGCATTACCCTCTCCTCCACAGCTAGGGAAGAAGAGTAGTAACAGAAGTAGAGAAACAGATTTGTATGGAAGGGGAAGGAAGGGTAAAATATTCAGTTAAACTGAATGCTAGACACATACCCAGGACAGACAGAGGTTGATTTTCAGATATCAACCAAATATAGAAGAGAACTGAGTTTGTCCCCTCAAAGATGCTTAATAAAGATTTACTAATCTGGTCATGGACAATGGGTGAATGGAAAGAAATTTAAAAAGTCTGAGAAAATGAAATTTAGTTCGTACCCTATGGAAAGAAATTGTGGATTTCCTCAACAGTGGAAGAAAAGAGAAGTTCTAGGAAACAAGAGTTTATTCACATCTAACTTCACTGTTGCCTGAAGTGTATTGTTCTATTGTTGCTTGGAGTGTCTCAATTAGATTTTCTACATATGCACAAATATAAATAGACAAGAAAACAGATGAATATTTGACACAATGAAGAAAAAAATCTCCAGGCAAGTCACCCTAGGCTATAAAAATAAAAAGTATCTGTATGCTGACTTTCCAAACAAAAATCAGTATTTCTCTGTAAGCCACATTTTTCAGAGGCTACAAAGAAACATTCCCCAGTAGAGGACTATGGTTCAAGTGAATTATTTTGTATACATTATGAAAGATATGTATGGTTCTCTCTCTTGATGTTTTGGGCCTCCAGGGAATCAAGGAAGTTCCACTATAAATATAGAGATGTTCAGATGCTCATGTGAATTAAAGATTTACTTCATTGTTTCCAGTAGTCAGAAGACCATTCTATGTTGTATGTTCCCTTTTTGCAAAAATAGCACATCTTGATAGGAAAAAAGGGCTCTGTGTTCAGAAAATTGCTATTTGGTCATTCTTATTATGTAGCATTAAGGTTACATAATAAGTAAAGGAACATTGTGGCTAGCAGAGGTAGCTTTTGTACTAACATAATAGAAAATTGTTTTATAATGTTTAATACATCTTTCCCTGTAAAATCAGTCTACATTAACTAGAACTACATTAATTTCTGGAGTGGCATTATTACTTAACTACATTGTGTGATTATGATTTATATATGATGAGAGATGGTTACATAGTAAAAAGCAAAACAAAATAACCCTGATTTATGAATATTTTCATAAATAAAACACCAAGTCTGATAAGTAGACTGAATTTGTCAAGTTTGTTTTTCAATATTTGCTACTCCCTTCACTCTTCTTCAGCTCCTGTTTAAAAGTTTCTGCTCACTGAAAGAATAAATGATATAATAGCACATGACTCAGGTATCCAGTCACACACAGATAATGAACAGTAAAACCAATCAGTTCATGAACAACCCATAGGCAGAAAATTATTCTTCTAAATTGTTCAACAGATACAAATACATTCATAGGAATCAGGATCAGTTCAATCATTAAAGGGGGTACATTTGTAATCAATATTATTCATAGCAAATTGAACCACAACCTCCTCTAATACTACCTGTAACAAATTACGTGTGTATGTCTGTGTGCACATGTGTATGTATACACACATACATATACATAAACATTTTGAACACTACACTTTTGTATGATTAAATGTTTATTGATTTTTCATAAAGAAACAATGAAAAGTTCAGAAAAAAAGGAAATGGCTCGCAGCATGGGTGTGTTTCCAAAAAACACACACTTCACAGGATCTCCTAAAGAATTATGAAATTCTGCCATTTTACAACTTGTCAAAGCTGCAAGACCAGAAAATACAAAACCAGACAATACTACCTGGACATAACATGCTATGGTGATATTAAGAGCAATAAAATAGGAGAAGATGTGCATGAATGGGAAAAGGAGGTATGGAGAGGACCAGGATGAGTGGAGGAGGGGCTACGTGGAATGGAGGTTTGGGGAGGGGAGGAAAGGAAAAAAGAGGAGGGGATTAAGTGGAATGGAGGTTTGGCATTCCTTGAGCCATCTCAACATTTTTATCCAAATGTTTCTAGAAACTGGATCCAAATTTCTTCCAATTCTTATAACTGCTCTTTACGGTGAGAAGCTATTTTAAATTTGTCTGCTAACTCAGACAGCTCCAAATAGCACTGCTCTATTCTGAGCATAAGCCTACTCTTCCATTTTTGTAAAATCATGTGCGTGGTTTGTATTAGACACCACAGAGGTTGTACAATGTAAAGCCCTTATCCTCTGATGTTTGTTGGACAGTCCTGTAGCACGTTACAGTGCTAACAGCCAGGCAGCAGTGTAAAGAGGTGGACACGAGTTAAAATAGCACTCTGTTACTTACCTGCTGAGCTGGGGTTAAATCCACCACAAAGACTGTCTCTTAGGGTTGCAATGATCACCAAACACTACACTTTTACAAATATCAGGCCAGATTTGATACCCTTACTGACATTGCTTTATGCCTTATTCAGCAAATAGACCCACTGAAACCAATGAGACAACTTGTGGAGCAGGATGCTACTTTGCATCGAGAATGGTGTCAGCATTATAAACCAATAGGAAACTAATTGTATAAAATCAAAGGCAGTGATCTTTCTATGTTGCGCTCATTAACACAATAAATTACTATATTTAAAAGGTCTTTACTTGACCGTTGCTGCTGGTTACAAAGAGTACTTGCTTGGTCTTTTCATCTTCCACACCAGCTGTCTTTTTCTTATGGTGCAGTATCCATATCAGTAGCTAGTGGTATTATTTAGTGTATGTGGCAATATTCCGCTGAGTGCTTCTCATTTTTCTGGAATCTTCAAGATAATTATCCTGTTCCTTCCAAAAACATGTCCACTATGTAGTTGTATTATATAGGAGCATTCTTCTCTTTGACCAGCATTTGGTTTTCCTTTTTTCCTCCTTGGCACACATGGAGAGGAAAGCTTCATTGTTACTTTATAACAGCTTTCCTGTCATCTTTATTAATTGAGACAATTGTTTTGTTTAAATAATGCAGTTGCAAATGACCATCTTGTTTTCATATATCTACCTATTAGTGGGCTGGCTATTCCAGATTAGCCTCTCAGGTAATTTTCTACCTGCAGATATAGTCAAAGAAGGACCCTGTTTATCTTCTGCTTTCTTGAACATATCTGACATTTTGAACAGAACATTCTGCTAACCCTTTTGACATGAGATATTTTGGCATCCATGTATCATGCTCAAACTGCAAATGTTTTGGGGAAAGCTTTAAATTTTGGACCATTGTCTGAAAACACTTTGTCAGGGTTTCCAAGTTTTGCCAAGAGATTTCAGATAATAAATCACTGTCTCAGTCAGTCCTGTAGAAGACAACTCAAAATTGCCACACTCAACTACCACCACAACATAAAAAGTATTTACCTCCTAAGTAAAAATGGTTAATCTGTCCATTTTGTGAAGGTGTTTCTGTAACTTATTGAGGACTCTGGTTCCTTCGGCTATCATGACCAACATATTTGACACAGTGAACAGACCACAGCTATGTCAGCAGACTGTACTTATACAAGGCTAGTAAAGGATTCCTCAAACTCTGTTTTTGCATTATTGCATACTACAACCTTCTTTATGAATGTGACAAAACATTTCCTCTTTCCTCATATTGTCTGGAAACACTAATTTTCCATTTTAACCAACAACAAATGTTAATTAATCATGAAGATATCAATGATGAATTGGGGATTAAAGACAGGTTTCAGAGTAACAGCCGTGTTAGTCTGTATCCACAAAAAGAACAGGAGTTGGTAAGACAACTCCCACGTGTTCATGCTCTGTGTGTGTGTGTGTCTATATATCTCCTCAATATGTTCCACTCTATATGCATCCGAAGAAGTGGGCTGTAGCCCACGAAAGCTTATGCTCTAATAAATTTGTTAGTCTCTACGGTGCCACAAGTACTCCTGTTCTTTTTAGGGATTAAACACCTTCCTTTGTCTTTGGCCATCCCCCTAGTATCCTCCTTTGTACTTCTGCATCCTCAGAAGGTTTCTGTATCAACTTCTATATTTAGTCAGAGAATGTTCAATTTTCATTAACCACCTGCACTTATGCCTCTGTCACATTACATACTTGCCTCCTTGTCTACTAAACGTGTCCTACGTCATGTATATGCAACAAATACAGCTGGAAGATAGCTGTAAATTTTCAGTGATTTATTGCTCAAAGCAAAAGCAATTGGTATACCATCCAACAATAAAGCAGTACCCCGTCTAGCTTGCAGAGTCAGAATTACTAGTTTGTTTTGATCAAAATAATGCATCATAAAAACTATCCGCTTACCCCACAGCCATTCAGCCTGCAATAACTCCTTAAGAGCCTGATTCTGCATTTCTTTATCCATCCAAAACTTCAGCTGATTTTAGTTTGAATTTTGGGAGGGCAAGTAAATCAGGATCAGTTTATGCAGTTACTGTGGGCACTTGTGTCAAGAATTTGTAAATCTGTATAACCATTCCTGTGAATTTTTGAGATTTCACTCCAATCCCTAATTGAGTATTTTCCACCAATTTTAAAAACAGCATTAATTTCCCAGATATTTTTGTTCTAATGTTGCTGTATGTCATTTTCCAATTTTTTTTAACTCTCTAGCTTTCTCCCAAACCAGAATAAGTGGCAAAAAAACAATTTCCTTTAAACACCTCAATTACCTTCCTGGGAAACAATTCTGATACACTAGAGATGACAAAAGAGAAACCAGAGAAAACCGTTTCTTCCAAACAGGGGCATGCACAAGGGGGCAAGCAGGTGCACAGTCTCCTCCTCGCCCCACCCCAAACAGCAGAGGCACAGAGCCCCTCCAAAAGCAGTGAAATTTAAATTCCTGCACATGCCCCTGCTGCCAAATGAGACGTACAGTGAACTGTTCTTGCTCAGGGATTTTTGACAAAGTTTACTGGATGTGTCCAGAACAGTGGCTCTAAATATTTCACTAAGTCTGCTACTTTTCCTTCCACAACAAAGAGCTGAAAATGTTTTCTTGTAACTTTAAGTTCTAGGATCTAAACATATTCAGAGAATTATTTGATTTTTCTACTCCCACCAACTACACAGCCATGTGGTCCACTGTGTTTTTCCACTGTTAAATTCATAATACATACAAGATCATACAGTGAAAATTAATTTACCTACTATATTATCCTTATTTCTGATCACTCAAAAGACCGTTTTTTTTTTGGGGGGGAGGGGGGGAGGGAGGAGAAGGAAGTATGTGTAGACTCAAATAGACTAGGAAAGAATATCCTTTCTCGCTATACGTTATCATTCCCATTCTGACCTGAAAAAAATAGCAAAATCTGTACCAAAGATTTTGAGATTGTACCAGCTTTAGAGTTCCAGTTCCAGCATAATTATATCAGTATTTTTAGCCAGCAGCAGCTCCCATTTACCAAGAACATAATAGTCCTGATTCTCTTCTCACACAAGTGTAAATCAGGAGTAATTCCATTGAAATCAATGGAGTTACACTGCTGGCATAAGTGACAGGAAAATCAGGCCCACTCCATCTTGCTGTTGAACAAGTTCCATCGCCCTGAGCCACACGTGGTAAGAGATGGGAACACCAACAGCGGAGACAGAATGGGAGGACAGGGGTGGGGAGCACAGAAACAGAACAAAGAAGGAAAAGAACAAAATTGGGAGCTAAATAGAGGGGAAGCAGAGACTAGAAGAAACAGTGAGAAGGAAATAGGGATGAGAGACAAAGGTGTGTGTTTAAAAACAAGGAGGGGAATTATACCTATGGGTTGGGGCAGGAGGTCAAAGACAAGGTGAGAAGTGTCAAGTTCTCTGGGTGACTGGGATTGCTGGGGCTGAAGGATGTGTGTCATCCCAGGACAAGGTAGGGTCTGCTGCAAAGAGCCATTCCTCTACTCTTCACCCTGAAAATCCTGGCTACTGCCCTGCCTGTCAATATTGAATGCTGGGAGTTATAAATTTATATTTTAAAAGGCTATATTATCTAATGTATGCTTTCTTTTATTCAGACCCTATATTTAGCGTGGTTCTATTGATCTGTTCCAGCCTGGTCAGAATTTAGATGTGTAAGAACCATTTTAGTCCACAGCTAAAATACAGGAGTCAAAGGCTGAAGTCTTTACTCTGTTTTAACTCACTCCTTACTCAGGCAAAACTCTCATTGTTTTCAACTGATGTTAAATTCTGTCCCCATAAACAACACTTTCACTATACAGTCTAACTAAAAATGAATCATAATTGGGATCAATCTTCAGCTTGATACCTTTCAGAAACATCAATCCAAAAAAACAAAAACAGCAACTCTGTCAAAAATAAATCAAGAAAACAGATTTACTTGTTGATATAAACCAAAGATTAATTTTTGGTTTTTACCTTCAACTGATACATACTGCAAAATATTATTCTGTACAGATCCTCCAATAAAGCTGCATCAGACCCAGATTTGACATATTCTGTTGGTGGCAAGGACAATAGTAAACTGTTTTATCACCTTGAGCAGCCAGCACTACATATTGCTGTGACATGCTCTCATGCTTTTTCATATTCAGATACTGTATATCTATCCTTTGAAGTACCTTATTCAATTCATCATCCAACTTCACATTCACAGTTTTAAAGACACTTCAGGCAAAGGGTGTCCTTTCAGTTGATCTATTTATTGTGGCAGTACCAGGACATTTTCTATGCATAATCCATTACTTTAGGGCTAAGAAAATAGTACAAAGAAAAAAGATTGTACAACATTCAGTGAGATACTCATAAACCCATCTAATTGCATCACAAGCAACCTTTATGTGCTTCAAAGACAACTCTAAATTCTCCAAAGCCCCAGCACTGTTGCACATTTTTAAATGACTTATTTCATGAAGTGAGAGGAATGTTACCTCGAACATCACTGAGCAGCATCTGAAGAGTAGCTGCTGAGCACACAGTCACAACTATTTTGTGCAAATAGTTGGTTTGACTAATATGCTGACTAAAGCTATTCTTTTTTATGCACTAGCTTAATAATTATATACAGCAAGTATTCCAGTATATTCAGCATGCCTTATGGTTCATCTTTCATTACACAAACCAAGATGAAAGAAAAAGGAAATTGGAACACACAATTATCTGGACTTCCTAGACTCTTACTTTAAATAAAGTAAACAATACCTTGAAAAATATTGTCTTGGGATGTCAAAAATTTAGGGGGGGGGTATATACTTAATTAAAAGTTAAAGCTGTACATGAACTGTGAAGTCAGTCATGAAGTGTTTTTGTCAATGAACTGCTTTTCTGAAAGACAGCAGCAGAGATTCCTGCAAAAATCCAGAAAGGGCTTTAGTCTAATACACCTCTATCTCGACATAACGTTGTCCTCGAGAACCAAAAAATCTTACCGCGTTATAGGTGAAACCTCATTATATCAAACTTGCTTTGATCCACTGGAGTACACAGCCCCGCCCCCCTGGAGCACTGCTTTACCACGTTATATCCGAATTCGTGTTATATCGGGTCGCGTTATATCGGGATAGAGGTGTACATACTCAAATACGAACCATAAAAACAATTTCTGATTGTCCCTCAAAACAATTTTTTTGATTGCTCAGTAAGATTTTTGGGGTCAGAGTTGTTCTTGAGAATGACTATTCTGTTTCTTATAATTATCTCTAACCCAGCTAGTCTGCATTTAGCAACAGTCCTTTAGTAAGTGCTCTAAATGTGCAAAATACATGACTATCTGAAGCAGTTGCAGTTTTTCACATTAGGAGTAGCGCTGGGCAAAATACTCAAACATTTTTCATCAAAACAGAAGCACTGATCCAAACATTCTACATTTTTCAATAAACGTTTGAGCAAATGCCCCTTGCCTTCACACTACAATCTGAAATATTGTGATAAATTCACACATGTGAATTGACAAACCTGCTTTTGGGAGCTCTCCCAAAGAGATTGGGTGGTCTAGTGGACCAAGTACAGATAGGAGCCAGCCAGAAGCTCTTGTCACAATTGTCACTGTAAGGATAAGGCCTTGTCCTGTAGCCATCCATATTGTAAGGCCTGAAGCCTAAGATCTTTGTCTGCAGCCAGATTAGAAGGCAGCAGCCATTAGCGGAGAAGCAGGAAGTCACATCCTCACATTCCAGCTAAATTACTTTAAAATAATGTAATATCAGGCTGTTACGAAGGAGACTCCGTCCTAATGGCACCCACTATCACCAGATAAAGGAACAGATCTTAAGATGGTTAAAGAAAACTTAATTTGATAGCATTCTGTCTGGCAAGAAATCACTTATCAATAGTTGTGGTTGTGAAATCTTAATTTCTTTATTGTTGTGTCATAATGGTCCCCACTTCCCTATTGTTTGTCTCTGTCTGGTTCTTTGATTGTTTGTCTGTTTTGTTAAGTATTAATTAATTAAGGTGGTGGAATATGATTGGTTAGAGAATTTTGTTAGGATTGGTTATTAAAATTTTAGTAAAATAATTGGTTAAGGTATAGCTAAGCAGGACTCAAGTTTCACTATATAAACTGCGGTCCAAAAGGAAGTTCTTTGGAACCAACTCCAGAATACAGCCCCAAGAACAGAGTTGCCAGATCTCAACACACTGCCAATGACACCATGCAGAAACTGGAGTCCCCCAGATGGACCTGATCCTGACTATCCATCAAGAAAAGTTCATCTATCTTATTGGGAGTGGTGAACACTGCATTCTGATTTTTGGTGGTTACATAGGATATTACTATTTAAGGCTCTTTCACTGGTAAAAGACCCCGTAAACCCGCAAAAGAAAGGATGTTTGCCCAGAGCCCATGGACGAGTAAAGTTAGGTGCCTTTCACCTGTAGCCCTAGGAACTGGGAAAGGGTGAGTGTTTAAATTAAGAGGCTTACGCTTTGAGTCCTAGGACCTGGGTAAAGGTGGATGTCCTAGAGTGTGCGAGTAACAGAGAATTGTGTGTGGGTAACAGCTGCTGGCTGGCCCTTAAGATATTTTACAATTATACAGCAATTTACAAACACAGTTTAGTAGGTCAGTGTCATTTAACAAATGGGTAAATTAATTCAAGGAAATCCTGTGGCATGTGATATACAGGAGGTCAGATTATATGATCACAGAGTTCTCTCCTAGGTTTATAATCTATGATCTGATACCCAGAGAGATTAAGTGATATGCCTAATCTCACACAGCAAATCAGGGTACGTTCTATACTGCCCAGTTAGCCCAGGCTCGACCCGCCGAGGTGTTGCCTATAACACCTCCTTTCTGCCCACACACAAAAGCCTGTAAAATGGTGCTTTCAACCCAAGCTAGATGGCACAGTTTGGGGTAATGGGTTAGAGCCCAAATTCTGCTTTCATTCAGGCTGGCAACTCAGCCACTTCTAACAATCTATACTGTGCCTCTTTCTTATGAATCCACAAGACAGTGATTACACAATCTGATATCACAATTGCCAATATTCCTCAAATGTGTTCCCACAATTGCCCCCCATCCCCCAGGTGCCCAAAGGCAGACAAGTTCTCCCACAATTAATCAGGAAAGAATCTTATAGAGTGGTCTAGCTATCTGCAGCACAAAGAACCAGGGATATTCCTATGTTCAAGATAGGTAATACTTTAACTGTGCACATCTCTCAGATCTCTAGCTACAGGCAAGTAGGTAAGTGTGTATTATTCCTATTTAATACATGGGGGAAAATGAGGCTCAGAAAGATTAAGCAGCAATAGAATTTCGGACCTGCTACTTCTCAGCACTGTGGCTTAATGTGCTAGACCATATGGCTTTTGGGGAGACATCACTTCTTTCTCCAAAGAAGACTGAGCACCCAGGAGCACCTAGAAGCACCCAAGCTAAGAAGTAACTGTGACAGAAGCCCGGAGACCTTGTGGGGTTCTGACCCCACCAAACTTACAGTTGCCCCACCCAGAAGAACCTGGGACCCCAACAGGATGCCACCAAGGTCCATGACAGGGCATTACTAGACATGAACCAACACAGTTGGACTAAAAGGGCCATGCTCCTAACTGGAGATACAGCAGTAGAAAGCAGCCCAGGGCAATATAAGTAGACTCCCTGCTGAGAGGTCCTCTACTCAGGCATTGACTTACCCCTGGACCTGGGCTGGGACCCAGTAGAGGGGAGGGCCTGCATCCCCCTATCCCCTCCCTTAAAGACTAAGGCACCTTGACTAAGCGGGGCAGGTAATCAAGTGCTCCAACCACAAGGCCATCTGGCCCTCCAAGCACCCTGTTACAATACTAGATGAAAGAGACAGAATAAGAGAGACTACATATGTAATCATTGTACAGTGCTCAGAATTCATTTCTAGCTATCAAAAAACTTGGCTGCATGGAGCAGACACACAAAATACAGAGTAGTATTATATTTCCACCTGTTCTGTAGTTAACACCTCTTCAATCCCCATTGGCAACCTCTGAATCATACTCACAGTTTACTGACAAATGGCTCCCAACCTAGTCCATTTATAATGCAAATATCCTTATAAGGATATTCAAGAAATGTAGATTATTTCCTTTTTTATGATAGGAAAATGTAAAATGATACTATAGTGATAGGGATATTAGAAATACCAGGTGAAATTATTTTGTAATTATAATCTAAAGGAAGCAGATAGTTGAAGGCAGCCCACTGGGAGTCTTTCTTCAATCCTTTATTTTTATTAAAGAACTTCCATTATAAAAATTTCTGTTTAGAGTATGTATTGTGTTTAAGAGCAGAGCACATGGTAGGAAGAGCTGGTTAGAAGCAGTCTAGAGTCAGCTTCACCAGATACACAGCTAGGAGCACAAGGCTCTTCTTTGTCTTATGTAACTCTGTTTTATTTCTAATAGTCTTACCTCTAAGAGTCCATACTGGGCCTCCTTATGAATCCACAAGACAACACATGGTATCAGAAGTGGAATAAAAGTGAGGACAGAGAAAAGAGGACTGTGGTGAATAAGTCAACTTGGAGATGGAGCAACTAAAAGCCCCAAAGAGCGTGCATGCGTGTGCACACACACAAGCAGCTGGCTTTGGTGAGAAAAAAAAAGACCAGCAGAATATAATTTCTTAAATGTTGCAGTGGACTTATTTAATAGAATGCAAATAAAGCAAATTATGAAACTATTTTGCAGAAATTTGAAGAGTATTGCATACTTTAAATAGGTATTTGGAAAAAAAAAAGTATATTTGAATGGTATAAATTTCACCTTACAAGACAAAAGGAAGGAGAACCCTTTGAAAAATTCCTAACAGAGCCAAAGCTAAATAAACCAAACCTGCAACCATGGACAGTTAGAGTCAATTATAAGGGATCAAATTGTAATTGAAATCAGAGATCGAAAGCTACAAAAAAGATAATTGAAAGATATGGATCTCATTTTGGATAAAACAGCAAGACTGTTCGGCAGCAGAAATCACTCTGAACAGAATAAAAATAATGGAAGGAAAACAAGACACTGCCACTCTACAGAGTGACAAAAAAGAGAAAAATGGCAAGCAGTAAGTCAGTGCAAAACAAAAACCACAGACAAACATGAAAAAAGCAAAGCACAACTTAAAAGTTTGCACAAGATTTTGACACAAACACAGACCTTTTCAATGTCCAGTTCTGGTAAGCGCTGCAATATTTGTAAGAAATACAATCATTTTGCCATCTGCAACCAGGATCAACTACAGAACAAGAAGCAAAGCATGCATGCTAATTCAATAATCCAGGTAGACAGCACAGAGCAACACAGAAGAGGAGTTCTATCTAGGAGTTGTATCTGAAGAGGAGGGGACAGATGAATGGACAATTTCTTTAGAGACTAATTGGATTCCTATAACCTACTAATTAGACACTGGTGCTCAGCTAAATGTTGTTTCAGATAAATTAGTATCAAAAGGTTTAAGAAAAAACATGGAAAATGGTGAGCAAACAGGTTAAACTGAAAGCTTATAATGGAGAACTCATTTCCACTAGAGGTACATGTGTACTAGAAGTGAAGGTAAACGATCAAAAAGAATTGATAAATTATGCAATAGTTAAAGAAAATAAAGCACCTATATTGGGTTTAAAAACCATGCCAAGACCTTAGGCTGATCCAAAGAGTGTACGTGGTACAAGGGATAAGGGACACAGGCACAGAGAAACAGTATCAGAACGTTTTGGAAAGTACAGGAAAATTAGCAACTGAATATAGCATTCAACTAACAGAGTCAAATTGTCCTGCCATTCATTCCCCTAGAAATATTCCTCTAAGTATGAGGAATAAAAGCTCAAAGAACTGGATGGTTTAGTAAAAGACATTAGAAGAACCACCTACAGAATGGCTGAACTTATTAATAGAAGGAAAAATAGGATGGAACACTGAGATTACACCTAGATTCTAAGGAGTTTAACAAATATATCAAAAGGGAACACTTTCAGTTACCTAACAGGGAAGACATTTTGGGGGATATGGCTGGTGCAATTATTTTACTACTTTAAATGCATCATCTGGATTCTGGCAGAATGCCTTAGTAAAGAGGAGCTCCAAATTATGAACTTTTATTACACCATATGGAAGATAGTGCTTTCTCAGATTACCATTTGGTCTAAAGTCTGCTCCAGAAGTCTTCCATAGAACTGTGCAGTAAATTATTTGAGGGAATTGAAGGCACAAAACTGCATATAGATGATAGCATAATAGAGGAACATAATTACAGGTTAAAGACAGCATTGGAAAGGCCTACAGCTGTAGGTATGAACCTTAAAAAAAAAAAAAAAAAAGTAAATTTGGGCTCAGAAAAATTACTTACATAGGAGAAAGGTTAACTGAGGTTAAATGAGGGGTATGTATTGATCTCAGCAGAACACAAGCTATAACTGTGAGGCTGGCAAAGGAGCTAATCTGTGTATGACCTATAACAACTTAACAAAGGGTATTGTAATCGTAATCAGGACATTTCACTTGTGTGTGGGCTGGTCCCCACTTAGTCCGGACTTCGGACTAAGGTACGCAAATTCAGCTACGTTAATAACGTAGCTGAATTCGAAGTACCTTAGTCCGAACTTACCGCGGTCCAGACGTGGCCGGAAGTCTCCCCCCGTCGACGCCGCGTACTCCTCTCGGCGAGCTGGAGTACCGGCGCCGACTGTGAGCACTTCCGGGATCGATCCGGGATCGATTTATCGCGTCTTAACCAGACGCGATAAATCGATCCCAGAACATCGATGGCGTGCCGCCGGACCAGCCGGTAAGTGAAGACTAGGCCTGTGACTATCAAAAAGGTGTAGGTACACCAGCAATCACTAACCCATTCATTTGTAGTAATAGGAGTTAAGGGAGATGCTAAATGTGTTTGGTAAATTTCTAACAGGATATAGGTACACAATGTTACCAAATTAGCTTGTAAATGCTAGGTCCCTTTCATGATCAGGCCTGATCCTGCCATCTCTAGTTTGCTGAACTTTAAACAGGGAAAGTTTAAGACTAGGGTGACAGAATGTCCCAATTTTATAGGGACAGTCCCGATTTTGGGGTCTTTTTCTTATATAGGCTCCTATTACCCCCCTACCCCATCCCGATTTTTCACATTTGCTGTCTGGTCACCCTACGTGTGACAGATTTTCCAAGTAGTTACTTGAAATACTCTGGAAAAATGCATGGAAGGACTAACAGACCTACATCTAAGATGCCCTTTGGATTCTGACCTGTTGGCATGATTCCAGAGACTTTTGTGCACACCAGCAAACTCACCATCAATGCTACAAAACTGATCTAAGGACTCTGCAATTATTTGTAATGTATATGGTCTTTTAACTATTCAATAACTCTCTTTTTCTGTTTACTATTAATAAAAAAATTTATTAATAAAAACAATTGACTCAGAAAGCCCCTGTCCTAAGGCATTTTGACAGCAGAAGACAGACCAAATTGTCCACTGATGCCTCCAAAGAAGGCATAGAGCAGGCCTGCACAACTCGTAAAGCAGCGAGGGCCATATTACTCCAAAGAAAATAGCTGAGGGCCGAAACCCCCCCGGCCCCACTGAAACACCCCACCCCATCCCCGCCAAAACACCACCAGCACCCAGCACCGCCCAGCCCCAGTGTAAGAAAACAGGACTAACCCCAGCGGTGCCTCCTGCTGGTCTTCTTGGGAATTAGCTCATCCAGCCATTGGAGTGCCCTCTGCAGGCCAGTGTCCTGCGGCCACTGGCCCCATGTCCCTCCCGGACCCTGGTGCCCTTTGATCTGGGGTGCTGCCCCCTGGCAATACCCCCACACTGGCTCTAGGTCTCCCCTCTCTGGGGAACCCCCAACCTTCTAATCCCCACCTCGCCTCAGTATAAGGCTACTGCCAGTGACCAACTGCCCAGGGTGCCCCGTGGCAGACTGCAGTATAAGCCACTCATCACAGGCAAGGTTGGGTTTGGACCTGCTGCCTCTCTCTATAGCTGGGCTGCCCCTCTGCAGCCCTGGTACTGGTCTTAGGCCCTTAGCTAGGGCGGCCGCTTGGGGGGTTTCTAGGCTGGAGCTCCTCAGCTCCTCTAGCCTTCCCCCAGCCCTGCTCCACTCCCAGTACCCTGCTCAGCTCCCTAGCAGCCAGGCCCGTCTCTCTCTACAAGCAGAGGGAGACTTCCTCTGGCTCACAGCCTTTTTATACAGGCCAGCTGGGGCCTGATTGGGGAAGCCGCTGCAGCTGGGCCATGCCCCCATCAGCTTTTCCCCTGCCACAGCCCTCCCCCAGGGCTGTTTTAAGCCCTTCAGGTCAGGAATGGGGTAACCACCCTGCTACACCCCCCGAAACACATTCCCCGCCCCAGCACCGCCCGCCCCGCGGAAACAAACCCTCCTTCCCCAGCGCTGCCCTGCCGAAACAGCTGTGGGCCAAAAAGGAAGGTTGGGGGGGGGGGATACTTTATTAAGAATTTTTCAATTAAAGCCAACAATTTTTAAAATTTTAATTTTTTTTATGAATCATGGAAAAATGAAAAACACCTGTTCCGTTGAAAGAAAACATTTGTACTTTTCATAATTACCTTGCAAATTTAATGAGAGATATTACATCTCTTTTCGGCAACAAGCTTGTCGTATGCGGGGGTCATATTTGAAGTGGATATTTTCATAATATCTTCCAAATGGTCATCAGTCAGAGACGAACGTTGCTTGTTTTTATTCATGTTCATGATGGAAAATGTTTGTTCACATATGTAAATGCTTCCAAACATGCTGAACGTTTTCAGTGCAACTTCTTGTATTTTTCATCGTCAAGACTTTTGTAGAAGTCTCACGGGCTGCTTTCTCTGTGCTTATTTCGGTAAACTGCGGAACACTGAAGTTCAATAACCTCCAACTGCAAATCTAGTGGCACTTCCACTGGATCCACAGAAAAGGGATCTTCAATCAGCTTTCACTGGACATCATTGTCTTTGGACAAAGTAAGTCTTCTGTCAAATTCTTCAGTCAAAAGATTGATGTGCTTTGCGTATTTTTCTCTTTACTCGGAGTGTTTGTGCTGAGGGATACACTGTGCACAAGTGGGAAAGTGACACATTTCACCTTTTGACAGCTGACTTCTGAAAAGTTTTAATTTCATTTTGAAAGCTTTCACTGCTGCACACATTTGAAATATAAGTTGATTTTTTTCCCTGAAGCTGAATGTTGAGATCATTCAGGTGTGCTGTAATATCACAAAAGAAAAAGAGATCTTGATTCCAGGACTCATTTTCAAGCTCTGGGAATTTTATTGGCCCATTTTCTAGGAATTTTGCTACCTCCTCTTTCAAAGCAACAAAACGCTGGAGCACTCTTCCTCGACTCAACCACCTCACTTCCGTATGGTAGATTAAGTCGCTGCACTCGGCGTCTTCCCCTTCAAGAAAGGTTTGAAATGTCCTATGTTTTAGTCCTCTAGAACGAATGTCATTTACAATGGAAACTACCACTGACATTATATGCTCAAATTTTAAGACTTTGCTACACAAAACATGCTGATGTATAATGCAGTGATGTTTGGTTATTTGTCTCCCGATAAATTCTTCAAGAAGAGTAACTGCTCCAACATTTTTTCCGCACATAGCTGGAGCACCATCAGTACAAATGGCCACCAAGTTTGTGAAATCTAATCCCAACTTATCATTCATTCACTTTATCATTTCACTGGAGATTTCTTTTCCGGTTGTGCAACCCATCATGGAGCACATGCCAACAAGTTCTTCAGTAATTTCAAAGTTTTTATCAATACCTCTAATAAAAATAAGAAGTTGGGCGGTGTCTTTTAAATCCAAGCTTTCATCCATAGCTAGGGAGAAAAAGCAGAATTCACTGACTCTCTGCTTTAACTGATCACTTATATTGGTAGAAATGTCAGCTATTCTTCTCTGTACAGTCATGCATGATAGACTGACATTCTCAGATACTCCCCTCTTTTCTGGACATAGCTCAGATACAGCAATCAACATACACTTTTTTAAAAACTCGCCTTCTGTGAAGCATTTCCCAGCAGCAGCAATTTCCTTAGAAATTTGAAAGCTTACTTTAGTAACTGTATCATTCTCAGTGCTCAGTTTCTTGAAAACTTGCTGTTCTCCACTAAGGTTTTTCGCTAAACTGGCTGCTTTAATTATTTTTTCATTTGGGCCCAATTTGGCAAGATTGGGATGTTTAGTTTCAAAGTGCCATCGAAGGTTGTATTCTTTCGGAACAGCTAATGTTTCGCGACACACGAGGCACAGTATTTTGTCTTTGGAAACATTACATAAGTATTTATTCATCATTCAGTGTTGAAAACTCTGTGCTCTGATTCTATTTTTCTCTTTTTCTTTTCACTCATGGTAGCCATTATGAAGCCCAAGATTTTGTTGAATAAATTCACACACAAGGGAAACACTCACAGTCACACACAAAGAGAAGAGATATCTCACGGCACGTGGCACACTCGCAAGGCACTGACGGTGTGTGGAAGCCTGTAGAGGGGGAAAGAAACGGCGCGCATAGGGTAACCAGATCACAGCAGTAAAATAGGACCTGCCCCCTCCCTGCTCAGACCCACCATTACACCCCTCTTCAACCCCCCAGGGGTCACTATATTAGTGCACACAGCAGTATCAAAAATTAAAATACTGAAAATGGATGCCTCCCTCCAGCCACCGACTCGCCGCTCACCTCCTCTCCCCACCCCCCACCCCCAAGTATAAAGCCTCACCACCACTACCTGCCCACCCACCCGCTCGGGTCGTCATCCCCCCATGAAATAAGGGGAGGGGAAAAGGGGGACAGTTTGAAGGGATTTTCTGCGGCTGTGAACTAAACCGGGGAAGGGAAAGGGGGACAGTGTGAAGGGATTGGATGTGACTGTCCAACACACAAACACAGGGGCCGCAGGGAGCTCTGGGGGGGAAGGGGCAGTGTGATAGGGGCCAGGGATGGATAAGGTCCCTGGACCAGAGAAGGGGGCAGCAGTCGGGGCAGGGAAGGTGCAAACACACACACACACACACACACTCCTCCCCCGGGGATTTCCTGGCTGTCCACAGACAGTTCAACCCCCACCCCCCATCACTATGGAAGCCGCTCTGGGAGCAACCAGCACAGTAGCCGCCCCGCCCCCAACCGAAGGGAGGGTTTGGGGGGGGTCTCAGCCCAGTCCCCCCCCCCCCAGCTGTGGCTCGAGCCCAGGCCGGGCGCCCCTCCCCTCGCTCGCACTTACCAGCTCTGCCTTGTGCCCAGCGCTTCCCGCCTCAGCAGGCCCCAGAAGTGACGCACCCGCTGTACGCAAGGCGTGGGGAGCGGGAGACGGAGACACATGTGCTTTTGGCCGTTCGAGCACGGCGCTCATGTGCTGCGCTTCTGACCGTCCGGGCGGTCGGAGTACAGCGCGCGGGGCTGTGAGGTTGGGCCCCCCACCCGGGCAGGGGGTGAACCCGGCAGCCCCCCCGCCCCCGCCGCTTACCTGCGGGCTGCATGTGGTCTGCATGTTGTATGGGCCTGGCATAGGGTCAACATTCCTACAAAAATATGATCATTGGAGACCGATGGCATTAACATCCAGGGTTCTTACAAAAACTGAATGCCACTATGCCCAAAGTGAAAACAAAACTTTAGCCCTGGAGCATGGTTGTAAAAAAATGTCCATGTGTTCATTTATGGAAGACCAATTGTTGCAGAAACAGACCATAAGTCTCTGATATCAATTGCAAAGAAGGGACTAACTGACATCCCACCCAGAATGCAACAATTGTTTTCTCAGTTCCAATTGTATGATTTAAACAATAGTTTTTAAACCAGGAAAAGAGCAGTTGGTAGCAGATGCATTGTCCAGAGCATTTGATAAAACTGTAATAGAAACAGAGATGAAATCAGACATAGTGCATGTCAATCTGATAAAGTATTGGCGTGTCTCAGAAAGGAAATAAATTTGCAGAGGCTACAATTAATGATGAGATTTTACAGAGGGTAATTAAGACTGTTACCACAGGGTGGCCAGGATATTGCATACCAAGTCCATATTTCCAGTTCAAAGCAAAACTGTCTGTTATTGATGGCATATTATGTAGAGGAAATAGAATACTAGTGCCTAAGATGTTACAAATTGGCTCTGCATTTACATTTCTCCATGCCCAAGTGTCCTTCCTGTATTCTTGTAAGCATGTCAGAGAGATACTGTATTGGCCGCAAATGAGATAGGGAAAACTATTAAAATGTGTGAAACTTATCAAAAATACCAACCTAAACAGAAAAAAGAACCTGTGCTGATAAACAATGAACAGTTAAGATCGTGGTCTCAAGTTGGTATAGATTTATTTATATATGCAGGTAAAGACTATGTTTTGATTTTGGATTATTATTCTCAATATCCAGAAGTCGTTTTAGAAAATACCACATTGAAACAAGTGTTAATGCACATGAAATCCATATTTTTCATGCAGGAATCCCTTGAAGTTATCATTTCTGATAATGGTCTGCAGTTAGAAAAATTGCTAGAGAGTGTGGGTTTAAGCATGTAACTTCGAGTCTCAGGTATCCTCAATCATAGAAGATTAGGGTTAGAAGAGATCTCAGGAGGTCATCTAGTCCAACCCCCGCTCAAAGCAGTACCAACACCAACTAAATCATCACAGCCAGGCCTTAAAAACCTTTAAGGATGGAGATTCCGCCACCTCCCTAGGTAACCCATTCCAGTGCTTCACCACCCTCCTAGTGAAATAATTTTTCATCATATCCAACCTAAACCTCCCGCACTGCAATTTGAGACCATTGCTCCTTGTTCTGTCATCTGCCACCACTGAGAATAGCCTAGTTCTATCCTCTTTGGAACCCCCCTTCAGGTAGTTGAAGGCTGCTATCAAATCCCCCCTCACTCTTCTCTTCTGCAGACTCAATAAGCCCAGTTCCCTCAGCCTCTCCTCAAAAGTCATGTGTCCCAGCCTCCTAATCATTTTCATTGCCCTCTGCTGGACTCTCTCCAATTTGTCCACATCCTTTCTGTAGTGAGGATCCCAAAACGCAAAACTCCAGGTGTGTCCTCACCAGTGCCGAATAGAGGGGAATAATCACTTCCCTCAATCTGCTGGCAATGCTTCTACTAATGCAGCCCAATATGCCATTAGCCTTCTTGGCAACGAGGGCACATTGTTGACTCATACCCAGCTTTTCATCTACTGTAATCACTAGGTGCATTCCTGCAGAGCTGTCACTTAGCCAGTCGGTCCCCAACCTGTAGCAGTGCATGGGATTCTTCTGACCTAAGAGGAGGACTCTGCACTTTTCCTTACTGAACCTCATCAGATTTCTTTTGGCCCAATCCCCCAATTTGTCTAGGTCACTCTGGACCCTATCCCTACCGTCCCGCGTATGTACCTCTCCCCCCAGTTTAGTGTAATCCACGAATTTGCTGAGGGTGCAATCCACCCCATCATACAGATCATTAATGAAGATGTTGAATAAAACCGGCCCCAGGTCTGACCCCTGGGGCACTCCACTTGATACCGGCTGCCAAGTAGACATTGAGCTGTTGATCACTACCCATTGAGCCCAATGATCTAGCCAGCTTTCTATCCACCTTATAGTCCATTCATCCAATCCACACTTCTTTAGCTTGCTGGCAAGAATACTGTGGGAGACCATATCAAAAGCTTTGCTAAAGTCAAGGTATATCATGTCCACTGCATTCTCCATATCCTCAGAAACAAGTTGGTCAGGCCTGACTTGCCCTTGGTGAATCCATGTTGACTGTTCCTCATCACCTTCCTCTCCTACAAGTGCTTCAAAATGGATTCCCTGAGAACCTGCGCCATGATTTTTCCAGGGACCGAGGTGAGGCTCAGTAGCTGGTGTAGTTCCCCTTCTTTTTTTAAAAAAAGATGGGCACTATATTTGCCTTTTTCCAATCGTGTGGGACCTCCCCCGATCACCACAAGTTTTCAAAGATAATGGTCAATGGCTCTGCAATCACATCAGCCAATTCCCTCAGCATCCTTGGATGTATTAGATCTGGACTCATGGACCTGTTCTTGTCCAGTTTTTCTAAATAGTCTTTAACCTGTTCTTTCACCACTGAGGACTGCTCACCTTCCTTCCCATACTGTGCTGCCCAGTGTAGCTGTCTGGGAGCTGACCTTGTCTGTGAAGAACGAGGCAAAAAAAAAAAAAAAGCATTGAAATACTTCAGCTTTTTCCATATCATCTGTCACTAGGTTGCCTCCCCCATTCAGTAAGGATCCCACACTTTCCCTGACCACCTTCTTGTTGCTAACATGCCTGTAGAAACCCTTCTTGTTACCCTTCACATCCCTTGCTAGCTGCAACTCTAGTTGTGCTTTGGCCTTCCTGATTACACACCTGCATGCTCAAGCAATATTTTTATACTCCTCCCTAGTCAGCTATCCAAGTTTCCACTTCTTGTAAGCTTCCTCTTTGTGTTTAAGCTCACCGAAGATTTCACTGTTAAGCCAAGCTGGTCACCTGCCATATTTACTATTCTTTCTGCAAACCAGGATGGTTTGTTCCTGCGCTCTCAATAAGGCTTTTTTAAAATACAGCCAGCTCTCCTGGACTCCCTTTCCCCACATATTAGCATCCCAGGGGATCCTGCCCATCAGTTCCCTGAGGGAGTCAATCCAACGGTGCTGTCAAGAATCATGTGAAAATCATTAAACAACTTTTGAAAAAGGCCACTGACTCAGTTACAGACCCATATTTGGCTATACTGAACTACACAGCATCAGCAATGAATCATGGACTGTCACCTGCAGGGAGATTCTTTGGCAGGAAGTTGTGGCCAAGACTCCCTAATTTAGTAGCAATTCCTAATGGCCATACTGACTTTGATGTGTATAAGCAACATGATAAGAGTAAACAAAAGATGGATTACGACAGAGAGAGTGTGTTTGAGCCTTTGAAGCCCAAAGATGCTGTACAGATTCATGATGGTACTTGCTGGGCACATAGGGCAGTAGTGACTCATGAGTTTGGCCCACAATCTGATGAAATACAGACTCTTGCAGGATGTACAGTAGTTGTCTGCAGCATATTCCTTAAGGAGAGGGAGATAGGGAAGCAGAAACTTCACTGACAGCTACAGGACAAAACACTGAGAAAACAAACGAGGATCCTTCCAATCAACCAGCAGAACAATTTACTGCTTCAGCTAGTCCAGCAGTTCTCAAACTGTGGGTCGCGACCCCCAAAGTGGGTCACGACCCCAAGGCTGGTGTTAGACTTTCTGAGGCCCGGGGCTAAAACCAAAGCGCAAGGGTTTCAGCCCTGGGCGGCAGGGCTCAGGTTACAGGCCCTCTGCCTGGAACTGAAGTCCTTGAGCTTGGACTTTGGCACCCCCACCCAGGGCGGTATGGATCAGGCTTTGGCTTTGACCCAGGGCAGCAGTGCATGGGTGGGCTCTGGCTTCAGTCCCGTCCTGGGATCATGTAGTAATTTTTGTTGTCAGAAGGGGGTCACAGTGCAATGAAGTTTGAGAATCCCTGAATTAGTGCAAGGACTGAAGTGGTGCCTTGTAGACCTAATAGGCTGCACAAAGCACCTGAAAGACTCATTGAGCACTGCTAACAAAGCAGTGTATGTTATGGTAAGTGTAGAGAAACATTTGGTATATATTAAATTGTTAAGGACCCCTTTCACTGGAAAGGGGAGATATTTGGAGTATGTACGCTGCCTTTAAGAGCAGACCACATGCTAAGAAGAACCAGTTGGAAGCAGTCTAGATTCAGACTCACCAGATACACAGCTAAGAGCACATGGCTCACCTTTGTCTTACGTAACTATTATAGTTCTAATTAAGCCTTACTTCCAAGACTCCAGATTGTGCCTCCTTCCCAAGGATTCACAAGAACACAATTTCCACTTTTTATTTTTATTTTAGTTTAAACTCATAACTTGATTAAGAAAATAATTTAAGTGGAATTTCAGAATCCTCCTTACTGAAATCTCAGTGTTTGAGGAAAGTGACAAATCTCCTTCCTATGAGAATGTCCAATGCCGACGGATTTAGAAGTCTTACGTGTTTCTGATAGTATAGGAAATTATTTTTCCTGTGGGGAATAATGTTATACTACAAACTACTCTTCTGTGTCATACAGTACATGAAATTGGAAATAAGTGTGAACTTACTAAAGTAGTGATAAACCTTGTTGTCTAACAGTGTGATTCATGAAGCTGCACTCCAAAATCCTCTGGTTTAAACCTAGCAACCCTATAATCAGTTTCTGAGCAACCTGAAATCAGGTTTTCTGCCTTGAGTCAGCTCTTTGCGACACTTTCAAAGTTTTTCATCAAATATTTTAGTTTTACGACAGCATGCAGCACCACAGAAAAAGTTTCACCTACTTTCTGAAGCTCTGGCTGTGTGCCCCTTGGCAGTACATTCTTATGTATAAGTTATAAACTAAATCCTACAATATTTTAATGTAACAGTCTATACAAAGGGTTTATAGTGTGAAAGAATCAATATGTTCTATTAAAAATGTTGAGGAAAATTCATTAATATGTACCTTGAGTTCTTATTACTGCAAGTGTTGCTATCCAAACAGTGGGAATGCACAAATAATTTACTAAGATGAAATTTTGAACTATCTTTCTTTTCACATTATAAAAACAGAGGCAAGCTTTAGGTACAATAAGCTGTATGCCCAACACAGAGATGGTAAAGGAGTAAAATGATGGGGAAATGGCTCAAGGAGCATTAGTACTGAGATCTATTTTCCTATTATTCTCTGTCATTGCTGGCTTTTAAGCAGTCTGCCAAGGGAGATTTACACTAAAGGAAGCATAAGACCATAGTAGCCCAAGGTGGGGGAATTCAGGTAGTGATTCACTGCAGGTTGAAGACAAGGAGGAGCATACATTCCACATACAGATGGCAAGGCAAAAGCAAAGATTGGTTGCCAAATCCCAGGCAGATTTATGACCATGGAAGAACATTTCAAATTTGTTTCCCCCACTTTCCTGCTTTACCCACTTGAACCTTCCTATCTACCCCATTCCTCATGATTGGGATGTTGCACACCAGCCTGCTCCTTTACAACTACTATCACCACTCCTCACTTTGTCTGAAAGCAAGTACAGAATTAAGACCTGAGCATTAACAATAGGATTAGTAAAAACTGGCAGGGGAATCGGAGACAGTGGACACATGCTTCAGGTAGCCATTTTCCAGGCCTGAAGACTTGTCCTGGCACTTGATACAATGAGAGCATGGCATGTGCTCATGTTCCTTGGCCTTTATACAGATGGCAGATTTCTCTCTCTCCCCTCATCCCAATACCACTCTCCACAAGCCTCAAGTCAGACAAATAAAACAGGAGACAGGCAATTAATTCACAAGGAGAGCTGTCCTATCAGATAAAATACTATCCACCCTGTATATTTCATATACTATATGTTTAAAATACGCACTTAGCTTTTTAGAAAAACCAACAGCTGAAAGGAAGAATCCGTGCATTGGAATTTCTCTCTAATATTCTGACTTCTTTGCCGAGGGGAAAGGAGACTCAGATAACAAATATGGCCAGTAATAATTTAAAATAAAGTATCCCGTGGGAAACTGTCTCAGGTGGGCACATATATCCTGAACAAAACACAATTCCTTCTCCACAGAACCATTAAATAAATTATCACAAACAAGAAGGTTTAAAGTATTGCACAGAACAAGGATGCAGCTCCCACCATCGTCTCTTTACTCCACTGTCACATACTATCCATCTGGAAAGTGGAGTTGTAATGGATGAAAATGAGTTTATGAGCTAACTTCTCACATTACTGCTGCAAGATATTGGCTGCAGTCTTAGTCTTTAACAAATAAGATAGAGCACAAACTGCAGCCAGTGGGATGACGTAGAAGTCGTGGTGAACGAAAGCAACTCAAACATGTAGTGGCATTCATGCAATGGTTCAAGTGCTGGCCAGCGTGTTAGGTAGAAACACATTCCAGAGAACATGGACAAAACAGACTTGTTGATACTTAGCTAACATGCTGTCGAATCTACAGTTGGTGAAGGCAGTCTCTAAGGTTGTGCTGACTTCTGGAATAGTATTTTCAAACCAAAAACTAGTTACGCTTTTTGTCCTGTTTACTGCAGGGCCTGTGCAAGCCAAGCAAAAAGTCTTCAAAACATGTCAAAGATAATAAATAAGCAAAAATGCCAAGAAATGATGAAACCCTCAACCCTAGCATATATACAAACAGAGTGCAGCTCAGATTTTAAGGCACTGACCACTGCTGCCTTCCAGAGTGGTTCTTAAGTAAAGAATCAATTTTGAAGAGCTTAATATGAATAAAATGCATGGTTACATAAAATATGATATATAATGTTGTATGAGTTATATAATTCTGCATTCTAAATATAACATACTGTACTTATTCACATTCTTATTTTGATTACATATCTCTTTTTTAATCACACTTATAGCTACAACAACAAATTCTATGATTTGATTAATACACTTTGCTTGTGAGCTTAATGCATCTGTTTACTATTAGTTAGCAAAAACGATTTAGATTTCTGGTTAACAAGTCTGTTTGCAGGAGCTGTTTCACCCAATATATTCCGTTTACAAGAGTCAGTTCCACAAACCTCAATAAAGTCCATTCCTTATCGTATACCTGTTCCTACAGCATTTGCTAATATATATGACAAATACTGATGGAAGTAAATTGGTTTCAGGTAATCTATCCAGGTAAGAACAAGTCTTTGGTTAAAAATTATTACACACAAGTGTATGCACACATATTTAGTGCAATAATATAAACTGATAGCTCCATAAGTGGTTACAACTTTATACATAGGTGTGACAGGTTCAGTCACAGAGATCTCCTTGGGACTGGTACCCGATGTGCTGAAATTACCTCTGAGCCCGTTTTCCCTACCAGCTTGGGACTCCAGAACCCTGCCTTGTTGAGCCAGACATGCCAGACTGCTGCAACACAGACTCAGGGTCTGGGCCATGCCCCCAAAGCTGCAGACTTTAACCAAGAACAGCTCAGCAGGTTATCTTTCCAGGACCCAGACACCCAGTTCCCTCTGTATAAAGCTTATACAGGTAAACTCAAATTGTCCGCCCTCTATAAACACTGATAGAGAGATATGCACAGCTGTTTGCTCCCCCAGATATTAATCACTTACTCGGGGTTTACTAATAAACAAAAGTGATTTTATTAAGTATAAAAAGTAGGATTTAAGTGGTTCCAAGTAATAACAGAAAGAACAAAGTAAGTTACCAAGCAAAATAAAGCAAAAACACACAAGTCTAAGCCTAATACATTAAGGCTATGTCTTCACTTCCCCCCCGGATCGGCGGGTAGCAATCAATCTATCGGGGATCGATTTATTGCATCTCATCTAGACATGATAAATCGATCCCCGAACGCGCTCCCCGTCGACTCCACCAGGGCGAGAGGCGGAAGCAGAGTCGATGGGGGAGCCGCAACCATTGATCCCGTGCCGTGAGGACAGGAGGTAAGTCGATCTAAGATATGTTGACTTCAGCTACGCTATTCTCGTAGCTGAAGTTATGTATCTTAGATCAATCCCCCCCGCCCAGTGTAGACCAGCCCTAAGAAACTGATTGCAGGCAATATTCACCCTCAGAGATGTTCCAATAAGCTTTTCCCAGACTAGACTCCTTCCAAGTCTGGGACCAATCCTTTCTCCAGTACCAGTGCTTGTGAGTTCCAGTTCAGGTGGTAACTAGGGGATTTCTCATGACTGGCCACTCTTTGTCCTGCTCCACCCCCTTTTATAGGTTTGGCACAAGGTGGGAGTCTTTTGTCTCTGTGAGTCCCCACCCCTCCTTCTAAATGGAAAAGTACCAGATTTAAGATGGATTCCAGCATCATGTGACATGGTCACATGTCCTGAGACCCTAGCCCCCATTCTTACTGGGCTGGCCCACATGTACACAGGAAGGTTTACAAGTAAACAGAGCCATTTACAGTTCATTGATTCTGAAGCACCCTTTATGGCTTCCACTTAATATGTTTACATTAGTAATATAAGTTTATATCTTATTCTCCTAACTCCAGATATAGAAATAATACATGCAAACCAATAGGATGAACACACTTAGTAGATTACAAGCTTTCTCATGACACCATACAAGGGGTATTTAGTATAACGCATATTCCAGTTATGTCAATTGTACTCAGGTCCATAAGCAAATGTTATTTAATATAAGTGAAATTCTCAAAAGCAGTACATGACCCATGTAGCTGAATCATATTGAGTTTGCATATAGAAGAAGAGAAACTTCATCTGCAATATGCAGAAACTGGTGGGCTATTACTGCATAGGTAATAGTGCAGGGAATGGGGACATTGGTGGTCACGAATTGCTATGCTCTGTGCATGAGGGAGGAAGGACAGTGAATCCACAGAGTTTACAGACCCACCTGCCACAACTGAAATGCCTCCATGGTCCCACTAAGTGGGCTACTGCAGAGCTGAGCAGTGTAGCACACAAGTAGCTTTAGAGTTCTCCTGTGCAACCCTTTGACAGTTGTTTCCCTGGATTATGCCTTTTCCACCCACTCCAGCATTTCACCTTATTATGAAGCCACCACAGTTCCATATTTGAGCTTGCAGTCAGAGGTCCACTATAAGTCCTGTTTGGGACAGGAAAATGGGTGTGGCCTGTAAACTGCAGAATTTTCTCTGATTCAGAGGAGAATTCTTCAAACTATTTTAGAAACAAACTGGTCAGAATTCTGGAGATCAATGTGTTACCAAATCTAACACTTCTTTGAGTCTCTCTGAATAATATTTCTTCACGTGCATTTTGTTACATTTAGCTGTAAACTAATTCATAGGCTAGATTTGAAAATGAAATAGGTTGTAATTAAGCAAAGTTAAATATTGTATCTAAATTTAATAGATAGTAATGACAATTAGTCATAATAAGGTTATTTTCTCTTTTGTAGGGGCAAGTCTCTTCAGAGGACTGTCACTATCCCTCATACACCACGAGATCTTTTGCGACGGCATTAGGCTATGATTGCCTTTTCTTACATCAGGTATAGGTATAGTGGTGCCTTTTCTACCAGCCTAGGTTGTCAGTTTCCTTGCATTCTTATTTGTTTAGATGTAAAATCTGATGTCTCAGGCTACACAAAATGGTAAAACCCTCTTAACAGCACCTTTTATCTGCAGAAGCACTGAAAGATAAGGTCTATACATTGTTTCTTCTGAATTGTTGATAGTATTCACACACACACACACACACACACTGTGGCAGGACTGTGGCAGGTCCTGCTCTAATAAACATTGCAAAACAGTTTTCATGCCCAATTAGGATGATTTTTTCCATACTAAGGGACAAATCCTCAGTTGGTGTAAATCAACATAGCTCCATAAAAGTAAGTGGAGATATGCTGAATTACAACAGCTGAGAATCTGGTGGATGGCTATTTTTGAATAAAAATGTTCAAAGTCCCTTCAGCCCATTAATTCAGCAAGGGATGAAAGGAACATGTTTTCTCATTTTAAATTATAACTACACATTTCACAGAGCTACAACAACAACAACAACAAAAAACAGCTGCAGTTTGAAATTTAGCATGGCTATTGCATCTCATGCAACCTTCAAATGCAAAATTGTCTGAACTGGTGGGGGAAAGAGGCAGTGGTTCCTTCAGGGGTGTCTTACTCCCCCCCCCTCCCCCAGGTTTGCAGAGGAAGCATCACTTGATCAGATGGGCCATTCAGTGGGGCTCAGATAAGATACCGGCCCTTGTGTACCATGGGGAGATATACATAAACCCTGTTCCTCCACCAGGAGCCTGCTTTTACACTTTGATTAGCAGCTTGACCCTTCCACCCTTACAATTAGAATAGGACTGAGATTTTTAGTCTGCTGTGGACATTGTGCTAATTGCCTTTTCTGGGCTTGTGGGGGAAATTTTCCCTCACCAGATTGAGCAGTGTAGTCCATAGGGCTAGCTTGCCTTTATTAGATTCACTGCCTTGCCTTCATAATATTCTGCCTTTATTAGATTCAGCAGCAATGCAAGGAACCTACAGACCTGTATCCTGTAAGACATTAGCTTCAGCAGTTAGCATAAGGCTTGAGGCCTATGAACTTTGGCACAGATAAATGACCCAACAGTAACCTCTAAGTTCCGAGGAACTGAAAATAGAATGTGCAAGGTGGAATTTTGACCATGACAATACCTAGCAAACACAGGAATACGAGTCAACATCCACAGATGACTAACCACAAGAGTGCCATGGCAAAAAACTGACGTATATGACAATAAATTGCTCTAACAGAGACTGCACTCACCTCTCGTGGGCAGCCCCCTTTGGTTGGTTGGTTGGGTGGATGTGAACCTGTTTTTCTTTTAGTTCTTACTGTTGCCAGCCCAGATGGGCCCCGAGGGGGCAACAGGGTTTGTTGCCAGGTGTGCACCGTACCAATAGACACACCAGGGGTGGAGAAGCAAACAAAGTTTATTTGAGATCTCAAAGTGGTGCAGGGAGACAGGCATGTTTCAAATTAAGCACAGCACATACAAGCAAGTGTTGCCTTTTATATTTTAAGCTGTTTGTGTGAAAGCTTTGTTCTGTTTTTTTTCTTAGACCCCTTCTTACCCAATAGCAGTTATGGCAGGTACACATTGTGCATGTTAGAAACTTTCCCGTTCACATGCTTATTTTTGACCTTGCAAGCTTTACGCACTAGGCCTTTCCCTTCCCCTTTTCCCCCACATTATTACTACGTTTTTTGTTAGTGCGAGCAAAACTGCAGCTGTCTGCTAGAAAAGCTGACCATTACATATTCTGCTTCAGCATAGGCTGTTAGCATGTAGATAGGTGAAAGTTCACAAGATGGAGTTCTGTGGTTCACTTAGACCCAGAGCAGGGAGGTTTTATTGGCACTTATGGCCTTCCATTCCCCCGAGTTACCTGGTAGCTATGCCTAGTGACACCAACATTACTATGGGGTAGCACCCGCCTCTTGCGAGCACCCCCTGCCCGCCCCAGCTGTTGGTCTTTTGGTGGGTTTTCAGCAGCTCAGCCCTCTGGCCAAGCCACATATACTGTCCCCCCTTCCAGAGTATACAGTCCAAGTTCTTATCCTGGCCTTGGTATGGGTCCATAGCTCTAAGGCTTCTTCCCAGAGGCACTGCCTTCTTCAACCACCCAGCCAGGGCCAATTTCGGAACTTTCAGCTGGTGTCCTTTTCAGAAGCCCTTCCTGGGCTCAGTCTGCACTAGACCAGTAGGGCCCATCTCAGTACCCTCTTCTAGTCTAGCCAGGTTCTGTGCTCAGTCCCCCAGGCTCAGCCTGTTCATAGTGACCTTTTCATGGTTCTGCGGCTATTCTATCCAGCCAGCCAGGCACCCAATCTTTAGCAGCCTTCCCTGGGCGTGGTTCTGTCTGCTAAGAGCACTGCAGTAAGCTGTACACAGTCCTGCTGCTCATCTAGCAAGCCAGGTACCCTGTCCTCTCTCATTGAGCTCTACATAGCAACCGAAGGCTCTGTTCTGCTGCTTGCCTTTTATCTGGCCCTTCAGGTCCTTTATTGGTCACTCCAGCAGCCCCTCTGGATTGGCCACTCCTCTGCAGCCACTCTAGGCTACATGGAGGACTTCTCGCTACTCTATTCTGGGGTGATGCAGGGCCGCAAGGTCTCCAGCAGGGAGCCTCCAGACCTAGTCCACCCTGCTACAGTTGCGGCAATTGATATACTAACCTACAGGAGGAGAACATTCCAACATTAGGAAGGTGAGAAAATACAAATAAGGAAGACAGGAGAAACTCCTACAGAATGTGCATCAGACATAGCAGTGTCAACATAACGTATTATAAAAGTTGCATCCCAGCCTATGGGAAGTAGGAGATAGAGAGATGTAGCCCTTGAGAGGTACCAGAATGAGGGCCCCTGGTCGTGAGGGAGCAGGTGACGGTGATAAGGAAGATGATGGCTAACATTTCAGGTTGTTCTGCAAGGGATGGTGAGAGTATATGGGTTTGCATTCTGTAGTATCGCTATCTACCTTACTGAGTTGGAGTGTTTGTGACTATGCTAAATATAGAAGAGTTCCTATAGTGTGAGTGTTGCAGCTGTGCACATCGGGGTTCCCAACTATATAATAATTTGAATAATACTGGGCCTGATCTTGGGATAAGAACCTGTCAACCCTCAAAGTGATAAGGTTGGGGATGGGGGGTTCTACCTTCCCCACAGCAATTCAGGGACTCTGTTAAATAGGTCAGAAAATTAGGTTTAAATTATTGCAACTTAGCAAGTGTCCAGAGCAAGTATTCATTCCATAGAGGGTCCCATTCCCTGATAAAAACTGGATTAGAAATGCAGTTGAGGAAGGCATCCCCTAAAGATGCTGGGGAATGGGATAGGAACTCCTAATATCTGGTACAGCAAGGAGGGACCAGCTTGGTAGGGTTGACCAGGTGGAAACAATTAAGGAAGGAATCATGACCTGCACTTAATGAATTCTGTAAGATGTGCAAGACAAACATCTACAGAAAAAGGAACTTAGAAGTTCTTGTGGAAAAGTCAAAGAACGTTGTAATTTGTGCAAACCAATTATCTCTTGTTCTCTTCTTCATAAAAGAATACAGGTAATTAAATGCAAACAACAACTTGTGTAGCGGAAAGGCTGTGAAAGGAAGCACTCAAAAAGTCCAGGTTCCCACGGACCTCAGCGCACTGAGAATCAGGCCTATATTAACCAGCAAGAACTTCTGGTTGGCAGTGATTGAGTGCATTATTCCAGCATGAATTCCTGAAATCCTAATACCTAGTGGTGTTCTATTTTAATGCAAATACAGCTAAATACTTCTGACTCCTGAAGAGTTCATGGCTTGAGTCCAACCTTGCATTCAATCCACTATGCCCATGGTGACATATCACATGCACACACTGCACAAGTCTTGTTCACATTTCTTCCAAATATGAAAAAAAATTAAATAAATGCAACCATTTCAAAGGAGCCTTTGAAAATTAGGCATATTTTCTGCCTTTGTTTTTGCACCCAGTTCTACTCATTAATTTCTTTTAGAAGTTTTCACGGAAAAGAATGGGCAACTTGACAAGGGAGGGAGTCACTTTACAGCAAACACCATTTTCATTGAATATAGCAACATCGTAAAGGTTATTGAGGAGAAATA
This sequence comes from Malaclemys terrapin pileata, assembly GCF_027887155.1. Taxonomy (NCBI): domain Eukaryota; kingdom Metazoa; phylum Chordata; order Testudines; family Emydidae; genus Malaclemys; species Malaclemys terrapin. Next base: position 56,986,970 of record NC_071509.1, read on the forward strand.
GTCTATAAAAAGCTTTGAAGGGGGGATGATGAAAGGGACACAGGAATTCAGGGTTGAGGATTTTTGGCCCCAGTGAGCTTGAAGGAACATGGGGAACTATCTTCTGATCCTTCAGCAAACCTGCACGGGCAGACTAAACACCAATGTGGTGCCTGACTGACTTCAGAAAGGTTCCTCACGGGTGTGAGGGATTGCCCGTGCAGAGCTCATTGCAGATTCAGGGCCCTGGAGCAAATCTTTAGCTAGAATCAGTTGTCCTAGCTTCATTAACACCTTACACAAGTTGAAGATCTGCCCCTTAATGAGTGCATCTGTTGCTTATAGTTCCCAAGTGATAGGATGTATTCATGCAGCTCTCAGCCTGCCACTTCATATAAAGCAGAGTCTGAAAATGACCTTCAAATATTGGGGTACATTTTCTAAGTTTACTGTTTTCATTTCATAGATTCAAGGACTGGAAGGGACCTCGAGAGGTCATCGAGTCCAGTCTGCTGCCCGCATGGCAGGACCAAATACTGTCTAGACCATCCCTGATAGACATTTATCTAACCTACTCTTAAATATCTCCAGAGATGGAGATTCCACAACCTCCCTAGGCAATTTATTCCAGTGTTTAACCACCCTGACAGTTAGGAACTTTTTCCTAATGTCCAACCTAGACCTCCCTTGCTGCAGTTTAAACCCATTGCTTCTTGTTCTTCCTTAGAGGCTAAGGTGAACAAGTTTTCTCCCTCCTCCTTATGACACCCTTTTAAATACCTGAAAACTGCTATCATGTCCCCTCTCAGTCTTCTCTTTTCCAAACTAAACAAACCCAAGTCTTTCAGCCTTCCTTCATAGATCATGTTCTCAAGACCTTTAATCATTCTTGTTGCTCTTCTCTGGACCCTTTCCAATTTCTCCACATCTTTTTTAAAATGCGGTGCCCAGAACTGGACACAATACTCCAGCTGAGGCCTAACCAGAGCAGAGTAGAGCAGAAGAATGACTTCTCGTGTCTTGCTCACAACACACCTGTTAATACATCCCAGAATCATGTTTGCTTTTTTTGCATCAGCATCACACTGTTGACTCATATTTAGCTTGTGGTCCACTATAACCCCTAGATCCCTTTCTACCGTACTCCTTCCTAGACAGTCTCTTCCCATTCTGTATGTGTGAAACTGATTTTTTCTTCCTAAGTGGAGCACTTTGCATTTCTCGTTGTTAAACTTCATCCTGTTTACCTCAGACCATTTCTCCAATTTGTCCAGATCATTTAGAATTATGACCCTGTCCTCCAAAGCAGTTGTAATCCCTCCCAGTTTGGTATCATCCGCAAACTTAATAAGTGTACTTTCTATGCCAATATCTAAGTCGTTGCTGAAGATATTGAACAGAGCCGGTCCCAAAACAGACCCCTGCGGTACCCCACTCGTTATACCTTTCCAGCAGGATTGGGAACCATTAATTTCTCTCTATCAACATTGCATTTGTTACGGAACTGAAAAATTTCCTTTATCCACTCTAGTTTTTAAACAGACTGGCTTTTTAAATAAATAAATAAATAAATATCTGAAGAGCCAGAGGAAATCTGAAGTGTTTGCTCTGATTAAGACCTCACTGAGATGCCACTTACTCCCTAATGCCATGCATTTGTCATAAGTGGAGGCATTATTTTAAATGGCCAAGAGCACAACAGGATTTTGTGAAAAATTAGAATTTTAAATCAAATCACAGATAATTCTGTATCTATGCCCTAAAGACAATTTAGTGCTCTTAAAAAAAATGCATTTCTTGAGAGGTTGACATAAGTTTCCTCAGAGGTATTTCTGCTAAAAAAAAGGGGGGGAAGGTGAGGTAGTGATTAGGTGCCACTTAAAAAGAGCTGCGTGCTAGATACATTTATTAGTTTGTGTGTATGTCAAGTAGATTACCTTTAATCTATTTAATCTGGTGCAAAAATCACAGTGAATATATGGTGGTTCATAATTTCCCCTTGTGCATGAAGTTTTGAAAGTGGTATGACTACAAATCTAATTGCAGAAAGAAAAAAGGAATTGCTGTTGTGCAGGATTATGAAAATGGTAGTAAATATAAAGGACAATATTCTAGCTATGTTCTATGTGCATTTGTGCCACTGTGTATACACACACACACACACACACACACACCACTTGTTATATCCATAAGAAACTACACTCAGAACATTAAGGCTGCAAAAGAGTCACAAAATGCCAACTTTAAAGTGACATTGTCAACCTGAAAAAAAACCCTCACATTTCTGTTTGAATGTGTGCCTGGTACTGTGACAAATGATGCCAAAAATCACTGTAGCTTTAAATGGGGCCTACCAATGGTATGTAAAGGAAGGATAAGTAGCTTCAGGTTCCAGACAACACAACTGAGCACGTAGATTTTATACACATTTTTCTGAGTAGAGGAAACATAGGTCTTTGTAGAACTGTTTGGATAAATGAATTTCCATTCCACAAGAAATTGAAATTTTAAAATTTGTTTTCATTCTGAATTGAAACAAAAAGCCAAAATTTTTAGTGGAACAGAAATTCAAAGAAAATGTTGATTTGGTAACATCAAAATGTTTATTTTATACCTCTACCTATCCTACTTTCCCTTATCAAGAGTGTTGAGATATCGTTAAAAATAAAAAAGCAATATGTCCATAGGTAAAATCCAAAATATACAGAGCATTATATTTAAGGAATATATTGCTTTATTAAAGATACCTGAACATCATTCATGAGGGAAAGACACTATCAAAGAATGTTGGCATAATGAAGGATTAAAATGTGGGACATTTTTCTGTATATAAAGGTTTAAATATTTGTATGAAAAATATTTTTATAAAAAAAATTCTGTCTGTATGTTAAGTTCCATCAAAAATTTCAATTAAATCAATATGTTCCTTTTTTCTCAGTGGAAAACTCTCCAACCAAAAAGTGTCAGCAAGCTCTAGTTTTATAACATCAAAAAATTCAAGTTCTGTTCCCTTCTCTGCCATAATACTATAAGATACTAGGACAAGTAACTTAATTAACTTTCTCTCTCTCTCTCTGGTCATGTAGATAACAACATAGGGTCTAAATTCTATGCTGAGTTATTCTGGTGTAAATTGGTCAGAAAATACAACAGAACCTCAGTTATGAACACCTCGGGAATGGAGAGTGTTCGTAACTCTAAACAAAACATTATGGTGGTGCTTTCTAAAGTTTACCACTGAACACTGACTTAATACAGCTTTGAAACTTTACTATGCAGAAGAAAAATGCTGCTTTTAACCATCTTAATTTAAATGAAACAAGCACAGAATCAGTTTCCTTACCTTGTCAAATCATTTTTTTTTAAATGTTCCCTTTCTTTTTTAGTAGTTAAACATTTAACACAGTACTGTACTGTATTTGCTTTGGAGGGGTGGGGGGAAGGGTCTCTGCTGCTGCCTGATTACGTACTTATGGTTCCAAATGAGGTGTGTGGACAGTTCGTAACTCTGGTGTTCGAAACTCTGAGGTTCTATAATAAGTATAAAGGTCAAGATCAGCTGAAGGTTTGATCATACATGTGTGAATGTGTAGAAATGGCAAATGCAAAATCTTCCACCACTACTTCTCCCAAAACCTCTGCATTGCATGACAAATGCCACTCCACCTGCTGTGTTTGGGTGTAAAATCACAAATTGCAGCTCCACCGAAAGAAAAGGTGTTGGATGAACAGGTTGCAAAGAGCAATGGGGTAAAAAGTGAGCATGTCTTGCCTTCCTTTGTGTTGCATCTTTTATCATTGAGTCATTGTACACAGTGGGGATTTAGATAAGACACATTTCTCCAACCATTGAGGCAGAGTAACATGAACTTTGCATGTAGCGTAGGTCCTGTGTCAAGCACTCCAATGGGAGATATTCTGGCTCTTTGAGCTCTGGTCAAGTGAAAAATTCCTCAGAGAGCTGGCCATGAATCACTTCATCTGGTATAGCAGCTGCAGAAAGCCTGGCATGTGTTGTTGAAAAGGCCATTGAGGACATGAATACAAAAGTGCTGAGAATATAAACACAACCCCACTGATAATAATTACCAGATATGGTATATTTTCATAGCCCCTTTGCTTAATATGCCCTTCTCCAATGGCAGTCTATGGGCACCGACAGCAATGGGCCCATTGGTATATCCAAGCTGTGCCACCATCCCTAAAGTGAGATAGTTTTGCTGCTCCTTTGCAAGCAGGGAACTTCACTGTACAAATGAGTAATATTTGTGCATACCTTCTGTTAGATTGCAGCCAATAGAATATATGCTAGAACAAAAATATGCCAGAAGAAAAATAGTCTCATCCCCCACTACCCAGACTTTAGCTATGTTACTCAAAGCAGGAGAAGATAATGTAATGAACTCAACAAATCTTTCACTAAGATGAGATCTTTTTAATCTTAGTACTGTTCAATAATATACCAAGCAAATCATTTTTCCATGTTCCTTTATGCTGGATTTGTTATTATTCTCATGTTCACTTTTCTTTATTCTTTTGACGATGGAAAGAAAATACATAAGAAGTTGGTTGCTGAAGGAATGGAAAGAAAAGAAGGGCAAGAGGAACAGAGTGAAGAAAGAAATATTCATAGTTCTTTGTATTACAGTAGTGACTAGAGGCCCCAACCAAGATCAGGGCCCATTAGGGTTTTTCATATACACATAGTAAGAGATAGTCCCTGCCCCTATAAAACCTTATAACCTTATATAAGACAAGAAACAAAAGGTGAAAGAAAGAAGTATTTTCTCCATTTTACAGATAAGAAACTACAGGCATACCATTATTTCAACTGACGTGCCACTGAAATGTTTTATCCCTCTCCCAGTTGTGAAATTGCCCTTCTCCCCCACCCCACAGGCTACATCTGCCCTAGGCCCAGGATGATCACGATTCAGTCCAGGGCCAATGACAGCTTTTTCCATGCATAGAAATTTCACTACTTTATCCAATATCTCAAGACCCAACAGGGGTCAGCAAGGAAGGTGATACTGGGAAACCACAATAAGACTTGTATTCCTAACTCACTTGGGCACTTTTGAAAAATCTCACCAATAAAATTTAAATCTAAATACAGATATAGATTTATAAAATGAATATTGTGGTATCCCAAACAAATGACAAGAACTTTTCTATCACACCATCACGTATACCCTATATAGACTTTGATTTGACAACGGCAGTTAGCTGTATGATTACTGTAGAGTGCACATCCTACAATGCAAGAATAAAGTCAATAACACTGATTAGCAAAGATCAGCTTGGAATAAGCATTCCAGTAGCAACTAAAATATTCTGTAGCAAAAGTGTGAAAATGCATTCTTCTCATGGCCTGAGAGAATGGAAGTTCATCATTTTAGGCAAGTTAGCACTGCTAATACTAATAGGTTTCCACCATCTAAGACAGGGGTGGGCAAACTTTTTGGCCCAAGGGCCACATCTGCAAATAGAAATTGTATGGAGGGCCATGAATGCTCACAAAATTGGGGGTGGAGTGCGGGAGGGAGTGAGGGCTCTGGTTGGGGGGTGCAGGCTCTGAGGTGGAGCTGGGGATGAGGAGTTTGGGGTTTGAGGAGTTTAGGAGGGTGCTCTGGGCTGGGACCGAAGGGTTCGGAGGGCAGGAGGGTGGGGGGGATCAGGGCTGGGGCAGGAGGTTGGGCTGTGGGGAGAGGCTCATAGGCACAGGCTCCCAGCGGTGCTTCCCTCAAGCGGCTCCCGGAAGCAGCAGCATGTTCACAAGAAATCAGAGCTTTGATGGAAGTAAGTCAGAGCAGAATAAGGTCTTTATGCACAACCAAAATTTCCTGCACTAGAGAAGGAAAATCCCCTTTCCCAAACAACTCCAGTCTTAACTCAGCCATTCTGTATCTGTGGGTGGGTGGGTTTGAGAGAAAAAGATAATATATCCTTATTACTTTAGTTGACTACATTTTGAAAATTGCAGCGCTATTACAGTAATCTTAATAAAGGAATATAGCATTCTTTGTTTTGCACTTTATTGAATGCAAATATAAAATAGCTCATTAGTAAAATTGTACAGCACATTTTATCCTCAAAGTTAATTCTCAGTCCATATATCTAACTAGAAGTACTATATGAGGTAAGAAACACAGCCTTTGCTGGTTTTAAAATTAGATTGTCAATGACTGAGAATCAATATGAAAATTAGAAAGTCTCTTTGCTCAATAATCCACATTCTTTTGCCAGAAGTTTGCAGGCCAACAAATGTCTCAAATTGGATTTTGCTTAAATTGGATCTATTAAATTGGATTCTAAGGCAAGGCAATCCAAAAAGACAGATACCTTAATTGGTTTATGCTGGATCATCTTCATTTTAGTTGCTTAAAGCTGAATTTTTTTTTTAAGAGGACACATTAGATATGTGGTAATTGCATTCTGCTGTCACTTAAAATGTAAGCTAATTGGATAATGTAACACATTTAACAACTACTTTTTTAGAAGTTGACATTTGCACAAATTAAACACTATTTCAAGATTCATAATAGATGTCTGTATAAGTTCACAGTAGCTTTTCAAGTGTTTTAAATCAAAGGATATTTATTATCATAGCTGTAACTAGCAAGCTCTCGACTTTTTTGAAAGTTATATTTCCCCCAAATCACTGGTACTTATGGACCTAGGGAGTGCTTTGTTATAGTCAATAAAAAAAATATTAAAGTGGGGCCACTATAAATAAGCAAAAACTTGAAAATAATATTATGCTAATTCAAAGCATTTCAGGAGGATGCAAAGATGTCATTGATGGGAAGAATGGGACATATCAAGGGTAGGGAGTATTACGAAGTTAAGAAAATATAAACACTCAGAGCAGATAAACATAAACCTCCCAACATTGGCAGAAAATAATGTCTAGCACATATGTTGGTACTTTGTCATTTGATAATGCATTCAGTAATTTCTCCCCAAATGGTTCTGATATCAAACAGTTTGTGCAGTATATTTAAGATGTCAAGTGCTTTTATTATTATTTTGTGGTATGAAGGAAACGTGCATAGATTTGGGAGTCAAATGGATCTGGATTTGTATTTTGGCTGTGCCCTGACTCACTGTGTGACTTAGACAAGTCACTGCATTTTACAGATGGGAAAACTAAGTTGAAGTTAACATTATTCACCCACCTCCTTCACAGGCATGCTGTTAATGTTAATACAAATACTCTAAATATTATTACCCAATTATATGGTGAGACTCAAGGAGCTCAATCTATTTTGCTTAACAAAGAGAAGGTTAAGGAATGTCTTGCTTACAGTCTATAAATAGCTATAAGGGTAATAAATATTTAATAATGGATTCTTCAATCTTGCAGAGAAAGGTATAACACTCCAATGGCTGGAAGTTCAAGCCAGACAAATTCAGACTGGAAATAAAGCATACACTTTTAATGGTGAGAATAGTTAACCCTTGGACCAATTTACCAAGGATTGTGGTGGATTCTCTATCACTGACAATTTGAAAAATCAAGATGTTTTTCTAAAAGATCTGCTCTAGGAATTATTGTGGGGAAGTTCTATGGCCTGTGTTATACAGGAGGTCAGACTAGATGATCACAGTGGTCTCTTCTGGCCTTGGAATCTATGAATATTTCCAATTCCGGTCTTTATCATCATTACCTTTATGAAAAGGATCTAGCCGGTTGGAAGCTATTTTAGATTTGTTGGAAACATTCTGTAGAAGGCTTCTCCATGTTTTCCATTAGGAAAATCAGTTCCTACATACAGTACACAGGAACATCCTGTCCGCATACAATATGTGCTTGTTATTTAAAATCCCAGCTGCAGTGAATGTTCTGAATAAATGTTGGCGGAGATAGTATAAGTACGGTCATGCATGTACAGTGGCTCGTACGCATATGCATGGAATCAGAACTGCTCAGCTATGTGTCAACCTCTATATATCAAACAACTACATGATCTTTATTTACCTTTAATTCACAGGGTGGGTCTCTGCATTACAGATAAATTCTCTGTCTGCTTCTTAGACTCAGTAACTGGGCTAGGCACTGAACAGATGAATAAGGGAAGACTCCCAGACACCTTTCCGCCACCAGACCCAAGTGGAAGGGATAAAAAGAGAAGCATTTGTATAGCAGCTGATCTCCAAAACATCCTTCCTCCAGCCTGTGCAAGTCCTTCTCTCCTCAAAGCTAAACTCCATATCACAGGGGGGTATGCATTCATCCCCTCAAACCCTGCCTGAGACCTTGGGCCAGACCAGTTCTGCTGCCAACAGAGCACTGATGGCTGCAGAACCAAGTGCAGGATTAGTCTCTTAGAGCAAGAGGATCTGAATTATCTTTGCAGCCACAGTGAAGTTCTGAGTAATAGCAGTGAACAGCAGAGTGCAAATTTTAAGTCACTTTTATAAGTTCATCTAATAGTTATAGCCAAGAGAGGCACTAATTGTTTTCTGAAACAGAGGTGGGGGTAGTTACAAGTACCATCTAATAAGCTGATCGTGCTTAGTGAACTTTTTCTGCTCTACTTTCATGAGACCAGAAATGCTACTTTTCAACACAAAGAGAAAGTTTAGAGGAGAAGTTGCAGGAAACAGCTGAAGAAGTTGGTTGCAATGAATACAAAGTGTCACTGTTTTCCAATACTATTAAGATTTCAGTAGTCACAGCCCAAAAAGAAGAAGAATTATGTCCATAATGTTTGGCTCTTGTGAATGGATCTATACAGCTTTTGAGCAGACATTGGGACAGCTCCTCAGCTGATGTAAATTATCATACCTCAACATTGGAGATATGACAATTTACACCAGCAGGCCATCTGTCCCGCAATCCTTACGACACAAGCAGCAAATAAACTATTGGTTTCCCCTCTCACTGACGTTCCATACTCAACTCATTGCCTCTCACACTCAGCATCGCTTACCAGAGCAGAACAACATCAATCCATACAACTGTCCAAGTTCCGAGTTTTATGGATATTTTTCCTTTCACAACTTTGTAAAGTATTTAATCCCCTTAAACTAACTCATCCATAGTGTGTGTATTATTTTAAGCCTTCTGTTTGATGCTATCCTCACTTCCTGATTGAGAGCTAGACCTGCCTGGGGACTTAGTGATCATGTCTAGTACAGGATGCAGCAGGTGCAGACAGCAGGATTCCAGCTGATATACTAAACACATAAATGAATTCTCCTCTCAAACTCACCCCCTTGATCCAAAGCTCCAGCAAGGCTCCCTCTCAAATTAGGGATGCCATCTGGCCAACATGGGAAACCGTTCAAGAGTGGGAGGTGGGAGCTGCTGCCGCCAATGATGCTCTAAACCTATTCCTCTGCTGTAGAAAGTAAAGCTATGACCTTCGTTATTATTTATTAATAACTGGGTCACATACTAGAGCATGTTAGAACTCAAAGAACCAAGTTCTAAGCATATACTATGCTAACATATGTAAAGGTGTGTATTCGTGGAAACCGTATGTACATACACACAATCATATTGGAGACAAGCACAAATTATGAAATGCAAAAAATTTCAAAACCACAGCACTCTCATCCAAATACAAATGAGTGGCCACAAGTGAGAGAAAGTTAATCCCTCAAGTTATCAAGAGTCATGGTAAACTTTTAAAGCAACAGCAGCAAAGAAAATTATGGTGTAATCCTGAGGGAAAGGAGAGAGACTGCAGAGACAGCATCACACCAGTGCTTAATTTGTAATGGTAGAAGTGCCGGAGCTCAAGCACTTTTTTTTTTTTTAAACATTTATAATGGACATGGCAAGCCCAGAAGTGCTGGGGCTATGAACTGCCAATCCTAGAGGTGCCAAGACTCAGGCCCGACAAGCCCTGGCACAAGTTAAGCACTGCATCACGCTATGTAACAATTTGTCACCAGAACAGGAATTGACAAATTGCCACAAAGGATTAAAACCCTAAACCCAGGATGAAGCCCTAACCCAATTAGACTTTACCTATCTCTGACAAATACCAGAGGAAACTCTTTTTACATTTTGGCAACTTTGTATTGGTTGTCATGCCAAACATGCCATACATAATGCAGAATCATAACGCATGTAAAAAACTTTTCACTTTGCTCTTTTAGGGCCCGATCCTGCAAACACAAGATCAACTTTATGCACATGTTCAATGGGACCACTCCAACATGTAAATTACTCACATGCATAAGTATTTGCAACATTGAGCCCTTATTTGGAACAAATACTGAAATGTTATTACAGTAAGAAACAAGAAAACATTTAGATGCTTTAGTGGCTCTCTAGACCCTAAACACAGTGTTGGCTGGAGCGCAGACTCACCATCTGGGAAAGGAAAAAAATAAAAAAGACACTTCACAACCCTTTCCACAGGGCTGGCTTGATTTCCAAAAAAACTGAAAAAAACAGAACAAACCATTTCAAACTACAGGAACTAGCCACCAACCGTTCCAGCTGAGAGAAAAGCAGATACACCCATTGGAGGAGCCTCCTTTGCCCCAGCTTCCTCGGTCTTTAAAACCTTGGCCAAATCAGTCACATGATAGGCAGGAATCCAATCATCCCTTATATGCTGGAGCACCATTATAAATTGTCACACACTCAATGAGAAAGCAATTCATTCATGGCTCCTTAGCCATTCTTCTCCTCAAAGTAGGCAGTTCTGGTTCTTGTAAGGGAGTTGTATTAACTCAACAGTTGTGATATGAGTGATGAAGCACTATAGTGTCCTCAAGTACAAAGGGAATCCCTACTAGCACACATGTACTGTAGAGATCATGCATATACATTATAAAATTAGTTACCTGGTAAAGCCAAAATTTAAGAATACCATCACCTGTTATTTCTTAATTGTTGGATCAAGTCCCCAGAGGATTTTCTTTAAAACTTTTGCATAACACAGAAAAATCCGTGCACTACTGTGTATTGACTGCATCTCTTATCTGACTGTAGTTATTAGTCTCATCTGAATAAGAATATTGAAGACGTATGGTGGTGCCCATGCTGTACATTGTGCAAGGCAGCAAAAGTCTCGGCATCTCAGCAGAAGTATATTCTGAGTTTTGGGGCACAGTTGTCACCAGCAGATATTTAGATAATGACAAATGGCTGAATAAGGAATGTTTTCACTAATGAAGAAAAGTTATAGCCCAACAGTTTTATGACATATTAATCAGAGAGTCCTGTGCCACCTTTCAGACTAACAGATGTATTGGAGCATAAGCTTTCGTGGGTGAATGCCCACTTCGTCGGATGCATGTCGGACCCACGAAAGCTTATGCTCCAATACAACTGTTAGTCTTAAAAGTGCCACAGGACTCTCTGTTGCTTTTTACAGATCCAGATTAACACGGCTACCCCTCTGATACATGACATATTAATGGCATTTTATATTTTAAAATCACCGCTTTCCTGATTTAGGACAATCATCATGTAGTTCAATGCTATTACAGAGGGAAAGGGTTTTTCCTCTGTCCTTCCTCTGCAAAGCAGTACCATTGTTCTGACCCAACATCAAACCAAAGTGTCTGTGTGCTAGAGGACACAAGGTGACTGTCCTTAAATCAGAAAGTCACTTCAGTTGTTGGATCTAATGTTGCTTTTGCCAACGCTAAATATTTCAAGAAAGTTTCAAGAAACAATGGTGGCCAGGGCAGCCATGAAGGACAATATACTGGGCTCAGATAACCTCGGACCAAGACAGCCTATTGGAAAAAAATGCTATTAAAAAAAGCGCTAGATTTTATAGTTATTATTGGATGATCCCTGACATATTTGTGCGCCATGATGGGATGATACCACATAATTAAATATAAGTACACTCTAAAGATTAAATAGTTTAACATCCACCTCACAGAGAGAGTATCAAACGTTAACCCAAACATTAGATGCTTTGGGGTATTAGTATGAAAACATGATGTTGTAAACCAAGACATTTCAAAAAACACCTTTCGGTTGTCTGAAAGACCTGTAAAAAGAACAGGAGTACTTGTGGCACCTTAGAGACTAACAAATTTATTAGAGCATAAGCTTTCGTGGACTACAGCCCACTTCTTCGGACGCATATAGAGTGAAACATATATTGAGGAGATATATAAACACACACACATACAGAGAGCACACATTCTCCAGGTTTTCTGACATCCGTATGTGTGAAAAGACAGGCAGAATTTGGTTCAATATTTTATTGCCTCTATGATGTGTTCAGCAGAGGTTCACATACAATGAAAGTTTAAGTTGCAAAAAGATTCTGTTCTTAAGAACAGAACAGATGTTTCTATTGTATTATTAATGGCCTAAATCCTGAAAAGACTAGTTCTTCTCCAGCAAAACAACCAATGAAATCAATAGGTGTTATGCTGGTGTAAGGACTTCAGGACCTGGCTTATTTTCATTATTACACTGTCTGTTTTTTGTGGGTTTTTTTTTCACTATCTGAAAGCATACTAGAGTATATTGACCCTGAAAATTCCCATTTTCCTGTTAGTTATTTTAAGAACATTATGGACAAAAAATTTTTGATTAAACTGACCCCTTCTACTTTTATATTTACTATCAGGGAGCTGTTTAATAACTATGAATATTTATAACAACGAGTTGCACTTTTATAGGAACCTCTATTCAAAGATTCCAAAGCATCCTCTGTATTATGTTTTCTTAAAAAGTTTGGTTTTGGTTGTTGTAAACAAGGACAAATCACTTATACAGAGCCAGTCGGATCACTTGGTAAGCTGGGTGCAATCAAATATATCCTTTAATACAGCCAAATACAAAGTTGTACAGTTGGGAAAAAAAGACATGTATAATATGCTAACAGGATGGTAGACTATGTCATGGAAAGCAGCAATTCTGAAAAGAATATAACAGTGGTCACCATAGATAACTAATTGCGCACAAATTTCTACTGCAATCGACTGTCTAAAAGGGCAAAAGCAAGCAGGGCAATGTTGATTAGTAGCGCGGTGATGTTACTTAGGCATACAGTATTGGTGAGACTATTACTGAAATACCGTGTCCAGTTCACACTTTTAAAAGAACATTGAAAAATTGGAGAGGATTCAAACTGCAAGACCTGGCTTTATGCCAACAGGGATTTGCCCTTTATCAGAGGAATTTTCGGTTTACCATTTGTGGCCAGAATTCACTTACATTCACTGTCCACAGCCAGATAGCAAAAGAGATTCTGCCCCGCTATCATCTGAAGTCGCTAAATCAAGTGGGATATCTTTTTGAAAGATATGCTCCAATTCAACCAGAAGTTACTAAATTCCACGAAGATAGTATTGCACCAAGTTCTATGAGCTGCATCTTCATTGCATGAAATTCCATGATCTGACCTATGCAGGAGGTCAGATTAAGTGAGTATAATGGTACCTCTCAGCCTGAAAATCTGTGTGTATTTGTACCTAGTAAGTATTTAGTTTTCTTTAAATTTGATTTTCCATAAAATATTTGTGATACATAAAAAGTTATGTTAAAAGTCCTTCTGTTGGTTTCTGTGTACTATGCCGTAGACTCCAATAACTCAGCTTTGTCCATACTTGCACAGGTGTGAAATGGGTGGTGAGTTAGATGGGCACAAGAATCATTCTCTAACTTCTCAACTCCTGAGTCTGGCACAATGGCCATCTTTGTGATCCCTGGGTACAAAGACTGCTTCAGGCTACTTCTGGAACCAACTTCCCCAGGAGTGGCAGGAATGGGCCAGTTCCCCATACAGAATCAGCCACCAGATGTAGCCCCATGTCAGGGCTTTGGGATACTTCTGAAAATCAGGCCCATACTGTATCAGGCAGCTACAGCTCCCATTCACTTCAGCTGGAGTCGTGGCTGCTCAACACCTGTTAAAACAGCTCCCCTATTAGAGCTGTGCAATTAATTCATTTTTCAGTTCACTGACAGTTATCAAAAATTAGAAGTAAAAGACCAAGGATTTGAACCTGCATCTGCCATATTCCAGTCACATATGCTAACCACTGGGCTACTGGGTCTATAGGCAAAAAAACACCTCCTCAGTTTTGTGAATGGTGTCCAAGTTTCCTTGCAACTCTATCCTGAAAAACTGAAACATTTTGTATAAGAAATGTTGAATGGCTCATGTTGACAATTACAAATGTTTATTTTTTTTAATCAAAACAACATGCCAAGATCAACACACAATTTGTTGAGTATTTTGGTCAGCCCAAATCTGCGTATTTTGCAAAAAGAAGTTTCAGACAAAAAAGTTAGCACAGCTGTAGTCCCTACATCTGTCCTACCTGTGGCCCGATGCTTCCAAGAGTTCCCCCTCCTAATAGCTGTGACATAACACCCACTGTGAGCTCAATTTTTTCATTTTAAAACTATTTCTATACTTTCCATTTCCAAACAGCCTTTATCCTTTAAATCAATGAATCCTGCCTTGTTTGTCTCCCTGCACAGCAAATAATATAGCACCAGAGGATTCAACTTAATTAGGTGATAACTTCAAAGTCTAAAGATGTTTTCAAAACAGAAATGCTGCACTCATCAATGAAAGGTAATTACAGTCCAGAGTCATGGTTAATATTCTGCAAGAGGCATACCATTCTTAGCACTATTTTTCACCCCCTTTTAACCTGGACAAGATTGCTTTCAGGCTGAAATTTCTCAGACATACTCTCAGCCTAAAGGGGCCATTGAAAGCTTTAAGAAAATTGAACAAGCTACCACTGAGTAATAAGGATATGGAAAATGGGCACATTTCTGGTTTGTTAAAATCATTCTTATAACTCAAAGATAGCTTGTTTTAGTTCCTACTTGACATGCAGATGACGTGTGGAAAGATCTGGACTGAAAATGATATAGTTAAAGTTAATCTGCTACCAGCTGTACATTCAGAGCAAGAGATTCAGACTTTCAGGCCTACAGTATCTAGATATCATTCAGTGTGTGTACGTACATACATACACACACACACACACACAATAGTTTAGACAGCTTAAAACATGGGACCAGAAGGATTTCAGCCTTTTAAAATCTAAAAGTACTCCATAATTTCCCCAGATGTGCACTATGAGCTTGTAGAGCTTATATCAAGTTAGGAAAAGGGGAATTTCATAAATTCTAACATTAGGAGCTCCCTTAGAGCATTAGGGGAAAGGATATTGCAAGCACAAATATTTGCAACAGCATGAGTCACTTGGGAATGTAACTTGCAGAGAAAATAAAGAGTCCTTTTATATGTGGCTGAGATCAATGGGACCCAATGGAGTAGTTATTACCTCACCTGGCATCTCACTCACCTTACCCTCAACAAACTCAAATCCTAAAATCCACAGCTAGATGGGGATGAGAGCAATTTGGCCCTCAGGGAAGCTCTAAAATGGATATTCAGTGGAAAGAGGGAACACAAGATGTACCCTGAAGTTCCTGATAAAAGGAAGGGAAAATCATGACCTTCCATGGTTGGAAAGCACTTATAAGATGAGCTAAAGGGAAGTGGAATGGGGAGCCCCCAGATTCATAGTTATCCAGGACTTTTGGGTGACTATGTAAACCATATCTACACTGAGAGGCAGAGTGTACTAATAGCTAGGACACTATGGTAGGACTCAGGAGAACCAGGTCCTATTCTTGGCTTTGCCACAGGCCTCCTGTGTAAGCTTGAGCAAGTCACTTCATTGCTCTGTACGTACCTTGGTTTCCCCATCTGTAAGATGGGGACAACACTGACTTCCTTTGTAAAGCACTTTGAGATCTTCTGGTGAAAAGCACTGTATAAGAGCTAGGAATTATTATTAACTGTGAACCTTTTGACATTCTCACATTTCTAATTACAAGTTGTAGTAGAGGTTTGCAAGGGGAGAATGAAGGTTGTGTGCACACCTTAACACAGTCCCATAGTCTTCACATACAAATTTCTCCTGGACTTCAGTGGGAGCTGTATACACATAAAAGGACTGAGCTCTAAAAATGTTATTTCCATATTTGCATCATGAATTGTTTATTGACTATATAAATGTAGAAATATATATATTTTATATTATATTCATTATGGATTCAGTTCTCAGCTATTTCATGTTTTCTTCTTGGCCTCACAAAAATACCTGCAAAGTATGTTCCACGGAATTCTGCATGCTTGAATAGACCTATGTGAACAGTGACAGAATATTCTCAGAGTGTTCACTGAGGCCAAACTAATGCCCTTTTGAGCTTGCTTTCCATAAACATTTGTTGCCGGCACAGGGGCCCGAGGACAGCAACAGTGGGGTTCGTTGCCCGGAGTGCTTCACGCCAATAAACATACCGGGGTGGAGAAACAATCAAAGTTTATTTGAGATCTCAAAGTGGTGCAAGGAGACAGGCAAGTCTCAAATCAAGCACACCAGCAAAAACAGTTTCTCTCTTCTTTATACACTTCACAACTAAGCCCCCCCCCCTCTCCCCCTCTCTATCACCCCCCCCCTACTCCCCCTTCCCTCTCTACAGAAGGCATGTTTATACATTTAAACAACTAAATCATTCTAGGGTTATAAATCTAGCTTGTTAGTAACTTCTCCCTAAACAGTTATTTGGTCCTGTTTACCCTTAGTTTATTACCCCTTCCCCAGCTAGAAACATGCAAACCTCATCATTATTGTTTGGTACCTGGTATGAACAAGGTCGTAATTGCTAACTGGCTATTTACACATTCCAATTCCTGTCCTTGGTTGTTACGGTCGATTAGAGTTAAACATGGAAGGACAGAGTTTAAACATGGAAGAACTCTGACTCAGGCAGGCCTAGTAACCCCAACAGTTCCCTCCTTTGAGAATACTCAACAAGCTTTTGGCTGAGTTTTCTCATATTCTGTAGACAAGATATGATTGAGTGCCATGGAGCTGGGGTTCTCAATGAGAGAGTATGCTGGGATTTCTGGGGAACCACCCTCCAGGGTAACCCTGCAGCATGGTGTGGGATTTGGGAGCATACCCAGCAGTTGGAGAGGTTAAACTCTTGGGCAAAGCAAACATTCAGGGACTCATATGTGTTTGTCTCTAAGTTAGTAGGGATTCCTTTCCATCCCGCATGTGCCTGGGGGGAGAAAATGGGAATTAACAAAAGGAGTGTCCCTATGGCAAAGAGCACCACTGTGGCAGACCCTGGATCTGAACTCATATTGGTCAGGTGACCCTAGGCCTAACAATCACAATTCCCCAAATACCCACAAAATAACAATTACCAATAGCAAGCAGATTAAAAACAAAAGGGACCAGGCCACCAGGTTAGGCCGGTCCTGTGAAAACAAACACAACCAACGCTCAGAGGTCTCACGGGGAGTGCGCTGTGACTGTCGAAAGAGATCACAGGGCATTCCCAGCAGATACTATTGTCGTCTGAATAACAGCTTAAGTCCCAAATCGTCGCTGGCAGTCTTCTCTGCAGGCTGGAGGGTCCACCGTTCAGAAGCAGGCACTGCTTTCAGACGAGAGTGATGAATCCAGTTTTTGTGTCCCTCAACCTTTGCTGCTGTGTGGGAGACCAGCAGGACGGTGTAGGGTCCCTTCCACTTCTCTAGGAGAGGCTCGTCCTTCCAGGTCCGGACGAGTACAGAATCGCCTGGCTGAAAGGAGTGGATCGGGGCATCCAGCGGGAGAGGTTGCAAATCTTTGGTATACCTGTGGAGAGAACAGAGAACAGCAGACAGAGAGCACATGTACTGAGATAAGAAGCCACACCCCATTTCCCACTCCCCTGCCAGAACTGGTGTACCATTCATAGGCCATGCCCTTCCAAACATAATCTCAAAGGGACTGAGCCCTAACCTGCCCTTAGGGAGAGCGCGAATGCGGAGCAGAACAAGGGGCAAAGCATCAGGCCACTTAAGGGAAGCCTCTTGGCAAACCTTTGAGAGGTGCCGCTTAAGTGTCTGATTTGTACGCTCTACTACCCCACTGGCCTGTGGTCGCCATGGCGTGTGAAGCTTCCAGGGGATCTGTAGGGCATCCGATATCTTTTGAACGACTTGGGATGTGAAGTGTGTTCCGTTGTCAGATTCCATCCACTGGGGGAGTCCGAAGCGAGGAAGGATCTCTGACAAATTTAAGAGCCACTGTTTTGGCAGTGTTATTACGGCATGGGAAGGCTTCAGGCCATCCGCTGAATCGATCTACCAAGACAAGGAGGTATCTGAATCCTTGGGTCCGGGGAAACTCAGTAAAATCTATTTGCCACACCAGTCCCAGGCCTGGGGTAGGCTCCAGAGTGGCTGGCAGTACTGACACTCCCAGTCGAGGGTTGTTCTTTTGGCAAACTAAACATTCAGCCTGCACCTGGGAGGCCAGAGGCCTAAGTCCAGAGGTTAAAAAATATTTACCCATTAGCTGAGAGAGAGCCTCTCTCCCTGCATGAGTGGTTTGATGTAGTTTCTGCAGCACTGACCGAATTAGGCTCTTTGGTAGTAGGATCTTTCCTTCCAGGGAGTGGAACCACCCCCCCTTTTCCTGGAGACCGAGTCTGTCGGCCAGATCCCTTTTTTTGCCAGAGTACTGAGGAGTCGGGAGCTCACCCACTGATAGGATGAGGGCATGCATATGGGCATCTTCAGCTTCTAGTGGTTCCAGGGTAGCAGCTCGCCTAGCTTCCCTATCCGCCCTAGCATTACCTCTGGCCACATCTTGATCTCCCTTTTGATGAGCCTTGCAATGTACTGTGGGGAGCTGTACCGCATCTAAAAGCCGGAGAATCTGGGGTCCATGTTTGACAGGAGAGCTTTGCGCTGTCTACATTCCTCGTTGCTTCCATAGACCAGCATGGGCATGTAACACTCCTTCTGTTTTTTGTGACTTTTTCTTATATAGGTGCCTATTACCTCCCACCCCCGTCCCATTTTTTCCACAGTTGCTATCTAGTCACCCTACCCACACATGCAATTGTCTTACACAAATATGACAAAAATAAATTTAAATTCATACTCTGCATCCATCCAATGATATCATAGCCACATGACTTCAAGATTTAACATTTTATAAAAACTCATTCATCCTGACCTGCTGCTACTTAAACTACAATGGCTGATAGATTTGTAGATTTAAAGGTCAAATCATCTAGTCTGATTACCTGTATAACACACCATAAAATCTTCACTCAGTGATTCCTGTATTAAGCCTATAACTTCTGGTGGAGCTACAGCTTATCTGTAGAAAGACAGCCAGTCTTGATTTAAAGACTTCAAGTGACAGAGAATCCACCACATCCCTAGGTAAATTGTTGTGATGGTTAAGAACATTCACTATTAAAACACAGCATCTTATTTTTAGTCTCAATTTGTCTAGCTTCGACTTCCAGACATTGGATCTTGTTATGCCTTTATCTTCTAAATTAAAGAGCTCTCTACTATCAGAAATCTGTTCCCTAGGAAAGTACTTGTAGACTGATCAAGTCACCTCTGAAACTTTTCTTTCTTAAACTAACTAGATTCATTTTCTTTAGTCTCAGATGCACAGACATGTTAAAAATTAGAAGTTCCCTGCACCTGAGGAGCTTGCCATTTTAATTAGGCAGATGAAACCAAAGAATGGACAGACTGATGTAGCTAAAGGAGGAGGGAAGGTAAAGAAAACAAAAGAAAAAAGGGTAAGGATTCTTGTGAGACCATCATTTTCCCACAGAACTCAGATCCTTTATTTAAATTTTTCTGCCCTAATTACTATATTAGAGGCTATATTTAGATCTGATATTTTTAAAGATGGCAGGTACTGTCTTGTCTCAGTTCCATTACATTCCTTCATGATGCATTACACTGCTAGATGGAGAGAAAAACAGGCCACCTGCACCAACTTATTAACTAGAAATGCAGCTTCGTTATTGGCTAAAATAAGTTGTTAAATATTTTTCTTTTCCTCCTCGCAAGAATCTTTGAGAGTAATGGAGGTTGTCAATGGATATAACAGCACAATACTTGCCTTTGGCAAAAAACTGGGAAGATGAGATTGTCAAAAGAAATACATGAAAAAGATTACTAGCACTCATTCTCCACAATAATATTGTTTGTACATCCCAAAACCTATGTATAGCATGTACAATAGTAATTAAGGGACAGATTCCAGCACCTTTTCTCATGTTGAGTAGCACCTTAATTGACAAGTAGTCCTATTGATTTCTTACCTTAAGAATGGCCTGTTATATTTTAACAGGTCTACTCACAAATTAAGGTACTACTCAGCATGAATGAGTGTGGCAGAATTTGACATTGTATATACAATATTATTTAAATATGCTAAATACCAATCCCAGATGCCAGCATAAATATAGAGACTAATCTCCTGGGACTGTTTAACTAATAAATCTTCATTTAGACAACTGAAATACATAACTTGTACTGAGTCTCATGAAAGCTTGAAAGCTCTTTGCTTTCCAGCAGCAGCAGACAACATGGCCTAATTCCCATGTGGTATAATTCAGCAAAGTTCCACTAAGCCCATTGATGTATTCTGATTTTCACCAGCTGAAGATCTGGCCCCATGTGTTTACAGAATACGGGACAACATTTAAAATTAGAGAGACAAGTGAGTGAGGTAATATTCTGGGATCAATACAGCTACAACACCACTGCATGCAATACTTAAAATTGACTGGACAAGACACTGTCATGACCCACAATTCTTGAACTCAGGTCCAAGGGTGTCATCCCACTCCAACTGTCTATCCAACAGCTTGCTGGCATCAGCTGGAACTGGGATTCCTTCAAGTCCAGCTCAGACAGGGATCTCCACCGTTGGGCCCCTATTGGTGGAACACTGGAGCTCCTGATTGCCCGCTTCCCCTACATAAACTACAGGAAGGAACAGGAAGTTCACTACTCAACTGAGCTCCACCCTCCTTAGGACTGCTCACCCAGTGTTACCAGCCCTTGTTTCCAGGTCTTGAAAGCTTTATTTCCTGGTATCTGACTTTTAGTTCCTTACCTTGGGGTTTTGAACCCCAGTTGGTGTGGAAAAATACCCCACACACACCATAAGCCTAGCTGCCTACATTCCAGCCCTGACAGACACTAGAAAACAATTACAGGTTCATATTCATACACCAGTTTGAAGAATACAAAGTATTCTTCATTAATAGAGTAGGAAATAACCTCTTGCAGGGGCTGAGATGACCTAAGCGGTCTTTGTCATCTCTAATTTCAATAACTCTGTATTTATTTGTGCCATGCTCAATACACTAAGTATACATTACCACTATCCATTCTGAAAAATAAGTTGTAATTAATGTGCCCCTGTTCTTGAGTTTCTCAACTCAGCAAGAATGTGTTCATAACAAAGACATACATGATAAACTAAAATTTGCACACTCATGCAGAAGTGATTAGAACCACAAGAATTATTCTTTTGTAAATATGCTCTATTGGTTTTCATTCATGCAAAAAAGAGCTGATAAGCCATTTTTCAATATAGTCAATCCCAAAAATTTCAAAGATCAAAGGGTTGTTAATATATTAAAATATATTGTATTATATTATATATAAAATATATTAAATTAAAGCTGCAAGAGTGAAACTATTGGAACACTATTTGTGCATGCTGAGTATCAGGGAATTAAGAAAAACGTTATTTTCTTTTAAGTGCTATATATAGTTTATTCCTCATTTACAATAATTGAGTAATTTTTATAGCACCATTATACAAACTCCAATTGACCAACACTTGTGTAGGTCAAATTATTACTAAACTGTAATGGTACATCAAATAGGCATTTTAAAAAAATCTGAAAAATCATTATTATGCTAACCAAAAACCTTTTCTGTTGTATTGATTTCAAAGTGCACATTTAGCAATATAATTCTGCTGATCTGCTCAGTTACATTGGCACTGCAGATGAAAGTGTGTTTGGATACTGAAGTCCAATACAACTTCTCTCATAAAAATCAATGTTGAAAATTCACAGGAAAGACTGTTAGTTTAAAAAATTGTATCTTGATTTGGTTTTGTTTAAAATATAGTTCTACTCTGAAGAGTGATTGTAAACCTGGAATAGTCGGGCCTTGTATTCATTGACTGAATAGATTCCATATGAAATGTTCTCAGTTTATTAATGAAAAAGATTTTTTCCCTAATTTCCAACCCTGCAAACTTCACCCAGGAATCTGATGATCATGCTGGGGTCTTTCCTTATCATGTATCACCACCTCCAATCAAGGTGCTGCAGGGTAAATTAGACTCTCCGTTAAGCTTGCAAGTTTAGCTTGAATACTTAGACTTTAAAACAAACTGGCAACCTTGATGCAGTAGATGAAGCAAGCGATAGCAAAATTACTGTGATAGACATGAATAATCCCACTTTTATGTGGCATCATAAAAAGTATTTGCTCATCAGCAAAAAAAAAAAAAAAAAAGTAGCCACCTTAAGGCTGAGCATTTTAATAATAATAAAAAAAATGTCATCGTGACAGTATTTGTATTCACAATGATGTGTAGTCTTTGTTTCCTTCCTGTCTATGCAATGGCTCTCATGCTAGCGGCCTCTCCTCTACAGAGTCCCCCCAGGATTCAGTCCTTAGATCTTACTATCTTCTATAGGTTTCTGCTCACTTTGTCTCCAATTCTAACAAAACTACCAATTTCAGATGGATGATATGCAGCTCTATTTCCTTTCATTAATTCTCTCTATGTACCTTATCTGCTTGTTTTGATAAAAACTGAGCTACTAAATGAGATGATTTTCCTTGGAAACTCCCTTCCAGAGTGAGACAGACAGCAGGCAGCATCTCAGGTGAATGTCACATCTGACAATGGCAGTAACTGCAGTCTGCGACTGGAATCACCACCACATCTCCCCATTCTTTATCTATGCTGTATATTGTAAGTAGCAGCACAGTAAGCACCACTGTGGTCTGTACTGCCTGCCAACTCTTACCCCCCCTACAAAAGGCATAAAAGAGTGAGTTGGTATGTTGCATAAACCCCTGCACCTCCAATGGGCCCTGTTTATTATTCGACACCCCTCAGCCACAGCTTTGATAAAATACGTGCATTAAAGCCTCAACCATTTACCTGCAGTTTTTACCTTCTTGTAAGGAAATATGCCTAGTTAACAAGCAAAATTGTGGATTAAGATGCTGCCCTCTGTGGCTATTGCCATGGCTCTGCGTGTACTTGCTTGGTATGTATTGGAGGGGGACTCAGGCTATAGGACACATGATGAATGGCGACGATTTAAGAACCTTTGCCTAGCTGAGTCATGCTTAGTCTGACCTAAGATTCCACAACAGCTCCAGCACCCCGGGAGCATTTGAAAATATTGCCTGGCTACACCACTGCAATTCAAACCCTTTTCTGGGTACCCAAATGACTATTTCTACCTATGAAACTTTTACACAATGTTGGGGTTTGGTGTGTATTCAAATGTGGGGCATTTTACATCGCTTGCCCATCCCAGATCAGTTTAACCCTCAGGT
Source organism: Malaclemys terrapin pileata (assembly GCF_027887155.1). NCBI lineage: Eukaryota > Metazoa > Chordata > Testudines > Emydidae > Malaclemys > Malaclemys terrapin. The sequence continues at coordinate 57,010,345 of NC_071509.1, forward strand.
TTTGCAGAGCAGCCAACAGCTGAGACAAATTGTGCCAATCCACATGAAAATGTGGGTGTGACAGGACGAGTCTGTATGTCAGGTTCCAAAACCCACCCAAGAAAATTATAAGTGTTGTAAACCCCTTCACAAGATCTTGTGGCAGAGAACTCTATCTCTAAGCACAGGCATTACAGCTTTAGTTGTTCATAGCCAGGGCCGGCTCTGGCTTTTTTGCCGCCCCAGGCAAAAAAGCCGCTGGCCGCCGTGCCCCCCCCCCAGTGCAGCAGGGGAGGGCGGCCGGAGCCCCAGGGGGAGGGCGGCGAGTCCCGGCCGGGGCTCCGCTCTCCCCGGCGGCCAGAGCGCCGGGGGGAGGGCGGCGAGTCCCAGCCGGGGCTCCGCTCTCCCCGGCGGCCAGAGCACCGGGGGGAGGGTGGTGAGCCCCGGCCGTGGCCCCGCTCTCCCTGGCAGCTGGAGCCGGAGCACTGCGCCGCCCCCCTCTAGGTGCCGCCCCAAGCACAAGCTTGGTGGGCTGGTGCCTGGAGCCAGCCCTGTTCATAGCGCATATTTGACAAATATAAGAAACTAATAATGTTATACTATTACTATAGATTTTTTCTCCCCTTAACTTGTACTGTAGGGTCAAAACTGTAAAAGCAATGTATAGAACTGTTATATTAGCTAGATAACAGTAAGTCAAAGTAGTATGAAAGCAGTAAAATTCTGGGCAGAGTGCCCATCTGAACATAAGCAAGGGGAAGACAGATTTCATTTAAAGGACTGAAAGAAGTATCCTTGCTCAAAACAGAGTCACCATAAGTTACAATCTTTCAGAATTTAACCCTTCCCTGGGGTTTGGTTTTGTGTTCAGAATGATTTCAAAGTGAAACAAAAGAAGGCTGGGGGAAAGGATTTTAAATAAAAATTGCTCAGTCCAATACTTGGTCCTCTCTCGTTCCCTAAACAGCCAATCCCACCTCCCAAGTGAATCAACAAACCACCTGTGACAGTGAAGGAAGACACATCTTACATTTTCCAACAGGATCACCACCTGATAACAGGGTGGGTTTTTCAGACACAGACAGCTTGTTACAGAGAGGAATCTGAAAATGGCAGTACACTGAATCCTCCGGAGAAGAAAAAGAAAAGACTAAGTTGGAAACACAACACGACTGTGTTTATACCAATGTTGTCCTACAGTGTGAAAGAATACATTTTTTCCTCCTTGCTTATAAGATTTACGGTGGCTATTTTTTGGTCTGAACTGAGTACTAGAAATAAATCAGTAGTATTTGATAAATGATTCATTAGAAATCTTACTGATATATCATAACAAACCAGGCATTTTCATGAGTTCTTTCTTGAATCTCAAAAGAAATAGTCTTGGGTACGATATTTTAATTTTTTTTTATTTCAGAATTATATTTAAAAAAATCAAATGCAGTCACCAAACAAATAAGAAAGCACACAGCTAAAGTTCCCAGGTTACCACTACCGTAAAATATACTGTAAGAGCATTAGGCCTGATATTAAAATGTTGTAGATCTACTCCTTATCAAAACACCAAGAAGCCCTTGCAGAATGCTAAACATAGGGGCGGGGAAACAGGAATTCTCAGCTCTCTTGAGGTATGCCAATTAAAGACCTGACCCTCAAACATCATTTTATATTGAAATTTACCTTATTGCACACTACACTCACAACCCAATGTGTGTCCCTGGAGCATCCAACTCTGACTCTGACTTCAGGCCCCTAATGACTCTGTCTAGATATTGTAGACCCTGGCTAGTACACCATTTTATGCTACATTTACATTGTCCAAGTCAGAGAGGGTTGGGGAGGGGGAGTGTGGAGAACATTCTTCTCAACACCTCAAAAGGCAAATAATTTGATTCACAAGTGGAATGCCTGAGTGTCTGTGAAAGTCTGCATGGAGAAAGGTAAGCACAAAATATGCGAGGTTTGTATGAAGTTGAGATCACAGAGGATGTCTAAATATCCACCAGAGAATAGTGTCTAAGCCTCAAGTTGGGGCGGGGGAGGCCTACAGATAAATAAAATTTGAGCTTAACCATATTTTTATTGGCCCCAAAAATACAAAACCAAAGAAACGGGTGAGTGAAATCAAGGCTAATTGAAATATAAATCTGTACATCATGAGTGTACTTGTTGGTTAATGTCTGTAAGGCACTTTGAAGATGAGAAGTTCTGTTTCAATACAAGCTATTACTTGAAGTGGAAGTCTTTACCTTCCTGAGAAATTAGATGACCTAGTGATAGCATAGATAACTAGAAATAGCAAAGGATTCTGAAAGACCACTGATCTGAAAAAAAAACAAACAAAAACAGTCTTCTTGAGCAATGTGCAGCTATTTTAGTGCAAGGGATGTAATTCCAGTTCAGGATTTAATCCCAGAAAACGTTATGTTCTCTGATATTAAATGCTACACTGGATTTTAAACTACTCAAAGAGTTGAAGGGTAATTATTCATAGTTTATCAGGAAATCATTTAGCATTCTTAAGAGAGCTGCCTCATTATTAGCTGAAGTCTAGAAAGCAGACTGTAAAGGTCCACTGAGAGTCAGTTATGTTTCAGCTGGACCGTGATCTTAGTAGCAACCTGATATTTGATAGTTTTGGGGAAGCATGGAAAATTCACAGTTTAGCTGAGAATCCAACAAAGTTTTTGAATCATGACACTTTAAGAGTTCATCTAGCCTACCTTGCCTACCTTGATAGAGGGGACATCATAAAACTAGGTTCTATTTATTATATTGGCTAATAAATAAAACTTCTGTAAATAGGGCTGCAGAAAAGGCAACTTAGAGACAGTAACAAGTTAAAACGATACAGGTGAGGAAAGTTTAACAGATTTTCCAATAGCAGACCAAATCCTGAAGCCCTTACTCAGGGCATGCTCACATAGCATTCCCATTGATATCAATGAAGTATTGCATAAGTACATGCTAAGTAAGAACTGAGTACATATTTAGAATTTGACCTAGTGTGAAAACTGAAGGTGTGTTAGCAAAGAAAAGGGAACAGTGCAAGATTTGATTAAGTCTAGATCAAATGACAATGAATTAAATCAAATTAACAGTGCCTCTTAACTAACCCAACTTGACATTTTAACACCATTCAAGGAGTAGTGACATGTGACTGTTAACGTGAACAGAGGACAAACAAACAGAAAACATGTCTTTAAAAAAAAACAGTGCTTTTTAAAGAAAGTTTTATGGATATCAGAAAAGACTAGAAGAATAACTAGACTTAGGTAATTAAACGATAGATTTGTAAAGCAGTTCATGTTGTTGATGGATTTCCAATCCAGCACATTTATTTTGTATTATGGAAGCACGTTGAGCCCCCACCATGATTGGAGGCCTATTGCAAACCATACAAACACAAGGGCTGTGTCTTCAGTGTCTTCACGAGATAAAAAATGGTGTGTCCTTAACAAGTTAGGATCCTAGTGAAGACAAAGGAGTTTATGGTTTTCACAGGAACGCTACTATGCATTAAAAGGTCCATAATGCATTTTTGACCTAGTGCATGAAGTCTCCATGTGGACAAGCCCTCAGCATCAGTTCCCTAGTTTTTGTCTTGACTTCTCTTCTTCAGTGCTCATGCTATCTGACAGGTACCTGTCTTTCCATTTTAAGCTGTTTAATGTAAGGTCAGTAATAAATAAGGTTACCCCTATCCTACAATTTGATCACAGCTGAGGCCCTGACTTTGCATTTATTATACAGACCTGATGGGCAGACACTTGCCATGTAGTCTCCTGTTATGTATGAAGTTCAGCAAAGGGAGTACCATATCTATATTCAGCTTGTTTATTATGTAGGTGCACTGGCATAAGGAAGCTCCGTATTCCATTTCCCTATAATACTCACCCAGAGGCTGCCAAAGTTTTGTCTTCAGAAAGAAACTAGCAAAAAGTGGAAGACCAACTCTCTCCCTCAGTAACAGTACAGGTAGAGAATATCAAAAGTCACTAACCAGTATAGAATATAGCACAGTGAAGACTTGTGTCCTTCAATATTACACCAATAACTTAAACTATACAGGAAAGTGACCCATATTAGAAGTTAGGTTATCAACCTTCCAGGAAAGTAAAGTGTGTGTGTTTTGGGGTGGGGGAACAGAGGGAAGACAGAGTTAAGGAATTTTTCACAACCATGGCATTTCTTCCTTCTTTACTGAAGGGCTTTCAAACAATAGAGTCCACATTTTGTGGTGATTCTGCCATTCAGGCACTGGAAAATCAGAGTTATATATAATTTTATCTTAATTCTACATATGATGGAATTTGATTTTTAAATTTTTAAAAATCTAAGAAAATACACACAAAAACTGTGTTATATAACATTATCAAGATTGCAAACACTCAACAGTTAGAAAATGCCAAAATAAAAGGTAGCTTGTGCAACCTTAGTTTGGCTGCCTTGTGTGTATACATTATGATACAATATAAATTACATGATCACATACTATTTTTCCCCCACAGGATCCCTGCTCATTCAGTTGATAGGATGGACCTGCTCTGGGGTTGTGTGCCGAAGGGTACTGTTGTCTGTATGACCCCCTTCCTCATTAGTGGCAGACATTGGAAGATATGTAGTGAATGAGGCAGAGGATTACAGGAAGATAAAGGGTGGTCTCATGGTTATGCAGTTGAATATTGCCATGGAGAATTGGATTCTATCCCTGCCTCTGCCACAGAGTTCTTGTGTAATCCTAGACAAGCAACTTAAATCAAACTTTTCAAAGGTGGTCACTAATGGTTATAGATTGAGCTGATAAGAATTCAACTGCAGGATGTGTCCATAGAAGTAACCACAGCTCAGAGGCTGTAAGTGAAACTGTTTGCTGGGTTATCTTAACAGGTCCATGCATGCGCAGGAGGACATCCTTATCCCAGGAATAGGCAGTGTGCCAAAACCACTTGGCACACCACCAACATAAATTGAGTAAGGCAACCGTTATGCTAACCACAGTTTGTGAATTTGGCAGTAATGGAGGACAGCGCAGCAAAGCTGTGGTTACAGGAAACGCAGACCACCTCTGACCATGAATCATGCAAAAGGAACCTATTAACCAATGACTTTGTTGATTGTCAAAGAGCTAGTAAATATAAGTTGTACTCTTTTGGTAGCTTGTTGGAGTTATCTGTTGGACAAGTTACCCCATTCTGACTCTGATCAGAGCTCCAATGTTTTGTAACCTCACTTCTTGAATAAGGAACTGTTTATTACTTGCCAAGACTTCAGGGTCTGTCTTGGATCCCTTTGGGGAGTACTATCACTTAGGGTCACTATACAGCCTTGCCTTCCTAACAACGATGTGTTCCTTATTTTCTGGTGCCCAACTTGATACTGTGACACTTTCTCAGGGCACCCAGGGCAGAAAGTCACCTTGTTGTCACCTGCCTCCAGCAGAAGGGCTCTTTCCTCTGCCACATGGGTGTTAGCTCTCTAACACAAACAACCGGTCAGCCACTCAAGTACTCTCCTCTGGGTTATGCCAGCCATGCAGGTCAACAATAGAAGCACTGCAGCCCTTAAGTCCCCTCAAAGTATCCCTCTGTGGTGTCCAACCCCTAATCACTGGATACCCACAGAAATCCTAGATCCTGTTCCCAATGGAACAGTGTACCTCAGTTTCCCCATTTTTCCTTAGTCCACCACTCCTATCACACATAGCACTTGCATTCAGTTATAGTAAAACGAAAATTATTTAAGAATAGAGATTCAAATAGAAACAAGTGAGAGTAAAGAAAACAAATGATTGCATACAAAACAAAAATCATAAAATGCAAACTATGGCCTATGCTTACTAATAGTTACTTATCTCTGAAAGTAGATTCTCACCCCAAAATTCAGTCTTTTGCAGCGCTTGCTAGCCCCAAGGATCTAGGGCCCATGAATCACCCCTGCTCATCAAGGTACCTCCTCAGTGAATGGTTCCAGAGTGTCTTTCTCCAACCTGTGATATACCGAATCAGTCTTTTGTCTTTATTCACAGACAGGGTGATCCTTTCACTATCACATCCAAGTGGTTTCAATATTTATAGTTTGTCTTTGATGGTTTTCCATTGACTTTTCTGCGTTGGTGAAGAGGTGGACAATTGAGCAATACATTACATAATCAGCTAGCCTGGGAGGGGTGACAACTCCCTCCACTGCACTGAGCCACCACTGAGACATATTATTCCTTGAGGACTCACTTTCCCTTCAAGGCCATAAAGGCATAATTTTCAGTATGGTTACTCATACATACATCTCACAATGATTATGAGTATTGATAAGTTACAATTTTTCAGTAGAGACCTCATATGCTGCCCTTTATGGATACATACCATGGTAGCAATGTATTAGATGTCATGAATTTGTCAGGTCTGAGACAGGCATTGCCTGGAAAGAACAGTAAACTCTTTCCCAGTTGGCAAAAACAAGCCTCTGTGTCACAGATACCTTGGGATCTGATTTGCAGAGGTGGCGAGCACTCAGAGCTGCAACTGAAGTCAAGGGGAGGTGTGCTTTGAACACAGTGCTATATAATGCTAAGCACCCTGAAAAGTCAGGTCCTACATGTCTCAAATTGGGCATCCAAAATTAGTAGATATACTGTTGGGGGGGGTTGATTTTTTTTTTTTTTAATATATATATTTTTGGTCATAGCATCTGGGAGCCCCAATCATGGACCAAAATCCAATGGTGCCAGGCACTGTGCTGACACAGAACAAAAAGATGGTTCTTGCCCCCAAAGAGTTTACAATCTAAGTATGAGACAAGAGGCAATGGACTGATGCAGACAGACAGCAGTACAAGGAAACAGTGAGACAATAGTTGTCAGCATGAGAGGCAGTGGTTTCAGCACACCAGCAGCCTAACCATAATCTCTGTACCTCAGTTCCCCATCTGTAAAATGGAAATAATGCCATCCCTCACCTTACAGAGAAGATTTAATTAAATGTTTGTGAAGCAGTCAGATACTGTACTGACGACTGCCATAGAAAAGCTCATGAGGAAAGAATTGTAGTGTACAATACATAAGGCTACACATTGAAATATGAGGAGAAAAACAGAATATTAAATAGCTGCTCATAAAGTGAGCACCATCCACCGTGAGCACTGAACCAGGCAGGGGTCTTGTGGAAAAAATAGAATGGGATCATGTAATCAAAGACTATCATAATGCATACATACAATGGGAGACAAATTAGGTTGCACAGGTAACCTTAACTGTCTAGTTCCCTAACTTCTGAATGCTTGACTTTGCAATCTTAATATTCATTGAACACACTTGTGTGTAACGAAGGTATACATTGGTGACCCTCTCAAATGGAGAATAAAAATGGCAACATTCTACCCTGGTTCAGAAGTATTTGCCACTGGAATAAGCAGTACTGCTTCAGATGAAGTTCAATACAATACAATAGACGTCTATAAAATCATGAATGGTGTGGAAAAAGTGAATAAGGAAGTGTTATTTACCCCTTCACATAACACAGGAACCAAGGATCACCTAATGAAAATAATAGGCAGAAGGTTTTAAACCATCATAAGGAACTACTTCTTCACACAGTGTAAAGTCAACCTGTGGAACTCATTGCCAGGGGATATTGTGAAGGCCAGAAGCATAACTGGGTACAAAAAAGAATTAGATAGGTTGATGGAGGATAGGTCAATCAAAGACTATTAGCAAAGAGATCAGGGATGCAATCCCATGCTCTGAGTGTCCCTAAACCTCTGACTGCCAGAAGCTGGGACTGGACCACTCAAATTGCTGTTCTGTTCATTTCCATCTGGCATTGGCCGCGGTTGGAAGACAGGATACTGTGCTAGATAATTATTGGTCTGAACCAGTAGGACCATTCTTACCTTCTTGCACAGTGTCTTTCTTATAACGAGTTGCACAAAATGCTTTAGCCTTTTACAGTCTACACAACATGTACACATACTAGTGATAGTGTGCAGGTTACACAGAGACCAAATGTGGAGTAGAATGAGCATGTCTAAACCGACTCAGAAAGTTGGATTTGATTGCCTTATGAGAGAGTAAGGAACAAAAAGATATAAAAATAGACAATCCCGTTTCAGAAGATTTTTAATCTTGCAACCAACAATTCTGCTTCAAGGTGAAGATTTGCACACAACAGAACAAATTAATTCTGTTTCTCTCCTTGGGGTGAGCAGATTTTGAGCAAAACAGAAGTCCAACTTCACACATTTCAAAAAGCAGCTTTAAGGGAATTTAAGCTATACAGCAAACAATTCTGTTTCAAGTAAAAATCAAATCATAGGAGCAAACAATCCTGCAATACTTTTACTCAGTGTAAAACTAAACTGATCAAATAATCTTTCTTAATGTAAGACAAACCAGGCCTAATCCAAAGCTTTTTGAAGAACTGGATTAAAAAAAACAATTTAAATAAAAGTTGATGAGCTTCTGTATTTAGGAAGTAATGCTATGGCCATTTTGGCTTTGAGCTTAGAGTGAGAGATTTTTCCATGCCTGGATTTTGTCAAAATATCTAGTACTCTTTGGGCATTATACAAATAGCTTAATTATGTTGGATCAAACAGAGCAAATGGAAATTAACATTTTTGCATGTCAATCTATTCCCACTTTAACTGTCCTAGTAAGCTCTGGGCAGTCTTACATTCAACTTCAACCTCTTAGTCTGTAACTGACAAGACAGTATCAGGAGTCTGATAAAACAAAATGGTTACAAGTCACACATTTAGTGATATCCCTCAAGGCTCTAGGTGGAAACTTGGAACCCAGTCCTGCATGCACTGAAGTCAACAGGAGTTTACCCTTGACTTCACTTGGCATAGATACAGGCCTTTAGAAAGTAATTTATATTCTCTGAGGGGAAAGTGGTTATTAAGAGCACAGTATGAAATCTCTTTTTGGAGCTAACATTTACAGAAACTTTCCTCTCTAGGATTCCAAGTGAGGCAGTTGGAGGTTTCCTTTTTCTTTAGGATAGTAAGGTGACTACAAAAGAGAATTATTAAAATCCTAACTTGTTTGAGAAAGCAAAAGTGACTGCTAAAACTATTTGGGGGCAAGGACAGTCTTATGCTTTCTGAGAGAACATTTCCCCAGTCCCCTTCCCAGAGACAGGTGAAACTGACATGAATGATGCAGGGTAACTGCTCACAAGTAGGAAAAAGACTGTGGGTTTATATTAAAAAAGATGTAACAGAGACCCACAGATACATTGTGTACACAGATGTCAAAACCCTAAGGTAGCAAATCAAATCAAACCAAAGGAATATATTGTATCAGCATAGAATACATTTTCTGCTAATGGCACATGGTGTTTGGTACTACGTGCAAGGAGATCACTTGTCTTCTTGTCACTTTTTACCCTTCCCTGCAAACCTCCTACTGTTTCACATATGCAGTGTTGTAGCCATGTTGGTCCCAGGATAATTAGAGAGGCCTTATGGGTGAGGTAATATCTATTATTGGACCAGCTTCTGCTGGAGAGAGAGAGAAGCTTTTGAGCTTACACAGAGCTCTTCTTCAGGTCTAGGAAACTTACTCAGAGCATCACTGCTAAATACGAGGTGGAACAAATTGTTTAGCATAAGTGGTTCATATGTTTCATCAACATCTCTTAAAATGGCAGCATCGCTTCCTGCCTCAAATATTTACAAGACAATGGACAAGAACATTCAGATATCCATGCCAAACATCACCCAAATTCATTCATTTCATCCTCACCCATAACAATTGCTCATTCAACTGCAAACACTTTGTCCAAACCATGGAAACAGACCTGGGTACTAGGATGGCTCCCCAATATGCAAATCTCTTCTTGGGTAACCTTGAAGAATTTCTGGACAAATGCACCATAAAAATCAATTATATACCTAGACACATTGATATTTTCCTCCTCTAGACACATGACGTAAACTCCCTCATGAGATTTCCACCACCCATTGATTAAACTCTCTCTAGAGCACTCCTACACCAGCATCAATTTCCTGGAGACCACAATCAGCTTCAACAATGGAACCCTACAGACAACGATAAACAAGAAACCCACAGATCACCTCACCATCTTCACAGATCCAGGAACCACCCAAAGAAATCTGTTATCTACAGCCAGGCACTCAGAAACCACATAATATGCTCAACGGAGAAAGTCCAGGATATACACCTAACACATACTTAAAGCCACCTTCACCAAACAAGGACTCTCCACCAGAGAAGTAGATCACATCATGAAATGGGCCACCCAAATACCCCAATAGAACTTGCTTCAATACAGAAATAAGATTGCCTTTGACTGCACACCCCTCACTTGTCACATACCAGCCCACACTGAAACCCATAGAAGGTATAAAATAATTACAACCCATTCTCAATGGGGACTACATCCTGAAACAAAGTTTTCCTGAGCCCCTTCTTCTGCTCATTATAGAAGCTTCTATCCAACCTACCAAGCTCATAATCAGTAGGAAGTTCCCCACAGACCAGGGCATACCAACTACAAGTGGCAACAGACCCTAAAAGAACAATGTATCAAAACCTGTAGACATATTTCCACTACTATGGTGATCAATACCCCGGCCCCCAACAAATTGACCTTTCAAGATCCATGGAACCTAGACATGCTTATCACAACATGTGTACCACATCCAGTGCACTAAATGCCCCAACTACCACCACGTGGGTGAAACAAGATAATCACTATACTCTCAAATGAACTCACACAGAAAAATGATAAAAGACAAAACACTATATCATGTGTGGATGAAAACTTCTCACAAAGCCATCACTCTATCTGACCTCTCTGTCCTCATCCTCAAAGGATACCTGCACAACGTTTTCTGAAAACAAGACTGGGAGCTTAAATTCATAACTTTGTTAGACACTAAGAATCATAGACTGAATAGAAAAACTGGATTTATGTCTTACGCTAACAATCTATAGCCCACTAACCACCCCTCCCCAGGTTTTCCCCCACCTATATCTGGAGAAGTGTTAATAGGTCACTTCACCTTGAATGACTCCTTGAAATGTGCTAACTACATATGCTAAACAATCTGTTCCACCATGTAATAGCTGTGATACTGACATTTCCCAAACCTAAAGAAGAGCTCTATGTAAGCTCGAAAGCTTCTCTCTCACTAATAAAAGTTGGTTCAATAAAAGATATTGCCTCACTGTTTCACGTATCACTTAACAATAAATCAAGACTATTTAAAGCACCTGTATTTGGATTATGGCTTGCACACAAAGATTACACTTACACCACCAACAGTTTAGCTTATTACTATGATATCCCAGCTCTTTGAATCAAAGTCACATTTATGCCTCATTAAATAAAGTCTATAACTACTGCCAAATACCAAGATACTGTCAACATTTATATAATCTGCATCTGGTGCATAATTATAGGGATTTATAGAAAAGGACTCATTTAAAATTGTGCATTTATATTTTCATCTCTCTTATGAGAAGGTGAAAAGTAGACACTCTTATCTGCATGTAATTTGTAGGGGGGAGAAAGTGCTAAACTCCTGCGTACTTTCAAACACTGGAATACAAGGAATTCTTCCACCCATTTTATCTCTTCAAAGGCCCCAGGAACAATCTGAAGCCTCAGGTTCCCAGTGCCTGACATTTCAAGGGATTCTAGGGAGTCTATTTACTTCCATTGGATTTGTTGAGTAAGGACTGGAGTGGATGCTAGCATTAACAGCTGTGCTACAAACCAAATGGAGATTGTCAACTGCAATGTTCAGTTATCCATTTGTTGGTACATTTAATTAGATCTATTAGTAACCTACACTGATAAACTAATGATTCAATTCAGCTGAATGGGTAATATTATTGAACAATGATGGTTCTGTAAGGAAATAGAAAGGCACGGAAGGGGGACAAATATTTTATGCACAACAGCTACTTTGTACTCTGAAATTTGAACATTTTAAGTGTATCTAATGGTGCAGGCGCACACACACCAGCATGAAGTGTCTGTATAAGTAATAAAAATATAAATTTGGCCCAAATACTGGTCTTATTGAAGTCAAGGATAAGAGTCCATGGGACAAGCTTTGGCTCTGCGTAAATAATACATTGAATTTCTAACAGCAGAATACTCTGAGGCAAATACACCTCTACACTGATACAACACGAATTCGGATATAACGCGGTAAAGCAGTGCTCCGGGGGGGGGTCTGCGCACTCCAGCGGATCAAAGCACGTTCGATATAACACGGTTTCATCTATAACGCGGTAAAATTTTTTGGCTTCCAGGGACAGTGTTATATCGAGGTAGAGGTATATACACAATTTAAATCGAGAGGAAAAAACATGAAGAAAATAAGGCAGAAAATCAGCACTACTGCCAGTGATGTGAAAACATGGGTGATTATCTTCTCCCCTATCTTTCTTAAATCCTTCCCAGAATATGAATGCTTCAAAAGCCCTCACAATATCAGGTTCTGAATGCACATCTTGGTTATGCCTGGCATAGCATTCACAGAGGCTATGTCATAACTTCTGTAACACAGAGGTGTGAATAAACCACCCCCTGAGCAACATAAGTTACACCAACATAAGCAGCAGTGTGGACAGTGCTATGTTGGCAGAAGAGCTTCTCCTGCTGCAGCTCGCAGAGGCTGTAGTAGTTAAGTGAACAAGAGCACTCCATCCTAGTGCTGAGAGAGGCATTAGAGAGCTTGCAGTGGCGCAGCTGTAACAGTGCCCAGAGTGTGTGTATAAGGGTACACGCAAACGGATCAAGCTCTCTTGCATAATATTAGACGTTTGGGAGATCTCTATCTCAGTGCTACCAATTACACAGAACAATGAAGCGGAGGGTTTCCTATTTAACTGCAAGCAGCATACGGAGTTTACAGGTCAACTGACTCATTAACAACTAGAAGGCCTCCCCCCAAAAAATAAATGTAAAAGTGTGTTTATGTAGCACCATAAGAGCGTCAAAGGAATTTCTCATCTACACACCCATAGACAAGCTTCCAAACCTAAAATATTGTCATTTCACATGAGCTGTTCATTTTAAATAGACTTGGCAGAATTAAAAAAAAATTGAAATGTTGAGATTGAAATTATTTTTTCCTATTTTTATCAATTTACATTTTCAGAGTTGGGCAAAATTATGGGTTTTAAGCATTTATGTATTTAAATTTTCACAATTGTGAGAAATTATGGTGGGGTGGCAATTATTTAGTGACAGTAGACATTGAGATTCAAAAAGTTAAGTTCTTATAACCATTAAAAACCAAAATTGTCCACATCATTGTCAAAATATATAACAAATAGTCCGAAGTCAAACTCTAATATGTTCTCAGGCAGCATTTTTTTTATTTTGTCTATCTGTAAATTTCAGTTATCTATGGAAATAGTTTGTGCATGTTTGGTGAAATCAACATTTATCGGCATTTATCAATACAATTAGGGTTGGGCAGATTAGATTGTAAGGCGTTGCTTCTTGACTGGTGTTATTTTTCATATCTGGGGAGGATATATCCCAAGTTTAGATTCAGTCATTGCTCAAAACAAAACAAAAACCTGAGCATTTAACATTTGAAAGATGAGTCAGTTACAGCTGCCAGGCATCACTTTGGGCAATATTTAAATATTCTGCTTAGCAGTTGTTGTTGTTTTTAAATATAACTTTTCAAGTCAGAGCCAGAGTTTGTCACTGGGTCTAAAAAGGAAAGTCTATTAATTGAATAGGCTTTTTCTCCTCTAGACTTTTAGTAGTTCTACATTTGTTTTAGATCTGTAAGAAAACGTTAGCCTTTCTGCACAGCGTCTCATACCTATGGCAGAGTTAATGAATGTTCTTTGCTTGAAGCTATCTTTTCAAAAGGCAACCACCAAACAGGGGGAGAGAAATCACCAGTGAAACTTTAAGCAGAAGAAATCAACCCATTCAGACCATAAGGACGGGTTCAAGATTTCAGAAAAGGTGATCTAGAAATTGGGGAGAAGCTAGAGGTCATAACTTAATTTCTATTAATAGTTATTTGCCAACTGTAATTTTCAGTAATTTCTCAGATGTATGCCAGTCTAAGAATAACTATATTATTGAGCACTGCACTGTAGTAGCAAGTGAGATCTTTAATTTAGCATTAGTCAGTTAAGTGAAGACATAAGGACAGGGGGTAAAATCTTCAAACGCTCCTAAATGACTAGGAACCCAAGTTTCATTTTCATAAGTGATTTAGGGCCACTGACTTTAAATGAGACTTCAGCCCCTAGGTGCCTACATCACTTTGAAAATGTGATTTAGGCTCTTAAATTATTTAAGGTCAGGTTTTAGGTATCTAAAGATGCAAATAGACATCTAGGGGCATTCTCAGCATCTTTAGGTACCTAAATATCTTTTAAAATCTAGCCCTTATCACTTCTGAAAATTTTACCGATAGTCAATTAATATTAAAGACTCACGATCTCAGCGACTTACATTTGCCATGTGTAGTGCCTTTTATCCAAAATTATCCCAAAGCAATTTAAACTGATTTTACAAACAGTATACAGGGACCACTTCACACAGTACAGATATGCAACCACTTCAGGAGTAATACACCACCAGTTGAAAAGTACACAGCATCCTAAAGAACAGGAAGTGACGGATACTTTATCAAATTAAAACTGGATGGAGGTGTTATTTGGTCAGCAGAAAAATAAACTTCCTTACCCGGAACGTGGCCAGGATACTGGTGTTGATGACAGTGCTATATTTGTGCAGCCTCCTTTAGTGACCAGAAGTATGCAAAATCCCAATTTAACATACCTCATCTGAGCCAAATATCAGCTATTCCGGCAGCACATTGCCCCCTTAATAAATAATTATAAATGACGGTATAAGTGCTGACAATGTGCACCATGTCACTGGCCATGGTTCAATATGGACTCAGACGGAAGAGTTTCCACACATAGAATCACTGAATACCCATTTACATGGAAAAGATTAATGCCTAACTGGCAGAACTGCTGGCCCAAAGAAGTCATGAGCTATTAACTTTTGTCAGTGATTCACTCCCCTGGAAATGCTCCAGACAAAAAATAAACGCTAAAAAAAAAAAAAAAAAAAAAAATTAGGTGTTATTTGCTTTGAAATTAGCAAAAAATGTTGAGTTTTTCCTGTGAAGCTGCTGTTTCACAGCTTGTCAGAAATAGTTATACCAGTATAACTATTAACTATAACTATTTCTAGTGCATGTAAGCCCCTTCCGATTTCCTCATTAACTGGGACCTTAAGAGTTAGGTTTTTGTACTCTCCACTCCGAGTCTTCCTTTAAGAGCTATAGATAAGTTTCAGGGCCTCTTTGTTTGGAGTCAAGATCCTATTCATAAGTAAGTTATACATTTCATCCATTTAAAATGGATTTTGGTTCTTTTTCCACTAATAACTTCTCTAATCCTGCAAAATATGTCTTCCCTACATGCCACTTCCCAGTACTAACCTGCTTTCTATACTGTGAAATCATTACATTAAGAGTTTATCTACTACTGTACCTAGCAGCAAGAATGAGCTTTTCTTGTGCAAATTACTTGCCTCTTCCCCACTTCTAATCCCTCTCAAAACAAAGACGACTCCTTTCCTCACACTAGATACACCACAATTTGCAATGAGCACAGAAACATTCCTACCCACCCACCATCTACCAACTCAGCCTCACACTTCCTGCTTGCATCTTCTCAACTGCTAACCCCTCGTCTCAACTCAGAGCTACTCTTGCTTCCATCCCAGTTCCTCCCTTCCTCTGGCCACAACACAGTATGAACAGCCTGCACCTGCCGTCACATTAAAGAGGCAGTCAGAAACCAGTAAATGTCAAATTGGCAGTACAATATGCAAACCATCTATTAATAGGGTGACCAGATGTCCTGATTTTATAGGGACAGTCCTGATTTTTGGGTCTTTTTCTTATATAGGCTCCTATTACCCCCCACCCGCTGTCCCGATTTTTCACATTTGCTGTCTGGTCACCCTATATATTAGCCAAAATGGTCATGGATGCAACCCCTTGCTCTGGGTGTCCCTAGACCTCTGACTTCCAGAAGCTTGAACTGGATGACAGGAGATAGATCACTCAATAAATTGCCTTCTGTTCATTCCTTCTGGCACTATCTGCTATCAGAATACACGATACTGTGCTAGATAGACCATTGGTCTGACCCAGTATGGCTGTTCTTATATTCTTAAAGTGGGTGTATCCAATAGCTGGAAGTTGGGTGGGTCAGGAGTTGCTCCATCCCAGAGACTCAGCAGTCAGAAATCCTCAACCCTCACTGAGGCAATAAACCATCAAAACTCTGAAAATATTTTTTCAGTGGTTTCCATCTGCAAATTAAGTTCTGAAGAGTTCTGCTGCTGTGAAACTCCTTAGCTTAAGGCTTACCCCTCTCACAGTAAGACACTATTCAGTGAAAGCTCAGTTATAGAATTTGCACACAGATTATACATATTTCTTCATTGTTCTTGTTTTAATTGTTCCCTGTTTTTACCAATTTCTAAGAGCAACACCAAGACACAGCACTGCAAACACTTCTATAAGGTCTTTTGAAGCAGTCCAGATCCTAAACTCCTCTTTTTACTCTGCTGATGGTAAAACTGAGTCCCGTGAAGAGGTTCCAAGCAAGATGCTAAACGCTACTCAAGTCTGAATCTTAAGTGACTGTGAACGTCACACCAAATGTGTTAATCTAGTCCGGTTCTAGGTTTCTCCTATATTCCAATCACTTAAAGTTCCTGATATGTTGGACTTCAGTACAAAAATCACCTTGGCTATGACACTGTTCATATAATTCATTAACAAGCTCTACATAGGAAAAAATCCCAAGCTTTTCCGATAAAAAAGACAATACTTCATTTTATGAAGTTGCACCTGGAAGATCAGAAAAATAAACCCTCATTTATGAGTACAGCAATATTATTTATTAGTTTTATGGTGAGTTCTTTTGTGTAATCTATTAAGTTATTGCAGCATTATGCATGATCTAAAAGAAAAAGTAATCTGAATTTTAAAATGAGGTCCAAAATGTAAATCTTCTTTCGAATCTGTATTTGCATATGCAATTACTACAGTAATGGTGATTGTACACAAATATACAGCAGGTGTAAAGCTATGCACGAACAGGTGCAGCAAACAAAGGAGTTTTGCGAGGGATTATTCAGAAGAAGAAGGGGCAGCCACATGACTCTTGGGGTGAGTTTGTCGTCTGTCTGTTGTGTCCTTGCTGCTTGCAAATATAGTAAAAACCTTAAATGAATCAAACTGTACCACAGAATCTCTATGGATAGAAATTCCATGCTTGAATAAGAATATAACAGTAGGAATAAACTATCAATCACCTGACTGTGATAGTGATTGTGAAATGCTCAGGGAGATCACAGAGGCTATAAAAATAGAACATTCAATAATGGGGGATTTCAACTATCCCCATGTTGACTGGGTAACACGTCAACTCAGGATGGGATGCAGAGATAAATTTTCTAGACACCAATAATGACTGCTTCTTGGAGCAGTTAGTCCTGGAACCCAAAAGGGGAGAGGTAATTCTTGTTTTAGTCCTAAGGGGAATACAAGCATAGATCCAAGCAGTGTATATAGCTGAACCGCTCGGTAATTGTGACCATAATGAAACTGTAGAACTACCAACTACAGTAAATGACCTATCACTTAAATCAACCTCTGTAACAGATGACTGGAGAATGGCACCCATTTTTTCAAAAAAGGCTCAAGAAGTAATCCTGGCAACTACAGGCGATTCAATGGACATCGTTTACTTGGACTTTCAGAAAACTTTGACAATGTTCCTCACCAAAGGCTCTGATGGAAAGCAAGCAGTCATAGGATAAGAGGGAAGGTCCTCTCTTGGATCAGTAATTAGTTAAAAGATAGGAAACAAAGGGTAGGAATAAATGGTCAATTTTCAGACTGGAGAGAGGTAAATAGCAGTATCCCCTGGGATCTATACTGTGGTTCAGCAAACTCTTACAAGAGCTGGAAAGGGGGTAAACAGTGAGGTGGCAAAATTTCCATATGATACAAATTTATTCAAGATAGTTAAGTCCAAAGCAGACTGCGAAAAGTTTCGAAAGGATCTCACAAAACCGTGTGAATGGGTAACAAAAAAATCAGATGCAATTCAGTGCTGATAGATGCAAAGTAATGCACATTAGAAAGCATAATTGCAACTGTACATACAAAATGAAGGGGCCTAAATTAGCTGTTACCACTCAAGACAGATCTTGGCGTCACTGAGGATAGTTCTCTGAAAACATTCACTCAATGTGCAACCGTCAAAAAAAGCTAACCATTGTTCGGAACAATTAGGAAAAGATACAGAGAAGGGCAACAAAAATGATTAAGGATAAGGATATGAGGCCTGATTAAAAAGACAGACTGTGCAGCTTGGAAAATAGATGACCAAGGGGGGTGGATATGAGAGAGGTCTATAAAATCATGAATGATGTGGAGAAAGTGTTATTTACCCCTTCACATAGCACAGGAACAATGGGTCACCCAATCAAATTAATACACAGGCGGTTTAAAACAAACAAAAGCAAGTACTTCTTCACACAATGCACAGTCAACCTGGAACTCATTGCCAGGGGTTATTGTGAAGACCAAAACTATAACTGGGTTCAAAAAAGAATTAGATAAGCTCATGGAAGATAGATCCATTAATTACTATTAGCCAAGATGGTCAGGAATGCAACCCTATGCTCTGGGTATCCCTAAGCTTCTGGTTGCCAAATGCTCAGACTGGATGACAGGGGATGGATCACTTGATAATTGCCATGTTCTGTTCATTTCCTTTGAAGCATATGGCATTGCATTGGCCACTGTCGGAAGACAGGAAACTGGGCTAATTGAACCACTGAGCTGACCCAGTATACCCTTTCTTATGTTCTTAATAGAAGAACCAGCCACAACCTTCTGGGTTTTCAAAATTTGCCCATTCTTTTTTATATCACTAGTACCATAGTTTTCCACAAAAGTACTAGCAGCACTAGCCCAGTGAAGTCAAAGGAGCAATGCCAGCCGAGTATCTGGCCCCATATTTTATTCTTCTTTTATGTCTTGTGAAGTGCTGAGCACATTGTTGGCATTTAAATGACATCAAAAAAGTAGTTTGGCTGCAGTTAAGCTCTGGGGTCAATTCTTACTTCATCTACCTTATATGAATCTGCTTGCTCATCACTCGCAAAAACAGAAGGCTTTTTGATTTAATTCTTTCTTCTATTACCTTAAAAACTTTCTGCCTGGGGTAAAAGCCATGTGATTCTAGGATCTACTGTTGCTATGTTTAATCTGAGAGAACTCCCAGCTGTAGAGAGCATACAGTTCACTGCCTACCCTTTTTTGTTGAACTCTCCTGCACAGCCTGAATTATTACAGGCCTCGTATTAATACACTTTGTAAAAATCAAAGCTGAACCACCTCTCAGAGGCCTTGTATCACACTTCCAGCTACCTTGTCCATTTGAAATCTACTGGTTTCACTGGGTAACCTTTCAGATGCCACTAAGATTTCTTTTGCATCTCTTTAGCTTCAGCTGAAGTTAGGGTTACCATCCGTCCGGGTTTCCCCGGACATGTCCGGCTTTTTCAGTGTTAAATGGCCGTCCGGGGGGGATTTCTAATTAAGTAGAAATGTCCGGGATTTCCCCCTTCCCCTTGTGCGGCACGGCTGATTGGACGCCTGGCCTGATTGAAAGCTGCTCGCAGCCACTAGGGCCTCTAGCAGCCAGAGTCCCTCCCCCTCCCCCGCTCCCTCCTCCCCCACAGAGCAGCGGGGCTGTGTTTAATTCCACGTGGAGCTCGCAGTTCTCCCTCTGCCGGGTGAGCGGGGGGAGCAGGGCAGGCGGCGGGGGGTGTGTGTGTAGAGGCTGCAGGGGCGGGGGGGTGCAGAGGCTGCAGGACAAGTGGGGAGCAGGGGGCACAGAGGCTGCAGGGGCGGGGGGGTGCAGAGGCTGCAGGGTGAGGAGGAGCAGGGCAGGCAAGGGCATAGGGGCTGCGGGGCGAGTGGGGAGCAGGGAAGCACTTAGCAACCCCCAACCAAGATCAGAGCAGGAGGGAGGAGGGGGAATGCAGGGTGCTCAGAGGAGGGGGCAGAGTTAGGGCAGGGACTTTGGGGAAGGGGTTGGAATGGGGGCGGAGAAGGGGTGGGGTTGGGGCGGGGCTGGCGGTGGGGAAGGGGCGGAGTTGGGGCAGGGCCAGGGGCGGGACCGGGGCCCCGTGGAGTGTCCTCTTTTTTAAATGTTTGAATATGGTAACCCTAGCTGAAGTGAAATACTATAAAATGACAACATTTAGCCCTTGAATGATTCTGACGAATACCACTTGTTGCATGTACATACAGTCTCAAAGTAAAAATTGCAGTTTAGATTAAAGCCCATGGAGATGCTACAGGGAAGCCACAGCTTATTTTTAGGGCACTGCCAGATTCAGCACTCTAAATTTAGCTCAGTGCTTTCATTAAAGGAGATTACACTTTTTGGAGCATAGCTGTTGCTTGTATTCTCCCATCCCTCCAGTCCTCTTTAACTGAGGGGAAAAAAAAAAAAAAAAGATAGAGCTAATCTATTTCCCTTTCCTTACCTTGTTTTTAATGGAAGTGGGGTACTTGGTGTATTTTGCTTGGTGTTTAAGGGAGGGGAAGGCTCTCTCCCAACCCAGCCAAACAAAACAGATATACCCTGTGACAGCCTATTTGAGCACTCTCCCTTATGCAGTGCAAAGCCTCACTTTCCTGTTAGCTTCTGTTTTGCAGCCTGAACACTAAAATCTCCACAGCAGACAACTGTGTTTGCATCAGCTCCCTCTGTGTGTGTCCCTCTTTTCCTCCCCACCCCCCTTCTCTGCTGGATCCAAATACTACATATTGGCAATGCGGATCCTCCTCACTAAGATGAAAAAGTAATTAGATAATATAAAAAAAAAAAAAGGGAAAAAGTTCACCTAGAAACAGACTGCTGCTTTGCTTCCGGTACAGCTGGAACCAGCCTGCTAGAGACAGAGAGGTTGGCAATTAAGGGCAGAACACAAGAGGAATTTTCTGCCATTGCTGCCTAGCTGTTGCAGAGACAAAGCAGTGAGGAGGAAGCATGCAGCCATCTTAGCTGGCCATGTCCAAGCAGAAAGCTCCAGCATGCACATGCTTTAGCCTGCACTGAGGCTCTTCAGCAGGCAGAGGGAGGCCAAATGCAGCCAAAGGGAGAATTTTGCATTGTGCAGTAGAAGCACACAGCCAGCAGAGGGAGATCAAACACAGACAGTGCACAATAAAAAAAAAAAGAAATAAAAACTTCCCTGTAGCAGAGCAGATGTCCAAGAGCTGCGAAATCCAACAGGAGAGCAGAAAAATGGCAACTGTTTGGCCAGTTCAACAAAAATTGCAAATTGCGGGTGGTGTATCTTGAACGTTTTGAGCAATTTGTAGCTTGCAGCTCCATTCCAGACAGACAAAGTTTCAACCTGGCTGACAGTGATAGGTCCAAAGCAGCAGTCTGTATGCCATGACCTATTGTCTCCAACTCTGCCTGGGACTGCCACATATGCCGCAATTAGTGCAGCAATCCAGAAACATTTTTCTCCTTTCCTATCAATGATATTGGTTTCATCAATGACATCAGGGAAGCAGAGAGTCAGCAGCAGAGTTCATTGCTGCTCTAAGGAAGCGGGCAGAGCATTGTCAGTTTGGACAAATATTAAGTGATGTCCTGCAGGACTAGTTTGTTTCTGGATTATGCAGTAACCAGATCTGGGAAAAGTTACTGACTGTATCAGTGCTCTCATTCAAAAAGGCTGTTGAGATAGCATTTGCCATGGACACCACAGAGAAGGATTCTATGGAAATTAGTATGAACTGAGAAGTTCACCTCCTCAATCAGTGAGAGGGGACCACTGGAATGTAAACAATTTCTGTGTAGCCACTGTGCACAAACTACGCATCCTGAGATACAGATTGCTGAGCACACCAGGTTATTTGCAGAAAGTGCTAGAGTAAAAGACACATTGCTGTAACCTGTCACACAGTTCAATGACCAGCACCACAGAGCAACTGTCCAAAGACAACACCTATGAAGACTGACTCTAAGAAAGGACAGAAGTCAGAAATTCATGATGTGGAAAAAGACAAAAGCTCTAGTGACACTGAGGGTAACAGATGGCATCTGGGTTCCATCCTTGATTGAAGGAGTTCGTACAAGAATGAAGCTTGATACTGGAGCTGTTGTCTCACTGATCTCCGTCTCTATTTATCTTCTACCAGCCATTGTCACAAGTTACTCTGGATGAACTTACCCATGGTTTTGAACATTTACACCAGAGAAAAAGTTATCCCCAAAAGGATTGGTCCAGTGCAATGAGATGGACAATCAGCATTTTACCATCATATGAGAACTTGGGCAGATGAGCAACTTGTCAGTGAAGGTCACTTTTAAGTCTGACAGCCAAACAAAAATATTGCAAGCTCAGAACATAAATGCACAACTCTGGGTCCAAATCAGCAACTACCAGAGGCCCATTTTGTGAACATCAGAGTTTTGTCACCAGATTCACACAATGAGTGGGCTACACCCATCATACCCATGATCAAGAAGGATGACTCAATCCAAATTTATGGAGATTTCAAGATGACACTGAATCCAGTTTAATGCGCAGACCAGTATCCGCTACCTCATATTGAAGATTTGTTTGACACTCTTAGTGTAGGACAGTGTTCCAGTAAATTGGATTTGTTCAGCACATACCTACATTCTTGTTACAGGAAAGGATCAAAAGGATCATCTTTGAAATTTGGATGCTGTCTTGAAACGTTTAGAAAACCATGGACTGAGAGTACATCAAGACAAATGTGAGTTTTTCAAACCTTTGGTTGAATATCTTGGACATGTTTGCCGCTATGGGCTTAAGGAAATTGCCAGAGAAAGAAGATGGTTCTTCAAGTGCCCCCATCAGAGAACCTTTCACAGGCATGTTCATTATTAGACTGTTTAACTAGTGTGGTCAAATTGTGCCTAATCTGGCAGCAGTCCCAAGCACAGAAAAAAATTGAACTGAACTAAAGAGTGTGATAGTGCATTTAAGGAAGCAAAGAAACTGTTAATATCAGCCAAAGTTTTTACACACTTTTATATCTCATTACCATTGCAATTGGCGTATGATGCTTCACCATATGGAATAGATGCAGTTCTTTCCCACATTTTTCCTGATGATTTGGGGAAACCAGTTGCTTTCACTTCATAAACACATGACAAGTGCTAGAGCCCTGGAATGTTCCAGCAGGACTTTGTTCCTCTGATCAAACCTCCTTCGGTTACCACTCCTAATTTTGACAAGTTGGTGGAAGAAACTTTGGTACCAGATCAGTTGATTCCTTACCCCCCTCCCCCCCCCGCCCGACTCTTCCTATTGTTTAGGACACTGACGCACCATCACCACCACATTATCTCAAGACAGTGCAAAAACCTGTGGTGCACCTACACTTAAGTTGTTGAGTTAGTGAATTGCTATTCCAAGGAAGAATATTCCCTTGCTATTTAAGAGTCTGCAGTAGTACACCTGCAACTTTTAGTAAGGTAATAGTGTTTTATATTAACTATATAAAGGATAATGCATATATATATTTGGAACATTTTTTTAAAGTAGAATGGAGGACTGCGATGTCCTGTCCTTTTAAACGTTTGAGCACTGCCCCCTCGCCAATGAAAAGCCTCACTTGTGTTAGTTTTATAACCTGAACAATAGTCTCCACAGCAGACAGCTGTATTTCCATCAGCTCCTTCTGTCTCTGTATTTCCTTCTCTGCTGGATCCAAATATAGCATACCTCACATGTAACAATCATCTCTACTTCCTATACCCTCTTCGTTACTCCCCTTCCTCTTCAACCCTACTCTGCACACACCCTAAACCACAAGGCATCTTCCAAAACTTTTCAAAATGACAAGCTCTGCCTTGCAAAACTTTCCCAGGTACCAAAACTGATCACACAGAAAAGTTCCAGCCTGCAGAAACATGGCGCACAGCAAGTGACACTTACCCTGTGGCCTTTGCTCTCTAACCTCTGCTCTTTAAAAGAACCAAAAAAAGTGAACTTCTCCCAAGTTTTCTTGTAGATTAAGTTTTTATAAGCTGCAAATCTTTACTAGGGGTTCGATTGTGACACCTGTCCTCAAACTCAAACACCTTACTCCACGAGTGGGGTCACTGACTTCTATGAAACTGCTCACAGAATAAGGTGCGGTACTAAGCATATTAGCCCTAAATTAGTACTGTTTTGCTCATGCACAGTTCAACTGTTGAGGCCAGAATAGGCTGAAAATGAAGACCTGCGGAAGAAAGAATTGTGATGGTAGTTGGCACAAAACACTTCACTAAGTCAGCTCTGTCAAAAGTGAAAGAGACTGACAGGAGTCCATTGATTTAGTCTTCAAAACAGTCTGATATTTCTGAGAGAAGTATGGGTTGTGTGTGCCTGCTGCTTATGTGCAGAAAAGAACAAAAAGAACTAAATGTGGTTCACTGATCAACAGGTGTCCATCTTCCTCTGGCGCATGCTGCATTGTTAAACTCAAAGCATTCATGATTAACCACTCCTTTAAACAGGGATTTTAGTAGGAGAACTATAGAGCTCAGTGTTTCAAATGGGGAAAGTATTTTAAAGGACTTTTGGGAGAAATGAAAATCTGTAAAAGAAGATAGAGCAAGGATTCCCCCTAATGGAGAAACTGTAGACTTCAATTTATTAAACACCAGTACAATAGAAGTCATATTGCCAGTGCAATTCTGTACCCTCCAAGCTGATTAGCACTCTGATCTTCTTAGCATGGCTCCAATTAAGGGTCTGATTTTGATATCCTTACTCTTAATGAATACACCTTATATCACAAGTCAGTAGAACCATTCATGCAGTACAGTCTACTCAGGGTGAGTGAAGGTATCAAAATCTGATCCTAATGGAGACACAGGATGGGTGCTCTTTGGAGGTGCAGATCAGGATTTGAAATCTGAATCTTCAGCTACTCATGAGCCTTGTACAATAAGCAAATTCCAGGACAATAACAAGAAGTGTATTTTGTCCGTTCAGTCAGCAGCTACTGAAAATAGCAAGTCAAGAATTATTAGAGTCAGAAGTGAACTGAGTACAGACTCAATGTAGGATTTGATAAGAGAATCTACACCAGCAGTAAATTGAAAAGAAATGTATCATAAAAGGGAATAATTTACCATTTTGGGTCTTAAAGCCAGATCCCCTAACTCTGGTTGCGTAACACCACTGAAGTACTTATGGGGAAAGGTCCTACTCAACATAAGTAAGGGTATCAGAATCTGACACTAAAACACAGATTTCCAAGAAGAACCAGACTATATCTGCTCCCTCTTGCAGGTCCCCATGGTTCCGTGACTCCAATAAAACAATCCTGACTGGCAAACTGGAATTGCTATCACATCTACACAATTTACTTCTAAAAACGTTAAAATTTAATACTAGGATCCCCATTAAGACAAATGCACCTGTCTTATGCAGAGTGTATCTATAGCTGCTGTTTTTAACTTTGCTCTTAACAACTTAATTCAAAATCTAGAGGAGAACAGAGAATTGAGAGATTTCAATCATGCTGTTACAGATTATTCTTCTCTGTTATGTTAAGGCTGTTTGCTCCCAGAATAAAGAATGTCTTAGATATAGTGGTGACAGGCCACTTACTGATTTGCCATGGATCACTGCTTGGTACAGTACTTCATAACAAGTTTTTAACTACACAAACTTTATTGGAAACTATACCTAGTGAACAGTGCATGATAATTCTTCCATTTTATCTCATGACAACATGGTAAAAAATTGTATTGCCATTATAGACACAGGCCACATAGAATTTTAAAAGTACTGCATTTATAGGTCTTACAGTACTACTTGTTTCAAAGGGGTATGAAAAGTATCAGATATAGTTAGGGCCCTACCAAATTCATGGTCCATTTTGGTCAATTTCATGGTTAAGATTTTTTAAAAAAAATCATAAATTTGTGAAATTTCAGATTTTAATAGCTAAAATCATGAGTGTTGTAATTTTAGGGGTCCTGACCCATAAAGGAGTTGTGGAGAGTTTGCATTGTAGGGGGGGCGGTTGCAGTACTGCTACCCTTACTTCTGTGCCACCGCTGGCGGCAGCACTGCCTTCAGAGTTGGGTGGCCAGGGAGCGGCAGTTGCTGGCCAGGAACCCAGCTCTGAAGGCAGAGTCGCCGCCAGTAGCAGCACAAAAGTAAGGATGGCATGGTATGATATTGCCACCTTTACTTCTGTTCTGCTGCCTGCAGAGCTGGGCCCTCAGTCTCCAGCTGCCCAGCTTTGAAGGCAGCGGCACAGAAGTAAGGGTCCTTCTGAGCTGGTCGCCTGGATAACAGCTGTCGCTCTACAGCTGTCCAGATCTGAAGGCAGTACAGGAATAAGGGTGGCAATACTGTCACACACACACACACACACACACACACACACACACACCCCTCTCTTTTGGGTCAGGCCCTTCAACTTGAGAAACCCTGGTCTCCCCTGTGAAATATGTAAAGTATAGGGTAAAAGCACACAAAAGACCAGATTTCACAGTTTGTGACCAGATTTTCATGGCCATGAATATGGTAGGGCCCTAGATATAGGGGTGTTTGTGAGATCAAGGATAATTTTACAGACTTGTCCTTCTAAAAAATATTGTTGGTACTGAAGATACTGGTTTTGATCTTTGGTTTTGGTTCATAGTGGTCTTTCACCGAGTACACCTCTACCCCGATATAATGCTGTCCTCAGGAGCCAAAAAATCTTACCGCGTTATAGGTGAAACTGCGTTATATTGAACTTGCTTTGATCCGCCGGAGTGCGCAGCCCTGCCCCCCCGGAGCACTGCTTTACTGCGTTACATCCGAATTCATGTTATATCGGGGTAGAGGTGTATGTCCACTATTCTCACCTTAAAGGCAACACTTCCAGAAAAGACACCAGAGTGGCAAAAATGCTGACTGATTGGTGAGAGTGAAGTTCAGATCCCATCTGTAAACTTATTAGATAAAATTTTTAAAAATCTTATCTAATAACTTCCTGGAAAAAGGAGCCAAAATTCTTGACAGAAAATACAGGCGACTACCAGTGCGTATGTGTGGTCTATGTAAAAGCATGGCTATGAGCAGATTTTATCTGTTCTTTATGTTGGTCAGCAGATTTTTTTTTCCTTGTATTTTAGATGCGTCCTGGCGTAATTCTGATACCATTAAAGTTTTATTCTGGGGTAGGAAATATTGTAAACGAAAGGGATGTTTTAGAGATTTTGCAACTTTAAAAGAGCTCTTCCATTAATAGAGAAATGGGAGAGTGAGGTAAGTTTGAGCTAAACAGCTGATTATAAAATGAAAACGTTATATCATACCACCCAAAGATAGCTTGTGTTGCATACATAACATGATGTATGCATGTATTATAGGCACCTTAATCTTCTTGTTCATAGGATGAGTATTTGCTGATACAACTTTAGATCCTACTGATTATTTAAAGTACCACTTGCCCTGAATATCATCTTTGCAGTTGGAAATTCCTTGTAACAGACACAGCAAGAAGATGGAGCCCCTTACGTCTAGAAGATTATTATTTGTATTACATGAGTCTCTATGGGCCCCAACCAGGATTGGGACTCCATCGTGGTAGGTACTGTACAGACATATAACAAGACATGGTCCCTTCCTCCACCCCCCACTCCCCCCCACCCCACCCCCAAAAAAAGATCATAGTGTAAACAAGATAGCGTAAACTTTGATCAGAGGGCCACAAAGCAAAACTCTGACCTCAATGAAGTCCATGACAAAACTATCACGTCAGTGGGGACAGGATTTTACCCATTCAGCCCTTGGGAAAATGGAATTTAGTAACTACACAACCATTTTGTTTCTGTCATGGTTTGTGAGTGGGTAAATAAAAACACGCTTTTGCTAATGAAATTGTTATATTAAAAGGGTGGTGATGAGCTACCTGGTCTATGTACAGAGCATGAGAGTTAATGGTTTCAATGGTTTTAAATACAGAAGATTTTGATTGCCTTTGGTAGGAGGGTAATCTCCTCTTATAAAGACAGTTAATGTAACTAGCTAAATGGCTACACTCTTCTGGTGGTGGAGGTTTATTATTAGAGATAAAGGAGCAGGTAAAAGCCTGCTGCTAGTACAAAGCACTGGGTCAGTAGTTTTTATGCCTAAAGATAATTCCTTATATTGGGAGGAATTGGGGGGAGGTTGCCCATTTCTTCCCTCTCCACACCCCCCCCCCCTTTATGCTCATTGCCGAAAGCAGCTAGAAAGGCCATTACTGAAGCCTTAAGCACAACTAATAAACCAGGAGGAATTGAGTGAACATGAGGGGTAAATGAGATCCTGTGCCCTCCTGACTTGAGCTTTTTGCTGAAATATGTAGTTTTGCAAGATGGGAAGTCTAGCAATAGTTAACTATTGGTATGCAAAATACAGCTGGTTAGCTGACAGGCTGGAAAACTCCATACTTAGCTGCTGCTATGTAATACTAACAAATTGAGTATAAAAGAGGAAGAAACCTGAGCTGGATGGACACTTGGACACTTCTTAAGTTCCCCTGTAGATGGAAGGCTGGCCACTGGACATCTACAGAAATTCACTCAAGACCTCCCCAAGACCCTGGGTAAATAATAATCTGGGATTAATTTGGGGTGCTCTACTAACCTGTTGCAGACATGTGTAACTGCTGGAGACTAAAGTAGATGCTTTGACTGAAAGCAATTTTATTGCCCGCTTACATCAACTATCTCTTGGCTGTCCCCCCAATGATTTGTTTCCTGTCACTGCCTTGCAAAGAGTAAAGTTACTATGAGCTTTGGGTTCAGCAAAACCCCAGGTAACAGCTGCATATGGCTCCATTGTGTAGTAAAGGAGCGAGGGCATAAACACACCCTTCCAATTACGGATCTTTAATCCCATTTAACTCCAGAACTAGCAGGCAACAGCAGCAACTGAGTTCCTGTAATTGTCCTCCCTAACTGCCTGTGTAGAATGTTACATTTTGGCTCTTCTGTTTCCCCATCCATGTATAGGAATCACTGGAGCCTGCAAGGCCTCACAAACAGGTGGAGCTGGGGTTCATCACAGCCCCAAAGGAAGGTAATAGGCAGAAGGTAGCCAGGGCATATATGTAGGGAAAGCACTTGATGGGCCCCATGTTTGTCACTTCACATCAGTGGCTTAACAAGGCTCCAGTGCAAGAATAGGATAGGGGACCCTTCCTGATTCTGAAATCTGCCTCCTTTCAGCTCCCCCACTACCCCAAGCTCCTCTCCAGCCCCTCCAGCCACAATCCAGCCCCCTACTCCTCTATACCCCCACCTCCTGCCTAGCTCCCCAAAGCCTCAATCCAGCCCTCCTGTCCCCCAACTCCTACCCAGCTTCCCTCCAATTCCTTCACATCCCACCTACATACCCTTAAGCTCACCTCACTCCCCTCCAGTTCTGATCCAGCCCCCTCAGCTCTCCTTCAGTCCTGCCCTCAGCTCCCCCAGCCTCCCGACACACACTAGCCCTGTTTCAGACTCTCGCAAGCTCTCTCCAGCTCAACTCCACTCCTTCCCTCTCCCAATCCCTTCAGCTGAGATCCAGACACACACACACACACACAGGGTCAGTTCCAAACCCCTTTCCCCTCTGTGATCCATCTGCCCAGTTCCACCCACTTCTGCTCCAGCCTTCCATCTCCCAGCTCCAATCTAGCTCCCCCGGCACTTTGTTTCCCCCCTGGGCCAGTGCTACCATTTAGGCAAACTAGGTGGTTGCCTAGGGCACCAAGATTTGGGGGCACCAAAAAGCAGTGCCCCCAACTTTTTTTTTTTTTAAAACACACAGCATTCCTACACCCCCTCCCCGAGCACACAGTCGCCGCTCCACTTCTCCCACCTTCAAGGCTTGCAGCGCCAATCAGCTGTTTGGCGCCGCAAGCCTGGGAGGGGAGGAGAATTAGAGTGGGGGCGGCGTGCTCGGGGAGGAGGCAGAGCAGAGGTGAGCTGGGGTGGGGAGCTGCCGCACGGCTCCCCGACCTAGGAGGGTGGGGAGCTGCCGCGGGAGTGCCTTCGGGTGGGGGAGAGAGCTGCCGCATGGCTCCCCATCCAAGCTCACCTCTGCTATGCCCCCTCCCCAAGCACACCATCGCTGCTCCCCTTCTCCCGCCTCCCAGGCTTGCGGCGCCAATCAGCTGTTTGGCGCCGCAAGCCTGGGAGGAGAATTAGAGTGGGGGCGGCGTGCTCTGGGAGGAGGCGGAGCAGAGGTGAGCTGGGGAGCTGCCGCACAGGTCCCCGGGGGGGAGGTGCCTCAGGGCGGAGGGGGGGGGGCGCAAAGTGGAAGTTTTGCCTAGGGTGCGAAACTTCCTTGCACTGGCCCTGTCCCCCCTATACCTTCTCCCAGGCATCCTCGCTGGCTGCTTTTGCATGCCCAAGGTTGCCACAGAGAGCCCCCACTATCCCAGCCATCACCCTGTCATGAGGGGCCATCTGGCCCCACTATTCCCCAGCAGCCCCTTTTGTTAGGCCCCCATAATCTCATAGCCCCCAGCACAACTGCACCACTTACACCATTGTAGTTATGCCAGCATTTCACATAACACCAAGGGACATCCCTGCATGCAGAAGTTATTATTTGTCTCATTCCTAGAACACTGAATATGAGATAATGTTTGGGTGACCAGATAAGCAAGTGTGAACAATTAGGACAGGCAGTCAGTGGGTAATAGGTGCCCATGTAAGACAAAGCCCCAAATATCAGGACCATCCCTATAAAATAGGGACATCTGGTCACCCTAGATAACGTGTCTGCTCCAAATAGGCTTTTCTCAGATTACTACAAAGCATGACAATTCACCTGATATACAATTTATGTGCCAATCTCATGATATCTAATGAGGAAGAAAAGCAAAGAACTATTGACTTTTACTATAGGCCAGTTTTGCTTTAAGAAATCCATTCCAAGTACCTCACAGAGGTTCCAGTAAACTGAATTACATTTACAGTTACTTCTCTAATCATAAGTATCATACCTGGTCCAATATCTGCGATTTAAAAGATTGCTTGATTTTCTCTCTCATGTGGGCCTCCTCACCCAGGGGTCATGGATTTGTATCTCTTCATTTAGCAGAAGCCTTTGATATGGGGGACTGGGCCTACATGACAGAAGTGCTGACAACATTTGGTTCCATTGTACATTTCTAAGTTGGATCTCTGTTTTTGCAAAAATGCACACACACTCCTTGCCAGAATATCTAAAGTATTCCATTTGTACAGAGGCTGCAGGCAAGACTGTCTTTTTTCTCCTCTTCTGTTCACTTTGGCCTTGGGGCCCCTCAGAAATCTTATATGTAATTAACAGTTTCAGATTATTTAAATTGGCTCTGTTAAAAAATAATCTGTTATTTTAGGTATTACCATGGCCTTTACTCCCTTTTCAAGATGCATTTCCCTTTTCAAAGTCACTGATGACATCATTAGGTGATATAAAGCTAACACAAGTGCCTCACTTAAAAAAAAAAGTAGATGTGTCTCATTTAAATATAAATATTATCCCATGTCACCTGCATATCTTTATCAAAATAATGGTTTACCCTAGAATTTTATGCATTTTACAAGTGCTGCCTTTGTGTTTCCTACCAGGATATTTCTTCTGTAAACAAATTCTGTATATCAAATGCAATGCACAACAAAAGAACGTAAGCCAAAAATACATTTTAATATTTGCCTTTGTATAGAGGCAGAATTGTTTTTTCAGATTTGTTATTCTACAAAGAATGGGTCTTTGAACACTGGTTTCAGAATGTTTATATATGGAAGAGAAAATAGGCCATCACTATTCACTGAATTTTTAGTAGGTAAGTGTAAACTTAGGTTGTCACATACTTTATTTTTTGGCATAGACTACTTTATGGAATAAGGCATGACAAAAGTGTTGCTGGTATTAAGATCAGCCTTCTGGTGTTTAATAACATCACTATGCCCATTGATTGGAATGATACAATAATATTTTTGCCTTCTGATGCTGAGTATATCTGCCAAATCCTCCAGTGTAGTGCAACCTCTTTAAACTAGGCAACTGGGGGAATCTGGCTATAGAATCAGTAGAGCAGCCATGGAGTGTCACTCCCTTGGCTTGACTCATTCCCCATGGCTACACCCCATGTCATGGTATTATTTCTGCTCCTTGATTGTTGACTTAACCCTTCTGAACTACTTCTGCATCCACCCAACAAAACTTTATTTCATCATAAAACAAGTTTTGTTTTCTTCCAAGATAAATATAAGCTGCAGACCCAAAATTCACTTTTTCTGGGACTAGTTGTTTGAGCTAAACTTCCTCTGTCCTAACACTTAGGAACAAAAACTGATAAAAGAGCAAGAGAAGGCTGAATTGTAATCTTGTTTTTCATTCGGCGAGCTGTTTGAGAACAGATTTTTCACACTATTTAACCAAATCTGCTATTCATATTCTCTGCTATATGTTTTGTTCATACTTTACATACATCAATAAAAACAACCGTTCAAGCTAAAATACTCTGACCAGAAAGATGTTAAATTCTCCCTCGGGGTTGAGATGCAAACATTGGCCCCTACAACTTTTGACTTAATTTGGAAATCTTTTGGTCAGCAGAGGGAGCCCTTTATTCAGCATGAACAAATCCCATTTCACTCATTTTATTTATTTTTAACCTTGATGTTTGAGTTAGAATCAATTCTAAGGTCAAGGCCAGTAAGCAGAAAGGATATCAGAAGAAATGTTCTCTCTCTTTTGCCAGGAGGATAGTGCCATTTAATTGTCAGGAACATTTTCTTCCAATGAGAAGAAAAATGTTAATCCAGCCTTATCTTTCTCATTTCAGTGTTGGTTTGCAAAGGCCTTGAATGTTTTCAACAAGAGGTAGCAAAGATCTGGCCGCAGAAAGCAGGGTTTTCTTTCCAGGACATGATACAGCATGTGTTGTGATAATGGCTATTTTCTTCCCCTCAACTCTTTGCGCTGTTGCCTCTGTGTACATTTGCCATCAGTATTGAGGGAGCCATTGTTCATTGTAAGAAAATATAAAAGAACGTCATTATAAGTTCAGATTTCTACAGTGGCTTTCTGATCAATGCAGAAGGGCGGTTGGAAAAGAAACATTTTCCAGGAGAATGTATTGCACAGAAAGAGAATGCCAGATACTGAAAGAGACTGAAAAAAACCCTACCTACCAGTAGGCAAGACAAAAGGTGCAGGTCGAGGCCTTTTCTTTGAAAGCACTGATTAATGTGAGGTCCTGTTACCTGCTATAATCATTGTTTTGTTCAGAGTGAAAGGTTTCCTACATTCCTAATTTGTCTTAGGGATAGTAAAAGAAAAAAAACCTGGGTCTGAGGGTGAGATGGCTTCATTTTGCCTTCAGTTCAAAGTGATGGATACAAAGGATGCAGGTTGTCGTACAAATGCTAACTGAGTGATTCACTGGAAAAGTAGCCCCTGAGGCGCTCATCACTTAACCACTTATCGTGATGAGTGGGGTGAGCTTGGGTTGTTTCTTAAATAAAATGTTATGGAGCAAAAAAACGATTGTCAAAGCTAGATGGAGAGAAAAATATGGTTTTTATACACATACATCTGCTCTCATATTTAAATAGAGAGGAATTAGATGTTTGTACAGCTCAGTGTGCATGTAATTTTTGCACTGAGAAATGTAAAACATGTTAGCACCAAAAGAAATTCCTCCTTTCCAGGACTTGGCAACCCCTGGATAATAGCCCCAATCCTGTTGCCACTGAAATCTATAACAAAAGTTCCATTGACGTCAAAAGTACAGGATCAGGCCCAATAATTCTCTTAGACTTTAAGGTCAGAAGGGTCCATCACAATCATCTAGTGTGACTCCTGCATATCGCAGGCCACACAACCTCGCCCACCAACTGCTGTAACAGACCCATAACCTCAGGCTGAGTCATCGAAGTCCTCAAATCTTCATTTAAAGACTTCAAGTTACAGAGAATCCACCACTTACTCTAGTTTAAACTAGCAAGTGACCTGTGTCCCATGTTGCAGAGAAAGGCAAAAAAACTCCCAGGGCCTCTGCCAACCTGATATGGGGGGAAATTCCTTCTCAGCCCCACAATGTGGCAATCAGTTGAACCCTGGGCATGTGAGCAAGACTAATCAGCCAGACACCTGGGAAAGAATTATCTGTAGTAACTCAGAGCCTTCCCCATCTACTGCCCCATCTCCAGCTATTGGGGATATTTGCTACTAGCAGATCAGCTATATGCCATTGTAGACACTCTCATCATACCATCCTCTCCATAAATTTATCAAGCCGAGTCTTGAAATAAGTTAGGCTTTTTTGCTCCCACTGTTCCCCTTGGAAGACTGTACTAGAACTTCACTCCTCAGATGGTTATAAAAATTTCTTCTAATTTCAAGCCTAAACTTGCTGATGGCCAGTTTATATCCATTTGTTCTTGGGTCCACATTAACCATTAATAACTCTGCTCCCTCTCTGCTATTTATTCCTCTGATGTACTTATAGAGAACAATCATAGCTCCCCTCAGTCTTCATTTGGTTAAGCTCAATAAGCCAAGCTCCTTGTGTCTCCTCTCATAAGATAGGTTCTCCATTTCTCTGATCATCCTAGTAGCCCTTCTCTGCACCTGTTCCAGTTTGAATTCATCTTTCTTAAAAGTGGGAGACCAGAACTGCACACAGTATTCCAGATGAGGTCTCACAAGTGCCTTGTATAATGGTACTAACACTTCCCTGTCTCTACTGGAAATACTTTATCTGATGCATCCTAGGATTGCATCTGACTTTTTCACAGCTGCATTACATTGGTGACTCAGTCATCCTGTGATCAAGCAATACACCCAGCTCTTTCTCCTCTAATTCGAACAGTTCTGGAGTGCTATAGGACCAGATGTATAATCCAGCATGAGAGAACCAGCACAAGGTTCATAGGAGGCAGAAGGAGTATTTGAATGAAGGTCTCTGCCAACTAAATTTCAGATGGGAGACATGGTGAAGTCAGTAATGAGATCAGTGCCCAGCAGGAGAGCATAGAGGCACAGTCCTACTTCTTCCAGAGTTGAAAGCCACAAAAACCAACTGCTGGGAATGTACACTCTCTAGGGATGGAACACCTCAGAGGGGAGGGGGTCATAAACCGGCATGCCTCCTGCACAATCCTGAGAGGTTTGGTTGTATATGGGTTTGACTCCAATAAGAATTATGGAGTCCCCATTCCCTATATGCCCCATGGTCTGATTTCAAAATCATAGGAGCCATCCTCTCTATTCTGGCAGAATGACTTATGTGGAATGAGTTGTGGAACAGAGTGAGAAGGAATGAATTCATGGAGTTACTATGCTACAGTGGGCCATGTAGATTAAACATTTATAAAGCACCCCTGCTACCTATCATCAGGGTTTTTTAAAAAAATAAACCCTAAAAAGCTAGCATTTTTCTTTTAATGCTATTTATAGAAAGCCTAAGAGAGGTACAAAAGGAACTGAAGAGAAAATATACAGTTACTTTGCTGGGATAGGGATCTTATACCCCAGTCATTAATGGGTGTAAAATCTGGCATTCAGACACCACAAAGAAAAGCCTAAATAGACAGATACGTTTAGACAAATGCATGCAAACCCCATTGACTGCAGCAGGAGCTGCATGTGCTTATCTCAAGGAAGAATTTTTCCCTTAGTGTTTTGATGACAAAGTATATGGTTAATGACATAACTGATCTCCCAGGCTACCCATAGTAGGAAGGGTTGTAGCCCTTATGTAGGGAAAAGGGGGCAAGAAGCCTCCAACCCTTCCCCAGTCTTCCCTCCCTGCGCAAGGGTCAGGGCCAGTCACAGTGAAAGTACAAAGTGGGAACAGCATACAGCATTTTGACATGTGAACTGGGAAAAATAGAATTAGAGAACTGAAACAAATAATAATTAGATGCAGAATTAAGCAACTGTAACTTCATTCTTTAGAGTTTACTTTCTCTTCTGGAGAAGAGGTTTTTTAAATGCAAGCATTTTCTCATATTTTTACACTCCTCCTAGCAGCCAGTAGTAAGAACCATACAAGAAATGAGCTCCATGTTCTGCAGAGTGGAATTATGAATATTGATTATTTTCATTACAGTAGCTCCCAGAGGTCTCACACAAGCAGGCACCCCTTTGCTAAGTACTTCACAAAAGATAGCCAAAGCCCCTGCCTGGTAAAGCTAAGCACAAATAACTAATTACTTGTTAATCTGTGATATACATAAGGTGACATGCTGCTGATATTTTGATTGTGTAAATTTTCTTTATTGTGCTTTTAAATTCATCTCAAAGGTGCTCAGAGCTCTGGCTGGATGTTCTTTGGTACAGGGAGTTTTAAAAAAATAAAATTGGAGTGGGATTTCCAGAAGTGCCCAGCATTGACCTAACTGCTCTTATAAACATCAGTCCATCACTCCAGGGATTTGAAAATCCCACCCTAAATTATAAGCAGCAGACATAGTTAAGGTTGCCTGATGCTCTCTGTTATAAGGCCCTGTTTTCAGTTGCTTATAAAACTTTGCCAAACTTTTTGAACTTATGTTTTCCATACCAGTTGTCTGCTTCAGGTTGAAATCTTTTTGGAAAGGTTCAGCTGAAACAGTTAAACTGTTTTTGAAAACAAAAGAAAATGTTGTTTTGCCCATGTGAAAAGGAGTTCATACAACTGTTTTGTTGCGAAGCTGTATTGCCTCCATCATTTTCAGCAGGAACATGAAATTTGGCAGTGCATGGCCTGTGTGTCAGGAATGTACCTTTAACCATCCCTGTGAACATTTGCCTAAATTTGGCAAGTTATAAGACTCTGGTGTTGGGGAGAAGCACAGTTACCACATGCTCTGTAGAATTTGTTAGAGTTTAACAGCTAAATTCACTAACGATTCTGTCTGCACTGAGCATGCGCCATCTTAAATCCTGCAGGGACTCATCAGGAATTTCCCAGTAATTGTTCCTCAAGGCTGCTGTGGACCACAGTGATAACATGCATCAGAATTGAGATCAGGGAGATTGTCTTTATTGGGCCCTCAATACTTGGCCTGCTAGCACCCAGACAGCATTAAGGAGGAGGGATTGAGGAACAGGAGAGGAGGTAGGGGAGAAATGGTGCACTGAATGAGGCAGGGGTCCTATGGAAAATTTGTATAAGTCATGTAATTAAAAGCAGTCTAATGCATACGCACAAAGGGGCACAGGAAACCTTAATGCCCAACTTAAGTGTTTCAGTTTGCAACCTTAAAATCTTTTAGTGAAGTTTTGATATTTAATATCTAAATAAAGTGCCAATGCAATTTGTTTTTGTTCTAAATGTCCTGTAGCATAGAGTTGTTCTGAATTGAAGGAGCAGGGTGGGGTTTTTGTTCTGGAGTGAGGTTATTTGTTATTTTAAACACACATTCTGGGTCAAATACATTTGTGATCTAGTGGCAGCTGGTTAATTTTTTCTTTTAAATTGTCACAAGCTGAAAGGTCAACAATGCAAGAGTATTGCAATAGTATTTTAGATCAAGGTTATCTAAAGGCAATTGGAACACAGATGTCAATTTTGCCACTTTTTCTAGAGTTCTAAAATTTTGTATCAATTGGCTAATTGCTCAAATAAACAAAAAAAGATTTGATGCTCATTTAAAAACAGTTATTTTTATATGTGACATTTTTAGACTAACTTACAGTGTATAGTACCACAAGGAAACTGGTATAAATCCTAGGATTTATTAGCTAGGGATAGAACTGTGCTTCTAACTTTCTGAAGAGATTTCCTCAAGGTTAGTACCAAGCTCCTGCCTTTTAAGAGGAAGACACCTATCAGCAAGGCTAGATCTGCAAACCTGAATACCATTTTTCCTCCCTTTCATTTTCACTGAAGCTTTGAAGCAAATGTGAAGGGAGCCAGAACTGAGCAAATTATCCAAGGAATGAAACATTTTTGACATATGTCTTGAGTGCAGAGCAAATCATTTTTTTCTTCTTCATTGCGGTAGCTTTGTTTCATCTCAAAATGTGAATGACAGCAGCGATGATGGAAAGATTGGACTGCTGGCCTTAGTTCCCCTTGTTGGATACAGACAAACAGCATGTGATGCCTTCTTTTAGGAGCCTCAGAGCCTGTTCAGCAGAAACGTTTAACTACTTTTTTGCTGAAGGAATTGTGTAGTAGGTAGGATTCCATTTCACCTCAACGCTTTTTACAGGTCTGTGTGCTAATAGATTTTTGCTCTAAATGGAGTGGCTGAAATTTCAAACCCACTTGCAACAAAACTGCTGAATTTGCTATCCTAGCAAGAGAAATTCACAAACCCCAAAACTATAGCTAGGGCCCAGAAAGGAATTACTGTCCAATCCCTGCCTTGATCCATCCCCATGAGGTGATGAAAGAGAGTTCTTTGGGGATTGTTAAGACTCTCCACTAACTTAGGAGAATGCAATATGAAATCCTACTTATTAAAAGCCGAGAGCACCGGAATCACTAGTATCATGTATCGTCATTTAGAAGACAGTTTTAATTAGTTCTTCCTCTCCACCCCCCACCACCCCCCGACCCAGATGATGGTGGCTTCTATTAAATTACTTTCCTCTCTGTCTTGCATGATAAAGGTGCAAATACTGCACAATGGTGGTTACTAATAAAATATTTCTATAAGCGGAAATAGCAATATAGCTAGATCTCCCTGTTTATTTAGGCAAGAACATGACATTTTTAGTTCCCCTCGAATACCCAATGATATAATTGCACTGAAGGATAGGAGTTTTGTTGGATAAATACTATATGTTTGCACTCAGAAGTTAACAGGTGTGATACCAAGAGGCCTTCTTGCTACTCTTACTTTCTGTGGAAAACTGGGTGTCCCTATTGTCTTTGGCATAGTCTTTTCATTTAATGGCTCAGTTACATAGAACAACTTCTAGTTTCTGTGGGAAAAGGAATCTATGTTCAATAATCTGGAGTCTGACTGTCTTGACAAATATGTGCTGTAGACCAGGAGCCATCTTCTCCCCCGCACCAATGTCCAAATGGTGTGGAGGAGATGGGAGCTGTCAAAGATACAGTTACCAGGGGCGGGAAGCCTGCCGGTCACTGTGAGGGCGGCAGGCAGGCGGCTTTCAGTGGCATGCCTGCAGGAGGTCCGCCGGTCCCGCAGCTTCGGTGGCGGGGATGCCGATGGCGCAGCACTGGCGGACCTCCTGCAGGCATGCCGTTGAATCCGCGTGATCAGCGGACCACCCACAGGTGCACTGCCGAAAGCTGCCTGCCTGCCCTGCTTGGGGTGGCAAAAAACAGCCGCCCCTGTCAGTTACAGTCCCTTGCTTCTCCAGCTGCCTAAACCCTGTCAAGCTAAAGAAGTCTAGGGGCTGCTGTAATTTACAACAGCTGTTTCACTGACCATAAATCAAGTATGAATTGGGGGAGCACACCAAAGCTTTGCTCCATCTCTGCTCTGTCTCCTATACTGGGTGGCGAGGAAGGCATAGTCAACTCTACTAGCTTTATACCAACTAAAAGTTTAGCCCTGACAGTAGGTTCATTCTGAGTCAGGTGGCTGCAGACAGATTCTGGCCCTTTTGCACTACTCAGGCATCACAAAGGGGCCAAAACCAGGGGAGAGTATCTGGCCACTCATTTTCTAAGAGGTTTTTTCTGGCAGTTGTCAGATTTTTCTTGTACATTTTATGAACTGCTTTTTTTCTTAGGTACATCCTTTGAGTGCTGAGGGAGAAACCAGTTACCCAAATGTATTGCCTTCAGAGATGACCAGGAACACTTCTGGAGGTGATATCCCAACAAAGCTTGACTCATAATAGCCAAGGACAATAAAATCTCCAAAGATTGTCCCCATAATATTCAGAATATGTTCTCAAACATGAAAAAATGAGGTATGTATGTGTATATATTCTATACTTGTATTTTATTAATATATATTGTATTTCACAGAGAGTACCAATGAAAAATACTAATAAGGTTATTAAAGTGACCTTATTTGTGATGAAGAATGTTTCATAGAAATTCAACAAAATCCTACAGGTTTCTTGAAGAATATCCAAGTCTTCATAAGTGACAACTGCTTATAAACTCCATGAGAGAGACAAGGTGGGTGACAGAATCTCTTTTATTGGACCTACTTCTGTTGAAGAAAGACAAACTTTTGAGCCCCACACTGCTTGTCCTCAGGAAGAAGGACTTGAACATACCACAGGTAATGTTAGCAAACATTGAAAAACAGAATTTTTTTTTAAGTGGGATTAAGAACAAGGTCCCTTCCACAAAGACAATAACTATGGTTGTGCAGTCTAACGGTGAAGAATGTACATAATGCCATGGAGGTCATCCCAGGTTCAGAAACCAGTATTAAGCAGCAAACAGCTCTGTTGGTTCTACAGTATATTTTGGAATACAAATGTAAGGCTGAACACTAGCATCCTATTCCATGGACATTTACTGATATGATTTTCCAATGTAATGTGTGAGCAGTGTACTGCTAGAAACTTCAACAACTCTGTCTCAGTTATGGTTTCTGTTTCTTGTTGTGGGGTCCAAGAAGTTTTTCATTGTTCTATTGTAACTCAACACACCAACAAGTGCTGATCTCATCTTATTCTTTGGGTTCTTTTTAAACTTCTTGTAAGAAAGTAGAATGTCAAAACAGGCTCTGATCTGTAGGGTTTAATATCTATATCTACGTTTGTATATGCCCTGATCAAAGTTCTTTAAAGATATTAATGAATTAAGCTTCATAACACACCTGTTATGTAGGTGGGATAA
The DNA here is from genome assembly GCF_027887155.1 of Malaclemys terrapin pileata. NCBI lineage: Eukaryota > Metazoa > Chordata > Testudines > Emydidae > Malaclemys > Malaclemys terrapin. Next base: position 57,051,187 of record NC_071509.1, read on the forward strand.
TTTAAGTATAGATAGGTTAAAGGACTTACCAAAGTTCACATAGCAGACAAATACAGAACCCTTGGCTTCCAGCCCTGTGTTTTTACCACTAGACAATGTTTCTTCTAGACTTATTTTCTAATAAGTAGCATTACAAAACCTAGGGCTGCCAGCAAAGATTTATCTGGTATGACCCCTGTTGCCTCTATGGCCAGTGGGATAGTTGCTGGATGAGTCATGTTCCAGGCCCAGGTAAAGAGATGGCTTAGCCAGGTTCCCAAGGCAATAGCACCTGAATACAAGTCCATAAGGCATCTGAAAGTGCAGCTAAATGCTTTTCTTCCCCTCAATAACCAACTGCTGGCCTATTAAGATAAATCAAAGTTCACCTAGGATTCATAACATGATTAAACTACTTTATAAAGTCAGTAATTGCAAAGCTACATACAAATACCTATTAGATCATCATGGACACTAATACCAGGTAAGCCATACATTACCAAATCTGGCCAAACTGTGAAACAGAAATACATTAGCCTTATAAATAGAGCTCTGGGAATAACTGAATTTTCAGTCACTGACTGAACCAAAGAAAAAAAAATATTTTTGGTACAACAAAACAGTTTGCTTGAGTTTAACTTTAAGTGAAATTCAAAATGAAAATAAATTTAAAAAATCAAGACATTTCATTTTAATGTTTTCCAAATGAACCTTTTGGAATCTTGATTTTTTTCTGAACAAAATATGGCAAATTCCACACAGATACACAAGAAGTTTGTCAACCCAAATCTTATGTTTCAGCAAAAGGAATAAAAAAAAAAAATCTTACCCAGTTCGTCTAATAAGCTAATTTAAATGACAAAGTGCAGGTATCCCCAAGTACACACTGAATAGATTTATATTGTATCACTAGGAAGCCTTGCAACCAAATTCATCTCTGGTGTGGGCACAGTAAGAGCAGAGATGCTACACCAGGAAGGACTTTGCCCCTTAAATAGTCATTCCTATCTTATAATAATTCATTATAATGGTAGGAAGTTTTTCCTAATGTCCAATCCGTTAGGGTGGTTAAGCACAGGAACAAATTGCCCAGGGAGGTTGTGAAATCTCCATCATTGAAGATTTTTAAGAGTAGGTTTGACAAACACCTGTCAGGGATAGTCTAATACTCACTCCTGACATGCAAGGGACTGGACTAGATGACCTCTAGAGATCCCTTCCAGTCCTACGATTCTATGATTATAGAACATATAAAAGCAACAACTTGTGGATTGCAGTAAATACAGATGAGACATGAGTGAATAATGACCTAACTTCCAGCATTGCCTAGGTAAATTGTACCATTAGCATTAGCTGACAAAATATAAATCTAGTCCATTATGGTAATGCATATCTTTCCAATGTTCTATATACTGTGTAGTCAACCATACAAGGTATTCTGCTCACTCATTTTCCGATGCATCTCTGTACTCGTTAACATATCAAAAATAAACAGATGTGCATAGATAGAGGAGCCTAACTCTTGACTAGGAAGAACATTGTGAACCTCTATGTTAACATGAACAGGTGATAAAGAAGATCAAAATAGCTAATCACAGCTGCCAATACAGGGGAGCTACATGAAAAAGTCTAAAAGCCAGCTATTTAGCTTTACCCCAAGGGAACACAGTTTGTTTTTTTAACTCAGTGTGTTCTTTTCTTTTTAGTCATACCACAAGCACTTTTCCCCCTATATGGTTTGGCAGCCCATTAAAGCTAAAATGCTGAAGTTGGTAGAGCAATAAAGTTGAATAATTGCTGCCTACAGTCTTTTTCTAAGTTACTTGAAAGATGACCATTGTAAGATCGATTTACCTTCAGTAAATGATATATTTTAAAGGGTGTGCATGAAACAGATGAGACTGGCTGGCAAAAAGTTACCATAAGTGGCAGTGAAGTGTAGAGTAAATCACTTGAACAAAAGTAACTCAAACCAGTCAGTTCAGTTAACCAGGACCCTGGTATAGACCTCTTTAAACTCAAATCTGTATTGCTGGCACTGACATAAGCATTTATAGCTAAATGTCAGATCTGCTATTACTTTTCTTGGCCTTGTAAGTAAATCCACATCAGTGACCAAAGCTCTAAAAATGAATTTCAACAGTGAACTTATTCTAGGTTTTTTCTCACTTAGCAGCTGTGATTTAAAAACTAGCATCCATGAAATAGTATCAGAGCCAGCTTCCTAGAATTAGACATGCTACAGTCCATGAATTGCTGTTAAGTGGACTCTAGATTCCTGACATTTTAACTATGGTGACCACCCAGCTTGTTTTTAAGAACATCCCTTGTTTGGTGCCTAATAGCCTGTATTGAGTAAGATACTAAAAATATTTGCTCAGAATAAGAGTGTTTTTCAATCAATAATTATGTAAAGGATCATACATTGTGATTGAGTGTATGATTTTGTACCATGAATAAAACATTGCTTGGTTAAATGGAAGTTGTCTTATTTTTGTACCTTTACCCTTTGTTTCCTTAAAATATAGGTGATCACCCCATTTAGAACTGTTTTCTAGATTATGGCTAGTCAAAGCTGCCATGTTGCCTGTCTTTTTTAAAGATATTTAAAAAATAGTTTTAATCTCAGGTTGTGTGGAATAATGGAACTAATCTAGAAACTAGTCTGAAAGAGCCTGATTTCAGGCACAGTCTCTCTCCCCTGAGATTCCTAGTGGAAATTCCAGTAGACTACATTAAAATTCATCAACTACACCTCTACCCCGATATAACGCTATCCTCAGGAGCCAAAAAAATCTTACCAAGTTATAAGTGAAACCGTGTTATATCAAACTTGCTTTGATCCACCGGAGCGCACAACCACCCCCCCTCCCCGGAGCGTTGCTTTACCGCGTTATATCCGAATTTGTGTTATATCAGGTCACGTTATATCATGGTAGAGGTGTAGTTTCAGGCAGTCGTGCTTTCAGTTGGAGGACCAACAGACTCCGTCTGAAGTCTTCCCCTGCTCCCTTTGGATGGGTCCTTAGAAGCATTCTCAGCTTACTTCCCTCTCCCTCCCTCCTGTGCACCACACCAATTCCCCTGGCCAGCACATACAGGAAGGCTAGAGCCATGTGCCCCCTCTTCATCCCTTTCCCACTCATTCACTCGCTCCTAATAGGAGGGCTGTGGTGTCAGCTCCTGTGCTCCACACAAGAGCCCAGCCCAAGAGTTGGGTAGTCCCCAACATTCCTATGTAGGGTCAAGGGTCCTTGCCCTCCTGAGTGTCCTGTGCAGCTGCATCAGGTCTGACTAGTTTTCACACCACCCTATGAGGCAGGTAGGCAAGTATTGTTATCCATGTTTTACAGATGGGGAAGCCAGATTCTCCACCATCTTGCACCTTGTACAGACATTTACACCTGTACAAATGGGTGTAGAAGTTATTAGCCGCACTGCAGTAGCACTTCAGCCCCCAAAGCAAGGTTCAGAGCCACATTGTGCTAGGCATCATAGAAAAACAAAGCCCTGAAGAATCTTAAATTCAGTTTAAGACTGTTTTACACTCCCTTTTACATAGGATAAAGGCAGGGCCAGCTCCAGGGTTTTGGCCGCCCAAGCAGCCAAAACAAAAAACAAAGCAAAAAAAAGCTGTGATCACGATCTGCGGTGGCAATTCGGCGGGAGGTCCTTCACTCCCAGGCGGCGTGAGGGACCGTCCGCCAAATTGCCACCAAATACCTGGACATGCCGCCCCGCTCCGGAGCAGCTGCCCCAAGCACCTGCTTGACAAGCTGGTGCCTGGAGCCGGCCCTGGATAAAGGACTACCCAAGTCCAGGCACAGGAGAATCAGGCTGGGGAAAGGAATTTGTCCAGGTCCATCCAGTGATTCCCTGGCAAAGGGATTAGAACATAGGACTGACTAAGAACTCATTCTTTCAGGCCACACTAATATCTAACCAAAAAGCATGTATGCAATAGAAAATATGAAGTGTGGGTTGTAATTTATTGTGCCCTCAGGACATTTGCTTTACATTATGGACTATTTGTACTAATAAAATATTCAGGGACGGAAAGATCCCTTGTAAAACATCAAGATTTTGTAGTTGGAGCATTTAATGGTATTAACATCCATGTGGAAATTATGGATCTTTAATTAACAAAACAATACTACTGAGGCAATCCTGGTACCTGGCCCATCCATTTATGAGTACAAAAAAATTAAATTAAGAGGAATTCCAAATATTATAAATTTAGACAACCATTGTTTTAAAAAAAGTTATAACTGTTGGTGAAAAACAAAGAAAAGGAAGCCAAAAGGGGAGGTTGAAGGATGGGGTAAAGCAAGAACATAGGAAACTTGATAAAGCAGAGAAATCCCTTACTCCTATGGGGAGTACACCATATTACAAGCAGAATTTTATATTTACTATTGAAGAAAGAAAATTCCCTCTCTCCCAGATGAAATGAAGTTAGCACTAGCTTCAACTCCATAAAGCAAGTCTCAAGCATCCTGGAGCTAGATTTTAGATACCCAAGAACAGAGGTCCATTCAGTCACCTGCATTCCCATACCAACATCAAATGTAATTTTAAAAGTGGTCTTGTGTCATCTTGACAGAAAGATATAATCCTTTCTCCCTCAGGTGCTTTGCAGTAATTCTTAATCAATAGAAACATATCCATCTTTAATCTGTTAATTTATTAATGCTGCTATGATAGGGAAACCTGAAAATTGGTTAGTGTATGACAGGCTGAATGAAAGCTCTGTATTTTCTACTTCCTAACAACTCTTATTTGTGAGTGATGACAACATCTGACCCTGATTACTGAACAGTATTCCCAGGTTTCCCTTGAAGAGAAAACATTATGTCTTTAGCAAAGAAAGCTTACACTAACTAACATGCCAACCTACAATCTACTCTCATTGTTCTTGTTTGCATTTATGCATTAATATGCATGTTTGTAAGTATATCTGATCAGGTGAAAAAGTGACTTAGTAATTCATTGATCTAAAATATTTATAAATTAAGCTGAGTCGTTATGGGAAAGAACACGGCTATACTGGTTAAAATTAAAATAGGATACTTGAATGAAATTTTTAAAAGACTGAAATAGATCAACTAAAAGAAAACCCACACCTCAAAAGAACACATTCAGTTTTGGTCATTTCACCTCCTAGTGATATAATGCAGATTATGAATGTTCAGAAAAGGGTAATGTAACTGAGCCAGCTGCTTTCCATGTTCCCCCTCATGGCCTAGAGTCATGCTATAGGCTGCTTGTTTCAGTTTTCCTGCTTAGATTGTTCAAAATAAACTTCAGGCTCTCTCGGTCAAAGAATGTCCCTATTTGAGGACTAGGTTTATTAATATAATAAACTGTAAAATAGACTCAAAATCCCAAAACAAAGTCCTTCCATGTATCCACATAACTCAAGGCTTCTCTTCCCCCCCAGGCCTTCCTAGTCTCTCACAGGTCTCCCTACTTGGAGAGTTTTCTACACTCTCTGCAGATTCTGCCTAAATATCCTGGGCCACTCCCCATTTCACTGCACCTTGCTGCTCCTTTTATACTGGAATCACCTGACTGCTCTCAGGTGAGGCTCATCCTGTAATCCAGGTTGGTTTAGCCCAGGCTCTCCAGGCCATGGGGCAAGCCACACTGTCCTATACCCCTCACTCCTTTGAAACTTGTCCACACCAAGGTAACCTACTTGAAAATATTTTTTTCTTTTAGTTACTAATGCCTTTGCCCCTTACCAGAAATTGTTTTCCCATTTGCAAACCCTCTCTCTTTCCAGTTCACTCACCATGATAAGCAGAGCATCTCTCTCTCTTCTCAAGTCACTTGATACTCCTCAGCCAGCTCATCCCTTTCCTTCAGGGCCAGCTGCCTGGCTTCTTCCAAGGCAGCCCACTGATACGTCTCCACCAGAGCAATCAGGCTTTCCATAATTCCTCCTTCTAGTGCTGTACTGCACATCTTGGCAGGTGTAAGAGGTGTTTTCATGACTGCAATATCCACTTTCACTGCAACCTCAATGTTCATCCCCTTTTCCCAAACACTAATACAACCCTACCATTGTCTGGGCATCCCCATCTTTTGGTCATGTTTCCCCAACAGTCAACTCTGGCTTAATTTTTCTCCTTCTGCTTAAACACTCTAGGGGTTGTGAAGGCCATCACCACCCCCACTTGTTTCCCTCATCTCTGGCATCCAAGGCTGACACATTTCTGTGAACATACAGGATGTTCCCCTCCCGCTTTGACTCTCCCTCTCTGAGATGCTCTCAGTCTACAGGGCTATTCCCTTACCACAGACCTCATTATTCAAGGGGTAGAATAATGTGCCCCATCTTTCCATATCTAAAATATTTGGATGGACCCTTACTCCAGATCCCTCCCCTCCAATGCATCTGTTTTTTTCTGTCTCATCCCCCTCCTCAGTACTCATACTACTTCCCAGGGTATTGATATCTTCTGTACCCTAGTCCTCCACACCAAAAACAGAGATTCCATCTTTGTAGGCAGTAATAGTCTTACTACCAGTGCTGCTGGGCCCCAAGTCCAACCATCTGTACCTGCTGCTGTGTGACCCACTGTGCCTTCTGTTTGTGCTGCTGCAGCCACCTGCAACTACTGCTGCTGAACACCCTTCTCTACATCTGACTTGTCCCACACCTTCAGATTCCCTCCTTGGTGGGAGGGGGCCAACAGGATTCAGCCAGCTATACCTCCCTGACAGCTACCTTCCATACACCCCTCTCCCAATGTCCTAGGGTACAGGGGGTCTTTCTCACTTCCCCTCTTGGACTGCTCAAATAAACTTCACTTCAGGCTTTTTCTGGTCAAAAATACCCCTTCTTGGGGACTAAGTTTAACATAAAATACACTATAGGTAAAACTCAAAATCCATTCATAAGTCCACACAACCCAGGGTGTTTGTTTTTTGTTTTTCTCCTCTCCCCCCACCCCTGCCTGGAGAGCTTTCCTCACTACCTGTAGACTCTGCCATGGCTTCCTAAGCACCATCCCCCCTTCCTGCTTCTTTTATACTGGAACCACCTGATTCCTTTCAGGTGAGCCTCGTCCTGTAATCAGGGTTGGCTTAGCCCCAGGTTTTCCCGTACATGGGGCAAGTCACCCTGTTACAAGTAACAAACTGCTGAAGAGATCAGACAGTTTTATATGTAATGGGACATTCCAATGACTCTGCTTCATTCTCGTATATGCAACAACAAAATCGGTCCCTGAGACTTTCAGTCTGTATCTGAGAGGAGTAAGGATAAAATAACTGAAGAATACAAAATTCATTAAATATTTTAAACCTGAGTGATCTTACCTAATCAGCTTATCTCAAAATAAAAGAAAAGGTGAGACATGAAACTGAAATATAGGAAATCAAGTGACTTAAAAAAATGCATATGGACCACACTCAGCTCTTGTTTAATCATGTGCAGTGCCATTGACTTTGATGGAATTACATTGGGTGCTAATCAGGGCAAATTTTGGCCTACATTTTTGAGTAGTATATTTTTTAACTTTTGGAATTCACTGTTGCTGAAATTCTTGGAAAAATAGGAAGCTCTAAAAATGGTTAGATAATTTTATAAGAGCTATAATAGGGGATGAGCTAGGAGAATTTTTTACAAAGAAACCTGACTGTTTACAAGATTTGGGAAAGAAAATTTAAAATGTTAGAAAAAGAGATCATTAAAGTCAAGGACTCATATATTCTGAGTTCCAAAGACACAGAATTTAGCACTGAATCCACCCCTTACCACAAGAAAACTTTGCAAACATGAACTGAGTGCAAAGTAATGCATTGCTGTCTGAGTCTGCAGAGAGCCTGAAAAAAGAATAGATGAGAGGCGTGAGCTGTCTTATTTCACTCAACAGTTTGACACTTAAATCTAAGGATGACAAGTAAAGGTTTCTATCCTGAAATGGACACCTTGCACAGAGCCCCAGTTCACCTCCATAGTTCTCTTTGCAGGACTGGAGCCTAGAAACAATACTGCTAACTATTTCACTGCTGATCTTTTAACAGGAAAATCCAGGCTAATGAGTTTACATTAAAATCCCAAAATGTCTTCCACTTTTCCCCCACTTTTCCAAAAAGCCCCAGTTGTTCCTTACCAAGTTTCCAAAACCTCCAACTTCTTGTCTCACAGCCTCTATGGTTAAGATAGCTGTTGTCAATATATGAGGATTATTGTACTGACAATATATGGGGGCAGAATAAAACAGATAGATGTCATCTTCTTTTGTATGATTAGCAGTGTTTACAAGTTAATGAGAGATCTAAAATCCATCTGAGGGCTTCAAGAGATGCAGAGTGCACCTTTGCTGTATTTCTTGGAAATGAAATGATTGTTCACAATGTGTTTGATGGTTTGGAAGTCTACAGATTCACACTGTGGTGAATCCATTTGTGCATCAGGTCCACACACCTTCCACATAATGTCCCAATGCAGTTGATAGTTGTCCACTGTCTATGGTGGAGCAAGAAACCAGTGGGATGGTGGGAACATCTATGGAGGTGTTTGTTGTTTATATCAGAGCTTGCCCCCCTGCATCTGCCAGGTGTCTTGTGGGTCAAAGCTGGACGATAGAAGAGCTTCTACAAGCACCCAGAATGGTCAGCAGGACTTAAGGTGAGTGAACAAAGGTGTCATGGAGCATGAGCTTTTGATTAGTGAGAGCTTTCTTCTACTTGTGCAACATAGCCATCTCTTACCAGATGGCTGGAGGAAGGGTGCTTGTGAGGACTGGAAGCCAAGGCAGCAGAGTGGACTTCAGGGTGCCAGTTACAAGTCTCATAGCATTTAGGTGGATATCAATGAGGTTTATATGCAAGCTTCTTCCCAGACAGGTGCACAGTACTTGACTTTGGAATAAACTAAATCCACATTGCCAGTCACAGCATTTGAGCATCACAGCCCCAGCTAGAACCTGATAACTTTTGGGTGATATTGATACAACGCTTTGTTCTATGGCTTACCTGCTTCACATGTTGACAGGTAAGGCTGCAATTGAGGGTGATGCCTAGGTAGCAGGGGTTAGGGTTGTGGGCAATTGCCTTGCCACAGAAGTTTATATTCAGAATTATCTTAGCTTTCCATCTCAGCAATTCTGAAGCTGACCATCAGTTTTAGTGGGTTTGAGCTGCCAGTACCAAAAGTAGTTTTCTATCCTCTTCAGATCAGCATTAAGGATGTCTTCCACTTCTTTGAGTGTTGCGGCCTGTATCTTTAGTGCCAGGTTATCAGTATAAATGAACTTGCAGCATGTCGTTTTGGGCACATCACTTATATATATTTTTTAAAAATGATGTTGCTAGTACTGATCCCTGCTGTGATTTTGGTAGGGTTTGAAAAGACCACTGCTAGTTGGGTGGCTTATACACATATATTGTCAGCTCAGCAACTCAGATGCTGATCACAAAACCATCATCCATTTCTGGCAGTGCTTTGGCTATGAATTTTAGTTTCGGCCAGATATAGGTAACCATTCTGTGTTTTGTATAGTTTTGGCTAGAGAAAAGGACATATCCTGGTATCTTGAGGCATGCTGAGTCTTCTTCTGCAATGTGTTTTTCTTGCATTGCCAGAACATTGATGTTATTATCCATCAGCAGTCTCACAGTGGCAATGATAATGTACAACATGGCCAAGTAATATTGCTGCAAGAAACTTGTTATACATATAGTTCTGAATATTGCATTGACATATTTGTTTAACATTTAATATTGCAACAAATTGGCATTTTGGTCACTTTGAGACCTGTAAAACTAGAGCTGCAGTAGCACCCAGTGTTTATAATTATTCACAAAAAGTATTTAGCAGCTAAGAATGGACTGAAAATATTCAAAAGATGAATTAAACCTGAAGTGTTCAAACATGTCATTTCGCAGACTCAACCAATGCAAAGTTCTGAGTCGGAAACTTTACCAGGCATTGTCCAAACAACATTACATGGCACAACAGGAAATCAGGGCCTGGCAACCAGCCAACTTCTAAAGCTTTCATCAAATGTTTTAATCACCAAAGATTATTATTCCAACTTTAAGAAGCTTATGTGATTTATCTTCATGTGTCTGACAAAAGAAAGTCAGCAGTCATTTTGAGAGAGGCACAGCTATTGTGCTCAGTAATATTGTATACTGTCAGGAAGTAGCACAATTTACATTACATACTTTGGGTAATCCTTACATTCCTGATTGTATAAGCTGCAGCAGGAATTCCTTATGTGATGATGACCGTGTACTTCAGTGTGAAATTGTACATAATACAGTACCAATGTTCCCCTCTTCTTTTCCTTGTAATGTAATTATGTGTTATTGAAGTGCGTAAGAATCTAAGGTTGAAAGGAAAAGCTTTGTTATTACCCTTTAAAAGGTTACAAGGTAGCTGTGCCTTCTCAGTGTTGTAAACCTATAGAAATGATGTTTGCTTATGTTTATATAAAAATGTGCTGAAATGTAAGTAGGCCCAAAAATAATTTATTCTTGATTATAATAGGTTAATATAGATCAAATGTCATTTTGAAAGTGTAAGTAATATATAAATAGGCTTGGAAGGATTAGATTTTTATCAGTGTCAGTAAATGATTTCACTATATACACACCAAACGGACAAAAGATTCTTCCACGAATAATGATCAAAATTTACAGATACGCAAAGTAAGAAAAATACTGCTTGAGAGGTTAATGGAGTTTGATTTAAGGATATTTACTTAGTATCTGTTCACATGTGATTTGGACAATATGTGTTTTAACATTTATAAAACTTTAACTTTTTGAAACTCAGCATCTGATATCATTAAATAATTATTGTCTGACCTGCCCATTGTCTAATTCCCCCATAATTCCCTGCAACTTTGAAATATATAAATAGATAAAAATCAGGAAAAAATGCTTAAAATCCTTAATGTTGCACAACTGTGAAAATTTAAATTGATAAAAATAAAAAAATCCTTAAAAATAAACATTGATATCTGCTGAAATGATAAAAAAATTAAAATTGAATTCTGCCAAGCCTATATGTAAATAAGTGCTAGACTATTATAACTAAAACAAATTAAGTAAAATATATTTCTTGTAAAGTTGACAAGCCTCAAGATTGTAGCCATGGAACAGATATGAACCAGAAATGAAAATATGTAATTACCACACTACCCTGGCAATTTTTTTCAACCCTAACCTGGAGGATAATTCCATCTCCATGCTCACTGTGTCCTTAGCCTCTAGCTAAACAGCCAGCTAGTGCTAATCTTAGTGGTGTTGGTTGTGACAAAGCCACCTAGGAACACCTGCCTGCTAGGAACTAGACTGAGACCACTAACTCATTTCAAATAATCCAGTAAGTGGTAATATTTTCACTCTCAATCTGGATTGGTTTTGAACCAGTGATCTGTAGGGAAAAGGCTCCATAGTCTATTCAAATATAGTTCCCCAAGACTTCTGATTCTCTATAATACTGCACATACATTTTAAACATGTTTAACAAATTATGGAAAAGAAGTGAAGAAAAGAAAATACCACATCATTTAAAGATTAGTCTAGTTATTAGAGCAGGGGACTTAGAGTCAGCATTCCTAGAATGGCCCAAATTAATTCAATGCCAAAACTTCTAACAATTTCAAAGGGACCAGAATGTTATGCCTAGATTCCATTCCCAAGTCATTGAAATTATCCCCGCTCTATGACTGGTTTAGAGGATAAACTTGGCCAAGACACTTCAGAACAAAACTTGCAAACCTCTACACATGCAAGAAGTTGCCTTGACTTAACATAAGAACATAAGAAAGGCCGTACCGGGTCAGACCAAAGGTCCATCTAGCCCAGTATCCTGTCTACAGACAGTGGCCAATGCCAGGTGCCCCAGAGGGAGTGAACCTAACAGGCAATGATCAAATGATCTCTCTCCTGCCATCCATCTCCACCCTCTGACAGACAGAGGCTAGCGACACCATTCCTTACCCGTCCTGGCTAATAGCCATTAATGGACTTAACCACCATGAATTTATCCAGTTCTCTTTTAAACTCTGTTATAGTCCTAGCCTTCACAACCTCCTCAGGTAAGGAGTTCCACAAGTTGACTGTGCGCTGCGTGAAGAAGAACTTCCTTTTAATTCCAGACTTGAAGACTGGAATTATCCATAACTGTGGAAGTTTCAGAGTCACTTAGTGTTTGTGTCAATAAAATGCACTGATTAAAAAAACTCGCTTACACTGAGGCTGGGGAGGAGCATTCCAAAGCTTAATTTTTGTAACGTGCTTGGCAATCCTGGGATAACAGACACTATAGAAATGCCCAATAATATTAAAACACCACATGCTGTGATCCATAAGTTGCAGGGTATGAAATAATAGCATTGGGTGTTTCAATTTTATATCTGGTTTGACTGGAAGTCTGCCATTATTTGATTCAAACTCCAGGGTTTCTGGGAGTTTTCAGGAAAGTCATGTTCAAAACCAAAATGATAGGACAATTGCATTTATTCAACAAACTGCAAGTCTGGAGCCTCAAGGGCCTTTCACTGCTCAGCCTGAAACCAAATGTACCTCTCAAACTGCTCACATGGGGGCTTTGACTTTGGGCTATAGTAGCTCCCTCTGGCTCCCATGAACAATATCATTTCTAGCTCACTTTATCACTGTGTAAAGATATCCTCCCAGTTTGAGATCTTAGAGGAGCTGGAAAGTGGATATAATAGGCACTAACAAAATACTTGGATTCAAAAATGTGGATGCACAAGATCTCCTTTTATTAAACACTTATCTCTCAGCAGCTTACTCGTTGATCCATACCATTTGAGGCAGGCCATCAGTGGCTAAAATTGGGTTTTATCAATCTTGATGGAAAGATCTCTTATCTACACCATTAATCAGGAAGAAGGTTGTTATAAAGGTGCCATTTTTGTTTATTTTTTAACAGAAGGCCCATAGGCAGTATTTCGCTATGTCAGACATTTTGATACCTCCTAGGGATCTGCATAGGTTTCCCAGATGCCTCAAAAGAGAAATCCTAATGGAGACTTCACTCCTTTTGTCTCTGTTCATGAGGCCTCATTGAATCCAGCCAAAGAGAGCATCCATACTCCCTTCCCTCTGCCCAACCTTTTGGCTAAATAAATGGAGGCCCACTAGGTGTGTAAATAAGGATGCATACAATTTGGTCTTTAAAAAGCCACTGGAGAGCTTATATTACATTACAGGAGTGACTTACCACCTCCCCTTTCATTTCAGAAAGCAAGCAAAGCCTTTGTTTATTGTATTAAGGAAAGGACTGTACAGTAACATAGATGGGCTGTTTTCCACATTATTGCCCTGAAAGTACACTATACCAGATCCTTGAACATAGTAAAGATGCATCTTCAATAACTAGGTTTAAATGGATGTTCTCTGAAGTAAAACTCTTTTATTTTTAGAATTTATAAATAGTCTTGCTTTCTAATAAATTGAAATTCAAGTGTATACTGATGTTGTAAGATTTTAGGCCATACTAGAAAAACAACAGAGGGTAAATGGCTTAAGTGAAGCTAAAGCTACCTTATTTTCATAAAAAGAAGAACAGGAGTACTTGTGGCACCTTAGAGACTAACAAATTTATTAGAGCATAAGCTTTCGTGGACTACAGCCCACTTCTTCGGAAGTGGGCTGTAGTCCACGAAAGCTTATGCTCTAATAAATTTGTTAGTCTCTAAGGTGCCACAAGTACTCCTGTTCTTCTTTTTGCGGATACAGACTAACACGGCTGTTACTCTGAAACTTATTTTCATAGATTCCAGGGCCAGAAGGGACGACTGTAATCATCTAGTCTGACCTGCTGAACAATTCAGGCCATAGAACTTCCCCCAAAATAATTCCCTTTGAAGTAGAGCATATCTTTTAAAAAATCTAAACCTTCCTAAAACTTTTCTATCAAAGATATTATATTTCTTGTGAAAACAAGGCAGTTCTTATAGGATTGCTTTCCAATAAGCAAGTTATCAATTGTCTGACATACACAAGGTAAAAAGAAACCAAATTACCTGTTGAATTATAGACTAGCTGTAGACTTTGGGTTTCTCCCTCTGTTCTTCTCATCCTCCTGGACTGTCAGTTAGGGTTGTTTTCATCTTGTCTTCTGTGCATAAGTAGACGTTTGTTAGAAAGTCGATTGTTTTTCTGACTAAGACTGATTTAACACAATATGAGTAAACATGGACCTTCAAAAGTAAATAGCATCTCAGACAAAAGGAAAGGAATTACATTTCTCTCAATTGGATGTTTTTTAAAGTATATCAGGGTACAGGTGTACATAGAGCAGCATGGAAGAAAGTACAGACATTCCTGTGAGACAAAGGACATTTCGAAGCTGGTGTCACTGACAGAGCAGAAAGGAGACTAGGCCAAAGATATAGGCAGATGCTTCATGATGTAGGACATTAAAAACAAGAATGAGACATTTTAACTTCATATGTGATCAATGATCTGCAAATCAAGTGATTCAAATTAATTTAAACCAATGAAATACTCAATTGACTTTAGTAGGAATTAGATCATGTCCATAAAGAGGAGGAGTGACGTGGCTTAAGTGATAAGTGAGTGATTAAGTGATCAGCAATTTGGATGGACTGAGCCACAGGCGCTGACTTTCCTGAGGTTGCTGCACCCCTGCTTTTCCCTGAGTCCCCTCCCCCACTGTGCCCCTTCCTGCAAGGCCCTGCCCTCACTCCACCTCTTCCTGATCCCACTCCACCCTTTCCCCAAGTCCCCCACTGCTCCCTGCCCTTCCCCAAGCTCCTCCCTGAGCCACCAATCAGCTGTTTGGCAGCCACGCCTTCCCCATCAGCTGTTCGGTGCCGGTGCCCTCTCCATCAGCTGATGAGCAGGGCAGGGGAACAGCTGTGGCCAGTGGGTGCTGATCACCCACTATTTTTTTCCTGTTGGTGCTCCAGACTCGGAGCACCCACAGAGTTGGTGCCTATGGACTGGGGAGAAGTGCAGTTAAGTGTGAGGAAGATCCAAGAGGAGGAGACTGCAGTGGGAGATGGCTGTGTTGTGGCAGGAAGCAGGTAGTTTTTTGAAATATTGTAAAGTAAGTAGTAACCACACCTGCAGGCCAGGATGTGGGGAGGAGTCTATAATGACCATAAAGTATTCCCGCTGTTATCCCTTAATCTCCTCTTCATCTTCCAAAGGAAAAGGGAATGAAGGAGGCCTGTAGCAGGAAGCTCCCTTTCCCCTTTGTTGGAAAATAATAATACAGAATAGGAGATTTTTTTAATCTCTCCTTTGAAAAGTCTTAAAATCTTCTAAGAAGCAAGGAATTGCAATGGATGTTTCAAAATTGTTCAGGGAAGAGCCCCAGGCCTCTCTCCATTTTTATTTCTTTTCAACCTCACTACAGGCACTCCATTGGTCCAGACTAAATGACTGCATTTGTAGAAGTGGGAAGATGCCACCAGACAGCTGTGTACACATGTACTTTCACTTGCCTCGTTATGGACCTGTAGGAGACATGAACATCTTTTGGATACATTTCTTCTCTTGTCTCTATTCACTTCCCCATTTGCATCTGATCACGTCAAGATGCATAACCACCTCACGCCCGGATGTAAAATGACAGCCATCAAAACTGGTGAGTGCCCCTTCCTTCTTTGACTTACTTCACCTAAGTTAAAACCAAGTCCTTTTAAATACAATAATTTAAAGCAAAAGAAATTTACATACAAAAATGATGTTAAATAAATGAATCGATCCGAAAACCACAAAAAGCAGGAAAGTCAGAGCCAAGCATCAAAATTCAGCCTTAGTTCTTGTTTTTTAATCGCATAGGGTAGGTATTGTGGATAATACAGTTGTCTATCATGGAGCATCAGAAAAGAAAATAATCTTATGAACCATAGGACCATTAGGCTGTTAGTGTGCTGAGACCACTGCCATCATGCTGAACAATATTGTCTCATTGTTTCCTTGTAGTCCCCTGTCACTGTCTATCTCTTATCTCTTGTCTTATACTTAGATTGTAAGCCCCTTGGGGAAGGAATTGTCTTTTTGTTCTATGTCTGTACAGAGCCTACCGCTGTGGGGTCCTGGTCCATGACTATTGTTCATAGGCACTATGGTAACACTGATAATAAATAATAATGACAATAAAAATAGAAGTTGCAATACCAAAAACAAGCAGGGTAAATAGTTGTGTCCTAACTCTAAATCCCTTTGGTTGCAGGCACTTAAAGGAGGCTTGTAAAATATTGGAGGAGCAGTTTCTGCTCACAGCTAAATCAGTACAAATCCAGAGTAAATATACTGATTTCAGTAGAATTACTAGGAATTTACACTGCAGGACATAGGAGAGTTTTACCCATAGTCCTTGGTTGTCTGATTGGAATACTGCAACTCACGTATCTCCACAACTTCAAAGAGTAGGTCAAAATTCTGCTCTACAATTTTGTGAGACTTGTGAGAGTCCCACAGATGGCAACTTGAAGAACTGGCTCATGGTAGAAAAAGCAGAATAGTAGATTCCAGATTATGCTCTGAGTGACTTTCAATGGAACTATATTAAAGTGTAAAACACATCGATGCTTTCGGTGGTGAGAACTATACTGTGGTGGCAGCCTGGGTTTGTTACAAGAACCATGACTCATGGAAATAGTTGCACTACACAAAGGAGAGCACACATGCTGTTCCTTTAAAGGAAAAGAATGTGTTCCTGGTTAGGGCATGCTTCCGACAGTCATTTATGTGCTGACTGCTTAGATGACTAGTTACAACACCAAACCATCTTAGAACAGTGGTATATGGCTGGTGCAAAAGCCAGTCTCCTTCCCAAGTACGCTCTTGAATGCTAGGTTTGAATTTTGTGCCACTTCTGCTGCTGCTACAGAGGGAGGGCTGGTGGTTTCTCCCTATGCCTTCTTCTCCAAGCAGGGCACTCATGAGGCACAAGGCAGAGTTCAGTGAACTAATACTATTCATGACCTAAAATCGTGCACACCCATTTAACATGGAGGCTTAAACATGAACTTAATCGAATTAACAATATTTATCCGAAGTCCTTAGAACTTGATTCATTCAGTACCTAAAAGTACATTATCGCCAGCTAAATGTGTTCATAGAGCGATTTCTGAGAATTTTGTGTAATAGAAGTTAATTTGTTTATGGTAACTGTTACATTAAAGATATAAGAATATTCATGTTTTCTTTGAATGCAGACTCACCAAAGAATTAGGCAAAAATTAATATTTGTAAGTATATTGAAAGTAGCCACAGTTTCTAATGTGTATCAACATATTACAATGTATTGTCTCGCCTTCTGTACCTGATCACTCACAATTATAATCATCTAGGATTACCATTAAACATGTACATGTTTTTAAAGGAGGCTAATCTTACTTCAGTTTGAACTAGATAGGGTTGGACATTAAGGTCTGCCTGAATAAATCGTCCATTTCCTATTAGGTCTCAGGCAAGCTACCTGTCCTTACTGACTCTGATTTTGCAGCTGTCATCTTTCCCAGCATTTGGCCAATGAAGGAATCTTTTGTTCTACTGATAAGTGGCACATTGTTCACTACTCAGGTGCCCAGAACAAAAAGTATAAGGCAATACAATGAGCTTCTCTCCAGTCTGGTTTAAAAAAAAAAACACTTGCTTTACTTGAGATTTTTCATGAATGAAACTTTCCTTGTTCATTCTAAAGAAAATTTAAGATCTTGCTATACATTACAAGATATTTCAAAAATATCAGGGAGGTACTTTAAAAGGGTTGCACATGAACATAATATTTTTACTAATATAATTATTATAGTAAATTGGCCATTTTCTATACCATTGTGTGAGTTATTCTCACACAACGGTTTGTTTATTTCACTGGCTATTTCCAGTTGATTTACAGAAAGTTTGCAATTATTTTTCAATCTACTCCTTTATATTTTGGTCACTAACCTGACAAACTGTTGCTATCTTGGTGAATAGTATGTTGTTTCTATCTTATTTTCAAAGGGATATATATAGTCCTTTGTCATTATTTTAGCTTAACATATATGCACTTTAAAAACTCACAGCTATATGAGGAGGGAGTCCCTCACCTGGTCCAGTCCCTGAACACTGCTATGGCATTGTGAAAGGATCAGGAAAACCCCTTAGCTGACAGCAGAAGGTCCCTGGTGCAGGTACTGCCATAAGGCTACTTTACCAGCCTGAAACAGGACCCCTCACAAACTCTGGGGTAGAGGGCATACTAGAGCGGGGAGTGTAGGTGGGAGGGGCATGTAGAAGAGTTACGGGGGGTGGGCACCACTTCACACAGTACTGCAGAGATTCAGGATGAAGCAACCACCATAAGCAGCCAGAGACAGGCTGCCTACAGTTTGCCAAGGGCAGTACCAGCCTCAGAACAGCCCAGAAACTGGAGGACATGAAGGTGGCTTAAAGCACCCAAGACTTAAATACTTTCAATGAGTAACCAATAACACTGCCATGGTCCCAAGAGAGTAAGTAGGGTGAAGTGAATAATACTCAATCAATACTTTATCTGACATTTTAAGCTTTTTTCTGATTCATGATAGCAACTTTCACAAATTTGTTATTCAAAATTATTAGATGAATTTTGTTATTTATGGATTGACCACCAAGGGTCCATCTCCTTATTGCCCTGTGCCTCGTGTAGTCATTTACACTAGTGCAAAATGGGTGTAAAGCACTACCAAATCAGTTTTTATACACATTTTGCACTAGAATAAATGACTATTCAAGATGCAGGGCAATGGGGAATCAAGTCCAGAGTATACTATGAATAGTCACTATTTGGATTATGTTAGTGGGGGTGGGTCACACTAGTTATATGGAACTGTTGGCAAACACTCGTACTTATGTATTTAAAATTTGGTTTCCATTCATTCAACTTTGAAATTGCTTTCTGTGAGTATTTATGTAAGTGAAACTCAATCATGAAGCAATTTTACCATAGTTCTAGTGTGAGCTGATAAATATATTGGGCCCAGTTCTTGGTTCTGCTCTTCTGGTGCAAAGTAGCTAGAAACCCAGCCCATACTCTTTGGCACCTCAAGCCTAGTAGTGGAGAATGCCCTCTCTGGCCCATTTCTCTATTAAACAGCAATTAAACATTAGCCTTTTGATTCTCCCAGTCAGTGTTCACTCTCACCTACATTATTGGGAGATCCTCTGCATTGTCTCCCTGTTGTCCTGTTCTAACCACTGCCTCATGCGTACTGCTTACAGGAAAAGATAGCTGGGAAGTAAGCTCTCATACTTCAGGACAAAAGCCAGCTATCAACTAATGATAATTAAGAAGGAACTTCCATTATGGGCAGGTTATTCCATAATTATCCACTGTGTGTTTCTTGCTCAATCCCCCACAATGGGCGGAAGAAGATGCTCCTGACAGAAGGAACAATGTCATATAAGTAACTTATCTTTCTCTCCTGAGCTGATGCACATGAGTGCTGTCTATGGGATGAAATGGGACCCAAGAGACTCTGGTTTTGCAGGGCACTGTTTCAGCTGAAGAAAGTTCAAACTTGGTGACAAAGATCTGAATCCGAGAGGTATTTGTAAAGACGGAGAGTGGGGGAATGGCCTTCCACTAGTTAGCAGAATAAAATGATATTACCTGGTGTTACTTTGCAAACCAAATGGATGGTACAGATTTTCAAAAGAACAATTTTTTTCTTGTAATTATGGGTACTTCATTCTGAGCTGTAACTATTATTCCTCAGGAGTACTATAGGCCTGCAGTTACAATATGGGCTTTGACTTTCTAACAGGATGGTGGGCTCCAAGACACTGCACAAGGATGCTTGGATTCTCTATTCAATCACCCTGGTGTCAGGTGCTTTAATTTTGTCAAAAGATACAGGATAATTAATGCTGGGTCATAATGACAGATGCATCCAGCAGGTTATAAAAGAGGTTAGAATGATTCCTCTACACAGTGAAAATAACCCTATGAACAACTCAGGGTACATCTACACTACAGGGGGAAGTCGATTTAAGATACGCAAATTCAGCTACGTGAATAGCGTAGCTGAATTCGACGTATCGCAGCCGACTTACCCCGCTGTGAGGACGGCGGCAAAATCGACTTCTGCGGCTTTCTGTCGGCGGCGCTTACTCCCACCTCCGCTGGTGGAGTAAGAGCGCCGATTCGGGGATCGATTGTCGCGTCCCGATGGGATGCGATAAATTGATCCCCGAGAGGTCGATTTCTACCCGCCGATTCAGGCGGGTAGTGTAGACCTAGCCTCAGATTGTGGAGAAAGTGTAGGCTGGAGCTGTTGCTGTTTGTGGATATGTTACCAGTAAATCCCAAGCCCCAGGAAGTAGGTAAATTTGGACCTTATCTTGACTGTGTGTACTTTGCTGGAGTTCTACCTGCATTAGACCATTCTTATAACCTAGGAAACATCTACCAATACAACAATGAGGAAACATAGATCTCACTATGATTTCAGTCTGTGTGTAAATATCACTGGTCCATACAATAAAGATCCCACATATCACCATAAGAAATAATAGAACAAAAGAAGGGCTAAATACACAATATTTGGATCTTGATCAAGATTTCTAGGTCAATCCCAAGTTTGGTGTACTTGGATTTGGCAGATGGGCACAGTTCTAATGATAATATTGAGCAACTATATCAGCCAGTTCCTCATACTTACCTATGATGTACTAACTAAAAACCACAGAACTGTCCTTTCCAAACAGGATTCTATAATTTTTTGCAGTCTAGGAGGGCATTTGGTAAGGGAAATGAAAATATACTTTTGTTTTGGCTTCCATTATGGCCAACAATGCTCAATGTTCTTTGAGCCCAACCATTCTTAATCTGGTTTAACGGGAAATCTAGTTAATTTAATCCTTCAACTTTCATGAGCACTAAAATCAGTCTCCTGATATAGGATGGGTTTCAAAAACAAAAGAGACACTGAAATGCTTTTGAGTTTCAGACCACCTTGCAAGCTGCCTTGCTTTGTGCAGAGTAATATATGTATGTCTATAGAAGATTTACAATTGTCAATAAAGGACTTTCAAGGTTAACAACTTTTTTGTAACCCCATCAACTTGTAATTTGCCTCTATTTCAAATGTTGGCAGGTAAATTTTGTGCATCTCGACAGTTAAGCACTACCTAGGCTTTAACTTAAGCTGATGTATTTTCTAAATGGCTAACCAGTCATACTTTGATCTCAGTAAGGTTCTGTCAGGTAGAAGGCATGTTAAATCCCTGAATTTCTCTGGGCTCTTTTTAGCTTCTGAATAACATCACAGGTAACTGTGCACACCTATCTCCTACATTTTACTGTTTCAGAAAAATACCTGGAGAGTTAAAGGTCAACTGGGTGTGGGCTAGTAGGCAGCCAAATATATGATGCATTTCAACCTGTGTAATTTAACACTTGTCACAAAGGAAATGTTAACTCTTTTAGCAAAGTATAAAAATGTATGTGAAAATGCAGCCTTGGCTGGCAAATGCCCAAAGAAAGGGTTTCAGCATTTTACTGTTACAACACAATGCAAAGTAAACTTCTTCCTTTATTTTTTTTCAGAAGTGAAGGTATACAAACTATACCAGTGAAACCAGCAAGAGATGCTGGTTAGGGGTAATGGGGTCATCGATTTAGGATATGATCCTGTTTCTTGATCATTACACCATCTAGGTGAAGTTAAAAGGAGAGCATTGAACAGCTAATGGACAAACTTTCAAATTATAGTAGGAAAACTACTTTATTATTATTGTACCCAAGGAAATATTCTCAAAAAAACTATAAAATGTTCACCAAAAATCTCCAGTTTCACTTGTGGTTAGTTTTGTGCAGTATACAGTACTCAAAGAGAACCCATTTTGTGTCCAAAGGGGCTATATATCCACACAGAATTCAGAGGATTTGCAGGAGGTACATGTGTGTGGTCAGTGACATCAGAGGGTCTTTGAGATGATTGTCTGGATTTGATAAGGACTGATTGCTCTATGCCTCCAATTTCCTTTGTGTAGATGGGTTAAATTCAGTTTTTAAATTATTCATCTATCTGGGTTTGGTTCCTCCAGATGATGAATATAGGGTTACCATATTTAAAAAATAAAAAAAGAGGACACTCCACGGGCCCTAGCCCCACCCCTTTCCCACCCCCCGGTCCCGCCCCAACTCAGCCCTTTCCCCAAAGTCCCTGCCCTAACCCCCCCTCCTCCCTCCCAGCCATGTGAAAAGGGCTGCCCGAGCGCTACCGGCTTTACGGTTTGCCGGGCAGCCTCCAGACCCTGCGCCCCCGGCCGGCGCTTCCCCAGCACAGCTGGAGCCCGGGAGGGGAAGTGCCCAGCCGGGGGCGCAGGGTCTGGAGGCTGCCCAGCAAACCATGAAGCCGGTAGCACTCGGGCTTTGGGCAGCCCCTATGCCTCCGGACCCTGCGCCCCTGGCCGGGCACTTCTCCTCCCCGGCTCCAGCTGCTCTGCTCCTCCCCGGACTCAGACTTCAGCTCTGTTTAAGAGCCAACCTGCCCGAGCCAGCACTACCGGCTTCAGGCAGCCCCCGTGCCTCCGGATCCCAGCCGCCGGCCGGGCACTTCTCCTCCCCGGCTTCAGCTGCTCTGCTTCGGCGGCTGGGGTCCAGAGGCACGGGGGCTGCCCGAAGCCGGTAGTGCTGGCTCGGGCAGCTTGGCTCTTAAACAGAGCCAAAGTCTGAGTCCGGGGAGGAGCAGAGCAGCCACGGGAGAGGAAGTGCCCGGCCGGTATTTTTCCCGGACACGTTCGGCTTTTTGGCAATTCCCCCCGGACGGGGGTTTGATTGCCAAAAAGCCGGACATGTCCAGGAAAAAATGGACGTATGGTAATCCTAATGAATATGGCCTCAAATCTGCAATGCAACATGTGCACACAAGAATTGATCAAGGGGACTCTATTTGGGCAAAGGTATTGAGGATCTCATTTCAGGATTGTGGCCTGAGTGCACTATGGATAATCTTGTATAGTTAACAGTTTGAAGTCTGATTTTTTTTAAAAGCAATAATTTTTCTTCTTTGTAGTACCAGCTTCATATTCCCAGATCACATGGATTTTTAGGTCTGATGGTAGAAAAATAATTATTCAGCGCTTTCTGTCCAAAATCAAAGGGACTACATTCATAAATGTTTGTAGAACCTCTTTGAAGATGAAAAGTACTATACAAGTGTAAGTGTTATGACTTTAGTACCTTTCTAAAATAAAATTGACAGTGACCCTTATGTTGAACCTAACGTACTAATTTTTTTCTTGAGACAAGGTGGCTGAGGTAATATCTTTTATTGAACCAGCTTCTGTTAGTGTAAAAGACACGCTTTTGAGCTTACACAAAACTCCACTCTTTGCATTTACAAGATTAGCTGTTTGATGGGTGAACTCCTAATGTTTTATTTGAACAGACCCCCCTATGTCAATCCTCAAGAAACTAGTCTCCTCCCTCTCTGTTACTATCCATGTCTGCTCAACTTTTTGATGGTCCCATTCCAGGCTTGCTCCCTACCCTGAATAGCAGGATAATTAGGGGGAGGTGCTAGATACCATTATTACTAGGCCATACTAGATCAGACCACATGGACCTGTCTATCCATTATCCTTTCACTGACAGTGGCCAGTACCAGCTCCTTCAGAAGAAAATGTGAGAAAACCTGTAGTGGGCAGCTATGGAATAACCTGTATCAGAGAAAGTATTTTTCTAAACCCCAGTAGTGCGAGGTTGGCTTATTCCCTGAATGTTGAGGGATTATATCTCTTCCAAAACTATTATTTATAAATAATTTATTGGGAAAATTACTAAAAATTAAGGGAAAAGTCAGCAAACTTAGTCGACTGTTGGAACACACAGTGCTGATATTTTTATGTGTGTGGGGGGTAGGAGTGAAAATCACATGTAATCTATGCAAAGATGGTACCGTAGTCTCTAATCTGAATTGCTTTAAATGTTGGCTTATTTTTTTTTAAATGGATACTTAAATCATAATGATTTTGGAATACAAAGTGTATTCTGCTTATTTTATTCCAAACAGTATATTGTTTTAAAATATATTTTGTTCTTTTATAAGCTAGAGTAAACACTCAGGTTATATCTATGGTTAAATCTTATGGAATTATGTATCATATACATATGTATTAGATCCCAGCTTGTGGTGGGGGGTTCTGTCTGACAAATGATTAAATACTTCATTTTAAGAAATTGTTACAATCAATAGATCAATACTTTTTCAGCAATCCTAGGATTTACCTCCCTTGGAATCCATGGTAATGATACTAAGAGCTCAGATACAAAATACGTTTACTGTTGACCTTTGATGTTTGATCCCTATTAACATACTAAGACAGTCTCTAATTAAGTGCAGATCACCTATCACTTCTGATTCCCATGTTGCAAATCTGTGGGAATTCATAGATTTGTAATAATTACTGCAATGATCTATGTGCCCATTCCAATCAATATTTTCACCTGTGCCTCCAGAGTAATGTGCCTGTAGGAATTACTTATTGACTTGTTTAGCAGAATAGCAAGACCCACAGTGGGAACTCTGTGCTCAGTAATTCTGCGGAATTCATAAATTAAAAAGAAAACAGAGATCATCTATAGTTGAATTTTCACACCAAGTATATATGTAATAATGCAGTTCATTTTTCCATAGCATCTTTCATACAAGAGTTTTCCAAAACATTTCACAGCCAATATTACTATGTAAATTAAACAGGGTAGGTTATGATGTAGCATCTGTAAAGAACCTATGATAGGATGGAATAAATACAGAAATAGTACTTCATGGGCTAAAATCAGAGCTGATGTCCATGAGCACAACTCTTCTGAACATTGCAAATGTTCTGTGATGTGATGCTATTAAGCATGATGGAGATAATACTGAAGTCTATGAAGTTGTGCCTGCTTACATCAGTGGTGAATATAGTCCTGTGTTTCTTAAAGCATTGAAAACTATGTGCAACATTAGAGTTTCTGGGGATAAAAAGGTTGTTTCTTCCTTTATGAAGCAATGGTATTTGCTTCATAGTTCAGGTTACAACTGAGTTTCCATTATAAACTTTATTTTGTCATCCCTATCCAAAAATCCATGCACAGACACAAAAAGATATTCTGGCCTCAAGATTGGTAGGCTATATTCAGAGCTGATTATATAATTATTCTACAAAAATTGACAGTCAAACTTAACTCTGCACTCCCTGGATTTCTAAACACATGAGGTTTATTTGCTTGTTTGTTTGTTTTAAATTAACCTTGTTGAATGCAACATACTGACGTGCTTGCAACCTTAACTTCACTATAAGATTTTTTTGGTACAGAAATTCCTATATACTCATTAAAAAGCTGCCAAATTTTGGCCTTAACTTGCACTAATTGAAATTGATAGGTATTTTCCCAGAAAGTAAAGAAGGTTACTAATACTCCAGACATTTATTGTATTGAGCTTTCATACCCACAGGATGGTAAAAGGGCTTTTATAGAAAGACCGCTGACAATTGTGAGTTTTTAAATGAATACTTTTACACTGTGAACGAGGGAGAGAACTTAAATTAATTTTCTATACACTGAAGTGATTTACACAAAACACAATATTTTACTCTCTTTTTGCTTCATTTATTTATTTATAGCACCTTAATACAAATTAAGAAAATGGGAGGGCAATGGTCTATTGAACACTCATGGCTATATTTTCTATCCCTATCTGACTATCCTAGGCATAAAGTTTTAGGGCTGGAATGTGGGGTGTGGCCTTTGCGGACTTGGTGCACCTCAGGAGGTAGAACACAAAGATGGTTTTATGCCACTGTTCATCTCCCCAATCCTAGGGCAGCCAGCTGCCCACAGCCCCATAAGACTGTTCAAGTAGTCTGGAAAGTAAGGACATTTGCGCCCCTACACACTTTTATATGGCCATGCCCATCTGCTCCAGAAGTAAGGGGAGTGGCCGACATAACCTCATCTACACCAGCGAGGTCTCTTTCATGCTAAGGGAATCCTCCACTGGCCCTTTAAGTAGTTTAAAGTCTGCTGTGTGTTGCTACAGCAAGTGAGCCCAGCGATATGGCTCATAGCAGAACACTGACTTTGCACTTGGACTAAAACATGCTTATATGAGTTATTTGAAGATCTTTGGTGTGGTTAGTAGCTAGAAGTTTCATTTTCTAAGCTAGAGTGCATACACCTAGCTTGGAATAGAGACTTGTAAACAACCTGCAAATAAAAAACAACAGAAATTCTATTTGCTGCTGCCATGTGCGTGACTGGCCCCTGCTAAGCAGTCTATAAAAGAATAATATTATTAAAACTCTGAGCAAAAAGGCTACTTAACTGAACTTCTTTCGACTAATTCCTTGCCCCAGAGGAGTTTCTTTGTTGCTGTGATGTAAATAATAACAATAATAATAATAATAATTAATAGTAAAAACACAATTCTGATGCATTGCAGCAGAGCAGACCAGTGGGACGATGTGGAGGTGATTTTCTTAAGAGGTTACTTTGGAGTTGGTTTATATGCTAAGTGCCCTGATAACCTATGGTTGTTAGAAAAGAGATTGATTATTAATTGCTGCAGTATATGGATTTTTTTTAAATGATTAGCTCACCTGAAGATTTTACACAAGCTTCATTTTTATCAGTTTTCAACACTGTATGTTTCTTTAAGGTTTTTTCCCAGTTTTCATCTGTAAGAAGCCATCATGTGTCAGTCAGGTAAGTTTTCCCCTATACAATGGAAGGTTTTATTCACCATGGTGATGGATGGCTCAAGACTCAGAGGCCACTCCAACACACAAATCGTGTAGAATTAGTAAGCTCACAAAAGAAAAGCACATAACTTCACACATGCATACGCATTTTTTTCCCAATGATTTGAATAGATACAGTGCACTTTTGTTATTACAAATACTTTACAAAAGTTCTTAGAGATGATGGAGAGGCATGCTTTCTCATTTTTAAACAAGTTAAAAGATGGTAGAAATTTTCAGAGTGTACAAATGTAAGTTGGAAGGCCAAATTCTCAATTTGTGGGTAGCTCCAATAAAGTCGAGAGAGCTATGTCATATTCTACCATCTGAGGCTGCGATCCATGATATTTACATTCCCCTGTACTATAAACTGTAGAGGAAATTGCAGCCAGTATCATAGCTTCATGCTGTTTTACAAGCTGAGAACCTGTTCCTGACCCCATAGTCATGATAAACTGGAGTTATTCATTTTCTCATGTTGTTATTGCAAAATACAATAAAAGATTGTTTTACATTTAAACATTTATATATTTTGACTGGTTTTGAAAAATGCCAGGATCCTGCAGGTGCAAAGTGAATCATGTCCCTTATATATTTCATGTGAAAAATCTATTGTTTTAGCCAAAGTGGCCTATTTCAGTGTTAATCAAATACATTTCTCATAACCTATTTCACTGATCTCACCTGACCCTAAATGCCCATACTCATATCCATCACTGAGGCAACTTTCAAGTAATTTTCATCCTATTCAGAGATAGAACCAAATTAATTTTTCAGTAAAGTATACAGAATTCACTATTGTGTATTATCAGTGTGACTGCAAGCTAATTACATCTTTCCATACTTGTCTACCCTGTTGGGAAAAATGTTAAAGAAGGGATTTCAAACATCCTGTATTGCATTTAGTAATCTCAGAAAGATACCTACTGAGCATTAACTAAATCACTGATGTGCCATCCAATATTACCACTTACTTTTTACAAAGAGACACAATAAATATACTCAGGAAATACTATGAATATAGTAGGTGCTTAATTCTACAATTGTTCAGTGCTTCCATTATTCATGTGGTTGAAAATGTCTCTCTCTCTCTCTCTCTCTCTCACACACACATACACACACACACCTTCCCACTCCAGTACAATGTAGATTTATATAGAGGGTTTAACAAAATTACTAACATAGGGCAAAATTCTACTATTTGATCCACGAGGATTTTGCTCCAGTGTCTCTTCTCCCTCTATGTGCAGATATTTCATTTATGTAAATAGGATTCAATGCATGTTGGGTTGGGGAATATCCATGCAGATAATAGGCCAATTCTTTTCTTTATGATAGATATTGATAATATTGCACGTGTCCACAGGGAGGTCACATTCAAAAATACTACTGGCCTTTCAACAGGAGCCCCACACCTGCATCTGAAGACAGAATTTTCTCCATACCAAAAGTCAAATACATCTCTGCTAAAATTATAACAGGTCATGTGTTTTAAGAAGGGTATATTAAATGCATATAAAATACTCTCCATTTGCAAACTGATTTTACAGCTTTATTTTATTTAGAATATTTTCCCTTTTTCTTTAATTGTTTAAATGAAAGAATGAAAGAATACATTTAATGTATACTTCAAATCTCTTGGAATAAGAAATGGTTGTGCTGTCATGGAATGCTGTGCTAGTCAAAACTGTTGCCATGGTTTGCTTTCTGTGCACTAAGGGTCGAACAATTTCCTCTTTTTATCTTTTGGATGACAAACAGATTTAAAGTAAGAACTCATTCCCAACAGATCAAAATGAATTGCACTGATTCAGTTAACGTAATGCATTTTTTTAAGAAAGCCATTCACTCTTACCAAACACAAAGAAAAGGTATCAGAGATAATTCAGCCCTTTCGCATCCATCTGGAATCATTGACTTAAAAGGAGTTACACAGGTGTAAGTCAGGCCAGAATTCCACTGACAGGCATTGCCAGATAACACTGTTCTCAGATATTAAAATATTGCAGTTCTCTACACAGCCTCCAGATGTAAGCATTTTCACAGGATGTCACTTTTAAACAATATCAGGCTCTTTCACCACTGCTATTGTAAACCTACAAAATTACATATTAGTAGGTTCAAGTTTTTTGGTGATTCACACCCTGTGCAAACCTGATGACTTCAAAAGAATTATACAGAGCTTACATCAATATAAAAATTGGCTCCTTGCCTATAAAGAAACCACTAATTTCAGGGCAGTTAGAGTTGACTTTAGCCAAAGCCTGTTTGGTTAGTGTCTTTTATCAAAAATAAAGAAAAGTTTTCAATCAAAGAAATCTCCTGCATCCACAAGATCAATAACATTCACATACTATTGCTTTTAAATCAAGAAACAAATAACTCAGTTGCTTCTCCAAAAATGTATTTATTCATAGTTTTGCAGATGTGTAGTACCTTCCATCTAAGAACCCAAAACTCTTTACAGATTTAACCATACTTAGTCTCACAGCACTCCTAGGAGGTAGGTAAATATTGTCATCATCATTTTATAGATGTGGAAACTGAGGCACATAGGTAAGGCCAACATTTTTTTTAAAGTTTCACATGCCTCAATTTTGGGGTGAAC
Organism: Malaclemys terrapin pileata; assembly: GCF_027887155.1. Taxonomy (NCBI): domain Eukaryota; kingdom Metazoa; phylum Chordata; order Testudines; family Emydidae; genus Malaclemys; species Malaclemys terrapin. The sequence goes on from NC_071509.1 coordinate 57,080,507, forward strand.
CAAAAATTTCAACTGAACTAACAAAACAAAAACCAATTATTCGCTCAGCTCTCCTATAGAGGAACTAGAAAGTTCCGTGCCCCTATTTCTTCTAAGTGTGTGGCTGATGCTTGCACTTTTCCATACACACATTGCACACCTATGCAAGGTCAGTCATAATATGGCCCACAGTATTTAACTACTGGGCCTCTTAATTATAATGGGGCAGTTTGTGACTGCTCAGTTGTAGCATTTGCTGTAGCAGAAACGATATTATATTCGAAGAACAATTAGAGCTTTATGACTTTAAAGAATCTGTATAAATATAGGATACATCTAACTTTTTTTTTAAACAGAGATCAAACTGCAAAAGCTAGATGTCAGGTTAACTCATTCTGGTTCAGACAAGTATCACATAATTGGAGGAGCTGTTTGCATCTTGATATTATTGAAAATATTTCCCTTTTTGTACTACCTAATAGGAGAACTTGTCAATAAATCTTCTTTTACAGGATCTATTTGTTCATTCTTCCCATGAGCATACTGAAAGAATTTATACAAATACTCAAGACAAGTCTGCATCAAAGATGACAACAATTTACAGGAAAAGCAGCCTCTAATACCTCAACTCCGTATAAAAAATTGTAATATGAAGGTAACACTGTAGATCTGGCGGAGAAGTCAAAGACAGAGATGGAAACACAGGCATTGGCATCAATCACAGCTCAGAGGGTCAGATTCTGATACCCATATGCAGGTCAAATAGCCATTGAAATGAATGGGACTACCTGTAAAGTAAGGTCTTACTGCACACAAGTAGGCATACCAGAATCTGGCCCCTATTTAGTACGTTCCTGGGAATGATTCAGCACTCAGTAGTCTCCCGAGAATCACAAAGTTTTGGTTTTAGGCTATTTTTTACAACTATAAGACTTTATTTATTGTTTTCATTTACAGTTTTTCCACAGAAAGGAAAGTTTACTTCTACCAAAAAGGTGTGCATATGTGCACACGTCCACACATGTGCTTGATACCTTTTTTGGAAGGCAACTGTACAAGTAGATGTTCCTAAAGGTAAATATATATTTTTTCTGCTACCTATGGTTGAAGACAGAAAGAGTACGAAGTAACTGACAGGCCTATCTAGCTCTACTCTTTTCAGTTAGAAGAAACTTTTCTTTTTTTGATGGATAACTTGTGTAACAATTAGCCTCCTTTCCCCCTCGGCCTGCTCTACAGAGGGCTGCAAGTAAAAATGAGTCAGTCCAAGTTTCTTTTCTTTTAATTTGAAATATGGCCCTGTGCTGTGCAAAAACTCTTGAGGGAAGAAAATAGAGCTGTCTGTGAAAAGAAAAGGGCTGTGTTTCAGGCCAGACAGTTTATCTGATTAAGGAAAGAGAAGGTTGCTTTAGTTAGAGAGTAACTGCCCAGCATAGTACAGTAGGGTCCCGAAACAAGATTTCGGCAGCAATGTAACTTGCCTTACAACAGTTGAGAAATAAAGAGAATGTTTCAAGTCCCTTGATGCTATTATTGATTCATGACGGCAGTTATTTTGCACTTTGTTTGCCCCAGTTTCATACAATAAACTATAAACAAAGAGTCAGCTAGAGCCAACTGGAGCTGGCAATAGCTGCATGAGACGCAGTTGTGGTAACTCATCCCATAATGAAGCCAACTTTGTGGGCATTAAAGGAAGATCATGTGTGTTTTGGCAGATGTAGGAGAACTATGGGAGAATAGCTACACAAATCTAAGTCAGAAAGGTATTGTACAATGTGCATTAAAATAGGCAAACTTCAAAATAAACACACAGGACCAAATTCTGCTCAATTACACCAGGGCATCCGCATTGACTTAACTGGAGCTGCACAAGGTTAAGCGACAGCAGAATTTTTCCCAAGAGCTAAGTTCATCCACTGATTTAAATGGCATTCCTCCAGAGCTGTATTTGGACCCTTAAGCCAAGTTCCGCACTCAGTTACAACCCCACAGTCCTACTGAAATCAATGGGATCACAAGGTGCAAATGAAGGTTGAATCTGACCCATTAGAGACACAGAAACCAATGCTTTGTTAATCACCAAGAATGCAATAGGGGAAAATACATAATCCATTTAATTCCTTGGGTCTAGGAGTCAAATTTTTATGGCACAAAGCTCCCCAGCAGTAGTGGGTGAGCTGACATTAAGGATTACAGCAGAAAGATTCAATATTTGCACACAAGTTCAAGGATGTTGTGTAATAAAGAAAGGAAGACTATGCTGCAGTGTGACAAGTACAGCCTTATTTTTTCTTGTCCACCTTCACAGTTATTTAAGACAACGACGTTGAAAGTTTGGAAAGAAAAACTTCTCGACTCAAGGCGTGTCATATTGTCCCTTTATCCTATCTTAACCCTTACCTACAGAGACATTTACAAATGTATACAAGTTCCTCTAAATTAATTTAGTATGATTCAATATTTAAGAAGTTAGTATGGTCTTCAGCAACTTCACACTTCAAAACAACAAATATGTAAAATTAGGTCAGTTCCATGACACAGAAAATTATTAGTTAAATAGATGATAGGGTTTTATTTGCTCACTCCTCAGTGCTTTGGGGAAATGTTAAATATTAACAAGGTCCTTAAAGTTGTGAACTTTATCCTTCTCCCTTCCGTTAGAACTGCTGACACCTAAGTAGAAGTAATTAAAGCTGGTCAAATTACGCAATAGTGAATCATACCGGCTGCAAATTTAGCCTTTTTCTCCTATTCATAAATCATTCACAAACTGATCCTGATTTCTAATCTATTTGATACCCAGACCTGTTAGCTAAATACTTTGGCTGAACAATTTTTCAGCCTATGCATTTTTCACAAACTATTCTCTATTCATGGCGTGTGATTCATGGTGTTTTGGCTTGAAAAGGAGCTGTTCCACAAATATTCATGCAAATAAAATCCAATCACACAATTGTTTGTGATAGCAAACAACAAGGGATCATGAAAATAGTCAAAATAAAACAGCAGTTTTGAATCTGAATGAAGGTCTGAGTACTGTTCTTCAGTAATTAGCCAGTTCTAATAGCCACTGATCTCTGTAACATTTTGATCAGAATAGCCCAGTTACCCTCTTTATTATTTCTTTGTAGTGTCAGACCAATCCCAGCATCTTCATCACATAGACAGGTCCCAATGTGGCTGCATAAGGAGGTTTTTAGCGATCTAAAAACCAAAACGGATATATACAGGAAATGGAAGGAGGGGCATATCACCAAAGAAATATACATGGAACAATATAAGGAAAACCAAGGCAAAAAATGAGTTACAGCTGGCAGGAATCTTAGACACAACAAGAAGGGATTCTTCAAATATCTCAGACAAAAAAGAAAGATCAAGGATGGTATGGGCCTGCTGCTCAATGGAGAAGGTAAAGGAAGATGATAGGAAGGCAGAGCTGCACAATGCTCATTTTGTTTCAGTTATCTCACAAAAAATAACAGAATTATAGGACTGGGAGGCACCTCAAGAGGTCATCTATTTCAGTCCCCTGCCCTCATGGTAGGACTAAGTATTATCTACACCATTCCTGACATGTGTTAGTCTTGCTCTTAAAAATCTCCTATGATGGAGATTCCACAACCTCCCTAAGCAGTTTATTCCGGTGCTAAACAACCCTGACAGTTTTTCCTAATTTCCAACCTAAACCATCCTTGCTGCAATTTAAGCCCATTGCTTCTTGTCCTGTCCTCAGACATTAAGGAGAACATTTTTTCTCCCTCCCCCTTGTAACAACCTTTTATGTACTTGAAAACAATTATCATGTCCCCTCTCAATCTTCTCTTCTCCAGACTAGACAAACCCAGTTTTTTCAATCTTCCCTCAGAGCTCATGTTTTCTAGACCTTTCATCATTTTTGTTGCTCATGTCTGGACTTTCTCCAATTTGTCCATATGTTTCCAGAAATGTGGCGCCTAGAACTGGACACAATACTCCAGTTGAGGCCTAATCAGCACGGAGTAGAACAAAAGAATTACTTCTTGTGTCTTGCTTACAACACTCCTGCTAATACATCCCAGAATGATGTTTGCTTTGTTTGCAATAGTGTTACAATGTTCACTCATATTTACCTTGTGATCCACTATAACCCCCAGAACCCTTCTGCAGTACTCCTCCCAAGGCAGTCATTTCCCATTTTTATGTGTGCAGCTGATTGTTCCTTGCTATGTGGAGTACTTTGCATTTGTCCTTATTGAATTTCATCCTATTTACTTCAGACCATTTCTCCAAATCATTTTGAATTTTAATCCTATCCTCCAAGGCACTTGCAACCCTTCCCAGCTTGGTATCATCCACAAACTTTATAAGTGTACTCTCTATGCCATTATCTAAATTATTGATGAAGATATTGAACAGAACAGAATCCAGAACTGATCCCTGCATAAGAACAGCCATACAGGATCAGACCAAAGGTCCATCTAGCCCAGTATCCTGTCTTCTGACAGTGGCCAATGCCAGGTGCCCCAGAGGAAATGAACAGAAGAGGTAATCATCAAGTGATCCATCCCCTGTCGCCCATTCCCAGCTTCTGGCCCCTATGGGACCCCATTTGATATGCCTTTCCAGATTGACTGTGAACCACTGGTAACTTCTCTCTGGGAACAGTTTTCCAACCAGTTGTGCACTCACCTTATAGTACCAGCTAAGTTTTATTTCCCTAGTTTGTTTATGAGAAGGTCATGCGAAATAGTATCAAAAGCCTTATTAAAGTCAAGATATACCACATCTACTGCTTCCCCCTGAGCCACAAAGCTGGTTATCCTGTCAAAGAAAGCTTTTAGGTTGGTTTGACACAATTTGTTCTTGACAAATCCATGCTGACAGTTACTTATCCCCTTATTATTATTTGCAAATTGATTGCTTAATTATTTGCTCCATTATCTTTCCGGGAATTCAAGTTAAGTTGACTGGTCTGTAATTGCCCGGGTTATCCTTATTTCCCTTTTAATAGATGGGCACTCCTTAGTCAGCTCTTTAAGTATTCTAGGATGTATTTCATCAAGCCTTTGTGATTTGAAGATATCTAACTTCTCTAAGTAATTTTTAACTTATTCTTTCCCTGTTTTAGCCCTTGATCCTACCTCATTTTCACTGGCATTCACTATGTTAGATGTCCAGTTGCTACTAAGATTTTTGGTAAAAAGCTATTTTTTGTTGGCAGCACTTCTGCCATTTCCACATTTTCTGTTATTGTTTCCCACCCACATTGAGTAACAGGCCTCCCTGTTCTTGGTCTTCCTCTTCCTTCTAATGTATTTGCTTCTATGATCTTGGTTTACTTTCTTTAGCTTAGGAACATTGCTGACACAATGCAAGATTGCGGCCTGCCCGGACCCTAATTGTCACCCACACTCTCAATTTTGTAATTGAATGTGGCTTTGCGATTTTGACCTAGCCTGGCCCCATACTGATCTTTGACTCTTTGGCCCAGGTACTGAGCACCTCACTTTGTGTCCAGTGGCCACTTATGACCTGCCCTGACAGATTGCTCAGACCATCCTGAGGCTTCTACCTTCCACCAATCCATCAACAGATGATGGATGGGCTAAAGCCAGCTCCTATCCACTTTTCCCAGGGGGAATGAGCTGCCTGTTTGCAAATGGAAAACAGGCAAATGGGAAACAAAGTGTGGGCCCTGTGTGAGCAGCTGGTTCAGTCACAGAACCATGCCAGGCAACTCATGTCTTCAGTAGAAACCCTCTGAGAGCAACTTGTGTGTTCGCAAGGAGAGGCAGCTGCCCGATGAGCTCAGGTAGAGCACCCCCTCCTATGCAGGGCCCCATGATGCCACCATACCCACCCACTGCCCCCGGGCCCATGGAACCACACTCTGAACCAATCCAGGTGGATCTAGGCCACAAATGTCAGACTCTGGAAGAAAAGGAATACCATTGGCAATTTAACCTCTATTTCTACTGCAGAACATTGGGACATTTACTTGCTTCCTATCCATTCAGGCCATCATAAAACTTCCCTCACAGCCTGCCACTTTTACTTCTGGCTCTGCATGAGGGCCAAAATTCAAACCTATGTGAGCTCTATGCTGCACCAAGACACAGAGAACCAAACCCATTGGTACTTTGTTACCCCTAGAAACACTTACAAAGTCGTGGACATCGATTTTGTTAGACTTCATCTTGGAACCCCCTGATTCTGACAATCACACTATCATCATGATGGTCATGGACCATCTGCAGAAAATGGCCCACATCATACCCTGCAACTGTGATGTTACTGGCCAACTCTTGATAAGACATGTTATTTGTCTTCATGGGCTCCCAGATCACATGGGCTCAGATTGAGGCTTCCAATTCACCTCACTCTTCTGGCACAAAATCCTGCAATTATTGGACATCCATACTTCTAACTCCACTGCATACCACCCCCAAACAGATGGGCAGACTGAGAAGGTGAACCAGGTACTGGAGCAGTATCTCAGATGATTCATTAACTATCACCAAAACAACTATACCACCTCTGACCACTTTCCACGTTTTCCTACAACAATGCGGACCATGCCTCAATAGTATGGAGCCCCTTATTTGCAGATTAGGGGTTGCGCCCCAATTCCATCCAACACTACCAGTAACCTCACTGAATCTAGGTGCCACCAACTTGGTCCAACAAATCCATCATATCAGAAGGAACTTAAAGACCATCTAAAGAATGTGAAGAGAGCTTACAAGTGGTATGCTGACCATGCCCCAGCCTTCTTCATGAGCCAGAAAGTCTGGCTGTCTTCAAAGCATCTTCATCCAGCAGACCCTCCTGCAAGCTGGACCACCAGTTTCTAGGACCTTCCCATATATGACAGCACATCAACTCAGTCACTTTCAAATTACAGCTTCCCCGATCCCTCATGATTCACACCATATTCCGTATGTCCCACTCCCTCCTAAAACCTTACACTGAACACCCCTTCCCTGGACAAATCACTTCTCCACCTCCATCACTCGAAGTCCAGGACCATGAAGAATATGAAGGTGCACATCATCCTTGATTCCAAATGCCCCCGAGGACATCTGTACTACCTTCTAAATTGGGAAAGAGATGGACCCAAAGAGCACACTTGGGAACCTGCCTCCTATGACCACACCTCAGGCTTGGTGAGAGAATTTCATAAGACTTATCCAGATTGGTCAGCCTGGTTTCATCCTGAAAAGGAGAGGGAAGGGGTAAAGATGGTGATAAAAGAACCCACAGGTCTAGAACCAGGATCTGAGCCAGCTGCTGCTTTCTCTTCACCACTAGGGGCCCAGGTAGGGTTGCCACCAAGAAGGACTGAGAGACTCAATCCTGCAGGAATTCCTGCCTTAAGGGATGTGAGAAACAGCTCTCCATGATTCCCTGATTGGCTGGCACTCTCTATATAAACCAGGAAGCCATATCTGGGAGTTGGGTGAGCAACACAGACCTCTGGTGTGCTTCTGCCTCAAACCCCACTTGCTCTTCCTCACTGTGACTCACCTGCCTCTTAGACTCTTGGCTCTCGACCTTAGCCCAGATCCTGACTCTGATTTTGGTTTAATGTCTTTGGCTTAAGATCAGACTGACCCATGCAAGACCCTGGCCTGACCCCGATTTTCACTCACACTCTCAATTTGGTAACAAATTCTGGCTTTGCGATTTCGACCTGGCCTGACCTCAGACTGATCTTCAACTTTTTGGGCCAGATACTGAGCACCCCAATGCCACAGGCTGCCAAGACATTGCCCTGCCAACCTGTGTTTGTTAGAAGCAGGTCATGTGCAACTAAGCTCAGGCCACTAATGTACAATTATGGAAGAGGTTTTTAAAAGGTATAGATCACTTTTTGAATCTAAGGGCAACCCAGGATCTACCCTGCCCCTTCCCCGAGGCCCCACCCCTCCCCAAAAGCCCTATCCTGCTCACTTAATCCCTCCCTCTCTCTGTGGCTTCCTCTCCCCCACCCTCACTCACTTTCACTGGACTGAGGCAGGGGGGTGAGGTTCAGGGTGGGGATGGACTCTGGGCTGGGGCCAAGGGGTTCGCAGTGTGGGAGGGGCTCTGGGCTGAGCCTGGGGCAGGGGTGTAGGAGGGGGTGAGAGGTGCAGGATCTGGGAGGGAGTTTGAGTGCAGGAGGGGGCTCTGGGCTGGGGCAGAGTGTTGGGGTGCAGGAGGAGGTAGAGGGTGCTGGCTCTGAGAGGGGATGAGGGTTGGGCTTGGGGTACAGGAGGGGGTATGGGGTGCTGGCTCCAGGAGGGGGCTCAGGGATGTGGGTTGGGGTGCAGCCTCCCGCTGGGCAGCACTTACCTCTGGTGGCTCTCGGTTGGCAGTGGGCGCAGCGAGGCTAAGGCAGGCTCCCTGCCTAACCCAGCCTTGCACCACTCCCAGAAGGCACCAATGTGCCCCTGCGGCTCCTGGGGGGAATGGGGCACATGTGGCTCCGCGCGCTGCCCCTCTCTGCAAGCACCACCCCCCCAGCTCTCCCGGCCAATGGGAGTTGTGGGGGCGGTGCTTGCAGATAGGAGCAACGCATGGAGGGAGACCCCTGCCTCCCCACACCCGAAGCCACATGACTGTGCTGGCCACTTCTGGGAGCAGTGTGGGGCCAGGATAAGCAGGGAGTCTGATTTAGCGGCATCCACACTGCAGCACCGGAGATCACGATCGATTGGAAGATCCTCTAGGATCGACCAGTCGATTGCAATTGACCGGTTGGTGACCACTGGTATAGAGTGTTAACTAATGGAGGTACAAAGGAAAAATATTATGATGTATCAGGAAAGAATTACTTGCACAGTGTATTATATAACTCCCTCCGCACCACACTGAAAATGTACCTCAGGCCTAAAGTTAGAAGCACACATTTTGCTATCACTGTAATACGCTTCTTAATCTACTGCAATCTATAAAGGTTCCCCTTGAGCTTTAGCATATATCTACATTGACATAGCATTCAGATCATACTAATCCTTCGTTAATCTTTTAACACACAATTTCCTACTGTTTGAGTATCGCTTCCAGTTTCTTAAATATCATCTCGTACATGATATTAGTGTCCTCTGCTGTAAATTTCTATAACAACAGTCTAAAGGAGAATAGCTGCTATATTTTTATGGTCACATTTTACACTTGCAGCTTGTCACACAGAATTTTCATTAACATCACTGGAAAATCTCCATGAAGTCTAAGTGTAATGGAAAGGAGAAATGTGATAATATGTAACCAAAAGATTAATATTCCTACATTTTGAAAGAAAAAAGAATATTTTACCTTATTATTTCTTACTTATTATCATTTTGCAATTTGTGAATCACTCTTCACATCCAGAAGTCATTAAGTAGATTGACAAAAACTTTCAACAATGGATCCTTCTTCAGTAAAAGATACAGAAGTTCATTACAGAGTCAGTTGCAGATAATAAACAGCTCTATTATCCATTGTTCCCGGAAAAATACTGAATGCAAACAAACAAACAAAAATCCATGAATTTCCATCAACTCTTTTCACTCCCCTTTTGTGTCATTTTCTGAAGGCATTTATACTGAATGAGCTTACTGTCAGGAATATTCATAAAACAGTACATTTTCATTTTGTGGGAAGGAAATTTTAAATTTACTTTTCATGAGTATTCATACTAGAGTACTCATTCTAGAAGTCACAGTCATCCAACCAGGGAACAGAAGCCATATAACTTTGGTGACCAATTATACTGCTCAAATTTCAAATATCAAATATTTGCAAAGAACTGTTCATGAATGAGCTTCAGACCAAGAATAATTCAGACATTATTGTGCAACTAATGTCAAATAATAAATTACATTCAAGAAAACCATGGCCTGCCTGTGGACAATTTGCCAACAGAAACATCAAGTGAAATTCATGGAATAAGTTATGTTACAAATTATTCAGCCACTTCAACTTCCAGGCAAATGGGGTTCTACAGTCTGGCCAAGATTTTCAGAAGTGATTAATAGTTTTTGTTTCTTCAATTTTCAATCTTCATTGTTAGATACATTAAGGGAGCATGCCTTTCAGAAAGGGCTGAACATCAGATCCCTCTAAAGCAGGGATCGGCAACCTTTGGCATGCGGCCCGCCAGGGTAAGCAGGCAGGCCAGACTGGTTTGTTTACCTGCCGCGTCCACAGGTTCGGCCGATCGAGGCTCCCACTGGCCGTCCCAGGCCAATGGGGGCTGCAGGAAGCAGCGCGGTTTGCCGTCCCAGGCCAATGGGGGCTGTGGGAAGCAGCGCGGGCCGAGGGATGTGCTGGCCACCACTTCCCGCCGCCCCCATTGGCCTGGAGCGGTGAACCGCGGCCAGTGGGAGCCGTGATCAGCCAAACCTGCGGACGCGGCAGGTAAACAAACCGGGCCGCGTGCCAAAGGTTGCCGATCCCTGCTGTAATGTGTCTCTAGATGGACACCCAAAAATCAAAATCACCAAAATCACCAGTAATTTTTTGAAATCTTGGATAATGGATTTTTAACCTTCTCAATGATGATTTAAAATATCACTTTAATTCGGGCACAAAAGACAACAGCTCACTCTTGATATTTTTCTAAGTGTTGAAAATCTATATGTGCATGGAACTTCCATTGGCAATTCACTTTATAACAATGGGAGTTGCATGTGTGGACTAAGGTGATAATTTGACCTATTGAAGTCCTAAAACTGGATCATCATTTCCTATGGGGCAAAGAGGACAGTTGTCCCCCGACCTTGGTTTGCCCTCTCTAGACTTTTCATAAGTCTATTTGCTTCGCTTTCCACCCAACCCCACCCCAATTTTGCAGACTATAACATAATCACATATAAATGTTCTATAAGCTGACACAACTTTGCCCTCACCTCTCCCTGTGTTTTTTCCAAAATTACGCCACTGCCTAAAACTATCAAAAAACAGTTTTTTGGGGGGGAAGCAAATAAACCTAATATATACCTTCAGTTAACATTATAAATAAAACGTCTCTGATATTTTTCTCCAGCACACATTCTTGGGCTGTTTGAGCCCACGTCTGTCACATGTTAATTTGAGGGTGCTGGATGCTTTGTTTTCCTCAAGCAGGATTTTGTGTGTGACAACTATTGAATCAAGTGAGAAACAAGCTCCAGTGACACATAAAAAAGCCTGACCATAATGTCATTGACATGGGTTGTAGCGGGGTTAGATGTAATATTAAAGACTGATCACCTCCATCACAGTTCACAAAGAAAATATGAGAGAAAACAAGAAAAGGAGCCCCCCAAAAAAGTGGTTTTTGAGTGACTTATTGTTACCCAATGATCAAATCCCTGATCCCTCTGTTTCAAAAGCAAATACCAACCAGACAAGATTCACATCATTTACTACTTTCAGAAACATTTCTAGTTTCTCAGCATATTCTTCAGTATATTTAGAATGAGATTTCGACAGGACTTTCAAGTTTATGAGTGAAAAGTAACCTCAATTCCCCTTAGCACAAAGCCCAAGTCACCTGGCTCTGCATGTATATCTCCATGTAGCGGAGAAATTCACACACCAATCTGTGAACAAGCCATAGAAATGCAATGGCTAACTTCAAAAGAATAGCTGGACCCTAAAGAAAGTTTGTGAGACTTTAGCCCTCTCAAACCAAAACCATAGCCTAGGTTTAATTATGGCCCTCAGCCAATGCTAGCTGATATAAGATTATCAGGGAAGTAGCAATTTTTTATCATGGTGGGCACAGTTAAAAAATTATTTTACCTTTCAACCAATTGAGCTGAGGGGTGAAAACATTATCTGTTTTTATCTATATTACTGTATCCATTAATATAGCTTGCTTTTGAAATATTTTAGTTAGGCAGCAGCACCACCATAGTTAAGTTTCATAGAATCATCGATTCATAAAAATGTAGGGTGGAAGGGACCACAAGTCATCAAATCCAGTCCTGTACACTGAGACAGGACCAAGTATACCTAGACCATCCCCAACAGGTGTTTGTCCAACCTGTTCTTAAAAGCCTCACTTATAGAGATTCCACAACCTTAAGCCTATCCAGAAATTAACTACCTTTATTGTTAGAAAGGTTTTCCTAATATCTAACCTAAATCTCCCGTGCTGCAGATTAAGCCCATTACTATTGTCCTACCTTAAGTGGACAAATGATTGCTGTTCTCTTTATTACAGCCTTTAACATATTTGAAGACTGTTATCAGGTCCTCCCTGAGTCTTCTTTTCTGAACACAAAACATGCCCAGTTTTTTAACCTTTCCTCATAGGTCGGGTTTTCTAAATCTTTTATCATTTTTATAGCTCCCCTCTGGACTCTCTCCAATTTGTCCACATTTTTCTTAAAGCATGGGGCCCAGAATTGGACACAGTACTCCAGATGAAGCCTTACTAGTGTCAAATAGAGAGGAACCTATGGCTAGGTCTACACTGGGGTGGGCTGGAATCGATTTAAGATATGCAAATTCAGCTACGTGAATTCCGTAGCTGAATTCGATGTATCCGAGCCGACTTACCCCGCTGTGAGGACGGCAGCAAATCGACCGCTGCAGCTCCCCCGTCGATGGCGCTTACTCCTACCTGTGCTGGTGGAGTATGCACGTCGATTCGGGGATCGATTGTCGCGTCCCAATGAGACGCGATAATTTGATCCCCGAGAGATCAATTTCTACCCACCAATCCAGGCGGGTAGTGAAGACAAGCCCTTAGTTTTACATACAACATTCCTTTTGAATCACGACGTCTGTTTAAAGGTCAACCTTTCTAAGTCTTCTAAAATAGACATGCTTAGTTGGATTTCTTTGAAATTTGGCACAGGTTGGAGTTGGTGACCCAAATTTGGAGTCATATGAGCCAGGGTTTCTGGAGATATAAGCCACCCCCAAAATAGCCATTTTTAAAACGTTTCCACATGCTGGTTTTGGTTTGGGTTTTTTGCCCACAGCTTAGGGTTACCATATTTCAAGTTCCCAAATAGAGGAAACTGGCTGGGAAAGGCAGAGCTGGAGGGGGAGGAGAGGTACAGTTTCTTCTGTACAGTTTCTTTCTACTTTGAATATCTAACATTTATACATAACAAGTGTAATGGCCTCAAAAACAAATGTAAATAAAATTTAAATGTACCTTTTTACATGCAGTCAGTACTTTCCTACTGCGTTTCTTCCTGTTGTGCCCAGACATATTTCTCTATAGAGTGTATCTTTCTCAGCAGTGGTTGATTGTTCATCAAGTAGCCATGAAAGTCTTCAGAAGATGTGTGCCTGAAGTTGTACTGTACAAGTAGGATCCCTTTCAGTGATTCAACAGTCAAAATCATGCCATCCTTACTTCTGCACTGCTGCTAACAGCGGCACTGCCTTCAGAGCTGGGCTGCCAGCCAACAGCCACCACTCTCCGGCCACCCAGATCTCTTGGCAGCGCCATTGCCAGCAGCAGTGCAGAAGTAAGGGTGGCAATATCATACCACACCACCCTTACTTCTGCTGGGGGTGGTGCTACCTGCAAAGCTGGGTCCCCAGATAGCAGCCGCCATTCCCCAGCCACCTATACTATTTCTTTTATCTTTTTTACAGTGCAAATATTTGTAATAAAAAATAATAATATAAAGTGAGCACTGTACACTTTGCATTCTGTGTTGTAATTGAAATCAATATATTTGAAAATGTAGAAAAACATCCAAAAATATGTATAATAAATTTAAATTGGTATTCTATTATTGTTTAATAGTGTGATTAAAACTGCAATTAATCATGACTATTGTTTTAATCTCGTGATTAATTATGTTTTTTTTAAACCATTTGACAACCATAATTTTTTTGCCACTGAATTTTATTTATAGGTAGGTTACATGAAATATTGTTTATATTCTATGGGCATAAAATAGTATTTAAATACCTCCAAAAATAAGAATTTGAAAATATTGCATATCTGATCCTGTTAAGGTACCATGCTCCAGGTGAGTGCAGTTATTGCAGATGACTTGTCTACTTTAGCTATAGTTTCACACATATACATACAGGAAAGTACTACAAAGCAGTAGTTCAAACACAGAGGCATTCCTTTTTATTTTTCTTTGCTACGAATTTTTCATGGTAACTTGCTATGACTTGTTTGGAAGAAGCTGGATTGTAGCTTGGATAGATTTTGACAATTTGATGTAAATATTTTTAACCTGTGTGACAGGTGATTTCTTAATCTGCACCGTACCTAACTAATCCAAAAAGAATGACTTAAGGCTACAAAGAATCACTAGATTAACTGAGTAAACCAGGGATTTAACATTATCTTTATGTGCAATATCTGTAAAAACACTGGTGGAGGGGCTTCACCTTACATTAAAAAATGATATTTGAGAAAACTTGAGGATCGGAATTACATCCAAATCCAAGGGACTACAAAACACAGAGGTATACTTAATAAGCTCCATATTTTTATACCAAACTGTTTGAGCATATTAAACACTGACCAAAGCATAAGAGAAAATTTTGTTTTTAATATCCTTGGCTGTAAAATTAAGAGAAAATTAATTAAATGCTAAAAGAATTAAACGGGAGGACACTTCTATCCTTTCTGTCAACTATTGTTTGGCAGGATTGTCCCCTCCCTCAGCAAAATCCAAGGGAGGAGGCTTACGAGGAGGAAAACTTCAGAAGGGTTTACCTTGAGGGGTTTCTTTCACATTGAGGGCAGATTTGTCCAACATGGAATGAACAGCCTGTAGTAGAGTCCTCAGAGGAACAGATGGCCTAGTGATTACCCATTTTCCAGTTTTTCACTTCCCAACAGGAAAGGCCTTCACTCTAGTTCCTAACCCTTGTATGTGGCTTATCCTCACATCGGTTTTTCAAAGTCCTTTCCCATTCCTCACAGAAAGGTGGTAGGGTGTAAATGGGGTTTATGCCCTCCTGCAGCAAGGGCAGTCAGTAGGGGAGCCCTGGCCCTCCGACTCCACCAGGCTCCAACCCCGGTCCCTGTGAGAAACAATGTCCAGCACTCTTGAGTGCCCCAGAGCTGCCTGCCTGGGTCACTTCCTACCATCCATCTCCCCCGAAGTCTCCAAGTCCAATATAAGATAGTAAAATAAAAACAAAAAAAACTATACCTTCAACCCCAACTGGGCTCTGCAGGCAGTCTTCTTGCTCACAAGGGGGGCTTCTTCAGCACCCTTGTTCAGGAACCCTCAAGATAGGTCAGTCTTCCACCCCAATCTTCCCCCTTCTGAGCTGAGTGGCTCCCTTTTAAGCTTCCTCTCCGGTTGGAGCATGCTACATGGGCCCAGTACTGGGGACAGGGCTACATGGGCCCAGGACTGCCCTTTAACCCCTTCAGGCCCAGTGTAGGGTTTGTACATCCAATCACACCACCCCAGGGAATTCATGCAGATCCTAGGGCATCCAGAAGAGGCCAGGATGTGCACGGAATCCTCCTGCCCTCCACATCCTTGGAGCATGGCTGTAGTGGATGTCTGCTACCAGGAACTCCCCTGGCCACCACTGCTCCTGTTGGGGGAGTTGTCCACCACAGAAGGGGCTCTGCATAAAGGGCAATACAGCCCCAAGTCACTCCTCCATCATGAACAATTTACACAGTCAGCTTCAACTGTTGTTTTATTTACAGTCTTCTACCAGGTATAAATTCCAAGCTATGGGCTCTATTCAGAGTCATAGGACTGAAAGGCACCTTGAGAGGTCATCTAGTTCAGTCCCCTGCACGCAGAGCAGGACTAAGTATTATGTAGACCATTCCTGACAGGGGTTTGGCTAACCTGCTCTTAAAAATCTCCAATGGTGGAGATTTTATAACCTCCCTAGGCAATTTATTCCAGTGATTAACCACCCTGATAGGAAGTTTTTTTCTAATGTTCAACCTAAACCTCTCTTGCTGAAACTTAAGCCCATTGCTTCTTGTCCTATCCTCAGACATTAAGAAGAACAATTTTTCTCCCTCCTCCATGTAACAACCTTTATGTACCTGAAAACTGTTATCATGTCCCCTCTCAGTCCTCTCTTTTCCAGACTAAACAGACCCAAATTTTTCATTCTTTTCTCATAGGTCATGTATTCTAGACCTTTAATCATTTTTGTTGCTCTTCTCTGGACTTTTTCCAATTTTTCCACATCTTCCCTGAAATGTGGTGCCCAGAACTGGACACAATACTCCAGTTGAGACCTAATCAGCGCTGAGTAGAGAGGAAGAATTACTTTTGCATGTCTTACTTATAACACTCCTGCTAATACATCCCAGAATGATGTTCTTTTTTTTTTGCAACAGTGTTACATATTAAGCTTGTGGTTAGGGTGACCAGATGTCCTGATTTTATAGGGACAGTCCCGATATTTGGGGCTTTTTCTTATATAGGCACCTATTACCCCCCACGCCAGTCCCGATTTTTCACATTTGCTATCTGGTCACCCTACCTGTGGTCCACTACGACCCCCAGATCCCTTTCCGCAGTACTCCTTCCTAAGCAGTCATTTCCCAATTTGTATGTGTGCAACTGATTGTTCCTTCCTCCTTGTGGAGTACTTTGCATTTGTTCTTATTGAATTTCATTCTATTTACTTCAGACCATTTCTCCAGTTTCTCCAAATCATTTTGAATTATAATTCTATCCTCCAAAACACTTGCAACCCTTCCCAGCTTGGTATCATCCACAAACTTTGTAAGTGTACTCTCTGTGCCATTATCTAAATCATTGAGGAAGATATAATCAGAACTGGACCAAGAACTGATGCCTGTAGGACCCCGCTCATTATGCCCTTCCAGTATGACTGTGAACCACTGATAACTACTCTCTGGGAACAGTTTTCCAACCAGTTGTGCACCCACCTTATAGTACCAACTAGGTTGTATTTCCCTAGTTTGTTTATGAGAAGTTCATGTGAGACAGTATCAAAAGCCTTACTAAAGTCAAGATATACCACATCTACCTCTTCCCCCCTATCCACAAGGCTGGTTATCCTGTCAAAGAAAGCTATCAGGTTAGTTTGACATGATTTGTTCTTGACAAATCCAAGCTGATTGTTACTTATCACCTTATTATCTTCTATATGTTTTCAAATTGATTGCTTAATTATTTGCTCCATTATCTTTCCGGGTACAGAAGTTAAGGTGACTGGTCTCTAATTCCCTGAGTTATCCTTATTTCCCTTTTTATAGATTGGCTTTGCCCTTTTCCAGTCTTCTGGAATTTCTCCCATCTTCCATGACTTTTCAAAGATAATCGCTAATGGCTCAGATATCTCTTCAGTCAGCTCCTTGAGTATTCTAGGATGCATTTCACCAGGCCCAGGTTACTTGAAGACTTCTTACTTGTCTAAGTAATTCTTAACTTATTTTAGCCCCTGATACTGCCTCATTTTCACTGGCATTCACTATGTTAGATGTTCAGTCACCACCAACCTTCTTGGTGAAAACCGAAACAAAGAAGTCATTAAGCACCTCTACCATTTCCACATTTTCTGTTATTAGTTCACACACTCCTCCATTGACTAACAAGCCTATCCTGTCCTTTGTCTTCCTCTTGCTTCTAATGTATTTGTAGAATGTTTTCTTGTTACCCATTATGTCTCTAGCTAGTTTAATCTCATTTTGTGCCTTGCCCTTTCTAATTTTGTCCCTACATACTTTTGTTATTTGTTTGTAGTCATCCTTTGTAAATTTGACCTAGTTTCCACTTTTTGTAGGACTCTTTTTTGATTTTTAGCTCATTGAAGATCTCCTTGTTATGCAGGGTGGTCTCTTGCCATGCTTCCTATGTTTCCTACGCAGTGGAATAGTTTGCTCTTGTACCCTTAATAATGTCTCTTTGAAAAACTGCCAACTGTCTTCAATTGTTTTTCCCCTTAGATTTGCTTCCCATGGGATCTTACCTACCAACTCCCTGAGTTTGCTAAAGTCTGCCTTCTTGAAATCCATTGTCTTTATTTTGCTGTTCTGCCTCCTACCATTCCTTAGATCATGACTGCCCAGCTTATTTTAGTATAAGGGGTGGGGGTGGGGAATGCAATGAAATTAGCATGGTGACATTTCATATCCAGTTGGCACTCACTTTGCACTGGGGTAAGGCATCAGTGAATCAGGCCTTGCATCTCAATATCTCAGGCCTGATCTACACGTAAAACTTAGGTCAACCTAGATACATCTCTAAGATCTGTGAAAAATTTCATGCCCTGTGCGATGTAGTTAGATCGACCTAACTCCCACTCTAGATGCAGCTAGGTCGATGGAAGAATTCTTCCATCGACCTAGCTACTGCCTATTGAAGGGGTGGATTTACTACAGAAATGGAAAAACTCCTCCTGTCACTGCAGTGTCTATACCATAGCTGCAGCACTGCGGGCTGTGCTGCTGTAGCACTAGTAGTGTGGACATACTCGTAATATACCATTGAGGTTATTGTTCCATGGGCTCTATCTAATGAGCCTCTACTACTACTGATTCTAAGAACTGTTATGTTCATGGCATACAGACTGGTAGTGAAGGTAGATTAAAACAAATCACTCTTGAAAGGTTGTAACATAACACTACATTATTTCTTAGAATTCAGAATAATTACACACAAAACCCAAAAAAGAGAGAGAGAAAAGCAGGTAGCTTCATAGGGCAGAGAGGCATGACTCACCTCACCGTATTTTAGACTGGGTCTTTCCAGACTGCCTGCTGCCTGACAGAGGATTGCACTCTTCTCTACACAGCACTTTAGCCTGAAAGCAGGATCAGCAAATCCCAGACACATACTGAAGTGATAGCTTGCAGTTCCAACACAGTCCTTGATACACCATAAACTTTACGTGCTGTGCACCACAATATCTACTTCAGATTATCCTTGGGTGCAGACTGTCTTCTCCCATTCCCACTGCCACAAAGCAGACAGGCATTTGAGAATGACTACAGGAATGCATGTAGCTAGGAGCAGATCGCACAGTCTAATGCAGAGGTAGCAACACCAATGGAAAATCTCACCTAGTGCAGAGGGTTTACTTCAGGCCCTACATACCCTTTTAAGCCTTAATTCTTGGAAGTGGCATATAGGACCCTGTACTGGTCCTCTGCATTGGAGTGAATTTTGCCATGGTTGATTAAATTACTGCATTTCACTTTCCTATTCTTCTTCCTCCCTAAGTCATTCTTTCCCTTGGCTAGGCTTCCTCCCTGCTATTGAGCCATCATTTGTGATCTTCCAGGATTTGGTCAACAATCCATAAGGACACTGATATTTTCTGCAATTTTAGATTTATACAAAGTTGTGTTGGCTTAACAATATGTGTGTTTTTAAACTGGTTTTATTAAACCTGTGGAATCCATTCTGTGGACGCTTTGAATTCAGTTTAAACCTGTGTTATCTCAATTTAGCTTGTGTCAGAAAATTTAGAGGCTACACTGATAAAGCAAGTTTTAAACATACATAAGCATGTTCACAAGGAG
Organism: Malaclemys terrapin pileata; assembly: GCF_027887155.1. Taxonomy (NCBI): domain Eukaryota; kingdom Metazoa; phylum Chordata; order Testudines; family Emydidae; genus Malaclemys; species Malaclemys terrapin. The sequence continues at coordinate 57,099,891 of NC_071509.1, forward strand.
GGGGGTTGTGCTAGTTTAATAGTTTTTAAACTGATTTTACTTAAACTGATGCAACTTCTGTGTATAGAGAGGGCCTTGATGCCTTTCATCAATAATTTTAGGTTTGATTATTATTTTTTAAAGGACTTTAGGAAACTCCATTGGGGAGCAGCAGTTCTGCAGTATAAAATGTCTGGCTTACTTGAATGCTAAACACTGTGCAGATCAGCTGCAGTAAGAGCTATCTCAGATGACCCACAAATGACCTCAGCTTTGACCTAGAGGTAACCACCCTCTCTAGGACTAGGCGCTAATTCAATTATCATGTTACCTCATATATCTGTTTCAATGGAAGTGAGGTTCTTTCTATACACAGTTTGGCCTGTGGTTTCTTTAAGTGAATCACTAGGGAATGAGCAGAGTTTTTTCCCAAATCCATTTCATCCATAGTTTCATAGTGAAATCTTGACCCACAAGACACGAAAGAATTATTATTGTCATCGAAGCCACCTAATTCAGATCTTATAGTAGTTTGATTTGTTTGTTGTCTGATTGTTTGTTTTAAACTGGCAGACATGAGAAGGCGGATTATGGGAAAATCATTTGTTACACTTCCCCCCAGATTAAACAGCAACCTGCAGATGACCAGATGAGAAAGTGCTGCATTCCTATGCACTGCTATTCACAGAACTCCACAGTCATTGTCACTATGTTGTTGGTGGGGGCAATCACCACAGGAGATACTGATCAATTCTTATACTGTAAACTCCTTTTAGTAGGGACTATCTCTTTGTATTTATCTGTGCAGCATAATTGCATTCAGATTATGATTGGGTTCTACTGCAATATAAACAATACATAATAATAATATCCACTTGTGCTTTGTTATGTATCTATAACTTGAACTCTAACTTGTGATGTGCGTTACAACATCTTACTCATTTAACCAAACATTTGTAAGCACGTTTTTAAAAAAAACAGTCATAGGATAGGTAGCCAATGAGTCTATTGCTATTATATCTCTAGCTATCTAACAACACAACCTGTTTTGAAATTTTGTTTTATAAACAAGATGTGATTTAGGACCAACTCCAAACTGATTTATGCAAAATTTATTTTAGTTCTTTATGAGTCTGGATATAGGGACTTAGGGGATATTGCCCTTAGAATTATAAAAAGAATAGTTGCCTTTGAAGCTAAAATAAACCACATAAATGTACCAAGATTGTGAAGCTATTCCAGATAGTGAGAGATCAAACTGCTAAATCTGATGATTTAGCTGGGAATTGGTCCTGCTTTGAGCAGGGGGTTGGACTAGATGACCTCTTGAGGTCCCTTCCAACTCTGATATTCTATGATTCTATGATTCTATGACAAAGAATGTTTCTTTTTGTTTGTGGCGTTTTCCATTTCCTTCATTACTGAATGCTAGGAGTCTCAGAAGTAAAGGTCCATGCACCTCTATCTGAACAGCCAGTATCCCCACTTGTTTTCCTCAGTTCCCAAACCCCTGGATTAGGTTTTAATTTCTTCATTTCAACCTATATAAAAATAATATCTTTTCCTATTAACAGCTCCAAAGCAATTATATGGTTGTTTTGGAAGGAATCTATACTTTTGATTTGTTGGCCATGGAATATGCATAGGGAATCAATCATTAAATGAGGAATCTGGCTCAGGGGATTAAACAAATATCAGTTACTCCCCAGGATGCTATCTGTTTCTTCCTGAAGGACAAAGAATGTCAATAATGTAGTGGTGAAGGGAAGTGGGGGATTACTAACAGGTGGGATCTAGGAAATGGAAACTACTATGAAGGTGTAACTAGCAGTAATGTAGAAATTGTTTATCTATACTGGAAAGGTAAGGGCGTATTTTTCAAGCACCTTTCTAACCGCAAAATAAACATGTGCAATACTATTTTTTAAGGCTGTCAATTGCAGTTAATGTATGCAATTAACCCAAAACAAATTAACTAGAATAAAAACAGTCATGATCAATCGCCATTTTAATCGCACTGTTAAACAATAATAGAATACCATTTTAAATTTATTATAAATATTTTTGGATGTTTTTCTACATTTTCGAATATATTGATTTCAAAGTGTACAGTGCTCCCTTTATATAATTATTATATTTGATTACAAATATTTGCAATGTAAAAAAAGATAAAAGAAATTGTAGTTTTCAATTCACCTCATACAAGCCCACTCAGTCCTACTTCTTGTTCAGCCAAACACTAAGACAAACTTGTTTGTTTACATTTACAGAAGATAATGCTTCCTGCTTCTTATTTACAATGTCACCTGAAAGTGAGAACAGGCATTCACATGGCACTGTTGTAGCTGGTGTTGCAAGGTATTTACATGCCAGGTATGCTAAATGTTTATGTACCCCCTACATGCTTCAACTTGCAGGCTCTAAAGTTTTAAATTGTTTTATTTGAGTGCAATTATGTAAAAAAACAAAAACAACTCTACGTCTGTAAATAGCACTTTCGTGATAGATTGCACTACAGTTCTTGTTTATGGTGCAATTATTTGTAATAAAAAATAATAATGTAAAATGAACACGTACACTGTGTATTCTGTGTTCTAATTGAAATCAATGTATTTGAAAATGTAGAAAAACATCCAAAAATATTATAATATATTTAAATTGCTATTCTATTATTGTTTAACAGTGCAATTAAAACTGCAATTAATTATGACTATTTTTTTAAATCTCATGATTAATTGCGATTATTTTTTTAATCTTTTGACAGCCCTAAAATTTTTTCATAATATTACTTTTTAACTGAAGTCATATCCATGCATCTTATATCAGACCATTAACACACATTACAGATAAGATATTCTGGGTAGATTTAAACATCAGAAAATATTACGTTTAATATTTGTACTTGCCACGTTGTTAAGCGGTCCTTATTTTCCTCTCATTCATTCCAGTCTAAATCAGGACTGTCTCCAGTGATGTCGATGGAGTTAATCCAGTATCTAACTGGTATAAGTGAGATCAGAACCATTGGGCCAGACTCTCAGTCTGGCTCCAGCTATTTTGTGTAGCTGTAGGACACCTGCTCCCCTCACTCCATGTGAAGGTTATGTCAGGAGCAAAGAGGAGGTATCTAAGAGGTGGTAGAGGGCAAGGCAGAGTGCATAGAGCTCCGCCAGCTCCTCAGTCACACAGCAGTTTCTATGAGATTGCTGCAGCCAACGCAACTTGGAACAGCCCTTTGGCCCCTGAATTGCAGAACTTGGCCCAAATTTTTCATGCTTTTAAATTGTAATAGTAGGTGTAATATTATCCATCTAATACTTCCGGCTATTGGTTTAGAAGTGACATTTCTCACTCAGCTTTGGCACATATCCCTAACATATTCAGTAAGATTCATGGGGACTTTCCATTCCTGTGCTTTTTTTGAAAATATGTTCCTGAATATTACCACTCAGGACTCCTCTAACTCTCTACAAGACTAATACTTGACTAATACTTAAACTAAGTGAATTTTCCCCACACACCAAAAGAATGTTAGAGCTGACAGAAAAGACAGCCAGTTGACCTCGCCCTTACCCTGTGGATAAAGAACCAAACACATTCATTAATCAGTGCCCAATGAGTGGCTTGTCTTGTTGGTAAATTAATGGAAAACTAAGGTGTAACAAACCTGTTTGCTATTTGTAATTGAGCATGACTTTGTATTGCATTTCCCCCTCAGATTTGCTTAGTGATATGACTTCTATGACAATCAGCTTACCTGGGTAAGAGATTTTATGCACCAGAGCACTCTGCATAGTTTTTATTTTTGATTCAGATCTGAGGTTCACTTTGTCTCCTTAATTTTTTGTAGCTATAAAAGAGGCAGACTGCCACAGTTACCAGGTTGACTGCACCTCTGACCGCTCCTGTGCACTCCTATCAGGTCTCAGGCCTTAAGCCATTATTTCTCTCAGAGTGAAAGCATGCAATTCTCCCTCAGACCTTGGGCTGTAATCCTCAGGTGTTAACTGTGATTACCCCAGCAGGCCTGACATGTTCAGCTCCCTCTGGAAGCTATATCAGTTGTATCCAGTAATCAAACAGCCTCCTTAGATTATTATTTATTTAGCACAAAAGCATTTAAAAGAAAACAGATCTTAAAATAATAAGCAGTCTATACATTTGTCTCTCTTTACCTAAGCCTTACCTTCCCAGGGAGCTAGGGAAGATCTCAATTGCTTTCAGACATCCCTGCAAGATTTGTGTTAGGGAGGCCACTTGTCCAGCATTAAACTGGATAGTCCTCTTTTTGAGAGATTTGTCCCCTCTCCAGTACTGGAACAAATCTGGATATGGTTTTGTCTGGTATCAGACAGGGGGTTCCACTCTGCCCCCTCTAGCTCTTAAAAATGAAGCCCCCTAGTGGAATGACCTCACACACACCATCACAACAGTAGGGGTGGGCCCACACCATAGCTAGAAATACCCGAATGGCCACTATTCCAAGAATGTATGAGTGGCCACCTTAACCTGTGTCTCTGTTTGGTCTCAGTATGTTCTCTCTGGGAACAGTATCCTCAACACCTCCTTCTCTATCTCTCCAGACAATTCTTTTAACCATTTGGTGTCCCTTTTAATCTCTAGGCTCCCAGCAGTGACAAAACAGTTGTGAAGGTACTGCCTGGGGCCTGGAAGTAAGTCATTGTTTTAGACTTGTTCCCAAAATTATTAGTTGGGAGGCTGCTTATGTATAGCCATCGAGTTCCTTTCCTGAGTATTTTTCCCACGGCCCCCTATTAAACAAGATGGACAAATTCATAAGGAAAGTATAATAATCTAATATACAGTAGTTTCACCTAATAGTCCAGGTCATGTATAATATCATAAAATGATTACATATCAGTATTCTTAGATCATTATATAGCAGCTCCACAGGTACCACACAGACACTGTAAGTACATTTTAGAAAAAAAGCCTTAACGCTGAGGCAATTTACTATTTAGTTCACTTTACCATTCCTTATAACAAACAATACTGCATTACTTTGTACACTGTTCTATATGCTAATAGTGTCTTTCATACAAATCAAGTGATTGCTTTTACCTCTGCTGTCCTAATATTTTTTCAGCACTGTTCATTTGCACAGGAATGCTTTGTCTATAAGAACACACCATAGCAATTCTAGATTTTGTGGCTTGAATAGAAATCAAGTGTTAATATGTCTGCAATATTTGGTCTAATCAGTGCCACATCCCAGAACACAATGAACAATCAGGGAGAAATCTTGGTCTCACCAAAGTCAATGACAAAACTCCTATAGACTTTAAAGGGGCTATAATTTCACCCCCAATGAGTTCCAGAGTCTATCTCTAATTTACAATCTGGTTCTAGATCTGTCTGTAAATTACCACAGAGACTGATTAAGATGTGAGTGATTTGAAGCAAATGTCATTAGCATTAATGTACCTGTCTCAATGCAACATGTTTTTAAACATATGCCCTAATGAATTGAGATATAACGGTTGATTTATTTTTTTATTTGATACATCACTTTTTAAAGTGTGTAGTCTCCCCATTATATTTCTGGGTAGTAGCATAGATCTATACTAACACACACAAAATAAAAAAGAAATCGGAAGAGATTTTTTAGTACTGTATTTTCTGGCGTATAAGACTACTTTTTAACCCAGGAAAATCTTCTCAAAAGTCGGGGGTCGTCTTATACGCCGGGTGTCGTCTTATAGGGCGGGTGCTGAAACTTCCGAGCCGGACTGGAGAATCTGTGGTCGCCGCATATGGTGGGGGGAGCTCAAAAACGGCCGCGGCCGCATCCCCGCCCGATGACGAGGTGAGGGGGCGCCTCACCGGGAAGGTGTAAGTGAAGGGCGGAGCAAGCTGCAGGCGTCCAGGACGCCCGGGGTATGGAAAAAAGAGATAGAGCGGCGCTGTGCCCAGAAAAACACGCCTCTTTCACCCGTCTGGCCCGCCCTTGTATCCTATTACCGTACCTCCTTCTCTGCCTCTCAGATCTCGCTCCTGAGGACTGCAGTGAAGCGGCGCAGGCACGCATGTGCGAGATCTGAGAGGCAGAGAAGGAGGTAATAGGATACAAGGGCGGGCCAGATGGGTGAAAGAGGTGTGTTTGCGCTACCGCTCTGATAGTCTTGGAGACAGGGAGGGCTGGGCAGGCAGGGAGAGCTGACCAATCCAAGCAGGCTTTGTATACAACAACCAGCCAATCGCCGGTAAGGTACATCGCTTGCCGTGATTGGCTGATTGTTGTATACTGGGTACCACATACAGTACAGCACCAGTATCTGTACCTGTTCATATAGTATAGCACCAGTACATACAGTACAGTATACAAATGTCCAACAGTCAAAACCCCATCATGGCTCCACCAGCAAGAAGAAAGAAATATGAAGCCAGTTTCAAACTTAAAGTTGTAAACTTTGCCATGGAACATAATAACTGCGCTGCTGCAAGACAATATGGAGTAACAGAAAAGATGGTTCGGGACTGGAAAGCAAATGAAAAAGCATTAAAGAGTGTGCCAAGGGGTAAGTTTGCATTAAGAAGAGGCACTCCACATTGGCCAGAACTCGAAAAACATGTAGCAGACATGGTGAATGAGCATCGCCAAAACGGTTATGTAGTGACACGAAATAAAATACATTTGTTTGCACTTCAGTGGGCCAAATCTAACCCAGATCACAGCAACAGATTTAAGGCCACTGTATCCTGGTGTACTAGATTCATGGGAAGGCATAATATGGTACTGAGGCAAAAGATGAAAATTGCCCCAAAATTACCTGCAGATCTTGATAGCAAAGTAAATAGTTTCCATCGATACGTAATACAACAGCGCACTAAACATGGCTATGCGTTAAGTAGTATTGGAAATATGGATGAAACTCCAATGAATTTTGATATGGTTGGAAATAAAACTGTCCATCAAAAAGGTGAAAAAACAATTTTAATTAAAACAACAGGACATGAGAAGTCCAGTTTTACAGTGATACTAGGATGCACAGCTGATGGCGCCAAACTGAGACCAATGATTATTTTTAAAAGAAAAACAATGCTGAAATTCAAGTTCCCTGTTGGTTGTTTTGTACATGTGAATGAAAAAGGCTGGATGGATGAAGAAGGGGTAAAGCTATGGCTTGATAATGTATGGAGCAGGCGACCAGGTGGACTTATTCAAAAATGTAGTCTACTGGTGTGGGATATGTTCAGGGCTCATTTAACTCCCAGCACCAAGCAAATGCTTGCAAGACTAAACACAGATGCGGCAGTTATTCCTGCAGGATTGACATCGTTGGTACAGCCACTGGATGTGTGCCTAAACAAGCCATTTAAAGATCGCATTCAAGAACAGTGGAATGAATGGATGGTTAGCGGCGAAAAGTCATTCACAAAAGGAGGAAACATGCGTGCTCCACAGTTGGATGTTTTGTGCAAGTTTGTCATAAAAGCCTGGAATGATATTGATGCAGAAACAGTAATCAAGTCTTTCAAGAAGTGTGGCATACCAAATTCATTAGATGGTATGGAGGACGACTACTTGTGGCAAGATGAAGAGGAAGCCGAAGCTGAGACCACACCATCTGATACGGAATTCGATCCATACGATGACTGCCTTACAAATGTATCACAAGATGTCATTGATGTACTTATGATATCAGATGACGAACAGGAGGATTTTGAAGGCTTTTAAAGGGAAACTGTCACGCCAGCAAAACCTGTAAAAATACCGTAGCTTGCAGTTATGATGGGCGTTGCTAACTCGCCAGGGACTTGCCCGGCACTTGCTCTCTCTCTCTTGTTTGTTATCTTCCTCCTATCATCATCAGTTCCAGTTTGGTTGACAGCTTAGAAAACAAACAGCATGGCAGCTCCCATGGGTTTATTGTCTTATCCTTCCTTTCAGCTTTAGAGTGAATTAGGAAAAGTTTAATCCACTTGCACTGTTTTATGTTTACATGTTTGATGACAAACAGCCTTATGTTTATAAGTGACAGTTTTCCTGCTAAGTACCTGCATGTCATAAGCATTTGAATTAAAATTACCATATTGAAATCAAATCTGATTTTTTTAAATTTTTTTTTGGTGTGCGTTGGAAGAGGGGTAGTCTTATACGGCGAGTATATCCCAAACTCTATATTTTAACTGGAAAAGTTGGGGGTCGTCTTATACGCCCAGTCGTCTTATACGCCGGAAAATACGGTAATTTATACCATCCTTTCATGTGGGCTTGTAAATCTTGTTGAAATGGCATCAAGAAATCCGAACATTATTTTTGCTTAGAACAAAACTCCAGCCAAGAGTAATTTAAAGTACTCAACTACAAAAACCACTAGTTGGAGATTAACATCACAAAGTTAGATAATATTAAAATCCATTCCTTTATGTAGTAAAGATAAGTACTCAAAAGTGAAGTAGAGAAATTTAAAAAGTTAAAATAGAAAAAAGTTTTAGGTAGATTTCCTTTGTCTTTAAAGATTGAAAGGAAAAGTTCAGGTATGGGTGCATTAGGATGCATGTTATGAGGATCTCTTTACTGAACTACTTACAACCTTAATTTAAGTGAAAGTAACTTTTCACTAAAATATTATTAGAGATAAGGTGGGTGAGGTAATATCTTTTATTGGACCAACTTCTGTTGGTGAGAGAGTCAAGCTTTCGTGACACACAGAGCTTTTCATCAGCTCTGTGTAAGATCAAAAGCTTGTCTCTCTCACCAACAGAAGTTAGTCCAATAAAAGATATTACCTCACCCATCTTGTCTCTCTAATATCTTGGGACCAACATGGCTACAACAATACTTTCACAGATGTTCTTCCCCAACACTGGTTTTCCCTCTGCAACAAATGATGGAACATTAGTTGACATGCATACTGCCACTAGCACCCACTCGTGCTCTCCCCTTAGAGCAGAAGTCTCAGTCCAGCAGGCACTTAAGCATGCAAGTAACTTTAAGAATGTAAATACTGCTATTGAAGTCATTAGGACTACTCAAGTAACTAAAGTTAAGCACATGTTTATGTGCTTCACTGGATCAGAGCCATAGTGTGACCTAAGTATTAATTAATAGAGGGTCAGAATCTTTATCCTTTATTCATACTTAGTACTCACACACATGAGCAGTCACAGTCAATGGTTGCATTATTTGGCCCAGAATAGACCCAAGAAAATAGTGGAATAATGTCTCATGTACATGATCAAAACAATTTTTGATGTGTCCATAATTTCATGTTTGCTTTCCATTAACAGTTGACTAATCATGCTTTACTAACACAGATACTTATGAAAATCACACTTTTAGCTTGAATCTTAACTGAAAGTGACATTCAGAGGGCTAGCACCATTTATTGCCTTGTGCTGGCCCTCGGGACAGGGGTGAATTTCACCTTGAAAACAAATTTTGAATTGTAAATTTGATAACAACATTCAAAATTCACACAACTGGTTCTGGGCTGGACATTTGTGCAAGTCACATGGTATTGTTTCTATTCCTTGATTGGATGATTTGCATAGCTGACCAAACACAGCAAAAACTTGTAAGCATAAGTAAAATATGCAATTTCAGATTTTCACAATAGCCCCAATTCCATACTTTGTTGCACATGAGACCACTGAACCCATAGGGATCTCCAGTGACTTCAGTGTGACTCTAAGTAGGCACAACAGACTGCTGCCTAATTGCAGGTTCAGGGCCTATGTTGATTAGTTGCATAAGGCAAATACTTAAGTTGGTTATGTAAATTACATCAGTTAGTTCTATAAGTTACAGTGCAAGTTATATATCTGGTTGTTGTGGCAATTTGAACAATGTAGAGGCCAAAAATTATTTGCTGAAGAAAAATCACAAATAATTTACAATAACAAAATAAGTTGAGTACATTTGTTATCTGTCTATAGGCAACTCACAGACAGAAACATGGTGAAATTCAGCTGATAAATTATTCACTGAAAATTATTTTCTCAGCTTTGATGATTAACCATGGCACTGATGAGTGCCTGGGGATCTGATTCTCTATTCTATTCTGTGGCACAAAATTTACACCAATGTAACTCCACTGAAGTTAATCTGGTTACAACAGTGCCAAACTGGTGTAGCAGAGTGGAGAATCTGGCCGTAGGTCTCCATTCTACTTTATTCTAGAAGGAAGGATTTTTGTTTGTATGTATGTTTTACATAAAGTAGACAAGAATGATACAAATCACAGAATCTAGAGATGGAAAAGATCTGTATAGTCATATACAGTTCATCCTTCCTACCAATTCAATATTGTTCTTTACTGTGCAAAGCCTGTCCGGTATGTCATAACTATCTTAAATATTAATTAATATAAAGAAGAAACAAGAGATCTTTTTTTTTCTCTGAGAAGTTGGCTGGTATCCCCCTCCCTATATTTTACAGGACACCTGTTTTCAATAAGAGAAAAATATGCAGCACAAACTTTGTGAAAGGGAAAAAAAATAATCACAATTTGGTACATCATGGTTTGGTACATTCAGGTTTGTTTTTCCAAAAGAGTTGTGTGGGGTCCATTATGAACAAAATATATGGGATTAGGGGGGAAGAGTAAAACTTTAATAATGATTTGTCTACCTGATTTTTATTAATATAATTCTCAAACTCATAGTTTAACATATTCTTATAACTAATCACTTTTGACATTTGGTAGCTCAGAGACCTCATATAAAACAACTTTGCAGATTTTCTAAAAGCTTAATACCCTACTAAATAAGAGAGATCCACGTTGAGGTGAAAAACCATTTTATTAATGGAGGGTCTAATAGACTGACCACCAACCTGAAAGTCACTGTTGCACATTGAGATCTATGGATCAGAAGTGCTATATAAATGGAAAGTGTTATCAGTTGTTAGTTAATTAAGTGACTACTCAGCTGTATCTGATGGGAGTTTTGCAACTGACATCAATACAAGCAGGAGAAGATGCTTGATTTGCAAATCACTTACATGTTGCAAAATGTATTAGTAAGTGCTATGTATTGATTAGTAAGTGCTTTTTACTCCTTCATAGCTGGTTCCTCTGGAGCCTCCTGAGCTGCCCTTTAAATGGATATTCCATCATCACTTGAACATCCAAGATGTGTTGGATCCATCTGATAATGCCAAAGGTACATATCTGCTGGATGATCCTGGTATACTGTATATTCAGTAGCAGTTAATCAGCTGATGTCATTTTGTCTCAACAATGTAAAACTATATTGTTCAGACCAATAACATCACTGATTTGTCGCATTTCCTCTTTAGAGTTTGCTAACTTTAAGTTATTGCTTCCACACTGGATTGGTCTTGGAAAAAGAAAACTAAGTTCAGCCCTGAACCCAGTGGCTCTGGTTATCATGTTAATTTACAGGAATGTAAAAAACTTAGAGTGAAATCCTGGTCCCATTGAAATCAGTGGAAAAACTCCTATTGACTTCAGTAAGGTCAGGATTTCACTCCTGCATTACATAAATTTCCATTGCTAAGCATACGCTTTGTTTCTTTGGATGTTTAAATCCATGAAAAGTCTTATAAAAACTCAGCTCCCAATTCTTATATATTTTATTACAAAACACTATTCAAATGAATACAGAGTCTAAACATGATATTTTAGATAGTCCCCTTGTCCCCATGTTTGCTACCATTTTGTCTATTTTAGAACATTATTTATGTTTATACATTAAGGACAAAGTTAGAAACACATTATGGATCTTAGTATCTAGCTTCTCAAATCTGTATGTTGAGCAAATATACCCCAGGTGCTTCTGTTCTGGTCTCTATCTACTCTCTGCTCCTAGAATGTTACTGAAGTGAGTAGCAGTGTTTAAAGTCTTTAACCTTTAGACAATCCTAAAAGCATTCCACATCCTCCTGAACATCACATAACACTGATGTGGTGTTATACATACCAGCCCTATAGTCACATCTGATTTCTAGCCTACAATCCCTTATATGTAAGCTTTAATAGACTTTTAGAAATGACAAGGAAAACAAAATAAATGCTCCACATAGATTAGCAGATCATTATTAGCCCTCTGCACACTAAAAGATGAAACCTCCTTGATCCCAGACAATAAAAAAGCCTTCTGAAGTCTATTGAGCTTCTCTTTGATTCTTGGCCCAACTTTTAATTTTCTCACGGTGCTGAAGCTCTGTGTTTCATTAGGGATATCATCTCAAATTCTTTTGTGCCTCTTCATGTTTCGAAGTCTTTCTATCCTTTTCTATGAATTCTTCTGCATCTGTGTCAAAAGTTAACTAATAATATCAAAATGCCTCAAACTATGCACATTAATGATTATAGTTGATTTTTTCATCTAGGACAGTTACTTTTATCATTCCATTGTAATGTAATAATTTGTGCATACCAGACATCTAAAAAAACCAGATCTGATATGATGTTGTTATCATTTTCTTTCACTGCTTTTCAAGTCCATCTTGTATTTTGCTTCCTTCTCAACTGGTTGATTTTTTGCCGTAAGGTTCTGTTTGGCTCAATATTCCTTTGGCATTATAGTGAAATAAACTGTGCAAGGATTTGTGGTCTGGGTGTATACACTACTGAATATAATAATACATCAGCTCTTTGCATATTATAGATGGAGCTGGTAATACTGCCTGTTCTTAAGGTTTCTTGACACTTCCAATTCTAAGGCTCTAATCTCAGTTGTTTTTAACTTTGGCAGATTGTAATTGTTTAGGAGGAAATTTTCCATGCTGGGTGTCTGCCTCAGGCTGAATGGTTTTTTTGTTTTGTTTTGTTTTGTTTTGTTTTGAAAGTTTCATCTGAATCAGTACAGCCATTTCCAGAGGCAGCAAAACCAGAGGGGCAGGGATGGGTGACCATATTTCCCAAAGAGAAAATGAGCCCCCCTTCCCCCCTTTCAGGAGGCTGTGGGCCCAAGGCTGGAACGTTGCATCCCCTCCCCAGCTCTGCCTCCCACGCTGAGGGGCTGGCATCTCCATTGGTCACACAAGTTTCAGAGTAACAGCTGTGTTAGTCTGTATCCGCAAAAAGAAGAACAGGAGTAGTCACACAAACACACACACACACACACACACCACTTTTTTTTACAAAAGTGGGCATTTGTCCCATTTGTTCTTGCCAACTGATCGAGTCTGCAAGAGCAAATGAGACAAATTCTTCCTTTTGAAATAAAAGTCAGGACGGTCGGGACAGGGCTTAAAAAAGGGACTGTCCTGGACAAAACGGGACATATGGTCACTGTAGGCAGGGGGGCTAATCTATGTTTCATCCCCTCAAACGTCAGTTCACTACACATTCTGAGAACCAATATTTCCTGTAAACTGTACGCATGCAGGGAGACAGGGGCAAGAGTGGGAACCAGATCGGCTAGAGCAGCCACTACAGAATCAAGGATTAGGTCAGGGAGCAAGTAGGAAATAGACTGATCAGGCCAGGGTTGAGAGCATCTACCCCCAGCAGCCAGCACGAGAGACTACAAACCACCAAGTCTCCCCTTCCCAGCCTGTTATAGTCTTGGCCTTCACAACATCCTCTGGCAAGGAGTTCCACAGGTTGACTGTGCGTTGTGTGAAAAAATACTTCCTTTTGTTTGTTTTAAACCTGCTGTCTATTAATTTCATTTGGTGAACCCTAGTTCGTGTTTTATGAGAAAGAATAAATAACACTTCCTTGTTTAGTTTCTCCACGAGTCATGATTTTATAGACCTCTATCATATCCCCCCTTAGGCGTCTCTTTTCCAAGCTGAAAAGTCCCAGCCTTATTAATCTCTCATTATATGGAACCCATTCCATACCCCTAATAATTTTTGTTGCTCTTTTCTGAACCTTTTCCAATTCCAATATATCTTTTTTGAGATGGGGTGACCACATCTGCACACAGTATTCAAGATGTGGGCATACCATGGGTTTATATAGAGGCAATATGATATTTTCTGTCTTATTATCTATTCCTTTCTTAATGATGCCCAACATTCTGTTTGCTTTTTTGACTGCCACTGCACATTAAGTGGATGTTTTCAGAGAACTATCCACAATGACTCCAAGATCTCCTTCTTGAGTGGTAACAGCTAATTTAGACCTCATCATTTTATAGGTATAGTTGGGATTATGTTTTCCAATGTGCATTACTTTGCATTTATCAACACTGAATTTCATCTGCCATTTTGTTGCCCAGTCACCCAGTTTTGTGAGATCCTTTTGTAGCTCTTCGCAGTCTGCTTAGGACTTAACTATCTTGAATAGTATTGTATCATCTGCAGATTTTGCCACCTCACTGTTTACTCCTTTTTCCAGACATTTATGAATATGTTGAATAGCACTGGGCCCAGTACAGACCCCGGAGGAACACCACTATTTACCTCTCTCCATTCTGAAAACTGACCATTTATTCCTACCTTTTGTTTCCTATCTTTTAACAAGCTACTGATCCATGAGATGACCTTCCCTCTTATCCCATGACAGCTTACTTTGCTTAAGAGCCTCTGGTGAGGGACCTTGTCAAAGGCTTTCTGAAAATCTAAGCACATTATATCCACTGGATCCCCCTTGTCCATATGCTTGTTGACCCTCTCAAAGAATTCTAGTAGATTGGTGAGACATGATTTCCCTTTACAAAAACCATGTTGACTTTTCCCCCAACAACTTATGTTCATCTATATGTCTGACAATTTTGTTCTTTACTATAGTTTCAACCAGTTTGCCTGCTACTGAAGTTAGGCTTACCAGCCTGTAATTGCCGGGATCATCTCTGGAGCCCTTTTTAGAAATTGGCATCACATTAGCTATCCTCCAGTCATTTAGTACAGAAGCTGATTTAAATGATATGTTACAAACTACACTTAGTAGTTCTGCAATTTCACATTTGAGTTCCTTCAGACCTCTTGGGTGAATACCATCTGGTCCTGGTGACTTATTACTGTTTAGTTTATCAATTTGTTCCAAAACTTCTTCTAATGACACCTCAATCTGGAACAGTTCCTCAGATTTGTCACCTAAAAAGAATGGGTTTGGGAATCTCCCTCACATCCTCAGCCATGAAGACCGATGCAAAGAATTAATGTAGTTTCTCAGCAATGGCCTGATCATCCTTGAGTGCTCTTCAGCATGCAGCCCCACTGGTTGTTTAGCAGGCTTCCTGCTTCTGATGTACTTAAAAAAAATTGCTGTTACTTTTTGAGTCTTTGGCTAGTTATTCTTCACATTCTTTTTTGGCCTTCCTAATTATATTTTTACACTTCATTTGCCAGAGTTTATGCTTCTTTCTATTTTCCTCACTAGTATTTAACTTCCACTTATTAAGGGATGCCTTTTGGCTCTCACTGCTTCTTTTACTTTGTTGTTTAGCCACAGTGGCACGTTTTTGGTTCTCTTACTATGTTTTTTAATTTGGGGTATACATTTAAGTTGAGCCTCTGTTATGGTTTCTTTCAAAAGTTTCCATGCAGCTTGCTGGGATTTCACTTTTGGTGCTCTACCTTTTAATTTCTGTTTAACTAACCTCCTCATTTTTGTGTAGTCCCCCTTTCTGAAAATAAATGCTACTGTGTTGAGCTGCTGTGGTGTTTTCTCTGCCAGAGGGATGTTAAATTTAATTATATTATGGTCACTTTTACCAAGCGATCCAGCTATAATCACTTCTTGAACCAGATCCTGTGCTCCACTTAGGACTAAATCAAGAATTGCCTCTCCTCTTGTGGGTTCCAGGGCCAGCTGCTCCAAGAAGCAGTCATTTAAGGTGTCAAGAAACTCTATCTCAGCATCCCATCTGAGGTGATATGTACCCAGTCAATATGGGTATAGTTGAAATCCCCCATTATTATTGAGGTTTTTATTTTTATAGCTTTCCATGAAGTGCATCACCCCACTCCTCATCCTATCCTGCCACTCCCACTGAAAGCAAGCTTCTGAAGCTTCTGGCTATATCCAAGAACGAGGTTAGGGAAAAAATATAGTTTTGCCGGTGCTAAAAAAATTCTTACAGTTGCTTCATTTAGAAGCTCTAAAATCTCCATTCTTTACAGCAGGGACTTAAAATTTGCCAGGAGCATCACCCTTGTAAGAGGGATGAATGTGCCTCTGAAATACTGCAGTTTGCCCATCCTCAATATTATTTGTATTACTGTAGTGCCAAGGAATCATGAACCAGGACTCCATTGTGCTAGGCACTGTAAAAACAGAATGAAAAGACAGTCCCTGCTCCCAAATAGTTTACTTTTTTTTTCTAGAATTTGGTAGCTAAATTCCCCAGAGATTCCACCTGCACTGAGCATTCTTAGCCCAGGGCTGCAGGGCTAAGTAGGACTTTCACTGCAATTGCTCCTTCCAGTTGCTAGAGGTTCCTGTGGCACTGGGCACTGGAACTGGGAGCAAGGAGACAGTGTTTCCTGAGTTCTCAATTTTCCCCCAGCTGATGTCCAAGATGCTTGGAGGAGGAGGAAGTTACCTGATTTGAATGTAGAATGGTGAGAAATGAAGAGGGAGTTGTTGCAAGAACCAGAGTGGGAGGGAGCAAGAGCTGGTGGGGTAGGGGATGGATAGGAGTTAGGATGCTGGGCTCAGATGGTCAAAAGTCAGGGGATATGGTGGTGGATAGTAACAGAGGGTACTTGGGCAGGAGCCAGGGTCCTTAGCAGTTAATAGAAGCAGAGGGTGGCAGGAACTATTATGAGTTGGGTGGATAGTAGAAGCTGGAGAGGGGATGGGAGCCAGGGCATGGTAGATGGATAGGAGCAGAGATGGAGGGGGCAGGAACTGGGATGAGGGTGGTACATAGGAGTAGAGGGGCACAAGAGTATATAACCACTAATACATTCCATTCCAGAACCTGGAATTGAAGCCAGGAATCCTGAGTCTCTACATTCCTCTGCTGTAGGCAAATATACGTGAAACCCAAAAAACAATGTGTGTGTCTTATCTTCTTCCTTTGGCTGGTCCACATAAAACAGTGTTTCCCAAACTTGGGACGCCGCTTATGTAGGGAAAGCCCCTGGCGGGCCAGGCCGGTGGGAACTGCAGGAAGAGGTGGCCAGTATGTCCCTGAGCCCGCGCCGCTTCCCGCAGCCCCCATTGGCCTGGAGCGGCGAACCGCGGCCAGTGGGAGCCGCGATCAGCCGGACCTGCGGACAGGGCAGGTAAACAAACTGGCCTGGCCCACCAGGGGTTTTCCCTACACAAGTGGCATCCCAAGTTTGGGAAACACAGACATAGAAGATAACAGCCTACTATTACTACTAGTTACTCTGTTAGCTCA
The DNA here is from genome assembly GCF_027887155.1 of Malaclemys terrapin pileata. Taxonomy (NCBI): domain Eukaryota; kingdom Metazoa; phylum Chordata; order Testudines; family Emydidae; genus Malaclemys; species Malaclemys terrapin. The sequence goes on from NC_071509.1 coordinate 57,117,108, forward strand.
AATGATACAGTTCTGTGCTGTCAATAAGAAGGTCCAAACTCTGCTGATGACCCATGCAGGTCAATATGATTCCATGTGATAGGATTTATGTTTTTTCAGGGTTTCTTTTTTTAAGTTAGGAAATTACATCCAAAAATTACATTAAGAGCACTAAAGTTGCAAAGTCAAGCATTCAGAAGGAAATGCCAGAATTAAGGTTGCCTGCGCAACCTTAATTCAACCCCCTTCTGTATATGTACTATGATATGGTCTTTAATTACATGATCACATACTATTTTTTCCACAGGACCCCTGCCTCACTCAGTGCACAGGATGAAGGAGACTTTAGGAATCAGGGTTATGCAATGAATGAGGCTATTGTCTGTAGGTCCCTGGCCTCATTTATTGAAGCAGCTGGAAGGTGTGTAATGAATGAAGCAGGGGACTAGAGGAAGAAAAAGGATAGTTTCATAATTAAGGAAGTTGAACGTTTCTATATGATGATGCAGAAGTCACTTGAAGCAAATTTTTCACAGTTGGCCACTAATTATTTCTATTCCTCATTTTCTGGGTGCCCAATATGAGATACATGAGGCCGGGTTTACCGAAATGCTGAACACCCACAAGTACAACTGAAGTCAATGGATGCTGTGCTTTAAACTTAGAAAGTGCTGAAAAATGCTAAGTACTCTGAAAAATCAGTCCCTGTGTGTTTCAAGTTCAGCACCCAAAATTAGTGGACACTTCTGACAAATCTGGCTTTAAACTGTCTGTGCTTTGGTTCCATAGCAGCAAAATGGGGATGATAATAATAGTAGCCATTCTTACAAAGGTATTGTGAAGATGAATTTATTAATCATAGGATCATAGAATCATAGGACTGGAAGGGTTCTTGAGAGGTCATCTGGTCCCCTCCCCTGCACTGCACTCTAGATCATACCTGACGGGTGTTTGTCTAACCTGCTCTTAAAAATCTCCAGTGGTGGAGATTCCACAACCTCCCTAGGCAGTTTATTGCAGTGGTTAACCATCCTGACAGTTAGGAAGTTTTTCCTAATGTCCAGCCTAAACCTCCCTTCCAGCAATTTGAGCCCATTGCTTCTTATCCTATTCTCATACATTAAGGAGAACAATTTTTCTCCCTCTTTCATGTAACAACCTTTTATGTACTTGAAAACTGTTATCATGTCCCCTCACCAGTTTATCTACATCTTTCTTGAAATGTGGCACTCAAAACTGGACACAATACTCCAGTTGAGGCCTAATTAGCATGTAGTAGAGCAGAAAAATTATTTCTCCTGTCTTGCTTATACCACTCCTAATACATCCTAGACTTATGTTTGTTTGTTTTTTGCAACAGCATTATGCTGTTGACTCATATTTAGCTTGTGGTCCTCTATGACCCCCAGATCCCTTTCTGCAGTACTCCTTCCTATGCAGTCATTTCCCATTTTGTATGTGTGCAACTGATTGTTTCTTCCTAAGTGGAGTACTTTGCATTTGTCCTTATTGAATTTCATCCTATTTACTTCAGACCATTTCTCCAGTTTCTCCAAATCATTTTGAATTTTAATCTTATCCTCCAAAGCACTTGCAATCCCTCCCAGTTTGGTATCATCTGTAAACTTTATAAGTATATTCTCTCTGCCATTGTCTAAATCACTGATGAAGATATTGAACAGAACCAGACCCAGAACTGATCCCTGTGGGACCCCACTCGATACACCCTTCCAACTTGATTGTGAACCACTCTCTGGGAATGGTTTTCCAACCAGTTATGCACCCACCTTAGATTATATTTTCCTAGTTTGTTTATGAGAAGGTCATGCTAGACAGTATCAGAAGCCTTACTAAAGTCAAGATATACCATATCTACCACTTCCCCCCCCACAAGTCTTTTTACTCTGTCAAAGAAAGCTATTAGTTTGGTTTAACATGATTTATTCTTGACAAATCCAAGCTGATTGTTACTTATTACCTTATTATCTTCTAGGTGTTTGCAAATTGACTGCTTAATTATTTGCTCCATTATCTTTCCGGATACTGAAGTTAATCTGACAGATAATGTTTGTGAAGCATTAAGATATTATGATGAATATTATAGAAATTCTCAGGAAGAAGTTAATAATGTAGTATTCAGTGTAGATTTTGGATGGTGTGTGTTAAATAAGGCTTAGGGCAGCATACTGAATGGAGGAGCATTAAAAGAAATATTGGATAGCTGCCCGAAAAATAGTGAGTGATCATGAAATGAAAGACTGTATCATAATGCATATACACAATGGGGGCAAATTAAGGTTACACAGGCAACCTTAATGCTGGCATTTCCTAACTTTTTAGTGCTTGACTTTGCAACTTTAATATTCTTTTAGCAAACTTTTTAGATATAATATTTGTATAGACAGTATGAGCTGTGTGGAATAACAATAACCAGCAATCATTTAAAAAATCTGATTAAGGTTAATACTATAAATTAAATCCATTCAGTGCTGCATTTTAAAGACAAAAGCACATATAGAAATTTTTGTGGAATGATCTTTCATTATTCCAAAGGCCAAGTTTATAAAAGTTCACTGCTCCTATATGTCTAAAATATGCAAAGCCACAGAAGCAGTGCCAGATTCAATCAGGTGGCTGAATCGATATGTTGCTTATGATTTACCAGTGCCACCATGCTGTTTGATGGTGGAAATACAAAGCACAAAAATCAAACTATAAGTCACTGGGAAACCTGCAACTAATCAGCAGCCTCTGTTGTCTTAAATACTAACAAATCCTTATTATCCGAAAAGTTTTCTGTCATTTTGCTCTTAAATCCTCCACAGCCCACATGGAGTCTGAGGATCCTTTCCAATATTCTCCCCACTCAATATATTTTTACAATATTGCCTTTCACCACAGATACCAACTTACAGCCAGGGAAACCTGGACTGGACCTCCTTTGGAGTCTATAAGCATCACTTCTTTACAGTCATTGTGTACTGGAGGCAGTACTAATATGAAAATAAGGAAAAAACGATGTGCACAGTGTGGCATATAAGCACATGGATTAATATTTTTAAAACACTTTACCAAAAGTTAATGAAATAATTCTGTGCCAGTCATGTTCAGACATGAAAGTGATTCAAAGCAAAACATTGCAATACAACTTTCTATTTAGGTTTCACATAGCATTAAAACAGTTTGCTAATTCAGAAGAAGTGTTAAATTGTCCTGATTATTTGGGGGAGAGGGAGGATTCTTAAATAGACTCCAGCAATGGAGACATTAAGTTGGCAGCTGGTTAACGTTACCAAAATGAATAATGGATTACCAGTGACAGCTGGATTGGAACCAGCTGGACATAACACAGATAATTTCCCTGTTTTAAAGGGAGATCCTTTCAGTGTCCCTGACCTGATAATAAAATGCATCTTAATTTAAGTTGGCAGGTGGTGTTATGAAAACACAAACACAATTACAGTATGCACCAATAAGATTTAAACAGGTAAACAGTGTTATAAAGATGACACACTTTCTTCACATAGCCAAGCTATCCATCCTGCTTAGATTTTTAGGGAAATTGTTATTTTTAGTCATGTTTCTTGGCTTCTGAGCTTTATCCCTTCCAAAAAAATTGTTTAGGCCTACCTCCAACTGACTCTGCAAGAATTTGTTATCAAGTAGCAAGGTACTCAGATACCATGATGATAACCACAATATAACTATCTGGATAGATAGACAGAAGTCAAGTTTAGCCCCTTCAGAGAATTTTGGGTTTATGATATATCTCAATCTAGAGTTCCATATACCCACTGACTTCATTAGATAATAATTCTCTCTCAAAACTGCAGAGTTGGTCCCAAAACAGTATCTGCATCACTTTAGGAATATACAGTCTTGTATATTATTATTTATTATTTATATTATTTTATTGCCTAGGAGTGCATCCATGGATCAGGTCCGCATTGTGTATGGATTGTATCTTTGTTTTCAGTTCAATACAGTGGCATGCAAGGGAACTATCATGATCTTTTATAAGAATATGTGACTGTATTCTACAATAAGGATTTAAAAATATATTGATACAGCAGTGTTTGGGCCCATTACTGATCCTGTATTTAGGATAGTAGTATAACAATGTTTTGGACCATTGTTTTCAAATATTGTAGCAGATTTAGAAGTGACCTCTGTATGTGCATTTTGTACAGTCCTCAATGAGTTAAAAGGTGGGGGGTGGAGAAAATGTAGTTAATGCTTAACAATTTGAAAAATTGGAAGTCTTAATCTGAGGGCAAATAGGACATATGCCCTATAATTCCATCTCCAGCTCTTAGGCCAGGTTCTTACCCCTGCTCTGGCTGTCTTGTGCCACTCCTGAAAGCCACCTTGACCAGTTTGCTATACAGGGTGTCCCCTTTAGGCAAGAGAAATCCTCAGTTGTTATAAAGCTAGAATAACCATTCTACTCCTAGCTTCTGGGACATGGGCCATTCTCAAGGGAAAGGCACCTCTGAACACCAGTTAGTCCCAATTGCTGGAACAGCCCATTGGGTGGCTGTATTTATACCATGGGTTGCTGTCAAATACATTTTCCACCAACAGTCCAGATGTGTAACCAGTTGAGCTGTTTGGAAAATTTTGTGAACAAATTTTGTGATGAAAGGTGGATTATTTTTTCCAGATTAAATTTTTTTCAGAAAAAAATCAGCTTTTAGCCAACTTTATTTATAAGTTTAGCACAATTTAAATGAGCTAACTGAGAGAAAGAGAGGGCTTGTCTACACAGCATGGTAAAGTGCATTAGAGTGGTGTAATCTGGGGAGCGCTCTAACATGCTGCACTCTAAATGCCCTGTGTAGACCCTGTTGGTGTGAACTGAAAGGTACCTAGTAGGACTATGTTAATGCAAACTAGGTGCCTTTTAGTTTACACCAGGGGTCTACACAGGACAGCTACAGTGCAGCACATTAGAGCACTCTATAAAACACACCCCTCTACTGTGCTTTACCACGCCATGTAGACAAGCCCTGTGTATGTCTTAGACTTATTTTAGGTTGTTATCCTGGAAGGAGTTCCACATGGGCTGACACACAGATTCATTGACATCAGACCACTTGGTCTTCTTGTGCAAAGCCAGCTGCAGTATTGTGGCCATAGGCCCTACCGTTGCAACTAAGATCACACAGGCAAACTGCTGCACCTGTGCAAAGCCTCATTGCCTTCAGTAGGGTTTCGTGCTGGCACAACAATCCACCCATGCTCTTTCCATTGCAGGATCAGGACCCTACATTGTAAACTATCTGAGCCACAGACCATGTATTCCTGCTGTATGTTCATACAGCACCTAACACCATTCACTCCTGATCAATTTCTTTGGCTACCATAAAAAATTAGCCGTGAACAACGTGTCCAGTATGGGAATATGAAATTTTCTATCTTCTGGTGAAAAGAGCAGCAATTCAAAATCATATTCATTTTGCATAAAATTAAATAAAGTAGTAGTATGATGGGATTAAACCATTTACTATGCAAATTTATAGACAGATTTCAATCACAATTTTTCTCCATCGCACAGAAAATTTAGCAGGCTACGATAGGCCTTCCAGTTATTCAGTGAAGGGAAAGAACAAAAGAGAGGTTCTAAAATTGTTGCCTACATCAGTTTAGCATTTCACAGCAAACAGGTCATTTACCCCAGAGGTGCCTTCACTGTAGAAATAGCATCCTTAGGATACTTCCTTAAGATAACAAAATACCCAAAAAAGTGTGCACTACAGGTGTGATCCACAAGGAGACTCAGGCTCCTAAGTCCCATATTTAGTCACCATTGTGATCGACAAAACTCCCTCTCAGCTGCCACCTAATTTTGTAGATGTCTAAACTCATTTGGTGCCTACGTTTTTGCCTCTGGGCATGCCCACTGCCGCCATGCTCTAGACGCCCAGGTGAGCATGTGCAATGCTGCCTCACTGTAAGCATCTGGGTGCCTATCTCCCGCCTAAACCCCAGAGAAATTCATATACTAGGGAAGATAGGCATTCAGCCACCTAAGTTGTGTGCAGGGGCCCTATCCAGTAGCATGCTCAGAGGCTGCCCAACAGATTGGGCCCCTCAGAGGAGTTCACACAAGACAGCCGTAGGGGTAAGAAAGTAAATATATAATACTAATTGCACCACCTTCATTTTTTTTAATTGCCAGATTTCTGTTCCACAGTTCTTATTTGTTACCATTTTGTAAAAAATGGACTGTACCAATATACAAGGTCAAGTTAAAACAAGACTTCCACCTCTTAGCTTGGCAGCTATAGCAGCATTAGTCTTTTCAACCTTAAGACCAATCAGAAATAAATTCTGTTTTAGCCTGTTCAGCCTAAACAACAAAGCTCAGGGGGGTTTTCCTGCAGATGACAAACACAAAAGCCAAGATATCAAACAGGATGAAATGCTGATGCTCAACACCTGCACTGCATGAGTGGCCAAGAAATAAACCAAAGAGTCTGCTAACCAACACCTGCTCAATGATGCTACATTTTTAACCCTTTCTAGCCACTGATTCCTTATGTAAAAAAAAGGAAAGACTGTGCTATGGCCGTGACACAAACAAAAGATTAATCAAACATAAGACAGGACACAGAGGACAAACTACATTTTGCCTACAGTAGCAAAAAGATTTGTGTTTCATACTCATACTATGAGAGGCTACTTGCTACTGGAAGGGATTTTTCTTACAATGGAAATAAGTTTTGAATGGTTCACAGCTACAAAGAGTCCACAATATTACTCTCAGCAAGACAGGAAATATCTCACCCTTCATTTTAGTATATCTAAAGTTCATTGCCAAAAAAATCAGTGGTCTAATTTTTCTCCCTACCTTTCTGAGGCAGTTGTGATTTGATTAACAGTCCTCTTAAAATAATTCCGCTCCAGTTGAGTCCAAACAGGTATCACATTGGAACTGATCTTGCAGTCCTTATGCAGTCAATATTATGCTGAAGTCAGTGGGACCTGTGTGTGTGCAAGGACGGAAGATTCAGTCCCTTTCCCCAGTTTTGGCTGAAGTTCATCATTATCATTTCTGATATTGCTACCGAGCATGAAAATATGTCCTTAAAAAGAAAATGTTTTCCACATTTCTTGACTTAGACATTGTCATGTATGGAATCAATTCTGAAACTTAGGGGCAAATTATTAGGTCCTTAGTCTAGTCCACTCAGGCAAATTGTCATTGGATACAATTGCAGTTTGCCTAAATTAGGACTGAAGGCTTGTCTACCTGGGTAAGTTATACCAGTATAAACTAAGGTATGAATTTCAACCAATATAGTTATACTTGTATAACCTTGGCTCACCCCCTCGTATGGGCACTCTTATTCTGGTAGAAGAGTGGCTATTTCATCTTAAAAAGAACAGGAGTACTCTGTCACTTAGGAATGGACTTGAGCTAAACCAAAGAAAACTACTCTACCAGAATGAGAGTGTCCCTACGTGGGCGGAGGGTTATTCTAGTTTAACTATACTATTATAACTAGTAAAATTTTCCCATGTAGACAAGGCCTGTGTAAAAACTGAGGGCCAGATTCTGATCTCATCTATACCAGAGAATATCAAGACTCACCCGTTTGAAGCCAATGACTTTATTCCTGGTTCTTTCGGTATATCAGAAAGCAGAATGTGGCCTGGAATAAAGTGATCAGGATTTGACCACAGACAATTTTGTGAGAAATGTGTGAGAGAGATGGGGAGTACACTCCCTCAAGAGTGCATTTGGGTTTCTTGCTGAAAACTGGTGCAAAGTTATTCAGGATGACACAGCAAACCATTTTCTTCATGTTCTGTGACCCGCACAGGTAGGAAGAGTCTGCAAAATTTTTAAAAATATCACTTCTCCAAATACATTGTTAAGGCTTGGCATGCATCCCAGCATGACCATTTTTCCCAAAACATGGTATCCTGGCACTTGTGACGTTACCCACATGGAAAAAAAGAAATGGTAAAAGAAGGGTCTTATGGCCTTTCCACCTCTTTTAACCACTCTCCTAACCTACATTTGAACCTTTGCAGTAGTTAAAATTCTGATGTGATTGGCCTCTTTAAATGGAGCTAAAAAGTGCTGACAGTGTTGGGATAAAGGTTTGAATGTGCTAATAGGTTTTAGTGTCTGACACTTTTGATAATCTGGCCCTAAGTGTCATGGGTCTCTCTGGGTGAATTCCATGTGTCCCATAAAGTTATGTATTGAAACATAATGCATCCCTTTGATCTCCTTCTGTGTGGAGACACTGGTGTTCCATAAAGTCAACAGAATGCTCTCAGTTACTGAAGTCAGAACCAGTACTTGTTGATTGGCAAGACTATAACACTTATTATTGTCAGTAAACAGTAGACACCCTTTCCTCCCTTGTCTATGTAAAGTTTCAGTGACATACTATGATCCCAGTAATACTGGCAACAGTCACATTCTTTATTTCCAAGACAAAATAAAATAGCAGTGGATCATGCCAGTATGGTTTCAAGTAGGATTGTAAAATAAACATTAAGGGCCAAATTCTGTTCTAAATTACACCAGAGTAAATTCTTGAAATATGGGAATAATTATACTTACTCATCTTTGGAAAGTACTTTAAGATCTATGAAGGGAAAGTTTTATATATTGGAAGCACTGAATGGTTATTATTATTTGATTTTACTTAATAATGGTGATTTGCACACATGTAGCTGACAGCAGAATGAGACTAGGTTTACAATTCTTTTTGCACTTTTTGACTGAGGACCGCCTCTCAGTGTATATGTTTTGAAATGCAACAAATTAAACTATACCTGATTTCATCACTAATTGTATTTTTAATTACAAGATTTAAACCTCAGAAAATATCATATATGGAATTCCTTATGCTATCATGCAAAAATATCTTGGGTTAGGGCTTCAGTTGTGCCTGGTGCAGCTGAGGAGGAGGGACATAAATGGAATCCTAAGACAATTTTACTTCCCACCCAATGATGAATCTTAGCCATATCCCTTTCCCAGACACCCAACCAGCCAGGAGCTGGTATAGGAGCCACTTACGTGGGTCACCATCATCCAGAGCATCTCCTGTACATGGGAAATCCAAAAGGAGATGGATCCCAGCCTGCCTCTAACTATCCTGCAAAAAAACAAAACACACAGAATGCTAGAAGCCCCCACAGAGATGTATTGCAGGGGCTTTGCTCACCTTGTCTCAGCTCCACATAGCAAAGCAGCACTATCTGAAGATCTTCACACTGACAGATGTGAGGCAGGATTTTCCCTTAGTAACTTGCAGCTCACACAGGAATTCGGTTGCATTGCTAGAAGTAGAACCCAAGTGGCTGGGATCCTAGTCCTCTGCCTCTAACCACAAGAGCTTCTTTAATGTCCCTGTGAAATCACTTTGGACCAACAACTTTCCTGGACCATTATGGCAACGTTAAGCAGCATGCAAGACTATGCATTTGGCACTTAGATCCTGCTGGTGTCAAAAATAAATCTACTATGAACTGTGAGATGGGACTGTGTTTATTATATTGTTTATTTCTTCAGGAAACTTTATTCATTGTATTTATTTAATTAGACATTTCATTATATGCAAACTTTAGCAAAGGGATAAGTTCTTCTTTGTTGTACGCACATAATTCCAGTTAGGATGAGTGAGTGTTACACTCAGACTTTCAGTTATGAATAAACCCTTATGTCTTTTTCCACAATTACAGATTTCCTGAATATATGGTAGCTTTGTGACATATTGTACCACATGTGTCCAAAACAACAAGAGTGCAACACTGTGAGAGAAATGTTTTCATGTAATTTATAGTTATTTCATTAGATGGCAGTACAGCATTCAAAACAAAAATTTGGGTTTTTTTATTTTTACAAGATATATGTGCATTTCACATTCACTCACAATATTTGGTTAATTTTAAATTAGGGGGCAAACAAAACATTTGTAAAGAAAAATTTACTTTTATAACTTTATGATGTGCAAATCCAACATGTGGAATTGTATCTTAAAATTAAAGTGAAATGATAAGTGTCAATAACCATAAATGACGCAGTGAGTGTTCAAATATCAAAGTTATTATTTCTTTTGCAACAAGGTAATAGCTTTTGATAAGGATATAGCATTTGCTTTCGTAGTTAATTCCTTGGGTCCAGCCAGCTTATTGGTCCAGGACCCAACAAAGTGAGGATAAAGGTGATTCTAAGCAATCTTTATACCTCCTTGATCTTTGGGCTATATATGGGCCAATTCAGCCCCTGATGAAACTTAGAGCAGCCTCAGGGTTGTTCTAATTTGTGCCAATCTGCAATGGCCACTGAGGTGTCTTCCTAGCAGACCGGGATCAGCAAACCACAGCCTCACTCCAGGTCCAGGACCATTATACTGTATGTCTTATCCCATGAGCTTAAGAGAGGGCATAGGATAGAGCTGACTATGCCTGTTCTATACCATTGGGGATTTCCGTGCGCTACTTAAGTCAGCTTGACTGCTTTGCACTGTTGTAATGGTGCAAAGCAGACTCTATGGAGACAAAGATCTGGTCCATTATTTTGAAGAAGGAGATATTACTTTTCTGATACTATTTATCTAGGACAGAAAGAATCACCCAGAAAATATTGAGAGATTCTTCTTTCTTCCCTTACACTCCTTTTGTCCCTGTACCTGTACATAGCAGTAACAGACAGAAGATGAGGGGTACTGTATTAAAATGATACTAGAATTGCTGTTTGAGGGATTGTCTATCTAAGAATTTGATCTAGAATATCAATATAGGCAAGATATTTGACTTACTCACTGCTCTTGCATTGTTTTACATTTCTGAATTTACCAATTCAGTCATTCCTGGAATGGTTTTGCAGTGCAGGCCAATGATAATTTGCTGAGTGTCCAGAAGAGTCTTGATTCACAGAGTTCAGTTTTTTAGTATTTCTCATTATGCTTCTCATTAACTAATTAAATGGTACAAAGATCCTTACTTAGGACCTCTGCACTGCAACAAATTTCATTCACAGCTGACTTTTTAGTACTTTAAAACAAGTTCCTGGGACCACACAAACTTTCTCATAATTATTCTTAATACAAAAGAAGATCTAGACAGCTTCCCTTGACTGTACTTCTTTATCCTGGGTTGATGACAAAAGCCAGAACCTGAATTGGTGTAGCTCCATTTAAGTCAAATGAGCAACATCAGTTTACGCCAGAAAAGGACATTGCCCAAATGTTCATACAATATATGCTCATTTAGACCCATAGCATTTTTGATGCTGTTGTTCATGCTTCAGATGTCACTGTGGTTGTTACTGTCAAGTGTCACATGCTCCAAGAGAAGTGTTTTCCAAAAATGTACTCTGTTGCCTATGCAATTTACATATTCTGATCTCTGAAATGTATGTGGACTACTTCCTTTTGTTTCCCAGATTCTGTGTGCAAAGTGCTTCCTGCACTATGAGTCATTCCATCCTTCCAGTAATCTAGATCTGTACTTTCTGTCAGCAAGATTTCAATCATGCTACAGAAAAATGCAGATAAAGCAATGTAGCCAACATCTATTCTTCCTCATCTTTTCCCTTAGTCTTACTTATTCTGATAGCAGAAGAATTTGTGCTGGGAAAACCTCACTCACTCCTAGTAAGGACTGCTGCATTGTTTCCTTTGAGTTTAAATTCACTTAGCAAATTATAAAACAAACAGTACAGGTGCCTGATAAGAGAGAGCGCCTGGTTTTAAGTTGCATTATCACTCCAGGAGTAAATATACAAATAGTCTTAGGTGATGACAATATTAGGTGACACAATATTAAAGGTACAACAACTATCCTGATGCAAAGGTAAGATAGGAAGAATACTAAAAGCCTATACGGCTTCATCAGGAACTCTTTAATTACCTGAAAATCAAAGAAGAATCCTACAGAATGTGGAAACAGAGACAAACTGCTAAGGACAGATACAAAAGAATAGCACAAGCATGTAGTGACACAGTCAGAAAAGCTAAGGGACAAAATGAGTTACACATAGCATGGGACATAAAAGGCAATAAGAAGAAGTTCTATAAATACATTAGGAGCAAGAGAAAGAAAAAGGAAAGTGTTAAGTCTTCTATCTAGTCGGGAAGGAGATTACATCAAGAAGGCTGAGGTGTTTAATGTATTTTGCTTCAGTCTTCATTCAAAGCATTAATGGTGACCAGATGCTTAACACACTTAATATTAACAATAAGGGGGAAGGAACACAAGCCAAAATAAGGAAAGAACAGGTTAAAGTACATGTAGATAAGTTAGATGTATTCAAGTCAGCAGGACCTGATGAAATTCATGATAGGAGACTTAAGGAACTAGCTGAAGCAATCTCAGAACTGTTAGCAATTTTCTTCAAGAACTCATGGATGACAGGTGAGGTCCCAGAGGACTGGAGAAGGGCAAACATAGTACCTATCTTAACAAAAGAGAACAAAGAAGACCCAGTGATTTATAGACCAGTCAGCCTAACTTTGATCCCTGGAAAGATATTGGAACAAATGATTAAACAATATGTTTCTAAGCATCTAGCGGATAATAGAGTCATAAGTAGCGGCCAGCATGGAGTTGTCAAGAACAAAGCATGACAATCCTTCTATGACAGGATTACTGGCCTAGTGGATGGGAGGGGGGAAAGCAGTAGAAATGACATATCTTGATTTTAGTAAGGCATTTGACACAGTCCCTCATAACGTTGTTATAAGCAAACTAAGGAAATGCGGTCTACATGAAATTATAAGGTGGGTGCATGACTGGTTGGAAAACCATACTCAAAGTTTAATTATCAGTAGTTTGTTGTCAAACTGGGGGGGACAAAGTGGGGTCCCACAAGGATATGTCCCTGGTCTGGTACTGTTCAATATGTTTATTAATGACTTGGATAAAAGGAATTGAGAATATGCTTATAAAATTACAGATTACACCAAAATGGGAGAGGTTGCAAACACCTTGCAGGGCAGAATTAGAATTCAAAATGACCTCGGGAAATTGGAGAATTTGTCTAAATTTGACAAGATGAAATTCAGTAAAGACAAGTGCAAAGTACTACACTTAGGAAAGAAAAATCAAATGCACAACTACAAAATGGGGAATAACTGACTAGGAGGTAGTACTACTTAAAAGGATTGGGGGGGATAGTAGATTACAAATTGAATATGAGTCAACAATATGATGCAGTTGTGAAAAAGCTAATATCATTCCAGGCTGTATTAACAGAAAGTGTCAAATATAAGACACAGAAGATAATTATCCTGCTCTACTTGGCACTGGTGAGGCCTCAGCTAGAGTAATGTGACCAGTTCTGGGCACCACACTTTAGGAAAGATATGGACAAAGTGGAGGGAGTCTAGAGGAGAGCTATAAAAATGATAAAAGGTTTAAAGAACCTGAACTATGAGGATAAGACTAAACATGCCCAGATTTTTTAACCTGAGAAAAGAAGACTGAGGAGGAACCTGAAAACAATCTTCAGATATGTTAAAAGGCTGGTACAAAGAGGACAGTGATTGATTGTTCTCCATGTCCACTGATGGTAAGACAAGAGGCTGGAAGGCCTGGAGGAGAGAGGGCTGGTGGGCTGGCTGGAGGAGCAGCAGCAGCAGTAGTAGTCGTCGCGGCAGCAAAAAAAAAAGTGTTGGGGGGGAGGTTTGAGGGAGATGGAGAATTTTATGACCCCAAATAATCTGGAAACTGAATAAAAGTCTATTAGAGAGAGATAATGAATACGGGGGGGGGGGGGGGAAGAATAGAAGCAGAATATAATGATAATGATTTTAGCAAAAAAAGCCAAGCTAAGGAAAGAAATAATCAAGGTGTTATAATCATAAGATTCCTAGCCAAAGAAATAAGAGTAGGCAATGTTAACTCTGTGAAAGTAAATGACTGAATTAAAAACAGCATAGAGGATATCGTAATAACCAGGAGGTTGCAAAATGGGGATCTTTTAGTTAAAAGTAAAAACAAAGAGCAGGCTGCTAAACTGCTAAAAACTAAAAAACTTTACAGAAAATTAAAATAAGTTGACAGCTACCAAAGTATTTCACCGAAACAAAGGGGTAATATATGGGGTACCACTGGGCGTGACCAATAGTGAGATAACAAAGCATAAAAGATAGAGCGTTAGTAAGCAGCTAATTAATAAAAGAGGAGGATAAAACAAGCCATCAAGTTCTGTCCTGATTACATTTAAGGAGGAACTCTACCTGAAAAAGTAATACTAAAGTATCAGATATTTAGAACCAAGCCATATATTCCTTCTGCCATAAGAAGGAATAAGTGCCAATGGTATGGCCATGTAACAAATGTTTGTAATGGGAAAATGAGATGCAGTAAATGTGCGGGGGTGAGCAGTCCTATAAAAACTGTATAGAAGGGATGGAGAGCACGTGTAGTAACTACAGTGGGAGTCAGAGTTCAGCATATAGTAGGTGTACTGCAGCAAGACCAAGACAAAAAAAAATTAACATATTTTATGCAGAAGCTATAAGGAGAATCTCAAAACCTCATGCTCAAAAGGAAGAGAAAATCAGCACAGGAAAAGAGGAACTGCAGATATAGCCTCATTCTATAAAAAATATGATAAACACTGCAGAAGAAACAGGAGAGGATATATTAGTCATGAAAAGAGAGGTTTATTGCCTTTATGATAGAAGTGATAAATTGCACATCAAATTGGAAAACATAATATAAAAACTTAAAATTTTAGCAAGGACAGTGGAAAAATATTTCTATGTTTGCAAGCTGTCAATGAATTGTATTCGTGCAACCTTGAATGAGGATAATGGTGAAATAGGACTAGTGTCGGAACCACAATCTTTTTGTTGGAATGGTCACAGTTTGATAGCACCTGCTCAAGAACTAAGGAAAATATACTGGGAATGAGAACTAAACCAAATATCATATGTATCCAGGAAACATAGTCAGTTGAAAAGCTTGCTTTTAAAATTCCAGGGTATATTGCCTTTAGGCAAAACCAAAAAGTAGGTAGAGGAGGAGGTGTTTGTACTTTCATATAGGAAAGATTAAGGCCTGGTCTAAATTAGAATTATACATTGGTAGAACTATAGCTCTCAGGAGTGTGAAAAATCCAAATGCCTGAGACATAGCTATACCGACCCAACCCCCAGTGTAGACAGCACTATGTCAGCAGAAGAATCCTGTCAACCTAGCTAATGTCTCTCGGGAAGGTGGATTAGCTACGGCAATGGGAGAATCCTTCCTGTCATCATACATATTGTCTATACTCTACACTGAAGCACTACAGTGGCGCAGCTGCAGCAGTGTTTTAAGTGTGGACAAGCCCTAAACTATATAGAATTAGAGAATGAAGAAATAAGTCTTAAATGTAATATTGTTGAGATCCCAATGCAGAAGAGAAATATTTCTTTAAGGATTTATAATACCTACAGCCCGTGTGGGAAATTAGAAAGCTCAGAATAACAAGAATTAGCGAAGAACACAAAAAGACCATATATTACATGCAGTGACCTAAATAGTCATAATAAGTTGTGCAGAATGTTTTTTGTCTAGAAAGGTTCATAGACAAAAAACAATCTTGTGGTTTTAAGTGATGGCACCCCAGCTAGCTTTAATGCAGCAGATGATAGGTTTTCTTGCTTAGACCTGGATTATAAACAGATATTCAAGCAAATGCAACTGGGAAATACATAAGGAAGAAGGAATGGGAAGTGACCATTTCCCCATCCTTATTACTTTTCTAGGACAAGGTAAGGTTGAAGGCAATGTAAAGTTACTCACCTGGAATTTTAAGAAAGCTACCTAGGAGATATTTACATATAAATGTACTGAATTTGTGAATGATCACTGTGTGAGTGATGACAGAGAATTTCAATGACAATGTAATAAAAGGGATAATAGCATCAGCTACTGTAGCCAGACCTAAGATATTGAAGTACCCCAAAACTCATTTCTGCAGTGGAATGGAAAACCACAAATAATTATTAAAAAAAAAAATCAAAGAGAGTTGGAAGAAATATTGTGGGGGGTTAAATAAAGATACCAAAACATCAGAAATATACAAGCAAATTAGAAGAATTCGTGGAATTCAGAATAAGAGTAGTGACATCCCAGTCTTGTTGGGTCTGCCAAAATAGTTAGACGTTCTGATCATGAGAAAGCAGAACTTCTCACAGAAATTTTCCAAAGGGTGAGAAATGATGAAAATCAAAGTTCAGTTTAACCATGTTAAAAGGCAATTCATCAAATAGAGGCATGAACTATTATGTAGTTCGGGAAAACTTGAAGATACTATACTGAATGAAAGGTTTGATATGCAGGAACTTGAGAAAGCTATTGATATGAGCAAAAATACATCCCTGGGTAAAGATAATGCATGCAATGTAATGTTTAGATATCTTCCTGAAAGCAGTTTGAGGGTTCCTTTGGAACTGTATAATATTACATGGGAACAAGGAATGACACAAAGCATTACAAGAGATTTCAGACTGGGGAAATGCTTGGGTTTTAAGGTCTCCATTGCTAGAACCAAAAGACTAATCTTTACAAAAAGGAAAACTACAAAGGAATATAAACTAATGAAGTATTCACCCATGAAAGCTTATGCTCCAATACATCTGTTAGTCTATAAGGTGCCACAGGACTCTTTGTTGCTTTTTACAGATCCAGACTAACATGGCTACCCCTCTGATGTTTAGAACACTAGCTGACCATTGTGGCATAAATGAAACTTTTTTTCAAATAAAAAAAACCCTCAAAGATGTACTATGTGCATGCTCTAAGGTAGAAGAAACACCTGATTACCATTTATAGGATAAGAAAGGGGAAAGCTTTTTGACGAATTTAAATGGCTTAAGATAACAAATGTTACATTAATGTTTAGTAACAATATCAGGGAAATGGAATAGTATTAGAAAGGCATAGTTATATTACCTGAAAGACATAGGGCAGAATCAGAGAATATAAACTGCTAGTTATTTAAAAATTATAGTTGGTGGCAGGTGTAGACAATCCAGATAAGTCTGTTTCACCACGGAAAGAAAAAAGAAAAGAAAGGAATCTAAAATAACTCCCTGGTGTCATGTTTTTCTATATCTGATATGGACCTGCTACAGAGCTTGCTTATACACCAGATGGGTTCATTATAAGATCTTTTAATGAGCTGCCAGGTATGGCAGAGGTTAGTTTAAATAGGAGCTTTTACACACAGCGCCACCTAATGGCTGAACATATACTACAGTTTAACATTCCATCTTCCCCTTTAAGGTCTACATTCTTACCATTTACAAGATTTATACCATCATGCTGTCTTTGAAATTCAGTACAGTTCATTCTATTAAATATCTCTGAATCATGCTGGTTTTCTAATTACATGTCCCAAACACGTAACAACTTGATCATTTGACTGTCCAATAGTTGCAATGACTAGTTGTGGTTGGTTTGGAATCCCAGAGTGGTTGTCTTCTTGTTCAGCCTCCACCATCTGTAGAGTTTGCTCTGTGGAGTGTTCTTTTTAGGGAATTAACTGTAGACATTGATGGTTTCTGTTGGTCTCTCCACTGTCAGTCTTGATCACATGATCTGGGCACTGAATTTTTTCTTCACGACAGCTGACTTGGTCCATCCTTTTTCTCTGTCCAATTAACATGAACGCTGTCACTAGATCTAGACTCGGCAGTACTCTGAGTGATGTCTGTTGTAAAAGTGTTCATAAGCTCTGTTAGCCTTTTTATTCAATTTGGCTACTCTTGTCATGTCGGGCCACTTTGCATATAACTACTGTTCCAACCTTGGAAAAGAACCTCTGAATTGTCTTCCAATCAGGAGTTGTGCTGGACTATATCCAGTAGCCACTATTGGTGCTGATCTGTAACTCAGAAGAGCAAAGAATGGATCTTCTGCTGTATGATTTTCTTGGCAGTCTGTACAGCTCTCTCAACCTCTTCATTCACTTGTGGGTAATGTCATTTCATTCAGAATGACTTAAATTCTGCTGTAGTGAATTGTGATCTGTTTTCCATCACTAGTTGTTCTGGGATAACAAAGGGAGCAAAAGTGAACTTCAATTTCTCAATAGCACTACAACATGTTAGGTCTTTCAAATACTTTATTGCTATATACCTGGATAAATAGTCCTCTACAACCATGTAATGATGTTCTCTGAATTCATGTAAATCTGCAGCTAGTTTCTTCCAAGATCTCTCTTGTAGGCATGATTGTACACTGTATGGTTCAGCATTATCTCAAGTTGATTTGTACTGGATCTCCTTTTAAAAGTCCTCTATCATCAAATCCTCCATCAAGTTCTTCCACCTTTCTCACTAGGCCCATCATGGCTGGCACACTGCAGCTGAGAAGGTTGTTTGTCTTTGACCATATGCACTCTGAATGCATAGCTTTTGTCTTTGTAAGTGGTTTGGTGAACTGGCCCATGCAGTTCAGAATACCTCCAGGGCTAGTCAGATGCTGTATCTGGTGACTTCAGCTCTAGGAGAGATTCAAGGTCATTGTAAGTCCCTTCTGAGATGACTGTGACATTCATAGATTCATAGATTCATAGATTATAGGACTGGAAGGGACCTCGAGAGGTCATCGAGTCCAGTCCCCTGCCCGCATGGCAGGACCAAATACTGTCTAGACCATCGCTGAAAGACATTTATCTAATCTACTCTTAAATATCTCCAGAGACGGAGATTCCACAACCTCCCTAGGCAATTTGTTCCAGTGTTTAACTACCCTGACAGTTAGGAACTTTTTCCTAATGTCCAACCTAGACCTCCCTTGCTGCAGTTTAAACCCATTGTTTCTGGTTCTATCCTTAGAGGCTAAGGTGAACAAGTTCTCTCCCTCCTCCTTATGACACCCTTTTAGATACCTGAAAACTGCTATCATGTCCCCTCTCAGTCTTCTCTTTTCCAAACTAAACAATCCCAGTTCTTTCAGCCTTCCTTCATAGGTCATGTTCTCAAGACCTTTAATCATTCTTGTTGCTCTTCTTTGGACCCTTTCCAATTTCTCCACACCTTTTTTAAAATGCGGCGCCCAGAACTGGACACAATACTCCAGCTGAGGCCTAACCAGAGCATATCCACTCCTAAGTCAATTTTAAAGTCAATAGTCTTGCCATAAATATTCAATTTCACTTTCCAGGCAGGCTCTATGTCTTCATAAGTGAGATCCCAGAAACAATTACACTTTTCTATAATATGAGTCAACTCCCTGACTGCTTTGGTGCAGCAAATAGCTGCAAAATTTCCATAATTCATGCATGTATTACACCAGGCACCTCTGGTTGGACATGTGTCATCTCTTGGGATATGACTTTTTCCATACTTTGTGCATGTAGGCTGGAATTTATCCCTCTTATCCTGGGAGTTCTCTCTCCTTGATTCAGGGAGAAAGGAGAACTTTTAACACTCAAGTCTTTGTTTGTAGCTTCTAAGCTAGTTTCAGGTTTTTCTAATTTCTTCTACCTTTTGTTCTATTGTTTGACTAATTCTGACTGTTTTGGTGTCTGTTATATTGCTGTGGTTAGGGTTAAATCACTCTTCAGTGGTAGCTGTTGTTAAAGGTTTTTTATCAGTTAACCCAATAACCAGCCTGTCTGACACTTCCATGTTTTGCATTCCCAAAACAGGGCCGCCCAGAGGATTCAGGGGGCCTGGGGTCTTTGGCGGCGCGGGGCCCCCGCCGCCAAATTGCCGCCGAAGACCTGGAACTTCGGCGGTGGGTCCCGGAGCGGAAGGACCCCCCCACCCTCGCCGCCATATTGCAGAGTTTTCCGGGGCCCCCGGAGCGAGTGAAGGACCCCACTCCAGGGGCCCCAAAAAACTCTCGTGGGGGCCCCTGTAGGGCCCGGGGCCTGGGGAAAATTGCCCCACTTGCCCCCGCCGCCTCCCCCCCCCCCCCCCCGCCCACCCGGGGCAGCCCTGTCCCAAAATCACAGTTTTCAGCCAATGTAGGCAGAGTTTTTAATCAAACATTCAGCATTTCCCCTGGTTCTTGAATTCTCTGATGAAAACGTGCTCTTTCATAAATCACATTTCTCTGGGGTATAAAGTGTGCATCAGACATAGCCAGAACCATATCACGGTTATCTTTGTGACTGTCTTCAGTAAATCAAAGGATTTGAAGATATGCTTTGCTTGCTTTCTCATAGCATAAATTAAAGACAATAGGTGTATATCCCCAGTTTCTTTGTGAAGCTTGGTAGCAGTGCAAAATCTTACTTCCAGTCTGTTCATTCTCAAGGTTTGTCAAAGCTGAATTCTCTGGGGCATTGAAGAGTGGCATATTGATGATATACTGCAACCTGTGTTGCTTTGTTTCTTCTGTTTCTGTTCTTAGGTAACTCTTGACACCATGTCATGATCTTCTATACCAGATATGGATGGGCTACATAGCTTGCTTATATACACCAGATGTGTTCATCATAAGGTCCTGTAATGCTCTGCCAGGTATGGCTGAGGTTATCTTAAATAAGGTCTTTTATACACAGTGCCACCTAGTGGCTGAACAGTATAATACAGTGGTCATCAGGGACAAGGCGGCTGTACAGCGGAAAAGTAAGCCCTGAGAACCTGGAATTAGGAATCTGGCAAGAAGCTAGAAGGGGGTGAAGTAGCCACAAGGAGTAGATTAGGCTCCTGTGGTAAACAAGGTAAGAAGATAGAGAGGCCTGGTAAGAAAAATCCCAGAGAAACCTCAATAGGGACAGAGTCTGAGGACCTGGATTACAGGTTATAGGGTCCCTTGGCTTGGAAACCTGGAGATGGAATTTAGACAATTGTCCTGTTAGACTTTGTAACCCCAAAAGGGGAGGATTAAATGGTGACCTGGCTGCAGGCCCAAGTTATCGCAGAGTGAGCAATAAGCAGCATAGGGGCACCTGATGCACTGAGAGCTACATTCCAAGACCTAGATGCAAGGAGTTACACTAGCCATGATTGGCAACCCAATGACATCAAAATATTCCTTAAAGGATTTTTATTGTTAAAATAGTATAATAGTATAGGACCAGGGCCGGCTCCAGGCACCAGCACAGGTGGAAGAGGCGGCACGTCCGGCTCTTCGGCAGCAATTCGGCGGCAGGTCCCTCGGTCCCTCTCGGAGGGAAGGACCTGCCGCAGAAGTGCCGCCGAAAAAGAAAGCAGTGCGGTGGAGCTGCCGCCGAAGTGCTGCCGATCGTGATCGTGGCTTTTTTTTTTTTTTTTTTCCTGCCGCTTGGGGCGGCAGAAACCCTGGAGCTGGCCCTGTATAGGACAAGCAGTATAATCAGTCCTGGATCCTTAAAATTCCAACTATCCTTCTGGAAAGGAATGTTACAGGAACTCCATGTCATTTAGTTGCCAGGAAAGGCCAGGAAAACATGTATATGGCAGGTGGACTTGTGAAGCTCTAGAATTACAACAGAGCCATTGAAGTTCCCTATCTAAAGTTGGATCTTATTTTGCATTTAAAATGGGGGTTCAACCTCTGGTTTTTGTATAAACTACAGGGTCTGTCCAGTTTTTTTCAGCACATAATTTCTGAGTAAAGCTTGGATTTTCTGAGGATTTAAGTAAATCTTAGTTTGTGTGCTCTAATCGGTTAAAAACTGACCTTAAAAAGAAACTCACATTTTGTATTTTGTGATTTTTCTGATCCCTCTAGCATAAAAACTAAAGACTGTAGAAAGTCAGAAAGTTCTGCATAGTGAGAATTTAGAGGTTTCCGGGATTGTATAACCATTTTGTTAACACATAAAAAGAAAAGAAAAGGGTACTACTCATCCTACCTTGTGCACTGCAGTTACCGGACAGTGAACACAGTTTATAGGTGTTACTTCCATTCTCTGACCTTGTATGCAGGAGGTTTTATGAACAGTTTAGGAAAGGAATGCATCACTGCCATTTTCACCTGAATAATGTTTCCTGTATCTGAAATTTGGAAGAACACAGTAAATGTGGAATGGGTTTTGCTAGTCCAGAGACACATTTTTTGGATCAGAGATCATCGTTGACAAAGGAACAGCCACTTTGTTGAAGAAAAGTACTGAGTAGGTAGAATAGTTTCATGAAGTTTCATGATGAACAGACTCTGATAGAGTAGCTATTGCTCCACTCCTAAACCCACTGAATAGTTTTGACAAGTTCCTGGTCTTTGTGAAAGTGTTCAGCAAGTTCAAGAGAAGAGGTCTTGATCCAGCTTAACAGTTTCATGAAGAACAGGATCTTTGACAAAGCAGCAGCTATTTCAATGAATACTACTTTCATGTTATAAAAACAGTAGCATGTATGTTAGTATTAGATTCCCTCACTTCTCAACTCACACTATAGGGATGCAGGGTAACCACTCACGTTTGGATTATGTGTTTATATTTTTCACACTTCTCTGTGAGAAATAAACATAGACCTCTCGGGGGAAAAAAATACACAGATCTTCCCAGAGAGCCCTCTTGCTTACCTCTGTCTACATAATAGTCACCTTCCTTCTTTAAGCGCAGGATGGATAATTTTCTAAGCACAGGATGGATAATTTTCTTGCAAATGACTGTACATATGATTTGGCCATATCCTGAGGGATTTTACTACTTAAGCAAGCTTCTAGTGACATCATGAAAGACAATGACAATACAGGGAAGTGTCAGGAGTCAGGGTCTGGAGCAAAGCAAGCCACCAGGCATCCTAGCAAGCGCAGCTGGCCTGGAGAAGGCCTGCTGTATGGGCTACACCACCTGGAAAAGTCAGCGACTGGCTGGGAACAATCAAGCCTAGAGCAGCAGAAGCAGTTCAGCGGCTGTTCAAAGCATTCACCCATGGCTATGATAGCTACTGTGTCTGATTGTTCCCAGATCTGCTCCCGCCTTGGACCCAGCCCCACACCATCCCAGTCTTGTCCCTGCTTTGCCTCACTCCAGGTAACCCAGTCTTGACCCTCGACTCCAATTCCTGACTTCAGTTCTGATCCTTGGCTCTGGGATATGGCCTTGGACTCCAGATATGACCCCTGGCTCCAATTCCTGACTTCGGCTCTGCCAGCTGACTTCTGACTCTTGCTCTAACCATGAGGCATGACAAGCCATGATCCAGTCACTGGCACGAGGTTTCTATGTCCCACAGACACAGGCTCCAAATAAACTGCAGTGGAGTTGAGAGTTTTAGAGTCAGGCTGGAGAAGGGCCACTTCAAACTAAATCCAGCATTGGGCACCCCCATATAGCAGTGCAAATGGGTTGTGACTAGGTAAGTGCTCAAACCCCATGAACTGCCCCAGGCTGCGGGTGGTTGGATTTTCCTTTCCAACCTCCGAAGAGCACAGCAGTTTTTCTCCATCTTTGTGCAATAAATCATAAATGTTTCCATAGGGGTTTTATTCCACTATCTCCCCTTATCCGGGTTCCTGCTGCATTTTAGATGGCTCAGTTACTTCCGTCCGGTCTACACTACAAAGTTAGGTCAACATAAATCACCTTGCATCAGTCTATTTTTGCATGTTTCTACACTCAAGTGTATCTCCCTCTGACGTAAGTGCCCCATTACAGAGACGCAGTAACACCACTTATCTGAACAGCATCGAGCCATGGTCAATGCAGTGTGAGTATAGATGCTGCCTGACCTACGTCAACCCGAACAGTCCTCCAACAGCTGAAAGTGACTGCTGTGTTCATAGATGTGAACTCCACTGCCTGGGGGTCACAAAAGTCACCCCCTTGCTTTAAAAACTCATGTATTTTTGAAATGCTTTTTCCTGATTTCCCTTGGCGAGCTCTCCCTTGTTGTATGTAACTGCCCACCCAGCCATACCAGTTACGTGCTCCAGCCACACTCCTGCCTGGAGTAGACAGAAGGTATTAGATCTCCTGACCTGTGGGGAGAAGAGGCTGTGTAGGCTCAGCCATGGACCAGTCATAGAAACATGGACATGTACAAAAAGATTGCACAGGGGATGCAGACAAAGGGGTACAACCAGGATCAACAGCAGTGCTGCATGAAAGTGAAGGAACAGCAGCAGGTATACCACAAGGACAGGGAAGCCAACAGTCAATCTGGTGCTGAGCCATACCCCTGCCACTTTTACGAGTTGCATACCACACTTGTCAGACAACAACACCCTATAGACAATCAAGGATAACTCAGTGGAGCCGGAGACAGAGACCTCTGCCATGAACAGCAAGGAAAGATGACACATGGAGCAGGGGGCCCAGCCATGCTGCAAACCAGGATCTTTTTGAGACTCCACCACAATCTAGCCAGTTCTACCAGCCTAACACAGATGAGCCATACCCAGGGGAAGATACGTCAGGTTAGTGTGTGCCTGCATTTTCCCTTAAAGTTTAAATGTGAAAATGGCACCCAGCCCAACCCCAAAGTTACCAGGACATGGGTATCTGCTTTTCATTGTTTTACTCATACAAGCAGAGATATCAGTACAACAAATTTGTAGTATGTGTATCTGCTTTTCATTCCCCTGCACGGTTAGGGAGGCCATGCAGAGCAGTTTGTTTATGTACACAGGGATGTCCTTCTGAAAGCCCTACCACTCCATGCCAGGGGACAGTAAGGAAAACCACAGCTTCACACACACTGACCTGTGAGAGCTAGAGTTGGTGTATATTTAGCATAAATGGACATGAATATTTTCTAGCATTCTATTTGTAATGTTCTGTTCCATTAATTTTATACATTTGCACAATATTGGTTTTTTAACTACAAATTACTCTTTGCACCTTGTTACACAATAAATTTTTATTTTGGGAAATAATTTCATCCTTATTACTTCATAACATATACAGCAGCATTCCTAGTGCTACTGAAAACACATATTAATTGTAATTGAATGAGACCACTGATTCTGTGCAAACCATATGGCAATAAGTTATAAATGTACAGTAAGCACTGAATAATTCATAGGCTCATTAAAAGACACTGATATTCATAAATGTATGCCAGGTACTGCATCATTCCTAACCCCCAAAACCTCAGGGCCAGGTAGCACACTGTCCAGCACAGCTCATCACTGTGGCTGGCCATCAGAGTGCTCTTTCAAGATTTCCCTGAGCCCCATAACTCTGCATTGAGCTCTGCTAATGGACTTTGTGTCTGGCTGTTCAAAGTCAGCAGATAGCCGCTCCACCTCTGCCCTCCTTCCCCATGGCAACTTTTCCCCCATTTGTCCTTCAGATATTTTGCAGGACACAACAGACAACTAAAACCAATGGGATATTTTTCTCACTGAGATCTAATCTGGTAAGTAAGCACCACCAGTGTCCCTTCAATCTACCAAAAGTATATTCAACTGTCATTCTGCAACCTGCTGAGCCAGTAGCTGAATCTTTCCTTGATACTGTCAAGGTGACCAGTGTGCAGCTTCATGAGCCAGGGGAGCAAGGAGTAGGTTGGGTCCCCCACTAGGAACAATTCAACATCGCCAGTGATAATCCACCAGTCATGAAAAAATGTCCACTTGCAGCTTTCTGAACAGCCCTGTGTTGCTTTAACTCTGATTCTGGTGTCCATGTTCTAGAGGACTGGTGTGAGTTCAATACACAGATCCAGGAAAGTGGCTTTTCATATCCAAAAGTTCTACAGCCACTGCTAGTCATCCCAAACCTGCATTGTGATGTGATCCCACAGTCAGTGTTTGTTCCTCAGGCCCAGAAGCAGTGCTCCACCATCTGTAGCTGCTCCGTGAGTGCCAACAACCACCTTGAATTGGTTTTTGCTACATCCCATAGCAATCTATACTCAAAGAAATCATTTACCCCATTGTTGCGGTACTTCCTGAGGCTCTGCAAATACTGGAGGATCACTCATTGTATGTTTGCAACGTTCTTGACAATAGTGCAAAGCTTGTGGGCTCATACATCCAACAGATGGTGGACAGCAACAAGTGCCGCACGGTTGGTTTGTTTTTTTAAAAGGTGCAAAAATTACAGGATAGGGATGGCATTATGGGATGGAGAAAGTTGCATGATGGGGACTTGACTCTCTGCATGACTCATTTCTATCCCACAACACATTGCAAAAATCCCCCAAAAGCCATTGTACTGGAGAGTAGTGAGTGGCACACAAGGATACCCATGGTGCACCACACTTTGTGTTAATACAAGCACTCCTGGTGAGCACACAAAGTGCCAACTCAAGTCGTCAAGTATGTATGCACACGAGTGATATACTAACTGCAACAACTTTACACCAAAGTAAGCTGCATCAACCAAAGTTTGAAGTGTGGACATGGCCTCAGTTATTACAATAAAGCAAACTATTTGAAAGGGAAAGGAAGTGTCAAGAGACTCTCCGTTTAATTTTCTTTTTCAAAAGTAGTATGTTACCTAGCTGCCAGGAAAGAACAAATCAGTGATACCATTGGGCCCAGGAGAGCAGGAAGAGTTGTGAACAAGTGTCTATTACAGGAGATGATGAGAAGACCATGGTAAGCACTAGAAAATATATAGTACTTTAACAAGAAAATGTATATGTAATATTCATAATTGAATAAAAATGAATTGCTTACAACCTTTTTTCTGTTTTCCCATTCATCAGGACTGAAGGGCCATATTATTATACTAACAATAAGATACTGCAGATCACATTTTATAAGTCCATTGATACACACCATAGGTAACTGGAGTTCCTGATGTACCTGGTGCATGTCTTAATAGCCCTATAGAATATGCCCTGTCATGTCTTAATGCTGAAATACTTTGACAGGACCTGAATCCTAATCATTCAGATGTTAAATAAAATTCATAGAATGAGCTAACACTCATGGAACATTTTCTAACTTTTTTGGGGGGCGGGGAGAGTAAATGAGGAAACTTCAGTCAGTAGGATTCTTTTCTGCAGCACTTGCAAATATTTGGAAAGCATTAGTGCATGCTGGATCTAAAGAACATGGTTCCCTTTCATATGTAAATTGAAAAATTAAAACGGCAGTGCTGAATTTTAATGTGTAGCTCTTGGGTAAAAACATTTTGTCTATGGCAGAATGACTTGTGAAGGGTAATGTAATATAAAGCTCATCACTGTAGTACTATCAGCTATCGGTGATCAAAAACTTATGAGATGACTGATAACCAATGATTACCAAATGAGCCAGTGCTCTCAACCTAGTTTCCAGTGAATAGATGCCTGCATCAGATAACCACCACTATACCTGGCAGCAATTGTCACCCTTTTTGGTAATTTTAGTAATGTTTGGCCTCTCTGCTAAGTGATACCAAGTACTGTACTACAAAGCACAAGTGCCATATTTTGTAGAGCTGTTTGGAAAATGGTAACTATTTTCCATGAAAATTTTTGAAAGAAACAAAAATTTAATGTTATGGGGGGGTTATTTTTTGTTTGAGAGAGGGGTGAGGATGTTTCATCGCCCTTAATTCCCTCCTGCATGAGCCTTTGCCCCCTCCCCCTCAGTGTTCCAATGTGCCCTCTGACCTTATGTGCCTCTGACTTCCCCTTCTATTGTCCCCATGTGCCTGCCATCCCCCTCCCCCTCGCCCATCCTTTTACACTGAACCCACAGGTCTTGGCCACCCGCTTACTGTGCAACTCTTCTGGGAGGTGTCCTAATTCCCTCCCCCACCTGTCCTGTCTTCAGGGGATGTCATTGTCTCACATCTCCAGTCTTCAGGGGGGGACACCAAATGTGGCCACTGTCTCCCCCACCCCATTCCCACTCAGAGCACTGGTATCTTCAGGAGTAGGGACTCAGAGACTGAGACTATTTAATGGGAGGGATGGGACTTACACTGACCACATGGAAACTCCATCCTTCCCTGGGCATTGCCAATAAATAATAGGGCCTAGGATGTGCTTTCCCTCCCATTGTGCAGCTTGGACTGTTGTTGAGGGCGAAGGGAAGCGTACACAGATAAGCAGGGAGATGTATTCAGAAAGGACGTGTGCAGTTGATATGCTGTAAGTAGATGTGGAGCGAGGGTATGGGTTTAGAGAAGGAGTGGCTATGTGTATTCAGTGTGTGGCTGCACAGAATGAGTGGATGGGTGAGCATGGAATGAATGGGGATAAGTGGTGAAATAAATTGGATCTGGAGATGACATGCATAATGACCATTTGGGTAAACAGGTAGCATGGAGTGAAAGTGGGCATGGAATGAATGCAAGCGTGGAGTAGGCATGAGTAAGACAAACGGGGACTGTGTCTGTGAATGTATGTGCTTATTTATGTAAATATATGTAAATTAGAATGTATTGGGGTTTGTTTGCAAAAGTTGGCAGGTATGCAGTGTGCTCTTTACTGCTCCATACACCACAACAGACGACCACACTTTGCTTTTACATGTTGGAGAGGCAAAGGCAAAGAGTGCCATCATCAGACACCAGATTTTTAATAATTTTTTAAAAATATCTTTCCCTCTCCCCAGTAATACAACCCAGGCTTCATCTCTTTTTGCAAAGGAAAAAAGGCACAGAAATGTTCAGTCAGTTAGTGATCTGATTAGTTGAACATTCCTGTGTGCTTTCTAATAGGCCTAAAAGAATTTCTTTAAATTACTTCTTCCCCTTTAGAGTGAAAGAAAGGTGTTACCCAGTGCTGACCCACCATATGAAATCAGTAATAAATTCCACCTCTTCCTATATGCCACCCTTATTTACTTTACATAGCAAAGCACCAGACAAGCTCCTTCTCCATATTTAGTTACATATAAGTTGCACAACAAATCCAAATAAAAACAATGGGGAGTCCTTGTGGCACCTTAGAGACTAACACATTTATTTGGGCATAAGCTTTCGTGGGCTAGAACCCACTTCATCAGATGCATGGAGTGGAAAATACAGGAGCAGGTATAAATACATGAAAGGATGGGAGCTGCCTTACCAAGTGTGAGGTCAGTCTAACGAGACAATTCAGTTAACAACAGGATACCAAGGGAGGAAAAATAACTTTTGAAGTGGTAATGAGAGTGGCCTATTTCAGACAGTTGACAAGAAGGTGTGAGTAACAGTAGTGGGAAATTAGTATTGGGGAAATTAGGTTTAAGTTTTGTAATGACCCAACCACTCCCAGTCTTTATTCAGGCCTAATGTGATGGTGTCCAGTTTGCAAATTAATTTCAGTTCTGCAGTTTCACGTTGAAGTCTATTTTTGAAGTTTTTTTGTTGAAGAATTGCCACTTTTAGTTCTGTTGTTGAGTAACCAGCAAGATTGAAGTGTTCTCCTACTGGTTTTTGAATGTTATGATTCCTGATGTCAGATTTGTGTCCATTTATTCTTTTGCGTAGAGACTGTCTGGTTTGGCAAATGTACATGGCAGAGGGGCATAGCTGGCACATGATGGCATATATCACATTGGTAGATGTGCAGGTGAACGAGCCCCTGATGGTGTGGCTGATGTGGTTAGGTCCTATGATGGTGTCCCTTGAATAGATATGTGGACTGAGTTGGCACAGGGGTTTGTTGCAGGGTTTGGTTCATGGGTTGGTGTTTTTGTTGTGTGGTGTGTAGTTGCTGGTGAGTATTTGCTTCAGGGTTGGCGGCTGTCTGTAAGCAAGGACTGGCCTGTCTCCCAAGGTCTGTTAGAGTGAGGGATCGTCCTTCAGGATAGGTTGTAGATTCTTGATGATGCGCTCAAGAGGTTTTAGTTGGGGGCTGTAGGGGACGGCTAGTGGCGTTCTGTTACTTTCTTTGTTGGGCCTGTCTTATAGTAGGTGACTTCTGGGTGCCCTTCTGGCTCTACCAATCTGTTTCTTCACTTTACCAGGTGAGTATTGTAGTTTTAAGAACGCTTGATAGAGATCCTGTAGGTGTTTGTCTCTGTCTGAGGGATCTGAGCAAATGCGGTTGTATCTTAGAGCTTGGCTGTAGACAATGGATCGTGTGATGTGGTCTGGATGAAAGCTGGAGAAATGTAGGTAAGTATAGTGGTCAGTAGGTTTCCGGTATAGGGTGTTGTTTATGAAACCATCACTTATTAGCACTGTAGTGTCTAGGAAGTGGACCTCTTGTGTGGACTGGTCCAGGCTGAGGTTGATGGTGGGGTGCAAATTGTTGAAATCTTGGTGGAATTCCTCAAGGGCCTCCTTCCCATGGGTCCAGATGATGAAGATGTCATCAATATAGTGCAAGTAGAGTAGGGTAGTAAGGGGACGAAAGCTGAGGAAGCGTTGTTCTAAGTCAGCCATAAAAATGTTGGCATACTTTGGGGCCATGTGGGTATCCATAGCAGTCCCACTGGCTTGAAAGTATAAATTGTCCCCAAATCTGAAATAGTTGTGGGTGAGGACAAAGTCACAAAGTTCAGCCACCAGGTTTGCTGTGATGGTATCAGGGATGCTATTCTTGATGGCTTGTAGTCCATCTTTGTGTGGAATGTTTGTGTAGAGAGTTTCTACATCCATAGTGGCTAGGATGTTGTCTTCTGGGAGATCACCAAAGGATTGTAGTTTCCTCAGGAAGTCAGTGGTGTCTCGAAGATAGCTAGGAGTGCTGGTAGCATAGGGCCTGAGGAGAGAGTCTACATAGCCAGATAATCCTGCTGTCAGGGTGCCAATGCCTGAGATGATGGGGCATGCAGGATTCCCAGGTTTATGGATTATGGGTAGCAGATAGAATACCCCTGGTCAGGGCTCTAGGGGTGTGTCAGTGTAGATTTGTTTCTCTGCTTCTTTAGGAAGTTTCTTAAGCAGATGGTGTAGTTTCTTTTGGTAATCCTCAGTGGGGTCAGAGGGTAATGGCCTGTAGAATGTGGTGTCAGAGAGTTGTCTAGCAACAAATAAGTTCATTTAAGTCCACTAGATCGAAATAATATCCTATATATTGTATTTCTATTCATTATTTTCCTTATCAAATCTCATCTGTTGATTTTTATAGGTTATCTAGTAATAAAATAATGTGCAAGACTGGGTGTCTTCAGATCTCTGATAGGAAATCCCCATTACAGCAATAAATATATCTGTGGCAGGCAATTGGCAAGCTACCTTGATCATGATAGTCTCTGGCTGACAATCACACAAAACTATGACCAGAAAGCATATTTTAAATGTTTCAGCACTCGGATTTTCCTAACTACCCCTTTCAAGTTTTTTATGAACAACTTGTGTATAGATCAAAACATGCTAATTTCATCATTGCTGGCCAGCATCATAAAAGAATCATATGAAAGCATATGGGTACGCTGACTAACTTTAAGCAACCAAATCTTTCGTAGAAATATTGAAGTGATTCCATAAGATAAAAAGGGTTTGCTGTTTGAAACATTAGTATCTTTTTCCATAAAAACACATGACAGTACTATATGTCATATATCAATTACATTTTTATTTACAACACTGTCAGTGGGGCTGCTCAAATGGTCTAGGCGAGGCACCTGAGAAACAAGGGGCAACATGTTGTACTATGACACAAGAGTTCTGATTTGGACCCCGAGTTCAATTTCTTGATACCCAGAGTGTGAGGGGGTGGAGTAATTTCAGAAGCCTCAGACTCAACTCTTGGAAGTCATTGTATTCTCCAGAGCCCACCCCGACTACTCTTGAAGTCATGTTGGACTTGAGGGGATCAGTTTTCAAACACTGTCAGTGAGAAGGAGAGTCGTCATGATGAGTGGTCCAAAGCTGGTGAAAGGAAGTAAGATAGCGGAGAAAATGTGGAGATCTTAATACCAACCAGACACATGCACAGTGACAAATTAGATAAACCGAGCTTTGCCCAATGTTACTAGATCAATGTATTTACAACATCTACAGATTACTTTATTGTTCATTGCAGTAATTTACCCTGGCACCTATAGTAGCTGGGAACACTTTACATAATTAAGATAAGCAAGAATATTTCCCAAATATTGGGATTTAAAGCCTTTAGTCTCCACAACTCCGCAACTTTACAGCATGAAGACATGAAAATAAAGCCACAATGCTGAATGCTACGATCCTGGATCCAGCAGTTGGTGAAAAGCCAAACGGTGTTTCTTCAGTTTGGCCATGATATATTTCCAGTGAGAAAGAATTCCAGAATGCAGCTGACAATATCTTGCACCCAGCAACCTCAAGCTTCATGTTTAGGGGAGTTACCTTATGGATTCTGGACTAACAGGTGGCATTGTGGGTCAGAGAGGGAGAGAGTGGTCTCTTACAGGGGTGCTGAACAATTTGTATGGAGGGGGGTGCTGAGAGCTATTGAACCAAACTGTTAACCCTGTATATGATGGAAACCACTTCAAGCTAAGAGGTACCCATCTTATGTAGCTGGGCTCTATCCTATGTAGGGCTTTGTGGACAGTAATTAGCCGTTTACATTTACTAGCAGAAAGTTATTAGCAGTAAGAATAGAGCAAAAGTGTAACATGTTGTCACAAATCCACTTTGTTGAGGGGGCATGCAATCAAATTTTGCACTACCTGATCTTTGACGTAACTAAGGGCTAGTCTATACTACTCTGCTACATCGGCACAGTTTGTCACCCTTGGTTTTGTTGAGGTGTTGTCAGGTCCTCCTTTAGTACTGACCTTTCAGGGTGGTTATGTCATCTGACTTTGCTGCAGATCAATTAGTTGTTACCTTAGCATGTTGCCAGCCAATTTCTGTTTGAAATCCAATATCCTCTCCAGTTGACAATTGAGGCAATTATTTGACCTCCTTTCTATACTGTTTTTTCTGTTCTATTTTCCTGGTACATAGCCTGTTTGTAACTACTTATCATAAGGGATCTTTCACGTCCAGGGGGCCTTGAGGTTCAGTGCTGCAAAGATTTCCTCAACCTAGCACCCTCTTCGGCTAGCCTAGCACCACAACAGTCTATCAAAACACATAGCCTAGCCCTCCAGCCATGTCACTGCTCATTTCATTCCCCTTCTGGGGGTTCACTGAAAAGTCCAGAAAATAGGAAACAGAGAAACTAATGTTCAAGCACATCTCCTGGCTTCTGGCACTTCTGTTCTTGGCTTCTTTTGTTCTTGATACCTGTGTCTCTTATAGGGAAGACATCCATCTGGTATTAAACCAGGTGGTCCTCTTTTTGAGAGGTTTGAATCCCACCTGGTACTGGAACAAAAGTGGACTTTTTTTGTCCAGTATTGGACAGGGACACCATTTTTAAGAGCATGACACTCCACCTCCTCCAACATGACCTAGAAAGCATATGTGCAAGGCCATGCTGGCAGGGCCAACGTGGCATACTCTTAAAAATGGAGCCCTCTGTGCACCATGACCTCACATGCACTGTGCATACAAGGTCATGCCAGCAGGGCTAGGCCCAGGCCATTCCCAGAACTACTGAATAGCCAGCATTCCAGGAACATGTGAGTGACCACCTTAGTTGCTTTCTCCTATTGGCCTGGAGAGAGGCAGTAGAACATATGTCCACCCCCTCCTCTAGGTTCCAGCCCTGGGACCTTGTTTAGACATTTAAGGACAATTCCTTCAATCCCTTCCCCCATTTTCCCTGGGCTACTCACACCTTTACCTCTTCATATGATCTGCAGACTGCTGCTCCTATCCTGACCTTTATGGTTCCTCACAGCTTCTCCTGGGACCAGCTACAGAAATGTTTCCTAAAAACTAGTTTCAGCTCTTCCCCATGTCAGCTGGATTATACTACTAGCAGTTCTCTGCCCCTTGTCTTAAAACTCTCAGTGTCTCTCTCCTTTAAACAGGAAGTCCCCCTCAGCCCTCTGGGACTGTATCTCAAACCTCTTGCCTTATCTGCAAGGCTGCATGGCTTTTGCCCGCTCACTTCAGTTGAACACCCTTGCCAATTAGCCTTCCAATTTGAAGAAGCCAGCCTTCTCTTATCAGTGTCTGTCTGCTCTGAGAAAGGAGACAGTCTTTATGCTGCTCCCCTTCTCCCACCTCTTTCCCAATTGGTGAGAGGGGAATCTAGCCCTATCTTATCTGCAAGATTTCAGGCCCTTAATGATGCAGTGTCCAGATTCCTTCCCCAGTTCTCAGTCATTCCCAGATCTCTCTATGCATCTATTAGACACTTCCAAACCTTTTAACGGCCAAGCCAGGTGGCCACATGGGACTGACCACTAGGCACAACTGCCCTCAACTACCCTGTCACAATACATCAAAGTTAATTGTGTTTTGCTTGAGAAATTTGTTACACCTTTTTTTGTCCTTCTGCCTATGAGCCTTTGAACTGGTAGTCTCAATAAAGCATTGTGAAATATGATGAAATACTTTAACAATGCTAGAATTCTATTAACAGTGCTCATGTACTGACAGAAGTACCATATGTACCCATCCATTCACGGACAGTAAAAATCATCAGGTGCAACAAATACACCTCAATAGATGAACAAGCCATTGCAAAAAAAAACTGTTTTGAAAACAAATAGCAACCATGCAGTCAGAAAGCCATTGAGGTCTGGGCGGGTAATACTTGTTGACAAATGTGCAGTAAGGGGCAAAATAATCCTCTGATCTCTCAAGGATGTTCAGAGATCATCTACCATGATATCTCCAATCTTGTGAAAATTTAGTTTACTTCTGTTAGCTTATAAGAGATCTGATTCACAGGAGTGCAGATAAGAGTTTATTTTATTTCCTGGTCCCAGTCACCTGATCAGGATCAGGTTTAGAAAGGTTAGTCCCCAGTCACATGACTTGATATATCCAGTGATGTAGTAGGAAAAACCAAATACATCTAAGAATTTATCAGGGGGCCCAAGAGCCCTTCTCCCAGGAAAACCTACCAGAGTGAACTACAGGGGAGGAAATTTCTAAAAGGCTGGCTTCACTGAGTCAGCTACCTAGTCATTTCATTATCACAGCAAGATTTGCCTCTCTGCAGAATATGCCATGAGGTTGATAAACAAAGCCCCTGATCCACCCCGATGCAAATCTCCAGGTACCAGCTTCTGTCAGGGACCATGAGTCTTGAATGCTGGTATACAGCGCTTTTAAGGGCTAGGTTTCAGAGTAGCAGCCGTGTTAGTCTGTATCCGCAAAAGGATTGAATAAGGACTGAGAATGGCTGAGTCATTACAAACATTGAATCTATCTCCCCTTGTAAGTATTCTCACACTTCTTATCAAACTGTCTGTACTGGGCTATCTTGATTATCACTTCAAAACTTTTTTTCTCTTACTTAATTGGTCTCTCAGAATTGATAAGACAACTCCCACCTGTTTATGCTCTCTGTATGTGTGTATATATATCTCCTCAATATTTATTCCACTCTGTATGCATCCGAAGAAGTGGGCTGTAGTCCACGAAAGCTTATGCTCTAATAAATTTGTTAGTCTCTAAGGTGCCACAAGTACTCCTGTTCTTTTTAAGAGCTAAGCACTCCCAACCTGCCACCCACTGACCAGAATAGTAGCTGAACTCTAACAGAGGGAGTCCTGGGCTCTGATTGGTGGAAACCTGGGTGTCCTGATTGGTCCCCAGCCTCTATTTAACCCAAGCACAGAAAGTTGTTCATGCAACTGAGTTCTCCCTCCCAGGACTGCTTCCCCTGCAATAGCTGCTCCTACTGCTGATCTCCTACCTGTCCCTGCCTGCCTCCTGACACCTGATTCTTGGTTTTCCCTCTGGCCTGTCTCGGACTCTGACTTCCTAGTATCTGCCCTTGCCTGACTCCCAACTCTTACTGGTCACTGGGTAAGACTGCCCTTCTCCTTGTTGTGACAGCTTCCTGCCAGCTGTGGATCACTAGCATTTCCCTACTGTCCACCTGTGTGGATCCAATGGAGTATCTCCACCATGGTGGTGGGTGCAGAAAGTGTAATACAATGTCTTGCTGTATTACATTTCCACCTTGAAGAATGATCTGATCCATTATTTGTCAGTATTATTATTTATTTATTAACCACCAGGAATGTGCTTAGAGCTGTACAAAACATAAATGAAGACCAGACCCTGACAAACAGCATGGTTAGATCTAAAGGAACTTAATGAAGTTATAAAAACATCTTCACTTTTCCGTTGTCGGGGGAAAAGGTAGCAGCTGATTTGCTGGAACTACTAGAGGCATTCCAAATTACTACCACAATGTTCACAATAACTATGCCATTGAGGCCTTGTCCAGTGTGATTAAAGCAATACACACACACAGCATGGATTCAGTTATGCCAGTATAAAAGTGTTTATACCAATACAGCTTACTCCCATACACTAAGGCTAGGTCTACACTAGTGGGAGGGACCGATTTAAGATACGCAAATTCAGCTTCGCGAATAGCGTAGCTGAATTCGACGTATCCTATGCGACTTACCCTGCTGTGAGGATGGCGGCAAATCGACCACTGCAGCTCCCCCGTCAATGGCGCTTACTCCTCCTGACGAGGTGGGAGTACGTGCATCGATTCAGGGATCGATTTATCCATCTAAATGAGATGTGATAAATCGATCCCCGAGAGATCGATTTCTACCCGCCGATCCAGGCGGGTAGTGTAGACTAGCCCTAAGGGGAATAAGCTATACTGCTATAAAGCACCTTTATACTGGTATAACTGTGTCCGCACTAGGGGTTGTACTAGCATAAATATCAATTTAAAAACAAAACAAACAAAAATTGCACCTTTAACTTAGCGTTACAGAGGTACAAAACCTGAGTGTCCACAAGGCCTTAAAGAGTTATTGCAGAAAGACTGTAAATGGCTATGAAAAATTGGGGGTGGGGAGAAGATAAAGCTCCTGTTTGCATAACCAGTTTGTTCTTCTCCTTTTTTAAAGTGACTTCGGGTGCTCCACAACCTGAACTGTTCTTCAGGTTGGTGTTTCAACTAATTGTGTCCCTGTTGATGAGTCAGACTAAAAAAGTTCCATCCAAATAGAAGAGATGTTCACTGTAGCATTTGAGTGTGAAAGTTATCACCAATATGTTTGACAATTTGACATACAAGCTGACCATAAACTGTTAGCCATTGTTACAAAGCCTTTGACACCTGCACCTCTCTATCTAGCATACAAAGATTACTGTTTCAAAGTTACCAGTTTCACTTCAAACATGTGCATCAGTACTAGCAAGAGCTGCTGGTCTTAGTAAGATCTTATTTGGGGCGGACGCATTATTAAGGGCACATTAATCAGAAATAGAGAATAGCATGAAGCATGATATAAAGGCACAAATGCACAAGCCCATTGAAAACTTACTGAAAAAAAACCTGCAGGTGATGACAGAAAATAGAACTACGAGTTCTGAAAGAGGCTGTAGAAAGAAAAATCTTACCTCTGTTACACTACTACTAGTCTGTTGGTTATGAATTAAAGGTTGCTCATTATGTAATTGTTATAAGAGACTAGCTCTTTTATTACCAGCTCTGATTTGAAAGCAAAGACTGTTTAATGGCCTTCTCCTCCTATTCAGGCTACTTTGAACTGAATATTCTAAAAGATACCTTGAGTATGATGATTCATTACATGAAATCAGTCTTTACAAGATATGGAATTCTCAATCAAGTATATTTGAAAATACAATATACTGGTACAGAAATCCAAGCTTTTGCAAAGCACTGGGATTTTGGCATGTTACATCAATCATAAACTACTCAGGGTCACGTGGGTTTGCAGAAAGTGTAAATACTGAAGAAAACAAAGGAG
Organism: Malaclemys terrapin pileata; assembly: GCF_027887155.1. Taxonomy (NCBI): domain Eukaryota; kingdom Metazoa; phylum Chordata; order Testudines; family Emydidae; genus Malaclemys; species Malaclemys terrapin. The sequence goes on from NC_071509.1 coordinate 57,154,560, forward strand.
GATAACCAGCATTCTAATTTACATCAGTTGTACCTGAATACGGAAACAGTCTCTGGCCCTGATCCTGCAGCTTGTTCTGTGCAGATGGACCCATGTCCCCATGCAAACTCCCATTGATTTAAATGGGATCCACCTGGGTACAGGAGCCTCCCCAGCCCATGTAGAACCCTTACCCCAAATGGAACAATTTGCAGGGCTGGGGCCTTGGGAACCAATCTGCAGTTAGCTATCTAATTATTAATGGTTAAGGTCAGATTGTGCACTTTATACTTAGGTCCACACTGGGGAAGACAAAGCCTCAAGCATAATCCTTCTTTAAAATTCCCAGTGTGCTTGGAAGATGCATGGAGTTAGGAGTCCCAGTTTCCCCTAAACTGGACCCTTCTGTTCACAATATGGATTAATCAAAATCTTCATTTCTTGGAGCACAAAACTGGCTTACTTAATCTGTTGGAGTTTTGAATGGATTTTTGTGTGTGGAAAGTATCTCTGGAAATATACATCTTCCTTACCACACCATATCTGAGTTTCTTTAATTGGTTAGATATGAGGAAAATTTATACAGTCTTTATTTATTTTGGCTCTCCATACCCTTTTTTTAATATTGAATGCCATATATGTAAGATTATTTTTACACGGTATTGAAAAAAATACATTTTAAAAAAGTAATCCAAGTATAATAAAGTTCAAGTAACTAATATACAATGAATTAGAATTATTCCTTATTTAGCATGGTTTAACTTTGAAAGGTAATTTTGTAAAAATAGAATCATGGGCTTCAATGTTTATCTCACAGTGATTTCCGCATCAAATGTCCTCAATTAACGATTAAAAAGATCGTGTTTTTTTCCTAACTTTATCCCTACCGACTCATTTTGGGATTATCAGTAATCAAGGTTCTGGCAAATTGAGACAAATTACATATCTGCCAATATTTGCAAATTAAAAAAAAGTAAATTCTGATTTACATGCATTGCATAGAAATGTATAAACATGCATACATTCATGGACACATTGCCCATTTGTCCTTCTCACACCCACTCTAGGCATTCATTCCATACATTTCAATTAGCATTCATTCCACACCCATTCTCATTGCATCCCATCTCTTCATCCACATAGAACCATAATCCCCAGACAATTTACTCCACCACCTACATCCACTCATTCTGCATAGCCACACTCTGAATATATATAGCTACTTATTCGGTACACCTAGCCCCCATCCACATTCACTCCTAAATACCCACTCCATACTCCTATTCATTTTTCACCCACCCATCCTGAACACATCTAGCTATTCCGTCTTCATACACTTCACACCTCTATCCTTCATACCGATTCCTTCCATACTCAACCCATCACTCCCAGGAGAAGTTCAGAAGTTGTATCCCCCAAGCCAACTATCAAGCTACAACAGAGGAGGGACAGCACACAATAAACCCTATCATTTATAGGCAAAGCCAAGGTTTCCATGGGTTCAGTAGAAGTCCTATCTGGTCACTGTCCTATAGGAACAGTGTGGGGTCAGGGACAAAAAATAGCACTGGGGACATCTGGGACACATGGTGGGCAGAGGAACATGATGGCACACATGCGTGGAGTTCAGAGGCACATGAGAGGCAGGTGGCATCTGGTTACTGGGATGGGGGCTCATGTGAGGCTCAGGGCACATAGGGAACTGAAGAGATGGCAGGGAGCTGCTGCTTCCCAGCCAGCTCTGAGATCAAAGGGCTAAGCACTTTACCAGCTCTCACCCATTGTTTATACACCTGGGAAGCAGGAGCTGGAGCTGTACTTGCTATGGGGAGTGAAGGATCAGAATGTCCATCAGGCTGTGTAGAAGCTCTCATTGGCTCTCTTTTCCCAGGAGGTGGGGAAGTAGTGAAAGAGCAGCCAGTCAGGTGAGAATTTGAAGACAAGACCTATAGAAATGTTGGAAAGCCCTGATCTACAGGGAAAACCCATGGAGTTGACCGGTATGAAATTATGCCCGCAGCTGCACCTGTGAATCCCATTGCCTTCATATTATGCCCTCATTTACACTTGTGAAACCCTATTGCCTTCAAGTTACACTCTTGGTAATATCAGTGTAACCCCATACCATTCCAAGCACTATACCATTAGAATTACACAGGTGTACATTATTAGTAAATTTAGTCATTTCTGCTGATGAAATAGAATCAAACACCTCTCTCTTAACTATGTTTGCCCTACAGGACTAGCAAGTATAAAATCTAGTTTAAAAAGTCACTAAAATCCAGATATGACTCTGAATATACACAAGGGAGATCTGTTCATTAAAGTGTCATTTTTACATAAGCAGTTTTCAGAGTACAAAGCACATCAACTGTTTCAGAGGATCATGATAGACAGAATACAACAGAATGGAAATAAACTCAAAAAGCAGAATGGAATGGTGAAATTGAACACATTGTGACACATAGTACAATATACTCTTACTTTTGTCAGCGGAAGTATGCCACAGCCAGGGAAAAAAAAGAGAGAGAGAGAGAGAGAGACTGATAGGTCTTTCAAGCTTGGAGGGACATCTCAGGTGCTGCCCATCACCGTAGTATCTGAGCATACATATGCCATGTAATTTTGCAGTACATTTTGAACCATTACTACTGAGATAGCTGTAATATGGGATTGCAATAGTCAAATAATATATGGGAAATGGGGCAAGTATTTTATAGAAATATATGGTATTTCCTGATAATACATGTTGTATAAGCATTTGGATCTTCAAGTTCCAGCTGCATATTATTTATTTATCAGATGGAGTTAATCCCCGTAACTATTCTGGTTTGTGTTATGTCTGTTAAAAAATCAGGGCAGCCATGATGAGACACAAAATAATAGTAACATTGCTAAAAATACTTGTAATGCTTTTTCACCTTCAAAGCACATTCCAAATGTAAACTAACTGGTAAATCAAGGACACAGAGACAGAAAATCACTTATGGTTATAAATACAGATTAAACACTGACCATGTTTGCTAGAAACACATGAAAATCTGTCAGCCAGATCTGTATTCACAGATCTGTCACAAAGCCTAGACAACTGTGTGGAATAAACTGTTCTGCCTTTCTAGCATGCAGAGATGACTTTTTGAGTTATTTACTGTACTTATCCAATATATCCTTCCATTTAGCTTGGATGTTATTTAGTCATTAATTTACTTTTCAAATACAACATCACCAATAACTAGTGTAAATAGGAATGGATTATACCATCTATGTAGCAATATATACTTAGTACAAAATATTTCTGATATTCTCTGTGCTACATTGCCCTCTGTGCTACATTGCCCTCTTCATTTTTTTAAATGGTGCCTTTCACAATTTCATTTCATTGGTTTATTGATCTGTTAAACCCTGGCCACCTGTTATTCAAGTATTAAATATTTCATTTTCTTCAGGTAAAGAAAAATGATATGAGTAGAAATAATATGTTTATCTATATTTATATATATGAAGCAGTCAATTCTCTGTTGACTATAGATCTAAGGACATTTAGCTATATTAAAATTTCTTGCAACTTTAGTTAATATTAAAAAAATGCTCTTGATTAAAATTCTGGCTTTGAATAGTGTCATGGCGTCCACTCATCACTAGGGTGCCTCCTATTGGTTGCTCTGGGGATTAGCTCTTCACATATCCAATGCTCCCTTCTGCCTGTTCCTCTCTCCATGGTCTCTCTCTGGGACTCAGGGGGTTCCTTCTTGACTTAGCCTTCTGACCAGGTCACTATAGCCCTCCCCTTCTGGGGTATCAAAGTCCCTCCATGCAAAAATGGCAGTCTTCCCTTCACTGTCTTGACCAGGCCACTCCTCCAGTAGCTGGTAGGGGAAGCCAGGCCTGACCTCTACTCCAGGTTCCAGCCCAGGGACCCTATCTCTTGGGACAGTAGCCTGCTTACTCCCAGACCATGTTGCTCTTCTCCTAGACTCCTTCCTACATCTTCCTACTTCTTAGTTCTACCTTCTGTCTCTCCCCCTCTCTGGGTTTACCAGCCCAAACTCCCTTCTCCCAGAGTAACTGCAAACTATTTCCCCTGCAGCCCTTTCTGTTGCCAGTTTCCTGGCTTTATCCTAGCCCCACCTGTTACTTCTCAGCTGGGCTCTGTCATCATTCAGGGAATTACTTAGGCCACCTAATTACCCTCAGTTGTGGCCTATCCAGTTAATTGGCCCCTTCTCAGCCTCATTAAGCCCTCCCAGGCTAGTGTGGGGTGAACACCCCATCACAAATAGATACACATGAATGCTGCTGCATAGCACATACACCACTGATATTTATACAAAACTACACCCCATTTTCATTATCTTAATGAGAGACACACTACTAGATGTATGCATCTGACCTAATGTACAGTGTTATAACATAGCAATACTTTTGTGTGGAAGCTGCTTTTAACCCATCAAAGGCATTTTTAGTACTATTCTGCTTGTTGGTGCTATTCATACATTATTACATTTAACACTTAGTATTTACGCAGTACCAAAGACCTCAAAGCCATTTAATGGGGCCATTGAGAAGTTAAGTGACTTGCACAAGGCGATACAGGAAGTCTGTGAAAGAGCAGAGCTCTCTCTTTTCTTGACTCACAGTCCTCTGCCTCAAACACAAAACCATCTATCTTCTCCTTTAGAGACCAAGTACGTGTAATGCTGCCCTCTACTCGAATGTCAGTCATGATAGAGTATGTAACTCTCTATCAGCTAGCCTAGATACGTTACAAAGTCAAACCATACAGAATTTGGCCTGTAAGCCTGTAATAGTATTACACCTGGTGGAAATTTTCCATTAGCTCAGTTGGCTAAGGACTGAGACTATGTTTTTTGGAATGGGAAATCCTAGGTTAAATCCTCAATGCTACTTTTGGGTGATGTAGATCAAGACTGGAGTGTATACATGTGTGCAACCACTGAATCAAGACACATCTATGGTCTGTCATTCAGAACTGGGTGCTTAGTTTCAATTTTGTCTTCTTCTGAAAAAATATCTGCATGCCAATTTATGAGATCATTGTGTAATAGTTTCTGCACATCGTTCTGTTAAATATATAATTTAATAATATAATAACAGCAATAATTTTGCACTTGTACAGAGCTTTTCATTCAGTGAGCTCAAAGACTGTACTGCACTACTATTGCACTGTAAACATAATGAAGTTGATCAGAATAAAAATTCTTATACGATTGTCACTTGTATCTTCAGTTTTTAAAATTCTATAGAGAATTTAGTCATTTTGCTGTTCAACTATTATTAAAGTCAATGGAAAGTAACTTAGCTAAAATGCCATGCACCTTGGGCTTTCAATAAGGATTTAAAGTACTAACACAAACTTTTGAGAGATTATTTTCCTATGGTCATTAAAACGTTTGCAGTTTTGCAAAGCTACATATATTTAGTTTGTTAGCAAACTCTTCACTTAAAGAATGACAGTAAAACTGATAAAGTAAAACATATTTTAATTCCTTTTTAAATGTGCATTTGAATTCAATACAAATCTGTAAGGCATTCTCAAAGTCAAAAGCAACCAACATTCTCTCCAGATTACGATGATCCATGAGACAACTGTGTGTGCATAAAAATATAACCTAATCTATACTTTATAAAAAATGAAAATTTAGATGCTCAGTTTTTGAACATGTTGTGATGTAATGCCTTTTTTGCATGATGACACTACCTCAGAGTAAATATTGGCACTGTCAATGATTTTTTGTTCGGGCAAGGGGTTGTAGTGTCTTCATATCCCAGTAAAAATAAACTCTTTAATAAATAAATATATAAAATAAATATATGTCATCTGGAAATGTATAAATAAGTCCATCCTGAAGAAAAGTTCCAGCTCTGACTGAAATGCATTGACTTCCAAGTTCCGTCACTTGTAGTATAGCCACTATAACTTCATATATCATTCTCAGGCTTTATTGCTGTTTTACAGCCTATTCCTTACCATTTCGTCCAACTTTCTGTCTATTGTCCCACTCCACCTGATTTAGGTAGTTATTTTTTCTCTAGTTTATGGATAATAAGTAATCCAGACAAGTTAGGCACGAGTTTGGTATTTTAAAATAAATCAGACTCCAACTTCCCACTGTCTACTGGCCAGTAACAGGGTCAGAAAACTTCAAAGAGGCTGGTCCACTCTTAACTTTAAGGCTTTGTCTCCTATATCCAAACATTAGGAAATGGAGGCTATCACTAAACAGCTTGTTAAAATCCACTCTCCTAGAGCCTGGTAACTCTGCAGCATTTGAAAGTTCTTCCTGCTTGTGTTACCCTGGAAGCTGTGGTAGGAAAGAATGGGTTTTGTTTTGGTTTCCTTTCAAACATTCTGTCCCATTTCAACTGTATCCTAACACATCTTTGTAGAGTTCTGGAACTCTTTCAGGATCCACTGGCCTGGGTAGGAAGTGTGTGAATTTCTGATGTCTTTTGGATCTAGCCCCATCTCTGGGAGTACCATCTTTGTTAAGTGCTACAAAATACCTCCGACCTGAGTCTCCATGTTTGTACACGTTGGAAGAATAAGTGTTATACCAGTTCTCTTCAAACTGTTCTCTGAAGATGCATTCAGAAGTTAGTTTCTCCTATTTTAAAAAAAGATAGAAAAATAAAAGGTCAGAGCTCTTTCAGTAACCAATTTCTGAACATATTCCTATAAAGAGATACAGTGATAACCAAAATGGATTGGAGTATATGTTGACTTATTGTTCATTTCTTTGCTAATAAAATCAAACCCCGAGAAGAGGGTGAATCTGATCATACCTGGGGCACGTGGACAGTTTTAGAGCAGTTGAGAAAGTTATTTGTTCACAAGGCTCCCTTTTATCAGTACTAGACCTGCATCACTTTGTGTACAATTTTGGATTTAAATCTCATTTTGCTAACTTTCTCTAGGATTGAAGATGGTGTTACGCATGCAAGAGTCAACTAAAACACACATCTCCAGCATCTTAGTTGACACCCTCAGAATGAGATTTGGGGATGTACATACAGACAGAGAAAATATAAGACATGACAATATGTGTTCAAGTGTTCCTGTTCTTAAATGGTCAAGAAAATACAGATTGTTACCTTAAAAATGTATTTGACTACTGAACATATCCAACATAGAATGGCTTAGACCTCCCTTTATGTAGAGGGGGATGTGGTCATTGCTGTCCATATACATATATGAGCCTTCTGGATAAAGGTATAATGTAACAGATGAGAAAGGCATTCCCATTGGAACTGGAAAAGCAACTGCTGTGGCTGTACCTAGTATTCGTGACTTACACTCCCCAACTTTTAAAATAACTTGGATCACTACAAGGACTTTGGTGACCACATTAATCTTGTTTGGAGAAACATAATTATTCATTGCTGGAAGAGAAACTAGCATCATCATATTTTGTAAACCAAAGGGACTCAGTGTGCATGGTTCATTATTATGATGGACAAGGTAAAGCTTGCACTGAGATGGAAGAATCAGGAACATATTACCATCTGGGCACCATTTCATACGCATTCAGAGCAACAAATGCCTCAACCTTCAAACCTAAAAATTTTTGAGGCCTAAAACACTAAGGGTAGGTCTACACTTACCCGGTAGTTCGGCGGCAAGCAAATGGAACTTCTGGGTTCGACTTATCGCGTCTTGTCTGGACGAGATAAGTCAAACCCGGAAGTGCTCGCCGTCGATTGCGGTACTCCAGCTCGGCGAGAGGACCGAGGTAAGTTCGAACTAAGGTACTTTGAACTTCAGCTACGTTATTCACGTAGCTGAAGTTGCGTACCTTAGTTCGAATTGGGGGGTTAGTGTAGACCTGCCCTTAAGGATGTCATTGATTGACAAGGTAAGCCACAAAAAATGGCAATGTACATACTGTTTCCTTTTGGTTTACAAAATGCTCAGAGTTCACAATCTATTGTAAGAAACGATTATATTCAGCCATCATGTGTGGTAAGGGTATAAACCAATCAGTGATAGGAATAGAAATTGTAGACTTGAAACTCCTGTCAAAGGTGTATGTTTTATTACCCAGAACATTTGGGTGGGAGGGGAGGACAGAGAGTATTTTATCTTTCAAGGTTTGAAAACTGAAATGGAGAAGAAGCTGAGTCCATGTTACCCTGATACTGCTGTAGAACCAAAGACTATAGTTTGTAGTATCTTACATTGAAATTTCTCAACAAAAAACACTCATTTAAAATTATTACTAGCTTATTTTCAATCTTAAAAACAGTTTAATTTTAAATCAGAGTATGGATTAAATGATATTGCCTCATGTATACTCCTCACACTTCCAAAATAACAGTGATACATGATTAAGCTGTTTAAGGGTCTTTCTTCAGATGTTGAAAAAAAGCAGGTGCCCCAGAGTGCCACCTGCTGAATTATAAGGGATCAGCAGACCACAAATCAAGTAATCCAAGGTTTTGTATGCATTTATTTATTTATTTATTTATCTGCAGAGTTATCTTTTTCTCTGTTTTCCATATCAGTAGTTTTTATGGTGGAAAATGCAGTGAGCCTGATAGATTTGTAAGGTAGATCTTAAAAAGAAAATCAGTCACTAAGCAACTATTTTGCCTTCCAAGACTTTTTTAAACTGGTTACTTTCATTCATTCATTCATTCATTCTTCTCTTTCTTTTGTCTCTGTTAAGGGGGAAGATTTCTGATCCATTCTCTTCTTCTCAGGCTAATGAAATTCTTTCCATGTGCATGATATTTGACTCAGACTGTAAAGGTTTGCGCTATCATCACCACACATTCTCAGAGGATGATTGAATGACACAAATGATATACATCATTTCAACAGGAAAGAAAGTTAGCATATTGCATTATTTCAGTGCTTAGCTGAGTTTTTTGCCCACTATTAACAATTGACTCAGTATGTCAGGTCTAAAATCCAAATGTGGCTTAGAAAATATAAGCTAATACTTACAGATCCATAAAGTTCTCCTCTGTCATTCATTCCAAGATAAAGGCCACTGTCCACTCCTCTAATACTAACCAGTCCCACTGCCACACTGATGAATTCAAGGATACCTAAATGTACACAAAAAGGGTAGGGTTGCTTTAACTCACATGTGTTAAAGTCAAGAAATATATATATAATATATTTAGAAGCAGGTGAAATATTTTATTTGTACACACTATAGTAAATGTGATCTACAGACATATATAAGAATACTCCTATTTTACATGTCTACCACTGAACTGAATTTCATACACATTTTAGTTCAAAGCAGACTAGAAGCCTCCCCAAAGAAAAAGAATTATATGCTTTTTTCAGAAACATTTGTTATGACTTAGTTAAGAAAGGATTTTATCTGTCACTGATGGGTTAAAACTATTATTTAGGATTCAGTGCTATACAATTTCAGTAGATGATTATAAAATATTTGATGAAGTGTCTGTTCATATATTGCAGGGTAAGATTGAACTATCCGGAGATATATTTCACCTTCTCTGTAGCACTATCTTAAGAAACCAACACTTTTAATTATATCTAATGGGTGGAAGTCAAAATAATGATATCATGTGACTAGAAGTCAAAATACAGATGGGAATTATATACCAGAGAGTCTTCCCATAGAGAAGAAAAACATATTTGCTGTATATCTAATCCAACATGTGGGCCCAAACCTGCAGCCCCTATTCATATTAGTAATCTCATTGATTTCAGAGGCAGGTTTTGTATATGTGTAAAATATGATGCATGTATATTATGTTTTTAAAATGACAAAACTGATCATAATATGTGGAATATAACTAACACTTGATTTAGTATGCTTATTATCTAAATACGCCTAAAGTATTTGTTATTCTGATTCATTATTCATCATTTGCAATGTGAAATTGGGCCCATTTTATATTATTTAAATTGTTATATTCTGTATCTTTAAACTATTTCACCAAATATTTATGTGACCAAAAAGGATCCAATTTCACTGTGTAGAACAGAGAAATTCTATGTAACCTTGCTAGTAGCCCATTTTTGCCCTAAGCACTAAGTATTTTGAGATCCAATATGTACAGATTACATTACAGATATAATACAAAAAAAGACAGGAAATGTGTAAATCATATCTGTTAAAATTTCTACCATTGTAAACAGAGTCCCAAAGTGAGGTGGCTTTTGATACACACCTAGCACATTACTAAAATAAAAATACAAACTTATTAAACTGATGTAATTGTATGGAATATTCTTTACAATAGTTTGGCATGCCTTTTTGTCTCATTATGCACACTGTTTACATTCTGACCCATTTTCCATCTTAAGAGAGGTTAGTGTACTGTAATTTACAATCTTTTGAGTTTTAACTGAACTTTGGCATACCTCTTATTTACAATGCTAAATGACAAACCTGCTAAATCCTTTAGAAAGAGCAAGCATTAAAAACTTTTTATTGGATGTAAATCATCACAGATTTCCCAGTTCCTAATGTCCAATGTCCCATAAAAAAACATGGAGGTATTTAGTCTTTCTGATATCATTTTCAAAGCCATTCTTTTTATAAACCATAATAAGCAGGTGATTCAACCCACAAAGAGACCACATCAGACAAACCTGTGGAGAATAGGATTAGAATAAAGGAAGAACATTTAAAAGAAACACCGCAAATCTTTGATCTTGGACTAAACATTTTTTAAAAGTAATGATTTTGTGTTTACATGCTGTAGAAAGTCTCCCTTCTGTGAAGAACTTTGTGTTTAACTACAGTTCTTTTAGTTCTGAAAACACCAGTACTTCAGTGTGTTATAAAATCAGTTAAGGGCCATTCCAGCTGATTGTTTTGACTATGGGAGAGATGATAGAAAACTCTTTAATCACCTTTTTATGGCTGCTAAATCAATACAGAAAAAACTCACTGATGGTCAACAATAGCAGGTTTGTTCAGATAACGCTGCAGTGCCTACATACATTCCTTCTTATTTACCCTTACATGTCAGGAAACCATTTACATCCTTAGGATATCTCTTCGCTCCTCCCCCCCCCATCTTTTGGTTTATGGACAAACCATTTTAAAAAGGAAATAAAGGAAACATTACTGTTGTAATTACATTACAGTTGTAGCTCTGTGCAATCCCACGTGTAGCTTTCTCCGCATTGCAAAACAAAGCAACCTGATGCAAATTAGAGGTTTAGCAAGATTAACGATTCCATGATCTTTGTTTGTTTATAAAGAGATTTAGAGATTGCAGGGGCAAGTGCGGGACATTAAATTATAGGTACTGAGTAGAAAAAAAAATCACCGTGATAGAACCTCTCTTTCTCGGTTTGCTGCTAAATACAAATGCAGGTGTAGAGGTTACACACATGTACTAATGCATATGTGTATGTACATATAAACCGACATACTCTGTACGCTCCATACAGACATTTCTAGTTAATAAATGACATAGGAAGAGATGTTCTGTCATGCTGAGTTCTGTGTGCAGCCCCTGTAGTCTAAGGCCGTACAGCTTTATACTGGGAGTCTCGGGTTAAACACCTGCCCAGTGGTGCACTCTGATCGGACCGCTCTGCTGCTGTACTTTGCAGTAAGTGTTTCTTTTCCACGAGGGATAGAAACACCTCCCTATGCGGGATGGATGAGGCTGGGATCCGAGCTCTGCGTAATTGCAGCTGCTACCTACCGAAGAGGCTGTGGTCCTGCCTGGTGCCCTGCACGCTGCCATCGGGCAGGATCTGCAGGTGGAAGCCCGTCCGGCAGTAGAGCTGCCTCCGGCGTAGGATGCCCTGCAAATGGGCTAAATCCGCAGTCCCAGTCGCCGCACCTCCGCCACCTCTAGACCCCCTCTCGGCCTGAGCCAGGCGATCGCTGAGCAGAGCCGGCCTCTCCCCGGCAGGAGGCAGCAGGAAATGGGAGCCCACCTGTTGCCCTAACCCTTCCAAGCCGCCTAGGAAGCCCCCAACTTCGGCTAAGGGAGCCATGAAAGCCCGCTGGAAGGGAGGAGGTTTAACGAACGATGAGTTGAAAGGCAAATTAACAATAACCAAATGGGAAGAGTGAGATCTAAACGTTCTGGCCGAGCTGTTCCTGGATGATCTCAGGAAGGGTGGACTTTGCACTAGGATAACAGCTGCCTGTCTTTGGAGCCTCTTCTCTCTCCGAGCATGTGGGAGTCTGCTCCTGGCTTTGCATCAACATCTAGAGCTGCTGGTGCTGCTGTTGTGTCCTGGGAAACTGATCAGATTAGAGTTCTGTTTATATACAATGCCCGTATATATGCTAGTCCCCCCGGACATATGCTAATGAAGCCCTCTCTTGCGCGCCGGAGAGGTTGTGTTTGAAATTTTAAACCGATCTCTCCTCTCCTCACACCTTTTTCTGATCTGCAGTGACGATGGGGAGTTTCTGACGTTTCCCAGTGTGCAGAGCCATAAAAAATAATCCATAGACAGAGAGAGAGAGAGGGAGAGAGCTGGCATCCAACTTTGCAGAGCGGTAGCATAGACACTCTCTTCCCCTTTGTTGTTGTTGTTGATGCTGCTGCTCAGTCTCCTTTGATGTGAGTGTTTCGAAAATGATAGATTGCAGCTAGAAGGAGCCCGGCTTGGCAGGGACTCGAGAAGGAGGGTTGGACTCAGGAGTTGCTTGGAGCTTGCAGTGCATTACGTGGACAGGTGCAAGGAAAGGTAAGAGAGAAGAAGGAGAAAGGGCGTTACCTGAGGGATAGACCTGCCCAGACACACATGAAAGAAAAAACAAAGATCTGACAGTTTTACTCCCTGATTTTAAAACACTAATAAGATGTACACGCATTACCCTTTTCTTTCATCACTTAAGTTCCAAGGTGGGGGATTTTTAAAAGAAATTGCATAATCAGGGATGTTTTTCCCCTCAGTAAAATTCGCGTTCATATTTAATTCATCACAAGCATGATACGGTATTGATCAATATCGGTTGATATTGGCAGAGTGGTTTTAAACATATCAGTGAGATAATCAAAAGTCACTGGTCTAACATTTTTAAATCACAGAGAGAGGAAGAGGGAGGATATGGTGTGAGAATAGTTTCACAGTACATGCTCCGATAGAGAGAGATGGTATATCTAATTCTAATCCATCTAATCACCACAATATAGGAGCGCCTACAATTTAACGACAGTATTTCCTTTTAAATATATTTTAATTCTTGCATCAATAACATTAAGATCTCTTTGAGGCTGATTTAGGACTATGCTAACTTGATGTAGCTGAGAAGATGCATTTCTATCTTTCAAATGAATAGTATAAAACGATAATTGACATTTTAAAACAATAATATTAAAATTATCAAGGCTTGACTTTTACACTCTTTTGATTTTTGCACATTTAATAGTAATTTTTAAACACTGAAAGCTATCTTAAAGTATGTTCATTAGCATGCAAGTATTGCAACGTTTGCCCTCACCAGTATTAATGTGTTATGGTGTAAAACCCAAGGATCTTTCATAGTTAAATCTTTCAAAGGTTTGAAAGTCACTTGGCTGGTTTAAGCTTTCATTTGAACAAAAAGTTGTAGAGAATCATGAAAGATTAGTTTTTCAGTCTTGCTCCATGGTCTTTTCAGTCACAGTCTAAATCTGGGAGATCAAATGGATTTGACTGCTTCGGTTTATTTGCTGTGGAGAGTATGGGGCTAATTAATTGGCAGGTGCTTTAAAGCAGGTAATGCTACACCTTTTCATCATTGCAGTCCTAAGTACTGCCCCTGTTTGCACCTGAATTATAAAAAGGGTTCTTTAAAGCAAGTGATTTACTGTGGAGGGATTTAAAACCGAAAAAACTCACACTAAATACAATGATCAGATAAATCACCTCAGAAGAGAGCCCTGGCAGACCTGCTCTGAAGGCTGTTACAGATAGATGTTATATTATTTTACCTTTCAAATAACAGGAGTCTGTCATGTGGTGGGACCCAAAAATTCACCATAATTGAGATTTCAAAGCACATCTGTGTAAACATTACCACATCAGTGTAAAACATCAACCAATGAGCTTTCTCTTTGAACCAAATCTTCTTAATTGCAGTGCTAAATCAAAGAAATAGATCAAAGTTGAGTGATCTATATAGCACCGATTTCTCAAGTAGCCTGTACTCTGATTTAGATACCTAAAACGTTTGAAACGCACATCAAGTGTTTTTATTGATATGACAGTTATTTCAAGATCAAACTGTAATTAATTCAGTTCAGCACAAAACTGCTGGACATACACTGAAGCACATATTAAGGGGAATATCCTATGAGCCTAAAGGTGCTCCTCCGCTTATCTGAATAGCAGTGGTTCTCAAACTTTTGTCCTGGTGACCCCTTTCACATAGCAAGCCTCTGAGTGCGACCCCCCTTATAAATTGAAAACACTTTTTTATATATTTAACTCCATTATAAATGCTGGTGGCAAAGTGGGGTTTAGAGTGGAGACTGACAACTCGCGACCCCCCATGGAATAACCTCGTGACCCCCTGAGGGGTTCTGACCCCCAGTTTGAGAACCCCTGGAATATAGGAAGCTATAAGGGACTTTTCTGGATAGATTCCACATGTGATTATCTGTACCAGAGGTTTCCTCAAACATCATCAGCCCCTCAGATACTTTCTTGCTAATAAAATCATTCTTATTCCACAATGGAGAAGCATTAAGTAGAGTGAAATACAAAACATAGACTTTTTCAAAGCGGAATCTTTAATGTCTGGCCGCTGAACCGGTTATGCTATTTTATAAAGTACCAGAAAAGAAGCAAAAAGATAAGGATTTTTTTTGTGTTTGCACTAGTCATGTGACAGGAAAAGATAACACTAAAGATTTTCTGCACATTCTGTGACGATATCATGGGAAGTTAAATAATTTTGAAGAGTGTTTTTACAAGAGTACATTATTCAACTTTAAGTATACACTACAATCTAATCAACTTCACCTATACTTCCTAGAGACCGCACTTTCAATGTTGTTAAACAAACACATATGTGGTCCAATTTTTATTTCTATAGCAGGTAGTTAGAGCTTCTGCAGACAATATAATTACTGTACATTTTCTAAGTCTAGCTTATAGTCCTGAGCAATAGTTGGTGAATACCTGCAGAGTGGAGAAAGGAGCTGACTGATAACTTTGATGCTTTTATACATGTATCACATGACACAGTTGGAAAAAAATATAGGCTCTAAAGTTTTATATCTTCCAAATTTACTGTGCTTTAATATTTAAAAACATCCTTGCAACAATGGTTTGCCAACTCTGAAACAAAATATGTGTATTGCCTATTTGAGTTACTCCTGTACCTCAATCATTATCAAATCTTTCCTGTATTTTCACCAAAAAACACAGTATGGGCTATTTTCAATGGACAATAATAGCAGAAGATCACGCAGGTATTGAGGAGTGAGTCTTTCAGATTCCTATTGAACTTAAGTAAGTCATAGATGTATTCAGGATTCACTGAGGGGAGAAAGGGGTAATTTTCCAAACTATGCCCCAAAATCAGACCCTGCCCCCTTGAGATAGGAAAATGAAACTCCACTAGTAGTAGAATGTTCTACATATGCAGATGGTCAGAAAATGAACATGCATGCAGTTATGGGCTCCTTGGTCTTGGCTCTCTTTTAAGGGGGCTTGGTTATCCCTTGGCTATTTTTTGGGCTCTTTGGTGGGGGTCAGATCTTTCCTTGGGTTGTGCACTGCTCTGAGTACACACAGCAACAGTTTCCCTATAAGTTCTACAACAAATGAATCTGTACAAAACGTACAAAATGTAGCATATGTCTCACACACACAGACACACACACAAAACCATTTTTAAGGCCATATTAATATATGAAATACATTGAGCGGGTGTATATATGAACTTTGGGAGAATACTAGGGGCAATATGTGAAATATGGGTAACTGTATTTTGGAAGGCAATGACAAAAAAAGAAGACGTAGGGATCATGGTGCACATGAGCTCACAGTTGGATGGACTGGCTAAGAGCATGAATGTGATTCTTAGATACCTAGGTAAGGGAATATTGAGTAGAAGTAGGTAGGTATTATTGCCACTGCATGTGGCAATAGCTAAACTATGACTGTGACCAGTTCTGGTGTCTATACTTTAAATAGGATGTTGACAAACTGAAAAAGGTTCAGAAGAGAGCTTCAAGAATAATTTGAGGTCCAGAAAACCTGCTTTAGAGTGACAGACTAAAAACTCAATCTATTTAATTTATTCAAGAGAACATTAAGAGTTGACCTCATCACAGACTACAAATGCCTACATGAAGAGCAAATTTCTAATAATAGTGGGCTCTTTAATTTAGCAGACCAAGGTATGACAAGACCCAGTGGCTAGAAGCTCAAACTACACAGTCAAACTAGAAATAAAGCAATTTTTTTAAACAGAGAGAGTAATTACCACTGGGACAACTTTATCTATAGATGTGGTGGATTCTCCATCACTTGAAGTCTTTACATCAAGATTGCATTTCTAAATACTCTAACCCAACCAGAAGTTATATGTTTGATACAGGAACCACTTAGTGAAATTCTCTGGCCTGTGTTACACAGAAGTTTAGACTTGTTAATCATAATGGTCCCTTCCATCCTTACAATCTACAATTCTACGAAATCTAAACAATAAAATCAGTATGTTGACTAGAGTTAGTTGGAAAATGGGTGGGTAGTTGGCAAAAAATGGGGGGAAATGATTTTCATCTAATTTTTCTGCAGAAACATATCAGTTGTAGGTGAAAAATTGAATACCAAAATAGTTAATCAGAAAAACTAAATATTTTGGCAAAAACTCAAAATATTTTGGTCAAAATATTTAATTTTTCTGATGAAATATTTGGCAAAAATATTTTGGCCATAAAACACAATACAGTGGAACCTCAGAGTTATGAACATCACAGGATGGAGGTTGTTCATAACTCTGAAATCTTTATCAGAGGGGTAGCCGTGTTAGTCTGAATCTGTAAAAAGCAACAGAGGGTCCTGTGGCACCTTTGAGACTAACAGAAGTATTGGGAGCATAAGCTTTCGTGGGTAAGAACCTCACTTCTTCACTTGCATCTGAAGAAGTGAGGTTCTTACCCACGAAAGCTTATGCTCCCAATACTTCTGTTAGTCTCAAAGGTGCCACAGGACCCTCTGTTGCTTTCTGAAATCTTTGTAATTCTGAACAAAACGTTATGGTTGTTCTTTCAAAACTTTGTAACTGAACATTGACTTAATACAGCTTTGAAACTACTATGCAGAAGAAAAAATGCTGCTTTTAGCCATCTTAATTTAAATTAAACAAGCACAGAAATAGTTTCCTTACCTCGTCAAAAAAAATTTAAGCTTTCCCTTTATTTTTAGTTTACATTTATCAGTACTGTGCTGTACAGTATTTGCTTTTTTGGGGGAGGTGGGGGTCTCTGCTACATGTTTGCTTACTTCCAGTTCAAAATGAGGTGTGTGCTTGACTGGTCAGTTCATAACTCTAGTGTTTGTATGTCTGAGGTTCTACTATATTAAGATTTTGAAATATTACTATGGTGATGCATGAGAATGGTAGTTTGGTCCCATTTGCCTCTATAGGCTGGGATCCCTGGTCAGACTACCTACATCTTCCAAAATGCACTATGGTCTGCTATGGGGAGATGGTGCATTCAAATGTTTGCCTACCTCATAGGACAAGCAGTCCAGCTGGGGAGCCAGATTCATAGACTAGAATAGGAGCATGAGGAACTCAAACTACAATTTTCATGAGGCACTGAAGTGGTATTTCAGAGTCAACATATTTTGGTTTTCAGCCAAAATGAACATGTTTTAGTTTTCAGGCTTTCCATTTTTCTATGAAAAATTGAAATTTTCTGTGAAAAGCAGATAGTTTTCATGAAAATTTTCATTTTGTCAAAAATAAAATTTTCCATAGAAAAACAGATTTTATGGAAAAATTTCGACTGGCCCTACTGCTGACAAAGAGGTATCTACAAAATGTGAGCCTTCTTCAGCTTTTACTTAAATCAGAAATAACCCACTGGGGTCAGTGGGATAAAACAGATATAAAAACAGTGAGATCTGATTGAGGCCCATAATACCTAAAAATATAACCAACTTTGCAAGAAAAACTTCAGTTCATTATGTACTGTACAAACTGTACTGTGTACTGAGCACCATATTAGTAGCACAAATCAGTTTCTTGCATGCATAATTTATATATGTTTTAATGCAGATTTTAAAACTACATATTCTACCCTTTACTTTTTATGTATTTCTTCTAGTATAATTTGATAACTGTTACAATTATTTTGTGCTTTAGACTCTTCTGCTCAGAGATCCAGTATTTTATATGACTGCTGAGGGCATCATGGGAGATGTGATGCAGGTGGAGAGCTAGACCCATAGAGGAAAATGGGGACATGAACAATGGACCTACAGCTCCCATAAGGTTCCGTAGCAGCTCAGGCAGATACAGAGATTACTGTCAGCCTCAATCAAAACAAAAGATTTCAGTTCAGGTTGGCAAACCAAAAATCAAACATTTTGATTAGGAAAATCAAAATGTTTCTTTTCTCTCCAACATGTTGAAACTAAATATATCAATATTTCTGTATTAATTTTTTTCTGAACTTTTTGTTCTGCAAAATATTTTAATATTTTGACTTTTCATCCTGACTGAGGACAAAAACAAACGCTGACATTTCAAAATTTCCCACGGGATGGAATTTTTTTTTTATTTCTGTTTTGTATTTGATTTTTTTTAAAGGAAGAGAGAAATTAATTGCTTTTTAAAGCTATGTGGCTGTTAGGTCCAATCTTCTCTGGATACTTATGAGTAGTTTCCATATAAGTGGAGGGAAAAGAAAAGATAGATGGGGAGCACATGTCTATATTCAGATGAGAGGTCAACTTTTGCATATATATTGATACATCTACCAACATGTGTTTAAATGGCCTGTTCAAGAGCTTTTAAACAAGTTCTTTAACAATGACACTGGAAGACTTTACTTTATTTTATTTAAATTAGGTGGTCTGAATCTGGGCACATCAGATCTGCAGCTAACTTGGAATCTTAAACTTCCTATAAGAATAGTCTCCACATGTGTTCCTAAGCAGACACCTCACGATGGAGGGTCTGAGGAACATACACAGACACAAGTAGTTACAGATGTGTACTGGGTTTTTTGAACTGAATAAAAGATTAACCTGAAGAGTTATTGAAAAGTTAAATTTCTGTCTAAAGATGCCAGTTTCGAGGAAACAATATGCAATGGGAAAATAACTCATGGTCCATACACATTTGGGGATTGGGTGATTAATGAGTCACACATCAAATGGGTTTACTGACAGTACTATGTTCACGAAAGGTTAATTTGAAATTGGATTTTAAAACTAGACAATCAGAAAGATATAACATTTGATTGATTGAAGGACCATTTCACATGGTCAGCGAGATAGATTTGGAAAGGACTGACAGGACAAAATTTTCAAAGTTGGGTTCGGTGATGGGGCTTACTCCCATCACTTGATTGACAAGCTGGTTAGGGCATCTGTGATTGATTGCCTCCCTGCCAGAAGGGACAGAACTAGATAAGAATCATTAGGCACCAGGGTCTAATAGGGAAACTGAGGGAACTCCCTGGGGGAGAGACTGCAGAGGTGGTGGGATGTGCCTGTGGAGAGAAACTCACAGAGAGCAGGTCAGACTCCTGTGGAAGAAAAGCCTTGAAATAGGGCTTAAACAGGTAAGAAGCCAGGTAGGAGAATCCACAGAGAATAAGTTAGGCTTCTGTGGGGCAGGCCCTGAGATCAGGTCAGTAAAAGCACTTTAGTAGAACCTGAGGTGGAAGAGTGGTTAGTTTAACAGAGAAAGAAAAAACTGAGAGGACCTGGGGAGAAGCCTGAGAACCAAAGGGAGGCTCTATTAAGCACATGCTGTGGAGAAGCAGCACAAGGGGGCTTAGAGGTAGGAAGTGGCCCAGGGAAACAGGAGCATGTCTGAAAAAGCAGACCTAGCTGCTTAATATGAGGTCCCTGAGACAGAACCCAGAGTAGAAGGTGGGCCTGGGTTCCCTTAGCAGCTTCTGAGGAAGCGGTATGAAAGCCTAATGGAAGGAATATTGAGCCCAAGGTAGGAGTGAAGGCTGACCACAAAGGATGAGCTGAGGAATAGCCCAAGAGGGGGCTACAGGCTATTTTGTGTTATGATGTTTTGTGAACTTTCCAGTTGGACCTTCTTGTTATCTGGAAGGGGATTGAATTTTATGTGACTTAGCCAGAGGGCTGAGCCATGGAAGACCTGGAGAGAAGATGGCCAACAGGAGGTGCTGGAGATGAGGAGCCCTTGCAGCGTTGCACCCTGACATAATGGAATACTATGGCTGGTGAGTACAGGACCATGGGGGTCCCTAAAGTTAGACTCTGATGTCCATATTTATGTAATTAAAGTAGCTTAATTTTCAGAGCTGGATTTCTATGGATTTAGAAGCTTAACTTCAGACACACAACTCTGAAAATCTTAGCCATAGTCTTACAACGGGACACTGACCCTACAGGTAGGTTTACCTGTAGATAGCATTTAAGTACAATTTGCTACTAGTAACCCAAAGTTTTTTACCTAAGCAAATTAGGTTTGTCCTCTATATTTTTCTAAACTCAGCCAAATATACTCTATTTAACTCTTACCTATCTTGATGATCACTCTTTTATTTTCTAAATTAAATAAGCCTCAAATATTTCATATAATTTGGTTTATGGACTCTGTCCTCAAGTGTCAACAGAACATTATTGGATATAGCAATTAATCTTAACAGGAGGCACAGAAAGGATTTATAGAATCATAGAATATCAGGGTTGGAAGGGACCTCAGGAGGTCATCTAGTCCAATCCCCTGCTCAAAGCAGGACGAATCCCCAACTAAATCATCCCAGCCAGGGCTTTGTCAAGCCTGACCTTAAAAACCTCGAAGGAAGGAGATTCCACCACTTCCCTAGGTAACCCATTCCAGTGCTTCACCACGCTCCTAGTGAATTTTTTTTCCCTAATATCCAACCTAAACCTCCCCCACTGCATCTTGAGACCATTACTCCTTGTTCTGTCATCTGGTACCACTGAGAAAGTCTAGATCCATCCTCTTTGGAACCCCCTTTCAGGTAGTTGAAAGCAGCTATCAAATCCCCCCTCATTCTTCTCTTCTGCAGACTAAATAATCCCAGTTCCCTCAGCCTCCCCTCATAAATCATGTGCTCCAGCCCCCTAATCATTTTTGTTGCCCTCCATTGGACTCTTTCCAGTTTTCCCACATCCTTTTTGTAGTTTGGGGCCCCAAAACTGGACACAGTACTCCAGATGAGGCCTCACCAATGCCGAATAGAGGGGAACGATCACGTCCCTCGATCTGCTGGCAAAGTTCCTACTTATACAGCCCAAAACACCGTTAGCCTTCTTGGCAACAAGGTCACACTGTTGACTCATATCCAGCTTCTCGTCCACTGTAACCCCTAGGTCCTTTTCTGCAGAACTGCTGCCTAGCCTCTTGGTCCCTAGTCTGTAGCAGTGCATGGGATTCTTCCGTCCTAAGTGCAGGACTCTGCACTTGTCCTTGTTGAACCTCATCAGATTTCTTTTTGCCCAATCCTCTAATTTGTCTAGGTCCCTCTGTATCCTATCCCTACCCTCCAGCCTATCTACCACTCCTCACAGTTTAGTATCATCTGCAAAGTTGCTCCTGGCACAATCCACGCCATCCTCCAGATCATTAATGAAGATACTGAACAAAACTGGCCCAGGACCAACCCTTGGGGCACTCTGCTTGTTACCAGCTGCTAACTAGACATGGAGCCATTGATCACCACCCGTTGAGCCCAATGATCTAGCCAGCTTTCTATCCACCTTATAGTCCATTCATCCAGCCCATAATTCTTTAACTTGCTGGCAAGAATACTGTGGAAGACCATATCAAAAGCTTTGCTAAAGTCAAGGAATAACACATCCACTGCTTTTCCCTCATCCACAGAACCAGTTATCTCATCATTAAGATTATTAAATAACACATTTATTTATCTGCACCATAGCGTAGTCACAGATTCTGGCACAGTCTAGTGAAGTGACTGGAAAGACTCCCATTGCCTTCAGTGGGGTTTGGATTAGAACCACAGTCACTGAACGCTAAGTATTACTCCACAGCAACATGACACTTAATCTTGAGACCTAGGTCTGTTTAGGTGGCATGCCTTTCCCTACATAAACTTGCATGCAATCTATTAATAAAAATGCTCCTCCCTACCGTCCAAAATTATAACAAAATTTTGATTCTGTTGATTCTAACACTTGAGAACAATGAAGTCGAGTTAAATAAAAGATAAATTGAGTCATGTTTTTCTAAGTGATACTATGAATTATAATTACTGTAGTGCCCTCAGACATTTTGGAGTTTGTACAAGCTGAGAAGTACTTATTTTTGTATGAACTGTTGGATTACTGGTCTGATGAATATGGGTATAGTTCCATTCAAGTTAGTACAGTGTGGTAGCAGGAGGCTACTGACCTGAGTTTGAGAAACTTAAAACTCATGAGTGCCCAAAATCACTAGAATGGATTTCATTTTACATTTTCCTTGTTGGTCTCCAATTCATATACTGTCCAGGCTTAATCATGTTCTGCTTGTGGGCAGTTCACTAGATCAAACAACCCATGTAGTATGGCTATGCACAGTTCATAAAGAGATTATACAATGTGTGTTCATTTATTTTAAATAAGAATTATATCATGCTGGTGGAAGGTGGCAGATTGATGGCCAAGACTGAAGGCTTATTTATGTACAGAATGGGAAGTGGCACTCCAAGCTTGCCAAAATTGGCCCATCAAAGTGCCTTACATCTGCCCTAGATGGATTACTTGTTTGAATGATGGGAGTATTTCAGTGTACACATTAAATGCTCTGCTGCCAGCTGTGATGGTGGCTTTTGTAGTGTGGTCTCTTATCCACTCAGAACTACCTGCCTGAAAACACCAACATACTTCACTTAGGCCGTCAGATACACTACACTGTAAACCAGGTCGTTTTACAATCGCTGCAGAGGCATGCTCAGTGTTCAATGCTGGCTCTGAACTCCCCCAAACTTTGGGGGCGGCACGAGCAGGGGATGAGGTGATGGAGTAAGGCTTGAGGCAGAGGAGGGGGTTGGACGGGATAGATGGTAAGAGGGGGCAATGGTGAAGGGAGGGCAGGGGCTGGGAAGTGTAGGGGAAGGAGGTTGGAATGGACGGCTGGAGGGACAGAGGATTAGGAGAGGGGACGGGGGCGAGGCGGGGATGGGGTGCAGACTGCAGAGGGTGAGGAGAGACTGGGGAAGGGGTTGGAATGGAGAGAGTCTCGCCTTCCCCCGCCCCCCTCTCGCGAGCTTTCTGCCGGTTCGTCTCCCCCCGCTCGCTCTGCCCGTCATTCGGGCTGAGCTGCGGCCATGGCCGCCCTGCGGAGCCTCCTGCGGTGGCGCCTGCTGGGCCCCCCGCACTCCTGGTCCCTGCCCGGCGGGCCGGAGCTGGGCAGGTCCCTGGGGGCCGGCGCGGGGCAGGAGTCGGCGGGGCCGGGCCGGCGGGGGGAGCTGGGGATGGCGGCGGGGGCGGCCGGGGGGGCGCTCGCCTGTTACCTGGGCTACCGGCTCTATGAGCGCCGGACCGGGCGGCAGCCGGAGCCCCCCCGCCCCCGTGGGGCGCAGGCAGCCGCCGAGCGCCGACCCGCAGGAGCCGGAGAGCCCGGCCCGGCCCAGGGGCTGCTGCCCATCCCCGTAGCGGCGGCTGCCAAGGAGACGGTAGGTGTGTGATGCTGCTCTCTGACCGCCGGGCCGTGGCTCGGGGTCTGGTGCCTCCCTGCTCCCCGCCCTTGGGCGGCGGTGCCTTGTGCAGGTAAGGGGGGCGGAGGTCCCAGGCAGCCCTTGTCCAGCAGGTAGATGAGCAGAGGTGGTGCCCAGAGGCTTGGCACCTGTGTGTGGCGCGCCCCTAGGATTGTGCCCCGTGTAGATTGATGTAGGTGAGTCGGGCAGAATTTAGGGAAACAGTTTCAGGTCCAAAACTCGTGTCCATTGTACCTTAAAGGGATGCTGTCATGCTCACAACCGAACTTCTTGTTTGAGAACTTAACCCCGCAGGTGACTGACTGAAAGATTGGAGAGAGAAATAGTTTCCGCTCTGTCTTTTCAGTTTTCAGAGTAGCAGCTGCGTTAGTCTGTATCCGCAAAAAGAACAGGAGTACTTGTGGCACCTTAGAGACTAACAAATTTATTTGAGCATAAGCTTTCGTGGACTACGGCCCACTTCTTCGGATGCATATAGAGCTCCTCAATATTTATTCCACTCTATATGCATCCGAAGAAGTCGGCTGTAGTCCACGAAAGCTTATGCTCTAATAAATTTGTTAGTCTCTAAGGTGCCACAAGTACTCCTGTTCTTTTCAGTTTGAATATCTTGTGTATTTGACTACACTCCAAATGCTGTCAGTGTCACTTTCTCCTAAATGGGCCCATCTGCATGGGACAAGTGCTTGGACTTGCCCGGTCTGTCAGATCAGGCAGAAAGTTAAAATACAAAAACAGAAGTGTAAAAGATGTCAACAATCTTTTTTCCCGCCTGTACTGTGCAATACAGTTATTTAATAATAGATGACAAGAAGTACGCTATAACAACCACTCCCCAATTTTGGATTCACTATCAAACGGACAATTTACTTTTTTTCACAGTGTGAAACTATCGTTATTATATCAGATGTTTCATTCCATCCAGCTTGATTTAAAAAGTGTATTGTGCTACAAATGGAACTCCAGCTGATTGAAACACAGTTTTTGCATTGTTTGCTTATTAGTGTATTTAAAGCTATTAACTTTTTAATTCAATAATGTCTTCAGTTGGCAATTGAAAGATGTATCAAACTGCATAAGAAATTATAATCGTATACAGCTTTGTACATATAATTAGCACAATTGGTCATGTTTTGCAGATTAATGTGCTGGCTAACTGTACAGTAATAGAAAATAGGTGGGGAACTGAGGTACAGACTAAATGACTTGTCCCAGGTCTCTCAGGAAACTTGTGGCAGAGCAGGGAATTTAAGCTGGGTTTCCCAAAATATTTACTTATGAAATCCCGAATGTTAGATGCCCTATCACAGGGGTTCTCAACCTTTTTCTTTGTGAGTTCCCCGCAACGTTATAAAAACTCCACGAGCCACCTGCGACACAACAACTTTTTTCTTCATATAAAAGCCAGAGCCGGCATTAGGGAGTAGCGAGCAAGGCTATTTCCCAGGGCCCCACACCACAGGGGGCCCCTGCAAAGCTAAGTTGCTCAGGCTTCGACTTCAGCCCCAGGTGGCAGGGCTCAGGGCCCTGGACTTGAGCCCCACATGGTGGGGCTTTGGTTTTCTGCCCTGGGCCCCTGTAAATCTAACACTGGCCCTGTCTGGCGGACCCCCTGAAAATTGTTTGTGACCTAGCAGGAGGCCGCAAACCCCTGGTTGAGAACCACTACCCTATCATATCTAGAACTGGGGCATAGTGACATATTTAGTGCATAATGACATAAATGTTGATTATAGAATGATTTTATACCATAAGACTTATCAGAAAACATGGCACATTTTCACAAAGTTTTTTACTACTAACACTAGTGATTTGACACCAACAGTCTCTCCCCTAAGGAGCTTCCAGTCTTGTAGACAGAATGCACAGGGAAAATTAAAGTAGGAAAATTGCTTGGGGTTTTGTCTGCTTATAACCTAATTGCCACCTGAGGCTTGTCACCCTTCAATCACACCATTTAACCACCCTTCTTTACTCACCCTTTACCAAACTACTCTCTCCCAAGACATCCATGTAGCATACCAAACATCCACAACTACTGGTGTTGAAAGGAAAAAATATTAAGGGGGAGTGTGTATAGAAGGGCTAAAAGAGGGCAGAGTTAAAATTGCAGTATGTGATCTGTGATATATGGTAATTCTTATGATGGTTAGGTTTGTGTCTGTGTATGGAAGAATAATGGGTAGGTGCTGCTAGGTGACTTAACTTTCACTTCCTTGCTTTTGAGCGTTTGTATCAAGTATGCTTGCTACACATACTTAATTATGTTTTTTCTGTATTAATATATATTACACACTAAGCTATGGTAAAGGTTGCAAAGTGAAGCACTGAAAAGTTGGGAAATTCAAGAGTTAAGGTTGCCTGTGCAACTTAGTTCACTCCCCTTGTGCGTATATTTTGTGATTACATTGCTGCCCCCTCCCTAGGATCCCTGCCTCATTCATTGTGCAGACTGGATGATGCTCACTGAATGAGCAGTTATTCAATATTTTGTTTTCACTTTGAAAGTGTTCCCCTCTGCCTAAACTTTTTTAAAAGCTAACAAAAATTCTGTCATGATGACATATTGACACCCACATGGTTTATCAGCAGGGTTGGAATGTTTAGATCTACTACCACGGCTACTTGAATTAATAGAGAAACTGATGGCCATAGTAGGTTGACATTCTCCATGTGTCTCAGCCACTAGAGGGGGCTGAGACACATACTTAGGGTTTCACAATATTTACTAATAGAAAAGGAATGATGAGACTCAGAAATCTTGGATTCCATTCCAGGTTCTGGAGGGCAGTGTGCTCTACTGGTCACAGACAACCTCACAATTTGACCCCTTCTGCCCCTGTCTCTCCAGCCTGTTCCTGTCTTTCCTCCTCCTTCTCCAGATCCTCATTCCAGCCCCCGTACTCCATAGGAGTTTCCCAATCTTCCCTCCTTGGGCTTCCCTTCTTAGTTTTCCTTCCCAACTTATCTGCCCCAGCCTCTCTGACCAGCCAGTTCCAATCTCCCTGGTGCCAGCAGTTGGAGCACTGAAAGCACAGGAAACAGGGTGTCTCTTCTTTCAGTTTCAGTGTCCCATGTCCTTCAGGAGCCAGAAGAAGCAATTGCAGGGAAGTCTCTCTCAGTTCCTGCAGACCTGGGCTGGAGCATGCTTCGTTCAGATGGAGTCTTCTGAGAATTTAACTGACAAACAAGTCTTTCCTGAGCACGTACGACTTGATTTTTCAAAGGTCGTAACTTGATCAGTTTTTCATAGGAACAGGAAAAGGTTGACACTACGGTGACTCCCTCTTCCAAACTTCAAGTTTGTGCGCCAAAGCATGGAGTTACTAGAGCATTTCAACAAAGGAGTTGGGAGATTTTTAACATGGGCAAAACAATTAGTTATTTCCCAAAGTGGGATTGGAAAAAAAATTGAGTGATTCTTTGCTGCAACTTTCTTAAAAGATACATACCACACACACCACCTCAGCTTGAGGCCTTTGCCTGCAATGGAAAATTTCAGCCTGAAAGGTTAAAGCTTGTTTTAATTGTTTGAAACTTTACCAAAGTCCTATCATGGAAAGTGTTGGAAAACCTTAACTATACGCATCATTACCAGCTCTGCTTATGATACTGTATATAGGCTTATTTTCATTATAAAGCTGGTTGGACTAGTGTTGAGTAGTGACCATTGTTTCTTTGTGGACAGCTGTAAACCTTCAGTCTTTGAGTAACTTGATTCCATCCAGTGTAGGGGTTATGAGGTATTAGAAACATTGGAGAAGAAGGTTTCTCCAATGTGACTGGCTGCGTTATGATCCTTGTATACTAACGTTTTGAGAGCTTGATAGAATTTCATAATGTGATGCAGTTATTGGACTGAGAAGAAAAATATACTTTGTAAAGTTTCTAGGATGGAGATCTCTCTATTTTAGGTACTTTTATGGCCCACATTACTGTAATATCTGAGCTCCACACAATTTCTACTGTACCTGTGATGTAGGAGAAAATTATTCCCATTTTTACAGGAGGGAACTGAGGCACAGACTAAATGACTTGCTAAAGGTCTCTTAGGAAACTTGTGGCAAGGCAGGGAATTGAAGCTGGGTCTCTCAAGCCCCAGACTAATGCACCAACTACTGGACCCTTCCTCACTGAGATGAGTATTCCTCTTAATTAAGCTATACAAATATGGTAGCAAACCATCAGTATACCTCTAAGATGTAACACCTGGGATAAAATAGCATTCTTATATTATTACTGTAGTACACAAACATGATACTGTGTACGAGTTAAGCTTGCTATATGCATGACATACCTACCACAAAAGCAAGGAAGTAGAAAAACTAAGGCAGCTGCTTCAGAGAGGATCCTGAACTGGCTGAACAGTTTCACAAAGCTCTTGGCCTTCCATGAACCAACAGCTACTACTTTGATCCTGTTTATCAGTAAACCCATGGTCTGGGCTGCCTAGGGTGATCCAGCTTCCTCTGTGTGATTGGCAGAGAGTAAATAATAATGAGAGCAGGGCAGTCTGTCATCTGAAAATTTTTATCAGGAATGACTTAATTTACCTCCAGATGATTGATGAAAATATTGGGCCTAAAACTGATCCCTGCAAAACCCCACTAGAAACTCCCCCCACCATTTGATTATTTTCCCCATTGGTGACTACTTTGTACAATTTATCAGTTAGCCAGTTCTTAATACATTTAGCATATGATCTGTTGATGTTGTATAGTGCTAGTTTTTAAATCAAAATGTCATGTGGTACTACAAAAGTCTACTTCTATGCAGTCACCTTTAATCAACCAAACTTGTAATCTCAAGAAAAAAAAAGTTTGTTTGACAAGACCTATTGTCAGTAAAACCATATTGACTGGCACTAATTCTATATTAATCCTTCAATTCTTTATTGATTGAATCCTGTATCTGTTTTCCCATTATTTTGCCTGGGACTGATGTCAGACCAACCACCTATAGTTACCTATGCTTCCCACTTCCCCTTTTTGAATATTGGCACCATATTAGCAGTCTCCCAGTCTTCTGGAACTTTCCAGTATTGTAAGAGTTATTAAAAATTAACATAATGGGCCAGAGTTCCTCCAGCAACTGTTTTTTAGGAATCTTGGGTGCCAGTTATTTGGGCTTCTGAATTAAAAATGTTTATCACTAATAGATGCTGTTTAATGTCTTTGTTAGTGGACTAGAAAGCAGTTCATCCTTCTGTGATACGAGTCTGTCATTGTCATTCTTTCCAAATACAGAACAGAGATACTTATTTAAACTCTTCTGCCTTTTCTGCATTGTTATTAACAAATTACTGTCTCCATCTAGTAATGGGCCTATGCCATTGTTTTTGTTTCTGATATACTTAAAAAACAAACTTGTCCTTAGCCCTGCTAGCCATGGATTTTTTTTTTTTTTATTATATAAAGCTTCTAATTGATACTGTTTGCCATCTACTTCAAAAGGAAAAAAGGTTAAATTTATAATTGCTGCCTACACTTCCCTTAGTAACCAGATTGGGATTTTTAAACTAAATTATCCTCTTTTGCAATTGTGGATTTTTGGCTATCGAACTCTTAAAACAATTGCCAAATTTCATTCGCATTTGTGTGTCTAAATTCTTCATAAATTTTCCTCAACTGAAGCACTAAGTGTATATCCTGTGGTTGGGACAGCCCTCCGTTTGCGCATATAGAATGTAATTGGATCATGTTCACTGGTTCCTAGGCAACCAGCAACTTCTAGTCTAGTGGGAACTCCATCTTTATCTATGATAATGAGGTCCAAAATAGTTCTATAATTTTTAGAAATTTTACTGCTTGCTATCTGAGACCTCCAGCATATTTCTCCCAAATTGAAGTGCTCCATGATGACACATTTTTTCAAATTTCCATACATGTGTTCTGGAAATTAAATATAAGTGTTTGCTTTTCTGAAGTGTTTTTAAGAGAACCAATTGTCACTAAATGCTTATTTCAATACAAATTTTAGAAACAGAGCTGTCTAAAAACTCCTTGACAAAGCACAGGAACAAATCTGTCCTCGCTTACAGACAACCCCCCAACCTAAAGCAAATACTCACAAGCAACCACACATCACTGAACAAAAACACTGACCCAGGAACCTATCCTTGTAACAAAGCCCGATGCCAACTCTGTCCACATATCTATTCAAGTGACATCATCATCATCATAGGACCTAATCCTATCAGCCACACCATCAGGGGCTCATTCACCTGCACATCTACCAATGTGATATATGCCATCATGTGCCAGCAATGCCCCTCTGCCATGTACATTGGCCAAACCAGACAGTCTCTCCGCAAAAGAATTAATGGACACAAATCTGACATCAGGAATCATAATACTCAAAAACCAGTGGGAGAACACTTTAACCTGTCTGGTCATTCAATGACAGACCTGCGGGTGGCTATCTTACAACAGAAAAACTTCAAAAACAGAGAGACTGCTGAGCTGGAATTGATATGCAAACTAGATACAATCAATTTAGGATTAAATAAGGACTGGGAATGGCTGAGCCATTACAAACATTGAATCCATCTCCCCTTATAAGTATTCTCACACTTCTTATCAAACTGTCTGTACTGGGCTAGCTTGATTATCACTTCAAAAGTGTCCCCCTCTCCCCCCACATACTTAATTGGCCTCTCAGAGTTGGTAAGACAACTCCCACCTGTTCATGCTCTCTGTATGTGTGTATATATATATGTTCCATTCTATGCATCCAAAGAAGTGGGCTGTAGCCCACGAAAGCTTATGCTCTAATAAATTTGTTAGTCTCTAAGGTGCCACAAGTACTCCTGTTCTTTTTTCTAGAATTGGAGTGTCTCACCTGAGAGAGACCTGATGTTGGTCCCAGAGAATAACTCTGGGAACTAACTATAAAAACCTTCCAGTTGATCTTTATTGCTATGACATACCCTATTATTAGGGATAGAAATATTCTAGTTATGCTTTACTGAGGTATTTAAAAACAAAGACCACTGTTTTCTTTCAGCATCTGAGGGCTGTGTTTTATATTTACTAAACTTTTAGAGTTATCTTCATCCTATTCAGAGGATAAGTGTATAGGAAACATTAGTGTGTTAAGATGGCTTCACTGTATTCAGTAACTGCATTGATTTTTTTTCCCCCTTATGCTTCTAAGATGTGATTTGTACTTTCACATTCCCATAAGTCTATTTGAAAATAGCTTTTCAGTTGTTTCTTTAAGACAAGTCTACCCATGCTTACTTAGTGTGGCTCTCTCTAGTGGCTGGACACACAGGCTTATAAGCTAGCTACAATCTTTGAGCTAACAGAGGTGATTCTTTTAGCACAGGCAGTAGTGACTCAGGCATTTAGATCCAGAAGTCCTGAATTCAGTCCCTGCCACTGACCCATCTGGGGCATCAAATTAAATATGAATCAAACCTTACATAGGCACAGCGGAAAATCTTAAGACTCCTCATTCAATAAACCAATTTTATCAGGCTTTTAACTTGCCTGTATGTTTCACAAGACGACAAAATTTTATAGTTTGCATCCAATAGATATTTCTTGGTGTCCTTTTAGTTTCAGTACAAGCTTGCATATTCTTCATGTATGTGTCACTATGGATCCCCCTGTAGGCACCAATGTACCTTCTGCACACAAGATCATATTTATTTATTTCACTGGTCTACAATTTGAGAAGTCGTCTGCTTCAGAGATAAAGTGTTATTTATGTATTTTGATGTGCTGAATTCAAATATGACAATTAACAACTGATTGGCTACTGTTTAAGATATTTAAGTTTACATTTGATATCTGTGTATATTGTATAGATAAAGTTTTAATCATAAATTGTAAACCTAGGTCTCCATGTGTTTATGGTTGCTTTACATGATAATATTTCACCTGTCCTGTTTATGTAACGCTTTACATGATAATATTTCTCCTGTCCTGTTTATGTAACACTTTACAAATCAGCAAAAGGGTTATATAAATAAAAATTATGAAACAAGAGGCAAAAAATTATGTACATAGTTTAGTCCTATTCAGTGTCTACTTGGCGCTTCTTGGCTTGTCTCTTGTATTCATTAAATGGAGCATCTCTTGTCACTGTCCAGCAATAGTCTGCAAGCATTGATGGGCTCCATTTGCCCTGATAGCATTTCTCCATTGTTGCAATGTCCTTGCTGTGCTCATCGCTCACTGCTCCGCAGTTCGGTGGAAAAAAAATCTCTAGATGAGTGCAAAAATATGTATCTTTAGTGACATGTTGCAACCAAGGCTTTTGTATGCTTTGAGGAGGTTTTCCACCAACAACCTGTAGTTGTCTGCCTTAGTGGCAATAAATTTTTTCGGAAACAACAACTGGAAGGCTTTCCATGCCCTCTTTTCCTTGCCACGCAGTGCATGGTCAAATGCATCATCTCGAAGAAGTTCACGAATCTGAGGACCAACAAAGACACCTTCCTTTATCTTAGCTTCACTTAACCTTGGAAATTTTCCACGGAGGTACTTGAAAGCTGCTTGTGTTTTGTCAATGGCCTTGACAAAGTTCTTCATCAGACCCAGCTTGATGTGTAAGGGTGGTAACAAAATCTTCCTTGATTCAACAAGGGGTGGATGCTGAACACTTTTCCTCCCAGGCTCCAATGACTGTCGGAGTGGCCAATCTTTCTTGATGTAGTGGGAATCTCTTGCACGACTATCCCATTTGCAGAGAAAACTGTGTATCCAGTCTGCAGACCAAGCAAGAGCAACAACCTTCAAATCGCCACAAAGCTGCCACTGATGTTGGTCATAGTTTATGCACCTCAAAAGTTATTTCATGTTGTCATAGGTTTCCTTCATATGGACTGCATGACCAACTGGAATTGATGGCAAAACATTGCCATTATGCAGTAAAACAGCTTTAAGACTAGTCTTCAATGAATCAGTGAACAGTCTTCACTCATTTGGATCGTGAACAATGTTGAGGGCTGCCATCACACCATCGATGTTGTTGCAGACTACAAGATCACCTTCCATGAAGAAGAATGGGACAAGATCCTTTTGACGGTCACGGAACATGGAAACCCTAACATCACCTGCCAGGAGATTCCACTGCTGTAGTGTGGAGCCCAACAGCTCTGCCTTACTCTTGGGTAGTTCCAAATCCCTGACAAGGTCATTCAGTTCACCTTGTGTTATGAGGTGTGGTTCAGAGGAGGAGGATGGGAGAAAATGTGGGTCCTGTGACATTGATTGTTCAGGACCAGAAGTTTCAGCCTCTTCCTCGTCTGACTCAAGTAAGAATGATTCTGGTGCATTAGGAACCGGCAGCCCTTCTCTGTGGGGTACTGGGCGTATAGCTGATGGAATGTTTGGATAATGCACAGTCCACTTTCTTCTTTGACACACCTTTCCCAACTGGAGGCACCATGCAGAAGTAACAATTGCTGCTATGATCTGTTGCCTCTCTCCAAATCATTGGCACTGCAAAAGGCATAGATTTCCTTTTTCTGTTCAACCACTGGCGAAGATTTGTTGCACAAGTGTTGCAGCATATGTGTGGGGCCCACCTCTTCTCCTGTTCTCCAATTTTGCAGCCAAAATAAAGGTGATAGGCTTTCTTAACCATAGTGGTTATACTGTGCTTTTGTGATGCAAAAGTCACTTCACCACAAACATAGCAGAAGTTATCTGCACTGTTCACACAAGTACGAGGCATCTCTGCTCACTTTGGCTAAACAGAAATGTGTCCCTTTGCAAAAATCAAACACTGACAAATAAGAGAGCACGACACTGTATGATTTCTAGAGCGGATATAGGGCAATTTGTTCAGCAGAGTGATGTAAGTTTCGTTATGATTGCATCATCCATGACTTCTAGGAACAACATGATGCAATTCATATCATGTATGACGCAATACCAGCTTCAGATTGCGTCATTCATTGTTTTGCCTAAAAAGCAAGTTCTGTCCAAACCCAGTCAGATTTATTCATAGATCCAGTCAAAGATGTATTTTAGTCATTTCTGGTTTAAATTGAGATCCCTTCCCTTTATAACTCACTTATCCTCTGCCATTCCCAAGTCAAGGGTCGTATATACTGACCCAATAGCATATCTTGAAAACTAGAGCCAATGAACAATTTTAAGCATCATTTTCGTTCTCAGTGACCCAGAATTAGTAAAGTTTGACTACATTTATTTCAGAAGCATTTTGGCTGTAGAGCAGTGTTTTTATAGCAGTGTCCATTGGGACCACTCTTGTGCCTCCTTGTGCTCCTGTGTGAGGGCATAAAGAGCATTGTGCCTGTGACCCTCCCTTAGTTCCCTTTTGCTGCTTGTGGCAGCAAGATGGTACCAATGAATGTCTGACCTGTTAATTCTTAGGCTAAACTTCTTTAGAAGTACTTCCAATCTACAATATTTGACTACTGGGAACTACCTGACCCATATAGAACACACTGTACTGTGTAGACCTCTCTGTACATCCTGTCCCCTGTACAGGGCTCCTTAACATGGTGACATTGAAACCTGCATGCTTCAAGCCCTGTTCATCCTGCACTGGACTAATCCCTTTTCAGGATGGATACAGTAGGTGTCTTACGCTTAGGGAAATCACATATTCCAAGCAGATACTCATTGTGCTTGTTTGTCTTTGCTAAAAGAGTTGCAAAAGCAAGGCTGAACTCCTTCTTGAAAGTCCATGAAGGTCTCAGACACGGAGGAAACTAGCTCCAGAATCCTGCTGGTGGATAAGCCAGTATCCTCCAACATCCTCTTGAGCAGACAGGCAATGCCTAAGACTAGCATGGAGAAGATGGCACCAAGGAAAGATCTGGCACTGACATGCCTAGAGGATCTCAACACTAAAGCTGACACCAACACCTCCAGTATCAAAGTGAAGTACCTAGACAGATTGCTCTGAGTGTAGAGGCAGAAACTCAAGAAGAAGCTCACTAGTCTCCTGTAGTGGGGAGGTTACCCGGTCCTGCCCTTTGGGGCTTAAAACAGCCCAGGAGAGGGCTGTGGCTGGGGCAAGGACAAGGGCAAGGAGCCTGGGCTGATTAGGGAAGGTAGGCTCAGCTGTGGCCAAGCCCCAATGAAGCCCAGCTGGCCCCTATAAGAGGCAGTGAGCCAGGAGCCCACTCAGTCTGCCTCTGCCTGTAGAGGGAGAAAGGCCTGGCTGCAAGGTGCCAAGCAAGGAACCTAGATTGGAGCAGGGCTGGGGAAGGGCCAGAGGAGCTGGGAGCTCTGGCCTAGGAAAGCCCCAGGCTGCAGGCCTGGTAAGGCCTATTAGGTACTGGGTTTCAGGGGGCAGCCTATGGGTAGGCAAAGGCAGCAGTTCCAAACCCCTTTACCTATGATGAGTGGCTGATACTGCAGTCTGCCCCAGTGAACTGGGGCTAGATGGAGACTGGGCAGTAGCCAAGACTGAGGCGAAGTGGGGATAGTGGGTGAGGGTTCACGTGGGAGGGGGAAGACCCAGAACTGTGGAGGTACTGCCAGGGGGCAGTACCCAGAGAAAGGGGCACCAGGGAGGTACATGGGGCCAGTGGCAAGGCAGATCACTGGCCTGCAGAGGGCGCTCCAAGGCTGGGAGACCTAATTCCGAGGACAACCAGCAGGAGGTGCCGGAGGGGTCAGTCCCACCCTGTTATATTTCCCATTTAAAAAAAAAAAAATACTGCAAAGTCTCTGGACAGACGTTCATCAAGCCCTGCACAATGTCAAGGGCTGGGGTTAAGGAGCACTTCTTAAGATAGCAGTCTCTGCTGGCACCAGCCAAGTCTGGCAACCGTGATGACCATGTGCAGAGCATCATGGCTGTAGCCCAAAAGAGTTGCAGGCCATAACTGAGGGCTCAGAGGTGTTTAAGTGGATAGAAAATGTTCTGTGCTTCATGAAAGACTCAAACTACCCTTCATACACCCCTGCTCTGTACTAGAAGCCAGACAGTCCTCAGCCCCAGCTGAAACAACGCATATGGTGGTCTGCGTTGGCAAAGCATGTCAAGAAGCATCCAAGACACAACAGGGGCACCAGCCTTCCTCTTCCTCAGAGGAGCACCCTGCTCCTATAACACATGAGTAAGGTGAAGTATCAGAGGGGTAGCCGTGTTAGTCTCAATCTGTAAAAAGCAACAGAGGGTCCTGTGGCACCTTTGAGACTAACAGAAGTACTGGGAGCATAAGCTTTCGTGGGTAAGAACCTCACTTCTTCAGATGCAAGTAATGGAAATCTCCAGAGGCAGGTATAAATCAGTGTGGAGATAATGAGGTTAGTTCAATCAGGGAGGGTGAGGTGCTCTGCTAGCAGTTGAGCTGTGAACACCAAGGGAGGAGAAACTGTTTCTGTTAGCAGTATTTTTAGTAAAAGTCAGGGACCGGTTGTGGGCAATAAGCAAAAATTCACAGAAGCCTGCAACCAGTCCCTGACTTACTAAAAACACCCTGGGGTGGCTGCTCCAGCCTCATTGCTGCTCCTGCAGCAGGGCTGACTGCTACTGCTCCAGCCCCAAAGGGGCTGACCTAACCCCAGCTGCTGTTTGGGCTGGCCACTGGTCAGCTGTTTGGGCAGGTCCAGAAAGTCATGGAATCTTTAACCTCCATGATGGAATTGTAGTCTTACACATGAGCAGATTTGATGAGATAGTTGAGAGCCA
Organism: Malaclemys terrapin pileata; assembly: GCF_027887155.1. NCBI lineage: Eukaryota > Metazoa > Chordata > Testudines > Emydidae > Malaclemys > Malaclemys terrapin. Next base: position 57,190,995 of record NC_071509.1, read on the forward strand.
CATCAAACCTAATTGAGAGAGCACAATTTTTGGAAACTGCCTCATCCCATCCCAGCAAGCAGAGTCTGCCAGGACGTGAGTCAGATAGGTGTGTGTGTGGGGGGGGAGGGCAGACTCACCCTGCAGTGCCTCCTGCTGGTCTCAGGGAATTAGCTCTATTTCCAGCCCAGAGCACCCGCTGCAGGCCAGTGATCCGCCTTGTCACTGGCCCCATGTCCCTTCCCAGACCCCAGTGCCCCTTGCTCTGGGTGCTGCCCCCCCAGTAGTACCCACACATGCTGGGTCTCCCCTCCCAGGGGACTCCTCACCCATTAACCCCACCTTGCCTCAGTGTAAGGCTACTGCCAGTCACCAGCTAGCCCCACTCCATGGGGCAAACTGCAGTATCAGCCACTCATCACAGGCAAGGTTGGGTTTGGACCTGCTGCCTTTGCCTACCCCTGGGCTACCCTCTGCAACCCCCAGTACCTGTTGGCCCACAGCCTGGACTTTCCAGGCTGGAGCTCCTCTGCCTTTCCCCAGCCCTGTTCCATTCAGATACCCTGTCTCAAGCTCCCTGCAGCCAGGCCCTTCTCTCTCTGAATGCAGAGAGTGAGTGTCTCACTGCTCCTGGCTCAAGCCTTTATAGGGCCAGCTGGGCTCTGATTGGGACGTGGCCCAGCTGCAGCTGCTTCCCCAATCAGCCGGGGTTTTGCCCCTTTCCACAGCCCCAGCCCTCTGCAGGGCTTTTTCAACCCCTTCAGGGCTGGAGCGGCTGTTCACCTCACTACAGGTGGGTATACCCCTGGAGGAGGGAGGGCAGGGCCTGAAGTGCCTCCACACTCAGGTCCATGTCTTCCGCCTCCAGGCCCTGCAGAGGCTCCTTTATGGTGCAGGTAGTCCGGCGTGGAGCGTATTGGCGCACGCCTTCCTGCGCCGCTTCCGAGGGCTCCGATACGACCGGCAGCTCTTTTATCTCGTTCCGAGAGGTCTTCCGCGAGACCTCTCCGGGCTGCCGGTATTCTACCAGGACCTCCTCCGGACCTGGAAACTGTTCTCAGCGACCAGGTCCGTGGCGGCCACCGAGGGGGCAGATCTCCTCGTGGAGCCCCTGCTACACAATCCCCAGCTTCGTGTGCAGGTGGCGGAGTCCCCCGCGGTGCGCCAGAGGTTGGTCCTGGCAGAAGTCACTAGAGTCGGAGACCTCCTGGACTACGACCGGGGAGACTGGCTGGATCCCCTGACGCTCGCTCGGCGCATGGGGCTCTCCAGGCCTTGTACTCCCCAGCGCGTACTTCAGGAGGTGAGGGCCGCTTTGCCGCCCGCTGCTCGGGTTTGCCTCGACCGGATCCTGCATGAGGGCACGCCCCGCCCACCCTCCACCCCTGGCCCTCCGGACCTTTTCATTGAGCCCCTGCCCCGTGGACCCAACCGGCCCCCCCGCCCCTTCTCCGTGAGCCGGCTGCACGACTTGCAGCCGGTTCGTTTCCTGACCGCGCCAAGGAAACATCTCTACACGCTTGTGCTCCACACTCTTCACTTCCTCACCCTCGTGTCACGCTCCGATACAAAGTGGCGGGACCTTCTGCCAGCTGTCGAGGGTGAGAAGCCCCGGTGGGCCAGCCTTTATTCCACTCTGGTCCCGAGGCCCGCCGGGGATCTCAGCTGGCGGCTCCTTCATGGGGCCGTGAGCACGGGCGTGTACTTGGCGCGGTTTACCCCTGTCCTGGACACCTGTCCTTTCTGCGGCGTGAGGGAGACCCTGGCTCACGTTTACTTAGAGTGTGCCAGGTTGCAGCCCCTACACCGACTCCTCACCGACATTATGTTACGTTTTTGGTTACACTTTTCCCCTCACCTTCTCATTTATGCACTCCCTATCCGTGGCCCCACAAAGTCACGGGACCTCCTGGTCAACTTCCTCTTGGCACTGGCTAAACAGGCCATCTATAAAACCAGGGAGAGGAGGTTGGCCGATGGAGGTGCCTGTGACTGTGGGGCCTGTTTCCGATCCTCTATCCGTTCACGTATCCGGGCAGAGTTCCTCTGGGCGGCGTCCACTGGCTCCCTTGACACCTTTGAGGAGCAGTGGGCGCTGTCCGGGGTTCTCTGCTCGGTGTCCCCGTCTGGTTCTCTTCTTTTGACCCTTTGACCACACTCCTGTCCCTGTTTTTACATTAGTTGTCCCCCGTAATTATTTGAGTTCCAGGTCCTATGGATCCTCCCCTTAGGCTGGGGGGAGATCCTTTAGCAGGGGGCGGGCTTACGCCCGCCCACTTCCCGGAACCCAATAGGTACAGGTGGGTATACATTTAATTCCACTCTTTACCCCTTTCCCTCTTCAGGGACCTATCTTATGAGAGCCCACCAAAACCAGAAGTGGCTTCATTGCTTCATCCAGGAGTCATAGAGCAGGTCCCAAAATAGTTCAAGGGAAGAGGCTTCTCCTAGTATTTCCTCATTCTATAGAAGAAAGGGGTCTTTGTCCAGTACTCAACCTGAGAAGACTCAACATATTACATACCATCCTGAACATTTGCCTCTGTCATTCTATCTCTCCCGCTCAAGACTGGCTTGTGACTCTTGACTTACAGGATATATACTTCCACATTTCAATCCACCTGGCCCATAGGAAGTACCTAAGACTATCAGTGGGGCCTAATTATTACCAATAATGGTTCTTCCCTTCAGAGCATCCCCAGCACCAAAATGCCTGGCAGTAGTTGCAACCAGGGCCGGTGCAACCTATTAGGCGACCTAGGCGGTCGCCTAGGACACTAGCATTTGGGGGGTGGCATTTTCTTCGGCGGCGACCACAGCAGCCGGATCTTCCGCCGCCCCGGTCGTCGTCGGCATTTAGGCGGAGGGAGCTGGGGCAGGGGGACGCGGGGAGGGCCGCCTGCAGCAAGTAAGGAATGGTGGTGGCATGCAGGGGAACTCCCTGCCCCAGCTCACCTCTGCTCCACCTCCTCCCCGGAGCATGCCATCCCGCTCTGCTTCTCTCCCTCCCAGGCTTGCGGCGCCAAACAGCTGATTGGCGCCGCAAGCCTGGGAGGCGGGAGAAGTGGAGCAGTGACGGTGTGCTTAGGGAGGAGGCGGAGCAGAGGTGAGCTGGGGTGGGGAGCTGCCGCATGGCTGCCCCAAGGGGGGGGAGAAGCTGCTGTGGGGGAGGTGCCTCAGGGTGGTGGGGGTGGGGAACTGCCACAGGGCTCGGGGAGGGGGTGGAGCAGAGGTGAGCTGGGGTGGGGAGCTGCCACACGGCTCTCCAAGCCGGGGTGGGTGGGGAGCTGCTGCGGGGGGGAGGCGCCTGGGAGGGGGAGAAGCTGCCGCAGAGCTCGGGGAGGGCGCAAAGTGGAAGTTTCGCCTAGGTGCGAAACATCCTTGCACCGGCCCTGGTTGCAACACGCTTTAAGAAGACAGGGAATCCACATCTGCTTGTACCTGGATGACTGGCTGATCTGTTCTGACCTGATCCTGGAGACCGTCAGCCTTGGAATATATCCTTTACCTGTTCTCTCAGCTAAGATTCCTTGTGAACTGAGAAACCATCTCTTAGACTACTCACAAGAGCTGTGACTCCAGATCAGCAAAGACCTATGTGCCAGAGGACAGGTTCAGATTTCTGCAGTGAGTGGCATATGAAGATGAGGGTGTGCATGTGTAGAACTCTTAGGCCACCTGTCAGGTGCACACACGTGACACTGCTGCCAGACTTCACCTGTGGCCTTTACTGTTGCGGCTGAGGTATGCATATTTCCTCACCCAGACATCATGTAAATAGCAGGATCATGGTTCCACCTCAAGTCCTCTGAGAACTTGATTGGTGGGTAGGCCCAGTATATATGCGGGGCTGGAGGAATTCGTGTCATTCTTGGTCCCCTTCTTGATGATGGCTTTTATATGGACACACATGGGACAGGCTGAGCTGCCTACCTGAACCATCTGCAAATACGAGGCATGTAGTCTCAAGACTGAAATTACACATGAACATCCTGCAGCTGAGGGCTGTCAGAATGGGCTGCATGCACAGCACAGCTGGATACTAGTTTTAAAAACAAAACAAAAATCCCCTGGTCTCAGCACGAGGCCTATGTGCACCTATAGTGGGAATCATACTGACTACAACATCTCGAAGAACCTTTGTATGGTAAGTAACAGTTCTATGAGGCCTTTTACTTGAAAGCAAAGAGGACTGTCCAGTTCTGTAAGGAATGTCAGGAAATACAAAAATTAGGGTTTTCATAACATTAACTTGCCTCTATAGCACACACACAAGATCTTTTGATTACTAAGTAGGCTATTAATACATACCTCAGACTGTGTGTGTGTGTGTGTGTATAGTATGTGCAATGTGGGCAAGTTAACAATAGAAACTTAACTCTTGTGTGTCTAGTGTTTTAAACGTGTAGTCTTAATATTGTATTATTGTAGCTTTGTACTAAATTGTATAATATATTAATATCACAAGTAACTTCTTAAACAGGTAATGTAAAACACTTATAGAAGCATAATAAAGAATACATTTTGAGAACGCTGGCATTTGAGAATTCCAGATTCCAAACCATTCTGCTCCTAGCACATCTACATAGCGCTAAACCTTTTTTCATAATCAATATTAATGATGGAATATTGGTAACTTATACATCTAGATAGCTGAAAAATAAAAACAGAATCATTAACCATCAAAAGTTTAATGTAAAATGTTAGTGCTAATGTTACTATTTTGGAATACTGTAGTTATGTTATAGTTAAACTTTATCGTAAGGATTCCCTGAAAAGTCTTATTCAAACCAGTCATTCTACACAATATTTTAAATACATTCCATCTTGCAATGCTTGTAAATGTTTTCACATAATATCCTTGTCTCACATTTTAAGAGAGATCAGTTAGGAGTGTTGGCTGTACTACTTCTAAGCACTCTCTACTAGAAATAGAACTTTGCCAAGCATCAAAACTGTTTTGTCTACTTTGGGGTTTTCCCACGCAGAGAATTTGATGTTTAACCTGTTGGCCACCCACCATGAAAATAAAATTTATACTGCTTTTATCTACTTGGAAGCATATTAAATAAGCCTGAAGCCAAATATAAATGAAGGAAGCTGAGTACAGAATTTCTTTGAAAACCTTTTTATTTTAATGATTTGTATAGAACCTCATTGATTTGAGACAGGTTACTTTGTAAGAAGAAATGCAGTGAAATCTGCTCATTTAAAACATAATTGTTAAAAGATTAAACTAATACATATTTGACTGCTAGGAAAAGATATTTCCTAGTAGTAAATAGTGGCGTCTTTAGGTGAAATCCAATGCTAGTCTTCTTTCTTTGTGTCATTTAGAAAAAGCCAAAGTAATACTTATGTGATCTGGAGCATAGCAAAGTCTTCTCTCTTACGTGGAGATGGCTTATGATAGGGCAATTTTTTCTTGCCTTATATAGCCTGTAGACTATTTCACATCATTTGTTGATGCTTTGAGGTGGTGAAAGGCAATGTATTGTTCTGAATTTAGATAACTTATATAATTAGTTCAGGTTACCTTTCTAGAGCATTATCAGCTTGTAGGCATCAGTTTTCCTAATTTTCAAGCAGCAAATCCTTTATTTGGCATTAACCTTGTCTCCATGGGAAAACCAGCTCTTTTGCCAGAGTGAAACTTTTGAATTACTGACCTAAAGTAACATGAGACAAACACTTGGCAGTGAACCTGTCCTTTGTGGTGTTTATAGGAATGCCTTATTTTCATTAAAATTGAGCCATAGCCTTGTAAGTACTGCTTTCAAATATATTAAGAGTTCACAGAAACTGCAGCAGTTTAATTTTTTTATGCCATTGTGCAAAATGGGATCCTGGCGTTAGGACATTTTATGGAGGTGCAAAGATATTTTACTCTGCCACCTGGGTAGCTACACCAGGTAGCTCTCACTATAAACAGAGCTATAAACAGCTGAGCAGATTTCTGAGATTAGATAGGTAGTAGGATGGATATGAAGTACTAAAGTGAGAAGCCTGGGATTAAACAAGTCTCCGGGGAAGTTTGGATGATATATGCTGAACTCTTGGTGAGTACAGGTGTTTCAGGGCTTTGCGACTTGCTATTATGTCCACTGTGGAATAACAGAGATGAACTCTGTGACGGGTTGGATCACAGAGACCCCCTTGGGACTGTCACTTGATATGCTGAGACTACCTCTGAGCCCGTTTTCCCTGTTATCTTGGGACTTCAGTACCCAGTCTTGTTGAGCCAGACATGCTAGCCTGCTGCAAACATAGACCCAGTGTGAACCATGTCCCCCGAAAGCTGCAAACTTAACTGAAAACAGCTTAAGAAGTGCTCCTGTCTCTAGCACCCAGCTACCCAGTTCCCAATGGGATCCAAACCCCAAATGAATCAGTTTTACTCTGTATAAAGCTTATACAGGGTAAACTCAAATTGTCCATCTGTTTGCTCCCCCAGATATTAATTACTACTCTGGGTTCATGAATAAGCAAAATGTGATTTTATTAAATATAAAAAGTAGGATTTAAGTGGTTCCAACTAATAACAGACAGAACAAAGTAAGTTACCAAGCAAAATAAGTCCTTTTTCCAGTTCAGGTGGTAGCTAGGGGATTTCTCATGACTGCAGCCCCTTTGTTCTGTTCCACCCCCTTATATAGCTTTGGCACAAGGCAGGAATCTTTTGTCTTTCTGGGTCCCCAGCCCTCCTTCTAAATAGAAAAGCACCAGGTTTAAGATGGATTCCAGTACCAGGTGACATGGTCACATGTCCTGTGAGACCCCAAGCCTTCATTCTTCCCAGTCTGATTCACAGGAATGTTTGCAAGTAAACAGAGCCATCAAGATTCCAAACCACCATTAATGGCCCACACTTTGAGGTACTATTGTAATTATGCAGAGTTATATTTCATATTTCTAGTTTCAGATACAAGAATGATACATTTATACAAATAGGATGACCACACTCAGTAGCGTTTAAGCTTTGTAATGATACCTTACAAGAGACCTTTTGTATGAAGCATATTCCAGTTACATTATTTACTCATTAACATATTTTCATAAAATCATATGGAGTGCAATGTCACAAACTCCTAGGCAGGAATGAGTTTTGTACACAGCAAGAGACCCACTCACACTTCTGATATTTCCATTTGAGTGGGGAATGAGGAGAGAGAAGTGAGAATAAAAGAGAATAATTTTACATAGAATAATTTACGCTTCACTCCTAAAGCACTTATAAAGTTACTCAACTTACAAGTGAACCGTTTTATACACAAATTGCCTCAGTCACTATTGGAATACCACCATATTTAAGGCAAAAAGTGGTAGCTATGTAATAGCACACAGCAGTATTACACAATAGGACTATCCATCTTCTAAGACTTTTATTTTTCTTTTGTTTAAAGCAACACTTTCATGATTGATCCTAAATATAATATGCTTCCCTAAATGTCAGGTATACTGTACAAATATGCCTCTTAATAAAAAAGACTAAAATTTCCCCAAGTCCTGCAACAGTGTTTACATCAGTGTTTTTAGTCTTATCTGCTCTAAATACAATACTTCTGGGAAGTGACTTTCAGGAACATAGAGGGTCATCTAGCCCCTAACATCTGTTTAGTAGGTGAGCATCATAATTTCTGGACATATTTTAGGTTATACAAAATAACTTTGATTTTGAGACTATTGTAGGCCCCATTTGAGAAGGTTGCTAGTTTTTCAGGATATGTTTGTAAGATATGCTTAAACATATGTCCCTTCAAAAAGATATTGCCAGAATACTGTTTAATTTTCAAAATGGCCTTTTATTCTCCCTGATGTTGGTAACCTGACAGTAAAATGTATCTTAAGGGAAAACACTTTTCATAATGTGTGAACACTTGGCTGCTGTAGGTTTGCTTATGACTGCTAACATGAACTAATCCATTTTATAAAATTGCTGTGAAATATCTTTTATGCAGAAGTATGTGTGAGTGTTTTTAGACATTTAAAGCATGCCATTGGAATATGGGCAGGAACATCAATTTTGTCACTTGCTTTTTATTTTATTATGCTATTGCTGTGTACCATTCAGAATTTTCTAAGGGCTTGTCTACGTGCGTGCTTGTGTGTGTGAAAGAGAGAGAGAGAGAGAATCAGCAGCTTTTTGCTGCACCTCAGGTTACATGCAGTAGCCAAGCTGCAATAATAGCATGAACATGGGATGGTGTGCCTCTGTCAGCGTACATCACTGGGTACACATGGGCAGCTTGCTGCATGGTGTTCTCAGAGGGTATGCTTCACTGCTGAGCATTCTGCATTATGGGATTTTTGTCACTGCATTGTGGGATACATGCAGAAGCTAGTTCAAATTGTTTTAAATCCCGTGATTCATCTGTCTTTGCCTCGTATTGCCTTTATGGGTGGTCTAGGGCCACTTCTGAATTGCTGTCTCACCACTATGCTGGCAACCTCTGAAACACACAGACTGCTTGGGCTGTATTTTAGCACTCAGCTGGCAGAACTTGACTGCAGATTTTGCCTGCCGCATCACTGAACAGACATAGCAGCTGGAGACTTCGCCTGCCACACCACTGAATAGATGGAGCATCTTCAGTGTTGGTGGAAGTGGGACGTAGATGAGGAGGAAGAGAGACACCGAGGAACTGATAGTAGGAGAGGACTGGTTCCTGGAGCAGCTTCACAGCGTACAGTGCAGATTCTGAGCTCAGGTAACCAGAATGTTTTGATAGGAAAGGATTCACCTGCAGATCTGAGATAACCAGCAGTGGTGAGAGAACTTTAGAATGGGAAGAAGGCATCCTTTTTGGAGATATGCTGTGCTAATCCTGGAGTACAGTGGCATCAGAGCAGCATGTGGCGCACCCTATCTGTGGACAAGCAAGTCACAATTGCCATCTGGAAACTGGCCACCCCCAAGCGCTGCTGGCCCATACTGAGCCAATTCGGTGTGGGGAGATCACCATTGGGGACCACTGTCATGCAGTTGTGTGATATCATAGAAGAGTTACTGTTGCACTGGGTTATAATTAGGTGTAAAGAAGCATGTTTTTAATGGTTTTAATGATTATATTAACCAATGAGACTGTACCTTTCTTTAGAAAATAACTGAAGTACAAATGGGAAAGGTTGATTAAAATTGATTTAAATCCCAGCTTTCCTCTTGGTGATTTAAATCAGCCCACCCTGTGGATGAATATTGTCAGATACCTATTGCTCTTATTTTGTGTCTTATGCCTGAAATTTGTGCTGCTTTACATCCAGCTGTTAACCCATGGAGGAGCGGAAGTGTTGGAAGTTCTTTGTGTAGTGTTTATGGACTCTGGAAGCACTACCTTGTGGCAGTCCTTGTTGTACTTATCTTGGCTGGCCTATTTGACATTATTGAACATTGAATTAGTGTCTTTGACATCATTAAATTGTAGAACGGGGTCGGCAACCTTCGGCATGTGACCTATCAGGGTAATCTGCTGGTGGGCCATGAGACATCTTGTTTACATTGACCATTTGCAGGCACGGCCCTCCGCAGCTCCCAGTGGCCGCGGTTCGCTGTTCCCGGCCAATGGGAGCTGTGGGAAGCGGTGTCCAGCACATCCCTGTGGCCTGCAGCTTCCTACAGCTCCCATTGGCTGGGAACGGCGGACCATGGCCACTGGGAGCTGTGGGGGGCCGTGCCTGTGGACGTCAATGTAAACAAGATGTCTTGTGGCCTGCCAGCGGATTACTCTGATGGGCCATATGCCGAAGGTTCCCAACCCCTGTTGTAGAACATAATTACAGCAAGGTTTATCGTCTGCACAGTTTACCTGTTTATTTTTTCAAGAAGAATATAAGGGAAGGAATACATTTTAAATATCAGTTGCGTTTTTTTTTTTAAATCAAAAGAATTATGGCAGAGAATTGCATAACCTACCTATTTGAAACTGAATGATGGTCAAGTGTATAGACTAAATCAGACACTTGCAGTTCTTACCTGCAAGACCAAACTCAGCTGAAAGAAGAAATGATGAAGTACAGTAGCAAAAAAATGAAAATGACATCAATACAGCACATATAGATGGTCATTGGGTCAAAGGACACCAACTAAATGAGTTATAGAAAGCTGTTAAGATAACAGCTATATAAACACATGAATAAGTTTGGACTAAAGAAAGATGTGTTACTGTGGCTTTACAAAAATGAGTAGACTCTTCAGGGTCTGGGAGCTGACAGTGAGAAGAGGCTGTTGGTTTTAGGTTGGACTAATGGGTTGACCTGAATTAAGGTGCTTTATGTATATTCAACAATGTCTCTGATAAAGACTGTTAAATTACTAGCAATGAATTAAGACTAGTAGATTTACTCCTGGGGGAATTCTGTGCCCTACTGCACAGTGCAGAATTTTGCAGAATACTTGGTCCTGCTTCAGTGTAGGGACCTGAATTAGATGACCTCTTGAGGTCTCTTCCGGCCCTCTGTTTCTTTCTTTTGGGATTAATTTTTTAAAAAGTTTAATAAAGAAATAATAAAAAATACGATGTTAAATGACGTACTGCTTGTATGTTACCAAATACCACACATGTCACAAGCTATCCAGTGCAATTATGCAGTGTGTCGAAGCTTCAAGAACATACTACAAAATCAGACTAATACACAGCCAGAACATGTTAGGATGGGAATAAAAGAGACACACATAAGCATTCACAAATAGGCAAAAAGAGAAAGCGGGGGCACAAGAGAGGGGAAAAGTGGAGATGTCAGGCATTGTTTGTGCTATCTCAGCAATTTTGATACATTTGAATAAAGAAACATTGTCCAAATTTCTTCAAATTTATTTACTTGATCTCTGCATGGATGAGTTACTCTTCCTTCACTACAGTTCAGACACATCTGAATACCACTGCTCTAGTCTGGGAACAAGCCTACTCTTCCATTTTTGTAGAATCATGGGCTTGACAATTTTTGCGGCCCTCAAGAATCAGTGTAGTACATATGTAACCTATGATATAATTTTCAGCTGAGGGTTGATTGCTGAAGCCAAGCATTATTTTAATTATTGTCTGTCTCTTTCCACAGTTACCTGACTGTTAGACAGTCCCCCAGCATATCCATCAGGATCCCTTTTTCTTCAGTTCAGCACCAACAGATATCAGAGGACAAAGTCCCCAGCCCTACATTTCTATGATTCTATAACCTTCTCTTAGGTAGTTAGGGGAGGGCGTACCTAGGAACTCATTAGAGCAAGGATTCAAAGAGGCGGTACACATATGGTTGCTTTTTCTACCTCTCCATCCCTTCCCAAACAGGAAACAGATTCAATAAACCAGGGCCCAATGCAGGGCAACAAGGAGGAACGGACCATTAATCTGTACTTATTGCAAGAGATTTTAAATTGTTGGCTGTTGCTTAGCTTTAGCTGAGAAGAAAAACAAAGCTTTGGCTTTGTTTCTGGACTAGGCAGAAGAAAGCCAGGACGATACATCCTGACACCTTGCAAATTGGGCCAGAAGGGAAAAGCTTGGAGGTGTGTGTGCCAAGGGCCAGGGTGCTTCTTTCCTGTTACCTTTGGCTATGGCTGTGTTTCTATAGATCTGTTTTCATGTGTATACAGAACAAGGTTTAAAATTAACTTTATCAGTATAAACTGACCTTGTGCTGCTCCTGTGCTGAGCTGGAGAGTGATGGTATGGGAGTTTTGGAGTGAAACTTGGAGGGACATGAACTGGAGGTTGAGGATTGGGGTGGTGGTGATATATGGAGAGTGGCCAGGCTCTCGGATTTTAAAATAGAGGTTTGTATGGGAGGAGTGAGCGCACTGGTAAGGAGAAAAAGTACTGGCAAGACATGGATGTCCATATGACAAGAGATCAGGTTGTCAGATGATGGAGTGTAGGTGGATCAAGAAAAGCAGTTTTATTCATATGAAACTTTAAAATGCTTAACTTTCTGGATATAAAGCTTTAGAGACTGTAAAGCTTTGAATGTGGATAAAAGCCCTTCCCTCCACCATCCACTTTTCTATTTCCTACCCACTTCCCCACCACACTAACCTATCTCCTATGGAATTGCTGAAGTCTCCAAAAGAGTCCTGCTTTGAAAGGTCTGTCAAAGAAGGACTTCCCTCCTGCTGACCTTATACACCAAACCTATTTATATTTGTCACTCTTTTAAAGAAAAAAAAAAAAACTACAAGAAATAACACCCTATAACAGTGTGGGACTCTAACCCTGCAGCGCTTCCTGCTGGTCATCCAGGGAATTAGCATTCCCAGCTCAGGAGCGCCCTCTGCAGGCCAGTGTCCCGCTTGCACTGGGCCCAAGTCCCTCCTGGACCCCACAGATCTGGGTCTCTCCTCCCCAGGGAACCCCCACCCTACCTCAGACTATGGCTACTGCCAGTCCCGATCTAGCCCCCGTTCACTGGGGCAGACTGCAGTGTATATGCCACTCATCACCCACAAGCGGGGGGGGGGGGGGGGGGGGGTTTGGACCTGCTGCCTTTGGCTGTCCTCTGCAACCCCAGTACCTTCTTTGGCCTTTAACAAGGCCTGCAGGGTTTCTAGGCTGGAGCTCTCTAGCTCCTCTAGCCTTCCCCCAGCCCTGCTCCAGTCTTAGTACCCTCTCAGCTTCCAGGCCCTTCCCTCTACCACTAGAGAGAGAATCTGGCTCTGGCTTCTGGCCCCAGCCCTCTTATAAGGGCCAGCTGGGCTCTCAGTAAGCCAGCCTCAGCCTGATTGGGGTGTGGCCCCCAGCTGAGGCTGCTTTTCCCAATCAGCCCCACTGTTCCCAGCTGTAGCCCTCTCCAGGGCTGTTTTAACCCCCCTGTTCCTCAGGAGTGGGGCAACTGCCCCACTACACACCCTAAATAAAACACCCAGGGATATTCAGAAACAGGTAACTTCATTAAAAAGAGTTGTTTGAAAATATGTTACAGTGGCAAAAAAGTATTAAATTTTCCTTACAAAAGTTATGTACTATTTTAAAAAATAAAAGATAAGGGGACCAAAACCCCAACATAAAAAAGCTATGACTGGGCTGACCATATAAGTCATGACATGATGGTAAATGATGAAGATTTACATGACAGCAGGCAACTGGCTGAGTCCCTTAACTGCTCAGTTCCAGATTTCTAATGTTTAGGGGTTTTATACTGTTTGTTTTTGGGTGTCAGTGAGACTCATACTTTCAACCTTAATACTTTATTTAAAAAAAGATTCTTGTTTGTGAATAGAAAGGTTAATTTTGAGGCTGAAAGAAAAAGTGTTGTACATTTTGTTTGTTTGTTTTTTGGTAAATCCTCTTAAGCGAAGTAGGTCAGCAGACGAGGTAAACCAGAACTAACCTGCTATTCATAAAATTGAGAAAGTACTGCTAATCAGAGATTCGTGACAGTGTACTTAAGGGAAATGGCCACGTCCAGTTTTTAAAAGGCACAGAACTATAACATGATATAAGATCATTGTAAGTAGTAGACAAGATTGCCAAGAGGATTAGTAAACAGAAGTCTGAAAAATCTTTTTTTCTTTTATTTGTCAGAGATATGCATTCATGAAAGTTTTTGAAGATTGCCGATAATTACTGAGAGATTTGGTTTGGATAAGCTTTAAAAACTTCAAATAGAAATTGAAGTCTTTTTGACTCTTACCCCCCTACTTTGTCAACACCACTGTACTTTCCTTTAGAATTTGCCTGGCTTTTTGAATCTTCCTGAATGATCCATCTGTTTTGGTACTCGTGCTGCTTCAATAAAACTTCCCCAACTCTGAGACTTATGCGGTCAAAGGTGCACCAGAATGTACATGAGTTAAATAGACAGGGAGCAAGTTGTAGCATAACTAAGGCTGCGAGTTTGTCACGGAGGTCATGAAAGTTATGGATTCCATGACCTCCGTGACTTCTGCAGTGGCTGGTGCAGTTGGTTGGGGCAGTCTTGGGCCATCGCCCCTCCAATCTCCCCCCCCACTCCCCAGCAGCAGCAGCAAGAGTTTGGGTGGGGCACTCAGGGCTGGGGGTTGGGGTGTGGGAGGGGTGAGGGCCCTAGGCAGCGCTTACCTCGAGGGGGCTCCCTGGAAGCAGCGACATCCCTCGGCTCCTAAGGGGAGGCATGGCCAAGGGGCTCTGTGCGCCGCCTCCGCCTGCAGCTCACATTAGCCGTGGTTCCCAACCAACGTGCGGAGCTGGCACCCAGGGAGGAGGCAGCGCATGAACTGTGTGGCCACACCTCCGTATCTGCCTAGGAGCTGAGGGATGTCGCCACTTCCGGGGAGGCATGGGTAGGGAGCCTGCCATTCCCGCCAACCCCCCCTAGCAGCAGCACAGGTCTCGGGCTGCGCGCTGCCTCCCCCGCCCCCCAAGGCCCTAGCACCAGCAAGGGTCCCGTACTGCATGCCACGGCCTGCCCCCAGCACCCACTGGGCCTCCCCCCTGAGAACCCATAGCACCCCCGGGCTGTCCCCCTCCCCAGGATTTAGTATGGGGTATAGTAGAAGTCATAGACCAGTCACAGGTCATGAATTTTTGTTTACTGCCGGTGACCTGTCCGTGACTTTTACTAAAAATACGAGTGACTAAAATGTAGTCTTAAGCATAACTAAAATTGTCAGGGATGGGATCTTCTAATGACGGGGAGGATGGGTAATATATGCAAGTAATGGAGAACGTTGGGAGAGGGGATCTCTTTAATGAACTTTTAAAAAGGTAGGGTTGAGGCTGTACCTGAAGATCGGTCTGGAATTTTTTTTAGCAAACCTGTTCACCCATTCTTAATATTTAGAGGCTTTATGAACGAGATTAAGTGTGAAAAATGTATTGTGACTTGGTAAAGAATTGCAGAAAGAGTTGTTTCAGAGTAGCAGCCGTGTTAGTCTGTATCCGCAAAAAGAACAGGAGTACTTGTGGCACCTTAGAGACTAACAAATTTATTAGAGCATAAGCTTTCGTGGACTACAGCCCACTTCTTCGGATGCATAAGAGTTGCTTTCTTCTAACACTGAACTCTGTTTAAATAAGGAAAACAATATGTATTCCTAAAGATATTATGTCTCTCCTTCACTATAAAGTGTCTGACTGGAATCTTTCCCAGACAAAATTCTACCTAGTTTCCGACTATATGTATAAATAAATAGTACACGAATACATAATAAATGAATCTATGAAAGCCAGTATACCAGTACAGTAAATTAGGCTGCTGTTATAGGCTTGTAGGCAGATGTAAAACGTATTTTGGTTCTAATCTAAAAAATGAAAGCAGCTACATTCATATTAATGGGTATTGCTCTTAATTCACAAAACAAAATGTCTAAGTATTGCAACATATATAGGGTGAAATCCTAGTTCCATTGAAGACAGTGGCAAAACTCCCATTGACTTCAGTCTTCTTAGTGTATATGCAGTGAGCCTCAGGTGGCGTGTGACCAGGATTCATCTCCGAATTTGGTCCACTGGTTGGATCATTAGCTTCCTCAGCCCGGACCGGATACTGACAGGGAGTGCAATGTGAATTCTGATCCATGCCCCCCATTGACGTCAGTGGAACAAGATTTCACCATTGTCGTTTAAGATCTTGCAAGATCTTAAGTAGTGACATGAGTTAAATTCAAGCATGTCTTAAAACTTCCTTGCATACTGTGTGTCACTTTATTTTTATTAAAAAAAGAAGAACAGGAGTACTTGTGGCACCTTAGAGACTAACAAATTTATTAGAGCATAAGCTTTCGTGGACTACAGCCCACTTCTTTGGATGCTGTAGTCCACGAAAGCTTATGCTCTAATAAATTTGTTAGTCTCTAAGGTGCCACAAGTACTCCTGTTCTTCTTTTTGCGGATACAGACTAACAGACTAACACGGCTGCTACTCTGAAACCTTTATTTTTATTGTAGCACTCAGCACTTAAGAAATGTTAAAGTATGTGTCTGACAGTGCAGTAAATACAATTGGAAGTGTATCCATGGAAACATAAGCAACATTACTTGAGATGGTCAGAATTGCCTCAAAGTGCACGGAACCTCAACATATCCTCCAAGTACTGCACCTGAATAGAAAAGTAGGCTAAAACTTCCTAAGTGATCCATTATCCATAGATCCTCTTGAGTCACTGTGATCTGTTATGATTATACTTGTTTAGTAAATTCTTAAAATGCAACCCTACTGTGAAAGATGACTGGGCAAAAATGGCACTTGTGCTTGTTTCCTGTGTGTATTCAGAATTATATCTGCTAATATTAGAGATAAAAATAATTGTCCACTCTCTTTAGCCCTGCAGAAGTTGCACAAACTAAGAAGGAATGAGCTGGATTCTCTTTTTTTCATGTGTATCATAAACAGAATTGTTAACTAAAACTCTGATTGCAGGGATAATCTGTTACATTTGTGTAAACGCACTGAAGAGGATGGTTTGCACAAATTTCACTGAAAGCGTAACCTGAATGCAACTGGTTTGCACGTGTATAATTTGAGAGCACAATTTGGCCTGCAGGATCTTTTATTACTGCTGATGGATGTCCAAGAAGGAAAGAACCCAGCTTTCCATTCTCATCCCACAGTAACTTTGCAGGGCAGGCAGTTAGAAAAAACATCTTATCCTTGTACATTTGCTTTGGAAATCATTGGAAAATGTTAAAACTTGGAATCCCAAAATGCCACAATTACAGTCACTTCTCAGGACTGTAATGTCAGTGTATATGTGATCTTAAAAAAAAATTCTTAGTGGCAGTTATGATAAACTATTACTTTGTATGTAGCAAACATTTTTTCTAAATTAGATTTGACTGTTTTGATATATTTTAAAATATATAGAAATGCTAATCTAAAATGTAGAAGAATATTTGGGCCTTCTGGAAGGAGCTCTGTGTGTGTGGTTTGCACTGCACAGAAGGGGTCTTGTTTGTCCCCAGAATACTACCTATTAAATATGCCTTACACACACAGGGATCTCCAGTAAAGAGGGATCTCCAGTAAAGAGGGTCAAGCAGTTTCACTTTCTTCATGGGAGGGTAGTGGGGGACTGATAACCCTTGTAATCTTGGTTTGAAACAATGACTTCTAAAAATAAAAAATATTTTGAATTGCATGATACTACCGTATGGATTATAGACTTTCTTTCAACCTAATAGAGTCTCTGATACTGAGAAATTTATTAGCTTGCTAATTTTGCAGTTTGTGAGTTGTCTTGGAGTGAGAAAAAGTGATTAGTTAAAAAGTTCACTTTCACAGAACTTGTTAACAATTGGCAGAAGCAAATACTTGATGCACTTACTGTTTTTTCTTCAGTAAATGGGGTCTGCATACAGTGTCTCCTTCCTCCTTCTCAACATGGATTATGGATTATTTCCTTCAGATCACAAAAAGTTTCTCACCTATTTTGCCAAGTGATAGAATAGCTTTACATAGCCAATTATTTTAACTTCTGCTAAGAACTGGGGAGGCAGCATAACAAGTGACTGCATACAGTCTTGCAAGCTAAATCTGTGGTGATACTTGTACAGGACCCTTGTTTAGCAAGTGTAGAAATTGAAAAAATTGACAGCAACTTCATCTAGATTGTCCCTAATGAGCTTGAATTTTTATTTTTATATGTATTTTATTTTTGTCTGTTTGGTTTGTTTTATTTCTGACCTACAGTCCAAGGTAACTCTTGCCACAAAGGGAAATTTTCAACCAATTGTTGACACTCAGCCATTTATGAGCCCAGCCCTGCATCTGGTCTACAACACCAATTTAAACATTTAGTCATTGGGAGGGCTACAAGTCAGAGGCAGCTTGGTTTTATTTCACCCCTGTAGTTTTACTTGTGTGTTACTTTTTCAGGTGACTAAATGTTTACATGTTTGAAATCAGAACTCAAGAAAGCCTACATTTGTGACCACCCAGTAAACGTGCCTTTTCCTTTTAATCACTGAAATCTAAACCTCACCTTTACAAAGCTTTCTGAAAAAAATACCTTCCATTTGTAGTTAGGTGGACGCTAACTGCAAACATCTCTTAAGCTTGTTCCCTTTGTTGGAAGTGTTTGGACTCCTCTCTAAAAACAAACTTTATGTGGCTAGTTTCTTGGGTGGTTTTAAAAAAAAAGAACTACTGTTTAAGATCTGTTAATTGTAGTCTTTGACTTAATAGTTTCAAAATTGTTTAGGTGGCAAAACTAACTAAATGGTATGTCTGTGAAATGAATAAAAGGTTAGAGTGACATTATAGTTGTTTTGTTGCTTAGATATTGCTTTCTGATTTTTAAATATTAGTAAAAGTTAACTGTATCATTGCTCTTCATTTTTAAGCAGTTGTTTTTCTCTGCATTTGTGATGAACAGGTTGAAATACTAATTTTTCCTTCTTGATATTGCCTCCATAGAAGCATGTGTCTAGCTACATGGCCAAGGAATGTTTACAAGCAGCAGTTGGCAGTTAGGGGTGCATGTGCATGTCCCACAAAACCAATATTCTATTATCAGATTAAACAGTGCAAAACAGAAAAGAGAACCATGAGGATTGATATCCTTTGGGATTTTACTCTAGTTAGTTATAGAGTCACTTGACAGTAGCAATATGCCAATCAACACAAATACTTGTGTGTGTGTGGTAGGGAGAGAGAGAGAGAGCGCTGAGGGGTTGGAATGTCCACCTGCAGCCACAGGATGAGATGAAAGGTCTTTGGCAGTATCCCAAGAGTTCAAGTACTCCACGCATTTACAAACTTCAGAACTTCATATGAAGTTATGCCATTTAAGCGGTTTCTTAACTTTAGAGGAGTTATGTTTGTTCCTCACAAAGTATAGCAGTATTGATAGTACTAGCTATTGAATCCAGGATATCCATAGAAATTTTACACCTGTAGAACCTTTTGCATATGAAATTGTCCACACTTGAACTTTACACATGGAAGTAATGAAAATAAATAGTATTTTCTTCCCTTCCCATTGCATGTTTTCTTTCAAACTGTCCTGTGTACAAGTTTTAAGTATTATCTGAAGTTTGATTCCAAAGCTGTCTTCCAGTTATAGTTAGACTTTTGTGAGTTTTTCAAACAAAGGTACCCTTGAACTTTTCTCTCCAAATACATAGTGAAAGTTTTCCTCTTGTCTGAGAGTAAGGTCTGGTCTATACCCCTGAGTGACATAATTATACTGATCTAACCCCCTGTGTAGAGAGCACTATTTAGACAGAAGAACTTCTCCCATCAACATAGCTGCCATCTCTCCGGGAGGTGGATTAACTAGACCAATATGGAAGAGCTCTCTCCCCTCTGCATAGAGTGTCTTCATTAAAGCACTACAACGGTGCAGTTGCATCAGTGAGGCTGCGCTGATGCAGCATTTTAAGTGTAGACTTGTCCTAAGCTTGCCAGTTTTCATGTCTAAAGGACGTTTGTTGTTTAAACTTACAGGGGGTTGAAAATAAAATTAATAGGACCCTGTTGGTAACCTTAGGCCCTTATCCTGCAAAACTTTTATGCATGCATTTAACTTTACACCTTTTTCATTTACAACTTGCTTTATAGTGAGTCTTGAAGACATTGGTGAATGCAATAGAACAACTTTTCCTTCATATTTTCTTTTTGTCTGTTAAGATCGCAGAAAGCAGATCAGACCTTGAAGATCTGGACCTTTATGCAACTTCTCGAGAGCAACGGTTTCGTATATTTGCCAGTTTAGAATTTGAAGGCCAATTATATATGACCCCACATGACTTCATTCAGTCTGTTACAAGTGATGCACCCAAACGTAAGTAAGATTTTTGTATGGATGAAGTTCCTGTGTTAAATGCTGATGATGCTTGTTATCTTTCAATTTATTTTAAGTTACTGTTTCTGTTTTACTTGATGTGAAAAGGAACTGCTGAGGATCCAAAAGGAGAATGGAGAATTCCAGAATTCATTTTAATGGTATCCAGAAGGTTTGTAGGTTTTCCTCATACTGATTGCCCTTAAATTAAAGCCAATTTTGTAATTCTTTTTTAATCCCTTAGAAGTCTTTAGTTAAACATTTTGTATTGTCTTATAGATCACACCTTGCATAATAGGCATGCAAAATTTGAAGTCCATTTGTACTAACAATTTTAATTCCAGCTTCTTTTTGAATATGCTAGTACTGCTGTAGAACTCTTGTGTCCTTTTCGGTATAGATAGTGCTTTTTTCCTGTGCACTGTATAGGACAGTTTTGTATCGCAGTTTTCACCATTTTAAATTGTCATCTATTTTGTTTTTATTTTTTACTCTTTCAAGATTGTGTAAGGCATCTCATGGCCAAAGAGCAAATAACACTCTGAGCAAGAACCTTAGACCCTGCGGGAATCAATTTTCTGCATTTACAAATTCACAGAAGAAGCTCCCTGATAGTTTATTTTCCACTTTTTCACACACATCTTTAGTTGGTTTTTTATAAATGTCAGTTTCAACACCAATAAAATAAATGCACAGGCAGACTGAGTAGTAGGACACAACATTACTATATATTTATTATTATAATATTTGTATTACTGTAATGCCTATGATCCCTAATCATGGACCAGCACTCCAGGGTACTAGGCACTGTATAAACACAGAACATTCTTAACTGGCTTGATTTTCTGGCTCTCAAACTTGGAATGCTGAGCTCTGGTGGCAACATTCACAACTCCTGGGGAAAGTGAATGCCTTGTGTTGCTTAGGAGTGATTTATGATAACTGACTTGAGTTGTTGTCAAAGTCCCTTTTTCTAAAGTCAACAGCACAAAGAGTGCTGAAACCATCACCAGGGAACTGGCAAAACCAGTTAATGCAGCTTAAGTAGAGCTTGAAAGACTCTGTGCAGACTACAGTTTCCTTCCCTTTTCTCTTAGCAGCAACAGCACAAAAGAGGCTACAGCTGTCTGAATCAAGTGATATCAAAACTGCTACAACTCTTGAAGTTTGCAGTGTTGTAGCCAGGTTGGTCCCAGGATATTAGAGAGACAAGGTTGGTGATCTTTGTGTAAGTTTGAAAGCGTGTCTCTTTCACCAACAGAAGGTGGTCCAATAAAAGATATTTCCTCATCTACCATGACAACTCTTGAAAAAAAGATATAATGTCCTTCCACTAATGAGGACTAAGTTGATGGAATACCTCCACCCTCTCAGCAGAGAGTAGCCCAGAGACTCCCATCCATTGCCAAGAACCAGCACATCAGCTGAACTTCCAAAACTTGGAAGTTTTGACCCAGGAAGCAGCATTTAACATTTTCTTTCTTTCTTGTCCCTCCCCAACCTTTCCCTGACTTAGAGGAAATAAATTGGAGCCCCTTTCACAATGCAGAGATGTCAATCATCCCTGATTTTCAGTAATCCTGGCATATGCGCAAACTATGCAGTGACAGTCTGATAGGAAGTAAGCTGCAGTGATTTTGAATGGGTTGGGGCACCACTGGATTCACCATCCCAGCCACAAGCTGTATGTTGCACTCTAACTGCTCTGTGTGGACCTTGCCCAACTACAGTAAGACACTCTAGGCACCTAGAGTGAGCCAGCAGAGTCCACACAGGACAGTTAGGACTCAACATGTAGTCAGAGGCTTTGGTGGTGAATCCAGTGCCTCAACCCCACTGACAATCACCGTTTAGACTCTCACTACACAGTTTGCAGAGAAGGAGAAGCCGGAGGGGCAGGAGGAGGCAGCGATGGTGGAGGAAAAGAGAAGAAAAATTACAGGAGTGAGAAGAGGACAAGGATCATCCCAGGAAGGAGATCCAGGCCTGGGTCTGGTCAACATAATAAAGAGTCCTAGTGGCATAGAAGGGCAGCTTTCCAAGGGTTGATCCTCTCCTTCTCCCTGGGAGTCAGGAGCACAATGAGGAGTGGACCCAGGCTCCCCCCTTGACCTAGATAGGAAGGGGAGGAGGGAGACGTCCTGATTTCCCCACGGGGAGGCTAGGAGACGGGAGAGGTCCAAGCAACCTCCCTAATTCCTCCCTTTTTTTTAATTAACATCCCTAAAAGTCTCAGAGCAAGATTGGCATCTCTGACAACATCAAGTACCAGCTTTACATCAGGATTTAGGCGGCTACTCCTCTACCATCCTCCAAACAGACTAATGCCTCACTTTATATAAAGCCACCCACTTGCAACACCACTTTCAGATATTCTGAAGTAGAGGCTTCCCACAGTATAGCAGTAACACAGTACTCAGGGGTGCTGAGCACATGTATCATATATTGAACAGCTGTTGCAGCTCCAGATCTCTCCAACAGTTCACTTTCACTCAGTCATTCTGGGAGTTGAGTAGTTTGGTGACACACTAGTTATCCAACACACTGTTAATTCCTGTCATTGCCAATTAAGCATGCTTCTTATAATCATCCTCCACAGTATAAATCATATGAAGAAAAAGAAATAGAGAACATTATCGAAAGCTTGGAAAGAAGATCACCAGACACTACTACCTCCAATCTGGTGCAATAAGCGGCCAGCTACCACACATGGATCCAAAATAGATAAACACAAGGATTTCATCCTCATCATAAGATCTGTAGTCAATAAGGGCTTGATCCTCCTACTATTGAAATCAGTGCAAAAGTCCCATTGATTCTGATAGCGTAGGATCAAGCCTTACATCATTCACGATCCATGATATTATTGCCAGTGAGGTGCATTACCTGATCTCTGTCGCAGAAGTCCACTTGGCTGATATTGCAAGTCCAGTGTTAGCTCTCCCAGGATATGCTATTGACATACACCAAGGGAGGAGAATCTGAAGTGGAGTAGCCGCTTTTCCATTCTGAGCTCAAATGCAGTAAACCTTATTTGAATCAAAATCCTTTGAATTCATGTAGTTAATCTCTGAGGCCAGAGACAATACTAATCTGCACATCCTACTAATCTATAAACCCTTAGAGATGCAGTCAGACTTGCTTATTAACTTTACAAAACTAGTAGCATTAGGAGACTTCAGATCTGAAAGTAATTATTACAGGGATAGCGTAAGATTGTGTGGCTAAATGTAAGAGGATGAAATTAAGGTGGTAGTCCTGCTGTTTGAGTTATTTTAAAATTAGAGAGGGGAAAGGCTAGCAAATGTACAGTAGTGAGCATTGCCATGGCGGGGAAGGACTAGATGACTGTCAGGTATTAGATCTTTCCCATTTCCAGCTTCTGATTCCATGAACATTTGAGTTCTAATCTTTTACTCCCTCATTTGCTGTGTGGACTTTGGATGTGCTACTGGATTTGCTACGTGGAACACAGCTATTGTAATGTTTCTGGGTCTGTTTCCTTTTCTGTACACTGAACTAATATTTCACAGAGGTGTTGTGAGCATTTAATTAATTAAAATTTGTATATAGCTGTGAAGATGTAAAGTAATTAATTATTTGTGTTACTATTATTATTCCTACTGTTATCATTTTGAAGAGATTACTAGCTGTCTGCCCTGTTCTATTGAATATAGAATTACATGGAAAGATGACTTTTTGAATCAAAGATTAAATATTAAATAAAATCATGTTTTGCATTTTTTAATCTTTTTTTTTTTTTTTTTTTTTTTTGCTTTAAACTTGCGATGGATTTGGGCCTGTAAGGGCTGTTCATATATCTTATGGAGAACATAGGAGGGCAGAACTCACACTTAAACTTTCAGTGAATGAACACTAGAAGAGCCTTGAGTTTTGTCAGAAAGCAAAAATGCCCTTTGAAGAGTAATAATAGTAGCTATTTACTTTTGCTATATAGAAAAGCTAATAATACTAGACCTGGATGAGATTTCTGGTAGAATAAATACAGCTATTGTGACTGACTTACCCTGGAAATCTTATAAACCCTGCAAAAGTCAAGAGTGTGTTTACTTCCTTTTTGATTAAACAGTGACTGAACATTGGATAATAGTAGTATGGTAAAAATGTGAAATATTTTTCATAACTAAACATTTAACTTTAGACAGTTGTAATAAAATTATAGTATAAAACAAAAGTTATAATTAGCTTTAAAATTATATTCCTATATTTCTAGTGAAGGATTGGGTTTATGGAATAAATCATAGTGTATTATTTGAAACTGTTTGTGAGAAGTCAAGCTTGTAATTCTATGATTTTTATCACCTGGATACATGTTTACACTTTCAAAAAAAACTTTGGAAAGAGGAAGAAATAGAATTGTGTTTTGCTCTCTTTTAACTTCTGATCTGACTCAACAAAAAGTATAGACAGCCAAATGCTGAGCTGTCGGGTTTGTGTGTGTTCACGTACCCAATGTAAAATTCCACTTGCTTGTCTAGAATGGCAAGCTTGCCATTCTAAACTAATCTCTCATGATTGACAAATGTTTTCTGTTCAAAATACTCTTCTGTCCTTGCTCTTCCCCCTGCCCAAACTAATACAAATGCAAATCAGCCTATATCAGAATGACTTCACTTTTTAAAAGATGTACAGTAGAGAGATGGCTGTAATCCAGATTTAAGATTTTAAACACAAAGTTACGTGAAGAACTATCCTGCTTGCTACATATTTGGCTTGATAATACCAAACCTTATGGGGATAGTGGTGTTGTCACAGACTTTCTGAGGTATGAACATAACCAAGTTGTCATGTTCAAATCTCAATATGAGGAATTAATTAAATTCCATTGTAGCTGCTGTGTCTAATTGCTATACAATTCTGACAAAAAACTCCATGAGTGCAAAGTTAAGGTTGACCAGTGGTATCTCTTGCTCTTCCAGAACATTAAGTTCAGCAAAACTCTAACTTTGGAAAACCAGAAAATGGGGTTAAGGTACATGTCCGTGCAACCTTATCTCTGCTCTCCTGGAGCTGACAATAGCCACTGTGTGGAGTTTGTATCAACTACAGCTGCATTCAGTGTTAGGTGTAGCTATATTGAATGATGGAGGTATGAATTGGAGAAGCTTGGCAGAGTTGTGATTGTAGTATGAGGTGATCTGGGGGGGTGGGTGAGTCCATCTTCCTGACACCCATATATATGATCAAAAGAAAGAGGTTCATATGTACCTTCCAGGGGGATAAATCATTAACTGATTCCATTTCATTACATTAATTTTTCTCCCTCATTTCAGGTGCTAAAAAGTGGAGGTCCCTTTCAAAACAGGTGAGCAATAGTTCCTTCTGTATCTTGCAACCTTAGATTTCTCCAGATATGAGTTAAGTAAATATATGCTATAAACTTGCAACCACAAGGAGAAAGGATTAGGCAATTTTGTTTTTATGGGTGGGATTTTAGGGTTTTTTTTAATAAATCCCAGATTTTTCAAAAAAAAAAAGCCAAAACACCGAGACACTTCCTCTTCTGCTTCTTGGAATGTCACAATAGTCACTTGATCTCTAGTAAAAGGATTGCTTGTTCTAATGCTTAATTATTCCTTCAAAGCCAAGTCTATGCTAGAAAATTAGGTTGGCCTAACTGTGTCACTTGGGGTGTGAAAAATCCACACCCTTTAGCAGCATAGTTAAAATGATCTAAATCCCCACGTGGACAGTGCTGGGTCAACGGAAGGTGGATTACCTATGCTGATGGGAGAACCCTTCCCGTCAGCTTAGGTAGTATCTACACTAAAGTGTTACAGTGGCACAGCTGCAGCATTTTAAGTGTAGACAAGCCCAAAGCTGATATGGATGCTGTTCACTGGTCTCTAGCTGAATATAAGGCAATGAGTGAACAATAAAAGGAGCAGACTTGCAAAATTGTCTTAAAAATGTACTAGTTTGGGCACAAAATCTTCTTACCACTATTTTTGTGGTGGTAAAAAGTTACTTGTCCCAGTAAGTAGACAAATAGAATTCTGGAAGGTTTGATTAAGCAGCATGTAAAAAAAAACATGAGCCTGTTCCGTTCTATGTAAGACTCCATGTTAATCCATATACCATGTACTGGGAGGAAGGAGTGAGTGAGACTAACTTTCCAAGATCCCATAGTCACCTAAAGCAGTGCTTCTCAAAGCCGGTCCGCCGCTTGTTCAGGGAAAGCCCCTGGCGGTCCAGTCCAGTTTGTTTACCTGCCCCGTCTGCAGGTTCGGCCGATCGTGGCTCCCACTGGCCGCGGTTCGCTGCTCCAGGCCAATGGGGGCTGCGGGAAGCGGCACAGGCCGAGGGATATGCTGGCTGCCCTTCCCGCAGCCCCCATTGGCCTGGAGTGGCGAACTGCGGCCAGTGGGAGCCGCGATCGGCCGAACTTGCGGACAGGGCAGGTAAACAAACCGGCCCGGACCACCAGGGGCTTTCCCTGAACAAGTGGCGGACCGGCTTTGAGAAGCACTCACCTAAAGGAAATAATGAGGTTTAGAAGTACTATGTATTACAATGGGGTCACCTGCCTACAGAACTCTTATGACATCACCAGGTTGCTGAGTTTGTCAAAGTCTACTTCTCCGACGGGCTAAATCTGCCTGTGGGAGTTGCCTTGGGGCTACCTGCTCTGTATTGATGAGAGGGGAGGGTACCCCTTCCACTGCTGTCTAGCTGTGCAGGAGATAGGGTGGGGGATGAGAGGCTGGCATGCTTAGTCTCTTCCCCCACTGCCATTTGTTTTTAACTTTGTAATTACAAAAATCAGGCTTTCAATGGTTCAGATAACTTATAGACATGTCACATTGACTTGTCTAATCATTTGAAATAACTAGCCTTTTCTAGTTCTCATATTAGTCATTCCATTCTAGAGCATCTTACTCAGAATTCAAAACTAATTGGGTAATTGAGTAAGGTGCTTTGATTTTATTCAGTCTTCAAAAGTGTCTCAACTGTGAGAAGATTAACCAAGAATAGAAACAGTATGATATGGCCCAAGTGCATTTTTTCAGATCAGGTGACCAATTTATAGTTGGAAGTTTACACGCTTTTAAGCAGGGCTGGACTCTGGCTTTTTTGTTGTCTTGTTACCTCCTCCCAGGATGCAGTATTTGCAGCTAAAAAAGATCCATGTGGGGTCAGGAGAACAAGCACCTGTGTTCTGACTTCACCTAGCCAGGGTAGAGACTTTGGGGAACAAATGACTCTTTTCCTTCTACACCCTCTTAATGACTCTCACAAAACCATGAGGAGGAATGTCCTAAGGAGTTCCTTAATCTGACTGCAAAACTGGTTACATTGTAATCTACTCCTGCTGCTTCCCTGCCCCATGGCTGTGTGGAAGTTTATGAAGGCTAGATACACTGTTCTTTAAGTGTAATGGGTACTTGTGCTCCATCTCCTCCAACAGGTTGATGTCTTTGAGGGAGCAAAAGATACTTATTCCCTGCTTCTCAGACTGGTTGCAAGGAGCTTGTCCCTACCTCCATCCCCATGAGTCTCCCAAGACTTTCTTCAGCAGCAAATATTGCCTTCAGCAGTTGTCTCCCTCCATTCCTGTTAATATCTATTGTTGAAAGAAGAATTACTCCATGATCTCTGTTCGTGTAGGAAAACTATTTCAAAGTACTGCAGGAGTCGCAGAATAACATTTCAGCAAAAATACAACCATATTTGCAGAAAC
This sequence comes from Malaclemys terrapin pileata, assembly GCF_027887155.1. Classification (NCBI taxonomy): domain Eukaryota; kingdom Metazoa; phylum Chordata; order Testudines; family Emydidae; genus Malaclemys; species Malaclemys terrapin. Next base: position 57,218,366 of record NC_071509.1, read on the forward strand.
CACAATGGAAAATTATTGTCTTTTTGTATTTATTCACTGTATATTTCAGTACATTCATCCAAGTATTTACATTTCCAATTTCAAGGCTTATGAAAAAAATAAACCGTTCATTTTTATTTATTTTTATAATATAAAATCTATTGATCATGTTTTACCCAATCTTAGCAATCATTAGTATTTACCCACCACTGTAGTGTTACAACAGTGTGCCTTACATTGGTAGTGAACAACTAGCAGCTATCAGTGGAGTTTCTGTGGGAGTTTTCCCTGAGAGGCGAGTGGTGATTTTGTGTTCTGGACGTGTAGTTTTGATTTGTGAGTGAGCTGTTCCAAGTGTGTGACTTGATCCAGTGGTTGCTGATAGCCCTTAACAAGGGGGTAGTGCTGACTTAGGACTTGTCTACACTTGAAATGCTACAGCATCACAGCTGCAGCACTACTGCTTTGCCAGTCTAGTACTTCAGTGTAGACACTTCTTATAGTACTGGGAGGGGTTCTTCCATTGGTGTAGCTAATCCACCTCTCCGAGAGGCAGTAGCCAGGTCAATGGAAGAATTCTTCTGTCAACCTAATGCTGTCTACACTCCTGAGCAATGTAGTAGGGTCGACTTAACTTTTGAGTGTAGACCTGGCCCTATTTTGACTAGTTTAAAAGCTAGTCATTGGTTAATATTGGAGCAGCTAACAGCTGAGTTTCTGTGGGAGTTTGTAGGTGGGAGGGTTTTTGTCTTTTTTTTTTTTTCTAGGAGTAGGGACTAGAAAGAGAAGATGATGGCTACTGATGCAACATTAGAATTGATCTGAAGAGGAGATGACATGAAGATGGTTGGATGTGCAAACTGAGTCATACATAATCCTAGAGTGGGTATCTGTTGGAAGCTACTTATGCATGAAATGTCGCCAGTTAGAATTCCTGGCAGAAAAGATCCAAGGATTTGAGATTAGACGATGATGGAATTCAGACAGGGATTTGAAGTTATAATGGAGACGAGGTGGTACAGACAACTCAAGATTTGCAGACAACTGCTGAACAAAAGGACCTGGAGGGCGAACTGCCAGAAGCAGAGGGTGATCCATTGAAGAGCATGACCACAAGGACAATGCAGAAGAAGAGACTATCTAGTGGAGGTGAAATAGAGTTGAATAACAAGTTTACTGCACTGGAGAATGAGGAAGAGAAACAGACAGAAGTTGTGGTGGTGCAGAAGAAGAGAAGGGAAGCGAGTCTGTGCATAAGGGAGGAAGAGACAATGGAGATAGTCATGGACTAGAACCCAAGATAAAATGAGGATTATTTACAGGTGACTGTGAGAGAGAACATAAGACAGATTTATACCAAAAGCAGAAAGAGACCTTGTCACTGGGGACTCCACTCCATACTGAGAAGAAACGACAGGCCTGTCACCAGACCATATCCAGAGAACAGAAGGGTGTTTTATCTGCCAAGAGCAAGGATATGAGATGTGGATTTGAGATTGGAAAGGATCCTGATGGGAGTGGGGAAAAATCCATCGAGTGTGCTGCATTTTGGGATAAATGATACTGTTAGATTCCCACTGGAATGGATCCAGGACAGTTATGTTAGGCTTGGTAAGATGCTCAAAGAAGTGGAAGCTCAGATGACTTTCAGAGGGATACTTCTGGACCCTACAGAAGGAGAGTGAATGTGTAGCAAAATAATTAAGATCAACAAGTGGCTCAAGGATTAGTGCTATGAGGAAGGTTTGGAGTTAATCAATCATTGCAAGGCATTCACAGAGGAAGACTATTCTCGCCTGATGGACCCCCCACTAGAGTGCTTGGGGTATTAACCTTTTGGGATCAAGGCTGACACAGTTGTTAAGAAGGACTTTAAATTAGAAAATGTGGGGAGGAGGCTGTGAGAGATTGGTGTAATCTCCGTGCCTGACTTCAATACACAGGAGGAGGAAAATCAGCTAAATGAAGATGTAAGAGGTAAAGGAACAGCAGAAGATAAGGGTATGGACAGCAAAGAGAAATAAAGTACAAATATCAACTGGAATAGTAGTCAGGTGGGTGATACAATTAGTGAAAGGACTATTTCTAGTTTGGCTAGAAAACTATGTGAGTTCTAAGGGAAACAACTGAGATACTTGTGCATGAATGCAAGGAGTCTGGGCAATAAAATGGAGGAACTGGAACAAATAGTGCAGGAAGTCAAATCGGATATAAGGCATGGTGGAAACCTGGTGGAACAAGCATTCAAAACTAAAGGATATGTGCTGTTTAGGAGTGATATACATAAAGGTAATGCTGGTGGGGTAGTATAAGGATATGATAAACTGTAAAGAAATAAGAAATAGTATAGACAAAACTAAATCTGTTTGGGGAAGGATTGCAAAAGAGGTTCTATTAGGATAGTGCTGGGCAGTTGCTATAGATTTCCAGGATATGGATAGAGATCTCTTTAATGTTGTTAGAGAAATACTATCAGTAATTGTATCATAATTGGAAACTTAAACTTTCTGACTATCAATTGAAGAATAAATGCTACTAATACTGGTAGGGCCTAGTTATTCCTGGTCATGATGCATTTTCTTCATGAAGTAGTCACCGAACCAGCAACAGGTAATACAATTTTGAACTTGTTTTGGGTAGGTAGTGAGGCCATCATAGACCTAGCTATAGGAAGTAACCTCGAATAGAGTGATCACAAATTGATTCAGTTTAAAGTAAATGGAAGGATAATCAAAACCAAGTTGTCAACTATTTTTTTATTTCAGAAGAGCAGACTGGGAAATTAAGGGAATTACCGTATATACTCGTTCATAAGCCGATTTTTTTTTAGTAAAAAAGGGACGCACTAGAGAAGGGGGTTGGTGTATGAATGGGTATAGAGAGGGAGAGGTGGGACACAGCCCCTCCCCCCAACAGACGGAGCAAGGAGAGGCAGCACAGTCAGCAGAGCCAGAAGGGAAGAGGTGGGGCAGCTTCTGCCACGCTGCTCTCTCCCCAGCCTCCGACGCAGCTGCAGCTCCCCAGAGAGTTATACTTACCAATGGAATACCAATTTTCGAAGAATTAGAATACAATAGAATGAATAAAGTATAATGTAGTATTCAGGTACTCACAAATCCAATAGTAGTACTGCACTACAGAGTGGTTGCTTTCTTGAAGCACTTAGGTATATACAGGTAAAATTTTCTATACAGTATGTTATCTTATGAAATTACATATCACTATGGGCAGTGCCTGGCGTACATCCAGATCACTAAAAATACACTTAACACTAAAACTATACTGAACATCATTTAATCTTTCTTTGATGATTCAGAAGGAACTTCAGATCTTGCAGTGCCTCAGGGTCATCATTATCAAGATCAGTTTATTATTGTAGATGTGGGAGATTGGGCTGAATCTGTAATGACCCTATGACACACCCTGGAAGCTACTTTTTTGAATAAATTCCTGATATTGGCTTGCTTACTTGTCTTCTGCCTTTTTTGCATAAAAGTAGAGTGCAGAATTTGCAATTGCATAACCTCCTGGGCAGTATACTAGTCTCAGTTACTAGATTGAAGATTTGTATTGGGAGATATCAGAAATGCTGATTAATAGAGCTTTCTGGTTGATAAAGTGCCAGATAACACAGCTTTTACTGTATTTGCAATTTTTATCCCAAGCAAGGGGAAAAAACTTGTAGGGAAAGGCTCCAGACCCAATTGGATGAATAACCATCTGTGGCGCCTCCTGCTGGTGACTTCCAGTAATTAGATCATTCCAGCTCTGAAGTGCCCTCTGCAAGCTGGTGATCCGCCTGTCCTCTGGCCCCCGTGTCCCACCCTGGACCCCGGTGCCCTTGTGCCTGGGGTGCTGCCCCCTACCAGTAACCCTTCAGTCTTAGGGTCTCCCGTCCTTGGAGAACCCCCACCCACTATTCCCACCTCGCCTCAGTATAAGGCTACTGCCAGTCATCGTCTAGCCCCACGCCCTGGGGCAGACTGCAGAATCAGCCTACTCATCACTGGCAAGGTTGGGTTTGGACCTGCTGCCTTGGCCTACCTCTGGGCTGCCCTCTGCAACCCCCAGTACCTTTTAGCCCAATGCTAGGCTGAAGCCTGGGGCTTTCCAGGCTGGAGCTCCCCAGCTCCTCTGCCTTTCCCCAGCCCTGCTCCACTCAGGTACCCTGTCTCTAGCTTCCTGCAGCCAGGACCTTCTCTCTCTGAATGCAGAGAGAGACTTCCTCTGGGCCTCTGGCTCACAGCCTTTTATAGGGACCAGCTGGGCCTGATTGCGGCATAGCCCAGCTGTGGCTACTTCCCCAATCAGCCTAGCTTTTCCCTGCCACAGCCCTCTCCCTGGCTGTTTTAAGCCCTTCAGGGCAGGAGCGGGGTAACCACCCCGCTACACCACCTCAGAAAGGTTACTAAGTGTAAATAGAGAACCTATAGGGAATGGTAAAAAGGATTGATCAGCGAAGAAATCTACATGCTAGAAGTTAGAAAATGTAGGAATAAAATAAGAATTGCTAAAAGTCAAGCTGAATTAGCACTTACCAAGGAAATTATATAAAACTAAAAACCTCTTATTTATTATATATAAAGAGAAAAAGGAAGGATGAGGTTGGGCCATTATACAGTGTGGATGCGGAGGAGACTAATCTAGGTATGGCCAAAAAACTAAATGAATACTTTGGCTTGGTTTTCAGTAAGGATGATAAGATGGAATATGGGCATGAAGGACAGTGTGGCTGATGGAAATCAGTTTACAGAAATGGAAATTACCACTTCTGAGTGGAAGAAAAACGTAATGTACTCAAAATGGGGGGACCGGATAATTTCTGTTCTAGAATACTGTAAGAACTGACACATAAAATTGCTAGTCTGTTAGCAACGATTTTTAAAATTTCAGTCTTTTTGGGATAGTACCTTCTGACTGAAGAATAGCTAACATCATGCCTATATTTTTTTTAAAGGGCGGGGGTAAAGGATCTGGTTTATAACAGACCTGTTAGTCTGACCTCAGCCATAGTCAATTTAGAACAAATTGTGAAGGAAAAAATAATTAAATTAATAGAGGCAAATGGAAAATGGAGTGCAATGCACCTTTGGTAAACCCATGTTGCCACACTAACATAATTTCCTTCTTTAAGGGAAAAAAACTGATTTTTTTAGATAAGGGAAATACAGTAAATCTAATATATAGACTTCAGTAAAGCATTTAACATGGTACCACATGGGAAATTAATAGTTAGAGAAGATAGGCATTAGTACAAGAATTATAAGGTGGGTACGGAACTAGCTAAAGGGGAGAAGGCAGTGTTTTGTTCTGAAAGGTGAACAGTCAGTTTGGAGGGAGGTTGCTAGTGGAGTTCCTCAAGGAACTTGGGACTGATTGTATTTAGTGTTTTTATTAATGACCATGGCACAAAAAGTTTGCTAATGATACAAAGTTGGGAGGCATCATTAATACACAGGAGGACTGGAATATTATGCAGGAAGAATTGGAATACCTTGAGAATTGGAGAGAGAGAAATAATGTGAAATTTAATAGTACAAAATGCAAGGTGAAACACTCATGGGGTCCCAGAGCCTGGGCTCCAGCCCAAGCACAGATGTTTATACTACAATTTTATAGCACTGCAGCCTGAGCCCTGAGAGTCCGAATCAGCTGACTTGGGCCAGCCATGGATGTTGTATTGCATGGTAAACATATCCTGAGAGACTAATAACAAGAATTTCTGCTGTATGTTGCGGGTGTCTCTGTCAGATATGCAAAGGAGGAGAAAGATCTTGGTGTATTAGTCAATCTCAGGATGAATACAAGTCAGCAACATGATGGAAAAGGGCAAGTATATCAGGCGAGGTGTTTGCCGTAGAGATAGGGCAAGACCCCATTTGGAATACTGCGTGTAATTCTGGTCACCCATGTTTGAGAATGAGGAATTCAGATTGGAGCAGGTTCAAAGAAGGGCTACTAGGGTGATGATGGGAATGAAGAGCTTATTTTAGAAGAGAAGACTAAAATTGCTCAGATGGCAAAATGAAGACTGAGGGGGATTATGATTGCTTTCTATATAAATGCATAAGGAGAATAGACACCAGGGAGGGAGAAAAACTATTTAAGCTAAAGGACAAATGGGTATAAACTATCTCTGAACAAATTCAGGCTGGAAATTAGAAGGTTTCTAGCCATGAGATGAGTGAGATTCTGGAACAGCCTCCCCAATAGGAGTTGTGGGAGCAAACAACTTACTTAGTTTTAAGAGAGAGCTGGATAAATATATGAGTCAGATTGTGTGATGAGGTTGCTTGTGATTGTAGGATCTGGGCTTGGCATCCTTTGGAGGTTCCTTCTGGTTTTTCTTATATTCCTAAAATCTCATGCTTCAGGGCCAGTCTCTTGCAGGGATCAGGAAGGGATCTCCCCCAATACATTTTTTTGCTTGTTTCCTGTGAAGCATCAAGATGGCCACAGCTGGAGATGAGAGAGTGGATGGGGTGGTGCTTTGATTTGGCATTCGGCATTTTCTCTCTCAGGTGCTTAGCTTACTGGTTCTTGCTCACATGCTCAGGATCTAACTTATTGCCATATGTGGTGTTGGGAAGGAATTTTTTCCCAGGTCAAATTGGCAGTGGCCTAGGGTTTTTTTCACCATGCTCTGCAGTCTGAGGTGAGAGTCACTTGCTGGGTATGTCACACTTAATCATTTCCCTACCATTGCAGGGGGCTTAGGAATTGGTGCACCTCAGTCCCTGCTATTCTCTGCCTGTTTCACGTAATAGTTTAGTCTCCTAGGTTGTAATACTTTGGTCTACTTTTGGGTGTAGTGTTTAGTGTGTTGGTGGCATGTGATATACAGATGTCAGACAAGATGATTTTGTGGTCCCTTCTGGCCTTAAACTCTACATCATTTTTCAATCCCACTATGTATCACATCCCTCAAATATATGCTGAAAATTGTAACTAACTGTATAAATCTCAACGAGATGGGGTGGATGGTAATATCTTTTATTGGCCCAAAGAAAGCTTGTCGATTTCACCAACAGAAGTTGGCCCAATAAAAGACATTACCTCACCCACCTTGTCTCTCCAATATCCTGCGACTAACACCGGTACAACAACACTTTATAAATCTCAAAATATAATGATTTGCCTTTTGTTTGTTTGGCTTCCATTATGCTTCTGGTTAATCTGAAACGAGGTTCATGCTCTGATCCTCCGAGTGGACTGTGCAGACTTCTGCACCCATGTAGACCCAGTTGCATGACTGAGCACTTTATTAGGAAGAAATGGCACCAGATCTAAAAGTAGCAAGCTCTTTTGTTTTTGTACAATGTTCCCAGACAGGATCTTTAGTTTGGTTACCTTATCATGTGTATCTCTCCAACTGGATTGCCTTCAATAAATAATATAAATTCTACACTTTTTTTGTTTACTCTACTGCAGTTAGACTACAGTAAAATCTGTTCTCACTTAAAATTTATTTTTTGTTGTTAATTATTAATAATCAAAAATCTGCAATTTATTTTAATATAGTAATTAACCAGATTACCAGGAGTAGAGATAAGTAAATAATTTTTAGAAAACCGTTTGACAAATTGTAGCACTTTCTGTTTGTGCATTGTCCCGGAACAAATCATGATTTTAATAGATTTAATTATCTGAAATTATTTCTGCAAATAATTATTGTTCTGTAGATTTTTTACCAGAAGCTTGTAGTGATGATTTGAAAATCAAAATGTTATGGATATGAAGGTTCCATAATATGTTTCTTCTCCCTGACTGCATGTGTAAAACTCATGTGACCCATTCCTGCAAGATGTGGGAATGCCTCTTGAGAGTACTGAGCATTCTCAACTCCTGTGAAACTCAGCAGAAGTTGAGGGTGCTCAGCTGACAAAATTCTGCTCTTATTGATACTGGTGTTAAATTTTTATATGTCTATTGACTTTATTGGAATTATTGCAGTTTGATTTGCACTTTTCATTGGTGTAATTGACAGCAGAATCTATCCTGGTATCCCTGCAAGGTGCTGAATGACTTGTAAGCCTGAAGAAGCCCATTATCAGGTTTCTAGTGTAAAATTTGTTTTGGTGTAAGTGAAGTTAGACATAAAAGCAATGCAACCAAATTTGGGGCCTGAACCATTGAAGTCTTTCCAGTGGAGTCTTTCCATTGACTTCAATGGCTATGGGTCAGTCCCCCAATAAAAATACATTAGTGAATGAGTTGTAGCAACAAATGGAAAAGTTCAGTCATGCATAAGGTGTACTGAGTTACATATAAGACCCCAGTCCTACAAACTGTTAACTATGAATACAGATTTGCTCATGAGCCTGGTATCAGGACTACTCACATGAGCTAACCTTACACTGTGTTTAAGTGTTTGCTGGATCAGGGCCCATGTGCTTTTCTAAGCTAAAATTTTTCCACTTACAACTGCCATATGCTGGGAATTAAGTTAAATAGGAAATTTGTGTAAAATTACTTGTCTCTGGTCTTGGTTTCTTAGATTTCACTATTTAATCTGATAACGACTTTACCAACTACTTTGTATTTTTTAATATTTTTTTTCTTTCAGGAATTGAATCAGATACTTATAGAGACACCACCAGTTTGGAAAGGATCATCAAAACTTTTCCGTAACCTTAGAGAGAAAGGTGAGGAAGATTTATTTTACTGAATGACTTTACTACATCTATTTTAGATTCTGTATAGTAGAAATATTGTTGCTAAAATATGTACTTTTAAGCTGAACCCTTAATTTTTTTTCCAAAAAGAGGGAAAACAGTTGTCTTTTACATTTTAGAGACTAGCAAAGTTTCCTTCAACATCTGCATTGTTTGATCATGATTGCAGCTGCCGTAGGATCGCTATATATAGTACTATCTGAATCTGGAACAGTTTTTTGAAGTGTGTTGTATTGGTATTTAAATGTTTCAAGTTTAATTTTGTCCTTCTAATGAGAATTACCTGCAAAAGAGACAGAGATAAAATACTTTAAATTAAAGGATACAGAATGACTTTCAGTTTTGGTAGATGCAAAGATAGTAATGTGTATTGATTTCCTTGAAAAACTTCACAGTTATTCATGTTCACCACAACACTAATTGGTAACTTCTAAAATCCCATATATTACATCAACTCTTTAATCAAGAAAATTAGATTTATGCATTAGCAATTTCTAAAATTCTGCAGATCAAGGTTTTGACTTCTTGAAAATCTTCATAGCTTCTGACCATCAAACTTCACATTAATTATTGGGAAAAGATCAGGGCCGGCTCCAGGATTTTTGCCGCCTCAAGCGGCACAAAAAAAAAAAAAGCTGCGATCGCGATCTGCGGCGGCAATTCGTCGGGAGGTCCTTCCTCCGAGTGGGAGTGAGGGACCGTCTGCGGAATTGCCGCTGAATAGCTGGACGTGCCACCCTTCTCCGAAGTGGTCGCCCCAAGCACCTGCTTGACAAGCTGTTGCCTGGAGCCGGCCCTGGAAAAGATACAATCTGACATATTTTAAAAAAAATACATATTCACTAAAAACCTGCTGGTTTCTGTACTATGGAAACTTGTAAAAGCCATCCAAATTAATCTATTTAGTCTTGCATTTATTTCCATAGTAGCCGAAGACTCATGGAGTTTTTTAATTAAATCTAGCCTTAAATTAGTTAAGTCAGACAACTATTACAAGATGGTACAAACAAAAATATTATCTATTACAGCAGGTTGAATAAAGTGATCTTGAAATACTAGTCTGCCTGAGCTGGTGATTCTTGTTAGAATGAGACCGTGGAAGAGTTAAGTCCTTTCTGAGTATTGGGGCTGGAGGCATTTTTCTGTGCTGTTGCCAGATACCAATATTGGGATGACTGCTGTTCAGTTTTTGTTAGGTTTCAAACTGAACTAAAGATTTATAATAAAGCTATAAAGAAACCCCCAAAACTAAGCTCATCTTTGGAACGGTACTAAAAATGTTGCAGTATACCTCAACTTCATGGTCATGAAAACCATTCGCTGCTCACTATTGTCAGCATTAAATCGAAGAGAGGCACTGAAGCCCTGAAATAAGGCTTTTTCTTTTTTTAAAGCTTCAGGATTTATTATACAGTAACTCCTCACTCAAGGTTGTAGTTACGTTCTTGAAAAATGTGACTTTAAGCAAAATGATGTTAAGCGAATCCAATTTCCCCAAAAGAATTAATGTAAATGGGGGAGTTAGGTTCCAGGGGAATTTTTTTTGCCAGACAAAAGACATATACAGTATATGTTTTAAACAATTTAATACTGTACTCACCAATGATGATTGTGAAGCTTGGTTGAGGTGGTGAAGTCAGAGGGTGAAAGAGGGTGGATCGTCCGGCTGCTCCTCTTGCTGTTCTTTCCAAAGTGCCATGGGGTGCTCAACCCCCAGCTTTGCCCCAGGCCTGCCCCCACTTCACCCCTTCCCTCAAGGCCCCACCCCACTGTGTCCTCACTCCTCCCCCCCAAACCTTCTGAATGACTTGAAACAGCTGATTGCTGCAGGTGGGAGGCGCGGGGAGAGAGAGGGGAGTTGCTGACCCACGGGGCTGCCGGCGGGCGGGAAGCGCTGAGGAGGGTGGAGGGGAGCTGATAGGGGGCTTGCTGGCCCACCCTGGTACCAAGCCCCCACAGCCAAACAACAGTATAAGCAAACATTGCGCAACTTTAAATGAGTATGTTCTCTACTAGATCAGCAACATAACAACGAAATGACGTTAACCGGGATGACGTTAAATGAGAAGTTACCGTACCTAAGTCCATTCATATGAACTTTAGAATATTTCAAAACTAGAGAGTATATAGCAAGTACACTTAGCATGTATAAAGTTGCAGTGGAACCTGTCCTGTGCATAGCTCTTGTGCACCTTATAAATATGTTATGCTTGCAAGAGAAATGACCATAGTATACTTTCTGCTCTGAAGAATTTGGCTCCATAAAAGTGAGATTTAGATCATCTAAATGAAACACAAAAATTTCATTTTTAAAATGTTTATAAACGTTGGTTCAGTTATGTGCTTAGAACAATGTGCTAGGACTCAGGAGATCTGGGTTCTATTTCCAGTTGAGACATTGTGCAAAGTAACTGTGCTTCAGTTTTTCCATCTGTAAAACATCCAATCTTGGAAAATGCTTTGAGCTCTACTGATGAAAAGCACTACATGAGGTATAACTATTATTTATTACATATACCTTATTCCACTGAAAAATATTCATACATAAGTAAAGATTCTGTAAGAACTAGTATTAAAATTAGGGCTCAAATTTTAAATATTTAACTATAGGAATTGCCTTTCTCACCCTTCACATAACATTTGTTAAAACCATATATTTATTTATATATTTTAACTGTGTTACTCCTCAGTCCTTAAGTATATCTCCTTCATGCAAGGCTGTTGCAGAATTCCAGCAACACTTTTTTATTTTTGTTTTTGGTGACCTATCCTTTATTAAAAGATACTTTACTATGCAACTACTTTGTTAGGCTGAGAAGTTCCTGAGCAGTTCACATGAAAGCAATATTAAATTATTTGCATGATACAAGGTACAAAACTGGATAGGTACATCAAATGTACCTTCGATTTAGAAAAGTAGTGAAGTAAAATATAAAGGAATTATTTAATTAAAAGTTTGACTAAATTGCATGCTAAATGACACTTTAATTAATAATGGGGGGGAACACATACAGGCTCCCCTGCCTAATTCCCCTGCTGCAGGAGGGGGCATAAGCCACATGCCACTCTTACTACATGTCTGATAAGAAAAGGGCAAGGACATTGAAAACCTAAGAGGAAGCTAAACCCATCCTTGGGTGAGGAACTGGACTGAAGGGCTTTCCTGCTGAGAGGTGATACTGAGTGTGCTATCCAGTAGACCACCTGACCCTACAAGGGCTCTATTGCATTTGGCATGATAGGCAGTGGTCTCAGCACACTAGTGGAAGAGTCATTGTCAATTTTTCGGGGACATCACAGCAAAGGAGATTTTAAAGAAGAGATTTGAAGGAGTATAGTGAAGTAGCTTTGTGGATACTTACAGGCAGATCCTCCCAAGCATGAGGCAACATGGGAGAAAGCACAAGGTGCTTGTTTCTTATCAGTATTTGATAATAAAATAATCTTCATATCAACTGAGAATTACATCGTATGTTCTATTGATAGTTGTTGATGTGACTCTACTTTTAAAAGACCCAGATATTATCTGAATAATGTAAACATTGCCATATAATAGGCAATCACATATGCAATATAAATAACTCTTCTAAGAAAGCTTCCGTAACTTTTTTTTCTGTTTGCAACCCACAATGGTATTTCTTGGAGCAATTGATTCAACTCCAAATTCCACACAGACAAAACAACTATGTCTCTACGTTATTTGAATTCTTTATTGAACTATTTTAGAACCTAAAGCCTATTATATCAATATTCTCCATTAAAAAGCGTATCCAATAATAAGTTTTGTGAATTGTGTAATACACATGTCTCTAAAATTTCTGCATCTGATTCACCAATGTTTTACTCCAGTTTTCTGTCAGTGAGAGTCAGTTGAAATTAATATGGTGTAAACTTGGAGCAAAGTGGTAGACTAATAATAGTGCTTTTAATTAGTAGGTTCAAAGTACTTTACAAAAGAGGTATCATTGTCTCCATTTTATAGATGAGGAATCTGAGAGGTGGAGAGATAACATGCCAAAGGCAGAGATAGGAATAGAATCAAGATCTCCAGAGTCCTAATCCAGTCTTAATCCCCTAGTTCACACTGCCTCTCCATTAGGCTTTATTGCTACAATATATGCGTTTTGACATCAAGTATGTAGATGGACAGGTCCTCAGCTGGTGTATTTTGGCAGAGCTTCATTGAAGTCAATTTAGCTACACCAATTTACACTAGGTAAGGATAGGGCCCAGGGCTTTTTATTTGAATTATTTTCACCTCAAGTGATCTCTGCACCTTCTATGTGGTCTTCGAGTTAACCCTTCTTTCTGAGCAATAGTCATTCCAGAATCTTTCTCCCATAACACTCAGGGCAGTCAACCAGAACTATCTGTCCATAGGTTGCAATATACTAGTACAAACAAAAGGAGGGAATGCTTTCAAGGCCTCCTAGATAGCTCCCTTCATGTCTGCTGACATACTACTTCACAGTTGCTCTTCCTTTGTTTTACAACAAAGAAGGTGGTATCAAACACTGAAAAACAATCTGTAAAATAATTTACATTTGACTGATTACTCAAGGGTGTTTTACATCCCTTTATCTATATCTCAGCCGCATTTGATCTCTAGGTAGATGACCTTCCAAGTAGTTACAGACCTAATGAAAAATTGGAACTGGCCTTTGACACATAACAGTAATTCTCAGTTTCTTAGGTGCTGTACGAAATCTAGATGACACAAGACAGAATACATGGTTGTATTTATTATTAGAGTAACTGCTTTTAAATTTGAAGTGCTAGCAGAAGTAGTTACATTTTGTTTACAAATCCACAATTTGGGACGGGGGGAGTGAGATACTGACTTATAAGGAAAATGGATAGTATTAGAACTGCTTAGAAGCCTTCCCTACTTTAGCAGCACCACCACAACCACCAGCGGCATCAGGAGGTTTACTCCAGGGATTTCCATTTAAACTGGGGAAGTGGGAGAAGAATTAAATATGTTTGTTTATTTTATTTTCTGAAATTAGGGGTGCGGCTAGGGCGGGAGAGGAAAGAGGTTCAAATTTGGTGAATTTATGTGTGTTTAAGGGTTCATTTGGGGGTGTGAAACCCTAGGTGGTTTGGTGTGATTAAATGATAGCTTAATCAACTGCCTTCCTTTTACATTATCCCCACATTCCAGCCTCAGTGGTAAGGACCAAAATTATCTGGGTATTTTTTCTTGTTTTTTGAGGGTAGGAGACATATCCATCATGGAAGCATTGTCCTTTTAGGATAAATGGCCTGGGTGTAGAATTATTATGTGATCTGTTGTATTGGAGAATATTTAGGGAGTGATTCTGAAGGTAATGAAGTTTTAGGGTGTTATTGGTAAAGGTGATTGGGAGAGTGAATAGTCTTTTTAGATTGGCTTTGTAGCCTGCATTGAAGATCCTTGGTCTAGCATTGAGGTGTGGCAGCTATGACCATTCACTAACCACTGCAGGGGGCCAAAAGTGTTGAAAAATGTTGGTGTGTGTAGAGAATATGGTAGTATTGTATACAGAGAATTAATTGTGAGTGTTTGGATTCCTCCGTTCCTATATTCATGTATGGGAGGAGACAAATCAGGAAAATACCTTGTGAAGTCAAAATGCATAATCTCTGTTTCACTCGTTTTGCCTATAGTTAAGGACAAAAATTCCAGTCTTAGCTTCATACAGATAGGTGCAAGATCAGTAGCTAAAGTTTCAACAGTCCATGATTTAATTTGAGTCCCAAGGCTTGTACGTACTAGCAAACACTGGCTGGGTGTTACCATTTTACCAGTTTGGGTACAGTTGGCTCAAGCTAGGTATTCTGTACAGTATTAGCCTAAAGAAGACAAGTGAAGATCTACTCTGCATGATTTCTATATGCAGCCTGAAAAGCTGGAAGTTTCCTGCACCCAGGCTAGATTGATTACAATATGTTCATTTTGTGCGATTCCCAGGATGCATTTGAGTTGGAATAAATTCAGGAGTTCCAGCTGATGTGCTGCAAATTGTCCGTGTGAGCTGCTGACCCACCTTGGAGGTACCAAGGCTAATAGCAGTCAGTGATTTTAACATGTGTATGGATGACAAATTGTTGGAATGAGCTTTGGATTTCACAGCTACTGTGATGACCATGAAAAAATTCCAGGTGGTTCCTGGTTCAACTCTCACAGCTAGTCAGGTGTTTGGTTTGGGTTTGGAAGTTAGTCGTTTGGGGCTAGATTTTTAAAGGTATGTAGGTACCTAAAGATGCAGATAGGAGATTAATGGGATTTTCAGGAGCACACAGGTGATTAACTTGCATTGAAATAAATGGGAGTTAGGTGTGTAGGCACTTTTGAAAATCCCACTAGGCACCTGCATCTTCAGGCAGCACTTAAATACTTGAAAAAATCTGGCCCTTGAAGTTTGGCCAGTATTATAGACTAACTCATAACTCCTATGTTTTTGAGATAGTGCCCCTCCTATCATGTTGGGGACTAGGACCAGTTTTGGTGGTCTGTCCTTAAAGATTAATGGAGCTAAAGCCTTTCCAGCAGACCCTCAAGGCAATAATTGTTCCTTAAGCAGCCCATTTTGAAAAGAGTCCAGAATACCCCTAATTCACTGACCTTCTGGGCACGCTGCAAGATTATCTATTTACCTAGGCTTTTGGGAAAGAAGGAGTGCAATTTGTGGTAATGGGTGTATAATATGGATGTTGAATTCAATCCTGATTAATTATTTTCTGCAGTAAGAACCAGATGCTAGTTCAGAATTTTTTGTGATTGGATTTTTAACGTATCGCAAAAGTATTGAGAGGCCTAGAATAGGCACTTCATATATATCTAAATCAGTAAATAGTTCAGACTTTACACTTTTTAACAAAGCCTTAAAAATCAGTATTTAATTAAAATTTATAAGCTCATCTAATAAGAGCTGAATGTAAAATTCAAAGCATAATTAGAGCGTATGTATGTATACACAGAGGCAGCTAAATACTAAAATCTGTGTATTGTTAAGCAATGTGAGAATCAAAATTCCTAACAAGATATGTGTACTAACATTTAGTAAAATTATGACCCAAGCTTGAACATATTTAAACAGCTGACATCAGGAGAGAACACAGTTTTAATTGTAATCTGAAACCTTTGTATACTTCCATGTGTCATAGTTGGAGTTTTGGAAAAACTTGATGTAATGCACCATACACATTAGTTTCAAGGGATGAGACTAATCTATGTTTAACCTAGCGTCTTAGTAGTAAGGCTGAAGTGTATTTGTAGAACAACTTACCTGGACTACAAACCACTCTCTGCTGGCGAGAGAGAGATTTTGGTTTTCTGACAGTTCCAAAATATCAGAAATTAATCTCACATTGAACAAAACCTTTTGGGTATTTTTAACTTGTTCTAAAAGATAAAGAAAATGAAGGGCTACGTTTGGAAAACAGGAGGAGGTGATTTATAACCATTAGTCCAGTGGCAGTGGTTCTTAATCTTTACTACAGCCTGCACCCCTTTGGTTCTCAAAATATGTTCTCGCACCCCTTATCAAAAATGGTGCCTGTGCTTAATTTGTGTTTTTGATGATTTACGTTCTAAAATTTTTTGGCATGTCTCGCACCCCAAGAAAGGGCATCTCACACCCCCAGGGAGTGTGTGCACCCCAGGTTAAGAACCACTGGGTTAGAGCAATCACCTGGAATGTGGACAGCCTAGGTCTGGAGCAGAGTGCCTAAACCACCAGGCTATTGGCTGCCTGTTCTAGTGTGGGGCTCTCTCAATCTCTCCTTTTGAAGCTGTTCCATTTTGTATAAATAAATATTCATTGAAGCAGGAATTGGAATGTAGGTGTTCTCCCTCCCAGGTGAGTGTCCTGAGTACAAGGCTATAGATCAGGGGTCGGCAACGTTCGGCACACGGCTCGCCAGGGTAAGCACCCTGGCAGGCCGGGCCAGTTACCAGCACATCGCTCGCCCGCGCCGCTTCTCGCCGCCCCCATTGCCCCGGGACGGTGAACCGCGGCCAATGGGGGCCACGATCGGCCAAACCTGCCATGTCAGCAGGTAAATAAAACTGGCCCGGCCCACCAGGGTGCTTACCCTGGCGAGCCGCGTGCCAACGTTGCCAACCCCTGCTATAGATAGTCATTCATTTTCACTCTTCCCGCCTCAATGACTGTTCAAGTATTTTATAAAAAGTGGAACAGCTTCAATGGGACAGGGTAAGAGAGCCCCCCCCCCCCCCTTTAGAATGCCCAATAGCCTGGTTGTTATGGTACTTACCTAGAAGGAGTGGAGCCCTGGGTTCAAGTCCCTGCTCTGGAGTGGAGATTTGAACCTGGGTCTCCCACTTCCCAAATGAGTACCCTAATCATTGCACTAAAGTTATAAGGAGGGTGACAGTGCCCCCCCCCCTTTTTTTGTGAATAATGCCTAGATCCCTGTGTGAAATCTTGCCTGAAAAAGATTTCATTTTGTTAATGTTGAAATGATTCATTTTGACTTTTTGGGAATTTTTTTTTTTTGACTGAAACAATTTGCTGGAATCTACATGAATTTGCAAAATGTTTCAGTCAACCTAAATCTGCTTTCTGACTGAAAAAGTTTCATCTGAACAATTTTGCCCAGCTGTAATATATATATATGTGTTAATAAAAAAGAAAAGAAAGAAAACTCTAATTTTTCAAGCTTGACAAATGAAGGCTCATTAGAGTTGATATGACATGACACTTTTTTTTGTTTCTAGGTTTGATTTCCTACACAGAATATCTGTTTCTCCTTTGTATCTTAACAAGTAAGTATTCTGAAAAAAACTCACTGCAATTTTGTAAGTGGAGGATGTTTTGGAATTAATTGATAAACTTAACAGTAACAAGTCACTGGGACCAGATGGCATTCGCCCAAGAGTTCTGAAAGAACTCAAATGTGATATTAACTATGGTTTGTAACCTGTCCTTTAAATCAGCTTCTGTACCCAATGACTGGAAGATAGCTAATGTAACGCCACTATTTAAAAAGGGCTCTAGAGGTGATCCTGGCAATTACAGACCGGTAAGTCTAACGTCAGTACCTGGCAAATTAGTTGAAACAACAGTAAAGAATAAAATTGTCAGACACATAGAAGAACATAAATTGTTGAGCAAAAGTCAACATGGTTTCTGTAAAGGGAAATCATGTCTTACTAATCTATTAGAGTTCTTTGAAGGGGTCAACAAACATGTGGACAATGGGGATCCATGGACATAGTGTATTTAGATTTTCAGAAAGCCTTTGACAAGGTCCTTCACCAAAAGTTCTTACGTAAATTAAGTTGTCATGGGATAAGAGGGAAGATCCTTTCATGGATTGAGAACTGGTTAAAAGACAGGGAACAAAGGGTAGGAATAAATGGTAAATTTTCAGAATGGAGAGGGGTAACTAGTGGTCTAGGACCAATCCTATTCAATTTGTAGGGGGGAGGGATAGCTCAGTGGTTTGAGCATTGGCCTGCTAATCCCAGGGTTGTGAGTTCAATCCTTGAGGGGGCCACTTAGGGATCTGGGGCAAAATCAGTACTTGGTCCTGCTGGTGAAGGCAGGGGGCTGGACTCAATGACCTTTCAGGGTCCCTTCCACTTCTATGAGATAGGTATATCTCCATATATTATTATTATTCATAAATGATCTGGAGAAAGGGGTAAACAGTGAGGTGGCAAAGACTGCAGCTAATACTAAACTGCTCAAGATAGTTAAGACCAAAGCAGACTATGAAGAACTTCAAAAAGATCTCACAAAACTAAGTGATTGGGCAACAAAATGGCAAATGAAATTTAATGTGGATAAATGTAAAGTAATGCACATTGGAAAAAATAAGCCCAACTGTACATATAATATGATGGGGGCTAATTTAGCTACAACTAATCAGGAAAGAGATCTTGGCGTCACCATGGATAGTTTTCTGAAGACATCCATGCAGTGTGCAGAGGCAGTCAAAAAAGCAAACAGGATGTTAGGAATCATTCAAAAAGGTATAGAGAATAAGATGGAGAATATCTTATTGCCCTTATATAAATCTATGGTACGCCCATATCTTGAAGACTGCGTACAGATGTGGTCTCCTCATCTCAAAAAAGATATACTGGCATTAGAAAAGGTTCAGAGAAGGGCAATTAAAATGATTAGGGGTTTGGAACAGGTCACATATAAGGAGAGATTAAAGAGGATAGGACTTTTCAGCTTGGAAAAGAGGAGACTAAGGGGGCATATGATACAGGTATATAAAATCATGAGTGGTGTGGAGAAAGTGAATAAGGAAAAGTTATTTACTTGTTCCCATAATATAAGAACTAACTAGGGGCCACCAAATGAAATTAATGGGCAGCAGGTTTAAAACAAATAAAAGGAAGTTCTTCTTCACACAGCACACAGTCAACCTGTGGAAATCCTTGCCTAAGGAGGTTGTGAAGGTTAGGACTATAACAGGGTTTAAAATAAATTCATGGCGGTTAAGTCCACTAATGGCTATTAGCCAGGGTGGCTAAGGAATGGTGTCCCTAGCCTCTTTGTCAGAGGATGGAGATGAATGGCAGGAGAGAGATCACTTGATCATGACCTGTTAGGTTCACTCCCTCTGGGGCACCTGGCATTGGCCACTGTCGGTAGACAGGATACTGGGCTGGATGGACCTTTGGTCTGACTCAATATGGCCATTCTTATGTTCTTATATGCTCTTATGTAAGATTCTGAATTTATTCCAAAAATTATATTAATTATATGGGGAAAAAAATCACATGCATCTTTTCCATATAACTTGGCCACTGTATTGTCCCAGTGTAATCTCGTAACATTTCAACTGAAGTGTTGTATCACATAAAGCACCCTTTACTGAAAATGAGAGATTAGGGATTATCAGATGAATTGAACATCAGTTTGTAGTGTATAATCTCAGTCCTCTGAAATTGCTGCATAATTGTTAGATAAATTTATTAAAGATTATAAAGGACTTTTGAAGATGGAGAGAGATACATAAATTGTAAATATTATTTTTCAATCTATGTATGATATCCGCTTACATAGTTTTAAAAAAGTCTGTTGAAACTGAGCCAAACATTTATTTGTAAACAACAAATACCAACAAAATTAAATATTTGTTTAGTCTTCCACCTGGGAAAACAATATAGAAGAATGTAGAAGGTGTAATTGTTTGATTGTACTAGAGTCAGTTATGTATAGTATAGATTTTCCATAACTAACACATTTGTTTGAGATTTTAGATTTGTAAATTAAAAATTTACAAACTAGTTTTAGAAGTTTTGTTAACTTCAAATAGTAGGCTTTTAAAACTGTCATCTTTTGGAATTTAAAAATCAAACACAAAAACCACAACGGTGCTTCATTTATTTGGGCATTTCATGCAAGAATTCTCGACTGTAAGCATGGAATCATGTATACAGGGTTATATGTGTCAGAACCCAGTTCTTTTTCATCCAGACTTTTCAAAGAGGTTTATATGAGAAACTGATATCTCAGATGTAGAGCTAGGGGCTCTTCTTTCATAAGAAGTTAAGGGGGAAGAAAACCCCATGTTCTACATAAGCTGAAAGCTCTTCTCCAGAGAGAAAGTGTATTCATCATTGAGAAAAAGGCCGCAGCAGTGAAGTGGGCTATGGACTGCCTAAGATACTGTTTGCTGAGGAACCCTTTTTCTCTGATCACAGACCTCCCTAAATGGAGCCCTGGCAGGAACCCAGTGCTGACAGCAGGAGCCCAACAGGCACCTGGCGCTGACTTGTAATTTGGGGATGCACTGAAGATCTGAACCCTAGTGTGCCCGGCAGGGACTGAAGCCCCAGTACTTCCCAGCAGGGGCTGAAGCTCCGAGCGCCAGTGCACCTGGCGGGGCTTCATTTAGGGAGGTCGGGGGGCACCTACCCCTCCCCCCCCAGTTACGAGTCAGCCCCGGGCGCCAGCTCCTTCGAACCCACCAACACACAGCCAGTCACTCCTCTACCTGCACTAGACCCCCCACACACACTAACTGCTCATGGCACCCCAGAGCTTTGTGGTCTGGTCAAAAGCATCTAGCAATCTGGATTTTTCCCACAGTCTCCCTATTGACTACCCCTGCTCTAGAATATTTTGGTTGAGGAGCTTCCCTGAATTTGTTTTCCATTACAGATAATATCCATAAAATGGACTAGTGTCTGACCAAAAATGAGATTCTTTATCATAGGTAAGAAGTGAATGGGAGGTGCCTTATCCATTTGTTGACTGAAGAATAAAATTGTTCAAATGTCTGAATGGTAGAAGTTAAACTGGAATTTTCAAAATCCAGACAGCTGAGGTTATGAACTGATTCCATTTTTAGGTAACTATGGCAGAGTTAGAAGAGGGCTTTAGTCCATCATTGCACAGGGCCACATGTAAAGGCAAGAAATTATTACTAAACTGAATAATGTAATAAACTTTTGAGTTTAGGCTAATATGACTGGGTTTTCAATTCTTCTTTCCAAGTACTAAAGAGACCTACTAGAATAATGGTGTACATGTGGAGTAAATGCAATCATTGCATACCTTTTTATAGAGATGGAATATATGGCCATAGGACTGGGCTTTAAATTGGCTTGTCAGCTGTTCCTCTTGCCAATATCAGGGAACATGAGTATGGATTGTTTTAGTTGGTAGCTTTAAGTCCTGACCAAGGGCACATAGCAGCATCTCTTTAGTCAATGGGAGATCTATTTTTTCCAACCAAACTTTTGGCCAGTCAGTTTAATAAAAATGTCATTTGATATTTTAAAAGGAAAATCGTATTGAAAGATTCTCTAAAGGATTCATTTAACATCTTAGTCTCCATTTTTTTTTCTAGTCCTGCCTTGGCATTTAGAAGTTGAAAGGAAATGGTATTCGTAATTCTCTGAACCTCTCTAGTTAATAAATTACTGGTACTTTGGTATACCAAAATGTTCTATTAACCTCTTATTATTATTTCCAAGTCATTTGATACTTTCTGTCCTCAGGTGAGACATTAATTCTTGTAAAAGTCAATGGAGTTACACATAGGGTGAATCTGTCCCCTTATATTTAATTGCTAGGCTTTTGAAATATAATCGAGCTCAGTGGGATGGGGGAGAGTGCATGTGTATCAGCTTTTATTTGCCTAACATAAGTAATACAGTGCTAAACAGAAGAAGACTTTACAGCTCTTGGTTATTCCTGGTCTTGAGATTCTGTTACTTGCCTTGTCCCCATTTCCCTTTTCCTTGTGTCCTCTAAATATATTTCCTTGTTAAATCTGTTCTGTGAGTGATATCTTAAATTTCATTTGCTGCCCCGTTTGTTTTTTTGCCATAATTCACAAGATACTAAATTGTTTGCTTACTTTGATATTGCTAGATTTTTAAAAGGTTTATTACATAGGCTTCTAATATAGCCTGGCTTTTGAATTCTCTTGTTTAGTCTTTACTAGTCTTTATCTGTATTCTCTTAAGATGTCATTTCTTCTGGCTGTTTCCAAAGCTTTTAAAGACAGCAATGAGTGATTTGTAGGGTATTTTAAAAGAGAGCCTGTTTACTCTCTTCCACTAAGATAAGGTTGTCTTTAAGACTGTCACTTCTCACCTAATGCTGTTCAGGATTTCACCTTGGTCAGTCTGTTGTTTCTCTTATTGTCCTTAGCAAGTTCTTGTTCCTGGATAGTAGAAGCCAGTTTTTATAAAATTGAAGGTAACAAGATTGTAAGTTAAAATTTGGATGATATTTCATCATTGCAAAAACCTTATAAGTTTGGGGGGGCTTATTAACTAATTTTGATGGGTCATGCTTTTCCAAGCAAAAGTTGTACAAATGGATTGGCTGTGTGTGTTTTTGCTGAGTAAAGCTGGCTTTGAATTAAGGTGCATTGTGCCAGCAACATGATAGTCTCTATTTATCTGACATTCCAATCAACATAATTTTCAGATCAGAAGGTGGAATCAGATATATATCTTTTCAGAATCACTATTTGGACTTCAGTGCCACAGCTGATCCTCACTTCAATTAAGCAGTATTGTAAAAATATATATATATTTTAAATCTCCTAATACTGTAAGCACATAACCTCCCCTCCCCAGCGCCACCCTCTCCCCCCACACACAATGGGTTTTTCCTCAGTTTCCACAATGACTCTGGGAGGAACATTGGCCCTACCCTCAGGAGGTGACAACAGGGAATAGCCATGTGTGATTGCTTCTCCCTCCTCAATACCAAACCAGCCACTGCTCCAAGATGTTTTACCCCCACCCCTTTTTTTTTTAATCTATGAACTTTGAGGTGTGCATTCAGTTTCTGAAATGTTGAAAGTGAAACAAATGTATAAGGTGAGATCTCTAGCTGCTGTAAGTCAGTTATACACTGTTTATATATGCACAACTATACTGATTTACACTAGTGGAGGATCTGGTCTAAAATATTCAGTTCACATTCATAAAGGTTAAACTTTTATCATCAATTTTTGCAAATAATTGACAGTCATATTCTTTTTCTGGCAGAGCCTCATGCAGGTTTTAAAATAGCTTTCAACATGTTTGATACTGATGGCAATGAGATGGTCGACAAAAAGGAGTTCTTAGTGGTATGTATATTAGATATTGCCCTTTGATCAGTTTCTGAGTATTTTGACATAATCTTGCTATCATTCTACTTTTATGTTTAAATTCTTTATGACAATGAGAGATTGCATAAAATGGTAAGTAACTGTAAATGTCAACTATTTATAATGGCGCATAGATGTACTGCATGGGGTGTGGGACTTGGACCTGTTCTGGGGACCACCAATAGTGCTTTGAAGTTGAATTGCCATTTCCCTTCTACTCCTTTTGTTGTTGTTAATAAATTTATCAAATAAAATTCCTTTTGGGCTAATATTGCCACAGCTGTGATCTACTTGAGCTAGACACACTTTGGTATAACAAGGAGGGAGCTTGTGGCAGGATGTTCTCCAGGTGGCCCCTTGACTTTGTCGTTTATTTCCCCACTTGGTCCAAAATAACCTGAATCTGTTGACTTTCATGACATGCTGCAAGGCCAATCTATTTTGGGGACCATTTGGAGAGGCTCTGAGGTGGAATTGAGATATTGCTGTGCTGCTTAGCCCCACCATATCATTAAGGTCTGATTTCATCAAAAAGCATATTGATTTCAGGTGAAGACTTACAGTGAAGCACATGCTGAAGTGATTTGCTGAATTGAGCCCTTAGTGATTTTATTACACCTGGATGATCTAGGTGGCAAGGCTGACTGGGGTCTGAATAATTTGTATTTTTAAATAATGGCAGGGCACCTAGAGCTTTTGGATTAGGTGTTGTGACAGATATGACAATTTCCTGCAATATCATTGGGAGCTCTTACTGCATTAAGTTTATGTATCATTGTGGGCCAGGGATTGTTTGTAACTCCATGGGGGAAAGTAACCACAGCCCTCCAGGAACTAAGAACAGTGGAGCGTGATTGGGTACTCACTCAGGATATAACACATCCAGAGAGGGACCACGTCCTGGGGAGGCTCAGCTATACTAGTTCACAGGAGCGGCAGATTTGTATAATTATTGGTGGTCCCCAGAACAGGTCCAAGTCCCACCCCCCAACAGGGGTGCTGGGGTGAGGGCTGCAGGGTGGGGCCGGGGATGAGAGGTTCCTGGTGCAGGAGGGGGCTCAAGGCTGGGGCAGAGGGTTGGGGTGCAGGGGGTGAGGGCTGTGGTTGGGGGTGCGGGCTCTGGGGTGGGGTGGGGCCGGGGATGAGTTTGGGATGCAGGCAGGCTGCCCCCGGCTGAGGCCAGAGAGGAGCATTCCCCCCAGACCTCTCCCAACCGGCAGCAGTTAGCTCTGGGGCAGGAGCCCCCTCTCCACTCCTGGCAGCACACTCACCTCACACCACTGTCACTGCACGTTCTCTTAGGGCCCCTCTCAGGTCTAGGAATCCCCCTCGCCTCCCCTGTGGTGGGTGCAGGGGGGGCTGCCATCACATGTGCGCCTCCTCCCCTGCTGCTGCCCCTCACTGTAGCCTCGCTGGGGGTGGGGAATGGGGCTGCCCCTTGCCCAGCGTGGGGCAGGAGCGGTGACTGCGGGCACGGGGGCCCCCTGTGTTGGTGGACGATCCCGCTGGAAAAGCGAAGGGTCTGTCCGTCTGAGGCATAAGGGCAGGGTCAGCCTGGGTCAGACCGGCCCTGGCACTAGTGGCTGCGGGTCACTGGGACCTTGCGGCGGCAGTTGATGCCAGGAGCTGGCATTGCGGAGTGCAGCGCAGAGCTGCAGGGGGCAGCCACCCGCTTGAGGCAGGGATGCTATGGGACCTGGGGGAGACGCGTGGGGACAGCACGCGGGGGTCGAGATACCCTCGGGGGAGGCGGCAGGTGGGGCCTGAGGAGAGACCCGGTCCCATACATTGGTGGAGCTGGGGCCCCGGGCCCTGAATTTGCTGGAGCATGGGCACCACGGGCCCATATAACTCGCCATCCCTGCTAGTTCCACTGGATTCTCCAGAAGCCAAAGACAAAGGAAGGACTTTAGGTAATTAACCTGAGTTTAAGCTGACTCAGGGGCTTCATTATGTTCCGGAAAACAGACAGGGCCTTCTGTCCAAGAGAAGGGCCCCAATCTTTGGGGAAGGGTTGGAAGGACTGATGCCAACCAGGGGTGATCACTGTTAAGCTTAATAGCATGCACGTAGGGTTTTTTTTTATTGCTTTAATATGTTTTCTCTGAAATGCTTTTTTACTTTACATCTAAATGGTTCACATGAGATGACTAGGCTTAGTTCCTGATTCTACCCTGGGTTTATCACTGTTCCCATGTGGAGTGCCTGTGCATAGTGTATTACAGGATGAGGGCCTTCATTGGCTCCATATAATTTCTAGCAGGCAAAACCTCCACCATAATAACTGGGATAATTTGTGCTAGTCTCTGCTAAGTCAAAGTGTGAATGGGTATATGGGCTGAAACAATCTGTCATCTGTGAAGCACATTGGCAGGGGTATGTAAAATATTGATTTTTGTTGTGCCCTCACTGTTATACTACAATAGCGCCTCAGAGTTAGGGACACCTCGGGAATGGAGGTTGTCCGTAACTGAAGTGTTCGTAACTCTGAACAAAGCGCAGTTTGGGCTGCAGATCCAGTGGCTGACTCTCCAGCCTAGGCTTCAGCAGCAGCTGAGCTCCTTACTCAGCGCAGGCATGACTTTGCAAGCTTGTCCTTCGTGTGTGTGTGTGTGTGTGTGTGTGTGTGTGTGTGCGCGTGAGACAGAGAGAGAGAAAAAAGAGTGTCCCCCTCTCAGTAACGGGGGGTGTAAAAACAGCCCGTTCCCCTTCCAGCTGGGGGAGGGTGGGTAAAAACAGCACATCTCCCTCCTGGCGGGGTAGGGGTGAAAGCAGTGCAGACCCCAGCCCTGCTCCTGCTCTGCTGGATCCAGCTGCCGTGGGCTGGCAGCCCCAGCGTCTTGCTGTAAATGGCTGCCCTGCACATGGGGGTGGGGACAGGCAGCCCAGATGTTCCTACCTTTAAGATGCAATACAGCAGGGGTCAGCAACCTTTCAGAAGTGCTGTGCCGAGTCTTCATTTACTCACTCTAATTGAAGGTTTTGCATGCCAGTCATACATTTTAACGTTTTTAGAAGGTCTCTTTCTATAAGTCTATAATATATAACTAAACTATTGTTGTATGTAAAGTAAATAAGGTTTTTTAAAAGGGGATGGTATAATGGGCTAGCCTAATTTTGGCAATTAATTGATCTTTGATATTAGCAATAACTATGCCCAATGGCCTGTGATGGGATGTTAGGTGGGGAGGGATCTGAGTTACTACAGAGAATTCTTTCCTGGGTGTCTGGCTGGTGAGTCTTGCCCACATGCTCACGGTTTAGCTGATCGCCATATTTGGGGTCGGGAAGGAATTTTCCTCCAGGGCAGATTGGCAGAGGCCCTGGGGGGTTTGCGCCTTCCTCTGCAGCGTGGGGCATGGGTCACTTGTTGGAAGATTCTCTGCACCTTGAAGTCTTTAAACCATGATTTGAGGACTTCAATGGCTCAGACACAGGTTTGATACAGGTGAGATTCTGTGGCCTGTGTTGTGCAGGAGGTCAGACTAGATGATCATAATGGTCCCTTCTGACCTTAAAGTCTATGATTCTATGCAGAGCCCCCGGACTGGTGGCCAGGACCCGGGCAGTGTGAGTGCCACTGAAAATCAGCTTGCGTGCCGCCTTCGGCGCGCGTGCCATAGGTTGCCTACCCCTGCAATACAGGCACAGTACAGTATTTGCCTTTTTTTTTTTTTTTTGTCTCTACTTCTGACTGATTTGTTACTTCTGGTTTCACATGGTGTCCAGTTGACCGGTCAGTCTATAACTCTGGTGTCCGTATCTTCAAGGTACTACTGTAAATAAAGGAATTAAGTTGCTGTTGTCTCTTGCAAACAGAGAGTTCCCCTGCTGAAGAATCATTTTCCAAGACTTAGAAGTGCTGTTTATGCTAGCAAGAGTTTGGAATAAATTGTATTTAATAAATTGACTTCTGATATGTCTTCTTTGAACAGTAGAATGCTAACACATTGTGTAATGTGCTGAGTTCTCCCACTTTTGGCCTTTGTCTCTGTTTCCTTTTTATGGGACTTTATGGGCTAGATTCTTCTCAATGCCAAGATCTGTACCTCCCCTCCTGTGACAAGCAGGCCATCAGGGAGTCAGTTTTAACGCTCTGATTCTCAAGCCGTAGTGGCTCCAGCCCCAGCTCTGGTGTAAGCTTTAGGCCTTAACTGATGTAAACTGGCTATGAACCTTATGCACGCATAGCCCTTCTGAGAATTGGCAAAGTGTAGCAATGTTCTGACATAGTCCCTGAGTAGAAGTTGATGATGGGGAGAAGTTAGAGTTCAGTAGTCACTCCATCAGTATTGTATCGGATGAGATCTCTGTCTTTCCCTCCCGTGGAGGAATTCTCAATTAGCCACTTGCAGTCAGGATGTAGCTATTTTCTGTTACTCAGGCAATGAGTAGAATCTGGACTGCATATACAAATCTGGCTTTGGTGTTTTCCTTGATCTGAAAAAATAAATTATCTAGATTTAGAATGTGTATTGTGTTTTGTGTACAGGGGAAACATAACAGCCGACATATCAACAGCACCTATAGGGCATAAAATATTACAAACTTTTGAGAGACACAATGCAAATCTTGGGCATAATTGGGCCCTGTATATGATATACTATAAACTGTTTAAAAAGTACTGAAAACCA
The DNA here is from genome assembly GCF_027887155.1 of Malaclemys terrapin pileata. Taxonomy (NCBI): domain Eukaryota; kingdom Metazoa; phylum Chordata; order Testudines; family Emydidae; genus Malaclemys; species Malaclemys terrapin. Next base: position 57,246,243 of record NC_071509.1, read on the forward strand.
TGATATCACACTAATAGTAAGGTTTATTACACTTTATACAAGTCAGTTTAACTGTATAATTACTTTAATTATGCAGTGTGTAGTATATGAGTGCCAACTATGTGGTATTTCAACCATCATATAACCAAATGAGTTACTTGTTACATTATGTTATAATAAAGACAGGTTATCAGTTTGCTAAAACTGAAATTTTGACTTTTCAACTGAATTTGGAATATGAAAATGTTTTGAAATCTCAAATTCTCATGGGATGGGAAAATTATTTCCCATGTAGGTTTAGTATAAATAAATTAAGGTTTTCACAGCAACATTAATTTGTCTAAATTGTACATATAGTTTTGTGTAAATGACGATATATATTTCATCAGTGTAAATAGTAAACCAAAATACTACATATCTTAAATGTGCAACATGGACTAATTAACATTGCTATAGGAACACTTTTGCATTTTTTGGCTGTTTAGCCTATAAGTTCTGAAATGTAATACTGCATTAATCTATGTTTTGCAGTTGACAATATCTAATATATGATTGACATAATATATAAATGGACTTTATAAAGATTTAGATAACCATGCATGGGTATTATGCTAATCCTTTTTAAGAGGTTTGATTATAAACACATTTGATTCTTCTTTTACTATGATTTTTGGCTCTATATTGTGATGGAAGTTGTAAGGTAATACAGATTTAAATGGAAAATTCATACTATTTCACTCTTCTGGAACTATCACTGCTAAGTAGTTAATGATAAGTGATCTATTTTCTTGATTTACACATTCAGGTGATGAAATTAATGTAATTAATTTGTTGTACCCTGTGACCATAGAAACATTGTCCTTAAGATTAATTGTGCTATTACACAAGGGATCCAGATCTGATTTTTGATCTCAGATGCTTGTTTTGCAGGCTGTCAAAACAGAGAATAGTATAGAGGTGATTCTTTTTCTGTTGTTCGAAATATTAAGGGATTTGTGCTGCTACTTTGGTTACTGCTGGTTGAGATTGAGAGCTTCACTCCTGCTCCTTAGTCTTGGGGCACAGTAGCATTGCAACACTGATAGCTTGTCAATAGAATAGACCCAATAGAATGACCAGATAACTCCTGGTCATGAGCCAGGAGTTATTCTCTGTTTACCAGAAGTAATTATTTCATGGGTATGAGTAAGAGACACAGATGTGACTTTTCATAGAATTATAGAAATTGTAGATAGGAAAAAATCCATTAGGTCATCTGGTCCATCACTTTGGGTTTGTAGCATTATTCCCAACAGTGTATTCTCCAGAATTTGTCTCGTCCAGTTTCAAATACTAAAACGATGAGAATGATGTAAAACTCTGAGGACCCTGAGGCCCTTGCTCTAAAATATGTGTTCCCTAAGGGTGCTGTTTACGTTGTATTTTATTTAAAAACAAACAATTATTTTTGCCTTTTCATATGGAGGAGAAGGGGGTCAGGAGAGCTGGAGATTAGAAGGTGAGAGTCTGAGTATAAGGTAGTACAGTTTTGGAACATTTATCTATCCCTGGTCATATAAAATGATAATTCTGTTAAAACTATATTTAATAGCTAAACTTTTTACAGCATGTGTATGTATGTATACAGCTCTGTGTATGTAGACATATTGACACACAGGGGCAATTCTGCACTGTTTGTTACGTGCATAGTAGCTCTGTTTCTGAATCAGAAGATAAAATTGGCTTGTTTTGCAGCTTCAAGAGATATTTAGAAAGAAAAATGAGAAGAGAGAAAGAAAAGGAGATGAAGAGAAACGTATAATGTTGGTAAGTAAAATTAGAATAATTGTAGGTTTGTGATTCTTGAATTTTTTTATGTAGCTCAAAAGTGTGGTTATATTTATTAATTAAGAAGAATATTTATTTAATGTTACTAATCACTTTTGAGATTTCTGAGCAACTCCAGGTACCATATCGAATCACATAACTCCTTACAATGTAAAGGATCAATTTGATTCTAAGCCTGTTTATTGGGAGGAGAATAATAAATACTCCTGGGGGAATTCTGCACCAAAAATTAAAACAATCTATGCACAATATTTTAAAATTCTGCAAAATTCTGCATATTTTATTTGTCAAAATAACACAATATAATCACACCAATTTCAATTAGGTTAGTAATTTATTTCAAAATACATGTGGGCAGGTATGTCTGTAACAATATGGAAAAAAAGATTCAGGAAATGTTTTTTGACAAATAGAATCCTTAGTAGGCATATTAATTGCTGGGAAAGAGCCCAGCTGTGGGTGAGAGAAATATATTTGGGGTTTTGGGGGGAGGAGAATTGTCATTGAGCCTCCCCCATGCAGACCCTGGTTGACCCCTAGCCTCTCTTTCAGTCAGGCACATCTGCCTCTGTCCCCAGGTGTGCCTCCACCCCCACTAAGCCATCCCATCTCCCCCCCTTGTCCCCATGTGTCCCTGCACCCTCACTCCCATTCAGCTCCCACCCCAGTATGCTCCCCACTAGTCCTTCTGAATCACACACACCCCAGCAGCTCGATGTGACCTACACTGCCTGTCCCCCACCCCGCCATATCCTGTGCCTCCTGACCCAGCCTCACAGGCAGGGTGCTGTGAGGAACACAGCCTCATCTCTTCCCTATCCACAGCTGGGGCTGTTCCTGCCCAGAAGTGGCTGCTCTCTGTTCTGGTGGCACAGCAGCCCCTGCTGGGTGAAAGGCGTAAGTGCAGCACCTCTCCAGCAGAATATATTTTCTGAAGCGAAAAAAAAGTTTTGCGTGGGAATGAATTCTGCACATGTGCAGTGGCGCAGAATTCCCCCAAGAATAAATAGGATCATTTTGGACCTAAAAGCGAGCTACAAAGTTCCTGAAAAAATAAATGTTGTAAGATCCCCAAAGAGGAAAAGTATACATAGCTGTTATTTTAAAATACAATTACAGTAGCATTTTATTTTATTTTTTAAATCAATAATTTACTCTGAATCTAAGAAGTCTAGTAGACTTTCTAATGTAGTCTTCTACCATAATGAGAGTGAATTACCTCACTACCATCTTAAATGTAAGTTGAAAGACTCCCTTCATGCTGATCTTCTTTTCTCTCTCCCTCATAATTTTCTCAGAAATGTTCATATGGACTTACTATTTTCATACTTAATTTCAGCCCAAATCCTTTGACACATTTGAAGAAATGTGCTTCTTAGTTTGCTTATCTTTTAATTTATGATTTTGTACTCAGACTGAAATCTTTGTATTGAAGCACCTTATTTTCATTGTTCTTGTGAACAAGGTTTATTGAAAGATCACTGAATATGGTTCACCAGAGAGATCACTAGTTAAACATGTATATGTATGTCTGAAAATCTTCCCTCTGTGTGAGTTAAAAATGCCACAAAAATTAAGTACTGTGCATGACCACTACATTTTTTCAATTGATGATAACTATTTGTGAAACATATGTCTTCATTTCAAATGAACTTGTTCTTACTGACGACTATCGGTCAAATCTTGGGGTTTACTTTTATGTATGTGAAAGGCCAAGGAGTAGTGTAAAAGTTGTGGTTTGGCTGCATTAGGTGAGGCAGCAGCAGGGGCTTATGTCCCTGTAATCTCAGTGGTAGGTCTCTACCAATCCTGCTTTGGAAAATGGGTGGATTCATGCACTGTGCAAATCGATTGGGCCAAAACCCCACATTGGAGGTACCACTTGGATATATCTGCTTCTTATGCCTATGGCTACCATTATGGGTACCGGGCCACTTGGGGATATAGATTCTAGCCCTCAGCTCAACAACTGTTTTGTGTACAGCAAAATCCTTTTATTTATTTATTTGAATTTTAAAAGCATAACATAAAAGCATATTTATCTGGGGCTGTCTGTGTGCTCTCTTCCCAGAGGCTGGCCCCCAAACCACAAGAAACTTGAATGTTAGGAGCTACCACATTTTTGAATAACCCAAGCACAGAAAAGAATATTTGTTCACCCTAAGGGACACAACTTTTTTCACATTGGCAAACATTTGTAATTGCTCAGTTAATTTTATTGACATGTTTAGGCCAAGTCTAAGCAAAAGAAACTTCATCCTAGAAGGAAAACTTTTGAGAATATTACAGAGACAAAATAGGGAGGTAGAATAGCATATTTCTTGTAACTTAAATTTATCATGGTTGCAATGTACTCAGCTCTATACTTTTTTCTGTGTTAAGAGTCTTAAAAACAAGATGTAAAAAAAGAAAACCATTTGCTTTCCGCCATTTAAAAAAAATACCAACATTTCTAGTAACATGTAAGATAAAGACTTGCCTGTCCTAACCTATTGTGTTGTCTTCTTTCTCTTTCTTTTTGGTTTCATTCTGAAATGTGGTACTTCACTTCACCATTTTTGCTGTATGTCAGCGCCTTCAACTCTATGGATATCATACTTCTACTAACAGTGTATGTACTCTAAATATTTTCTGTGTATATAGTTTTCACCAGTGAGATGGAATCATTTGTTATAACAATTGGCTCTTTATCAAGTAAATGAATTTTACTAGTATAGGGTCTTATTCAGTCAAAAGTATACTCTGTCTTCAGAGCCATAGAAGGCTGCAGATGCTTGCTACAGGCATAGAGTAACAGGCTGGCCCATCCAGAGGAGAAATGGATGCCTCTGGATAGGTAAAAAGGAGAAAAAGAGCTGGTCTGTATTAAGGAGTTGTAGACCTACTCTGGGTGGGGTGGTGAACCTATTTAAATAAAGTCCCCCAACAACAATTAGTAATAAAAATAGGGGGTAGGGGGGACATAACAGTAGAGCCTTCAGTAATAACCATATTCCTAGGGTTCGGTCAGTTTCCCAACATCTTATCCTAATAGGGCTTAGGGGAAGAGAAGGTCTCAACCATTTTTTTCTTGCACTGTTTGTTCATAAAATAAAACAAAACTACTTCAGAGTAGGATGAGAACAGGGGCTGTTGGTAGAGAGCCCAAGATGAGGACAGATTTTATTACACTTGATTACTCTTGGGGCAGAGGGTGGAAGGAATTTTCAGATTGATGAACTCTGTCCTTTGACCTTTCAGAGTAGAGCAGATTTAGATTCCTTTAAAAGGTCCCCCCGGCTGCCTAGCATAAAAAAGCCAGGGAAGAACCCAAGCCTCAGTCTTCATGGTTATATGGGGAGGAATTAATTCTTTTGAGCCAGATTAGCATGATAATTAGTCTGGATGGAGTTTGTGACTGCATTTATAGAAAAGGGGCTAGGATTTGAAGTTGTATATACAGTTCTGTTTCCCATGACTTTTGTAGCTGTGCAGCATTAATAAGAATAAAAAATGGTAAGAACTTTTTTATCCCTGAACTGAACACATGCAGTGCCATTTTTACATAGTACTGTTTCTGATCATGCCTACATTTTAACTCTGTCACTTTGTCTTTCATACAATTGTGCCCAGGTAAGGCAGCACAGACATGTTAAATACATACCTGTTCAATAAGATGATAGTAAGGCAAAATGTATGCTCTATAGTCTTGACTTGAAGTCTATTGAAGCCTTTCTGTTGACTTTAGTGTGCTTTGGATCATGCCCTATGTCAGCGTGAAAGACTTAATGCTTCATATCTCTATATTTCCTTCCTTTTATAGTTTAACAAAACTTACCTTTAAGCATTTCTAAATTTATAATAATTTTCTGACTCTAGTAAAAAAAAAAAAAGTCTATTTTTATACTCACATTTAGAAAAATAAATCAGCACAGTGGTGGTTTTAAATTGTTTTAAATAAAAGAAATGGGTGGTACTAATGGTGAATTACATCTATTTGCATGCTATTGAATGTGGACCTGGAATTGGAATAATGAACACTTTTATATTTCTATCATTGAAAGCCCAAACTCTGAGGTCCTGAGCACCCTCAGCTTCCATTGAAATCTGGGGCAATTGAGTGTACTCAGAACTTCATAGTATCAAGCTCTGAAGGCTACATCTTACATAAGATGTATCTATAAATGGGTCTGAGTAATTTGATTATTTCTGTCTTTTCATATTACACATGATATTTCTCTGGAGCTAAGCTGGTGCATGCTGTGAATGTGTATTAAGACTAGTACAGCATGAGTTGCATGTGGGTTTTGATTAGCTGAATGCAATCTTATTATTGATGGTTATTATAAAAGTAACATGTAGAAAAATAAAATGTGCATGCTTCAGAAATACTAACTTCATCAGTAATAATCAGTTTTTGTCAGATAAATTAAGTACATCACCAATAAGACAGGTAATTCAATGAATAATTATGTAATAGTACGTGTATCTAAATAAAGGACGAGGTGGTCAAAAGTATATGTAACTTCTTGAGGCAGTGATTTATGTTGAACATTTTTTTTTACTTATTTGGCATATTTTGTCTATATTTTATGGTTTAAGAAGAGATATTCTTGTCTAACTTTTTAGTTAATGTTTTAAAAAAAATGAAGTTTCATTGACTAAAATATACATAATCAACATGATGCATCAGCAGTTGGATCAAAACCAGTTTATCTATATTTAGATAAAGTGCTTCATAACATGATGTTAAATGTGAAATGAAAAGGTTAGGCATACTAAGTGTAATCAGTTTTTATCTTTTGTTCAGACTTTTAATGAATGTTAGCTACAAAATATATTATAATGCACCTAACCGTATACTGGTCAGAACAGTTTACAGTTGTTACTTGCAGCATATTAAAAATTGTAGAAAATTTAATTTTGGTTTGTAGAGGTCCAGTATATTGTATTTAATATTGGGTGACTCTCTTATGGATCTTTCTGGAAGCTCCCCAGAATGAGATTCCATACTTCAGACGAGAGAATTCTTCCAAAGTCGTGTGATAGACTACAGTAACTCCTCACTTAAAGTCGTCCCGGTTAACGTTGTTTTGTTGTTACATTGCTGATCAATTAGAGAAAATGCTCATTTAAAATTGCGCAATGCTCCCTTGTAACATTGTTTGTCAGCAGCCTGCTTTGTCCACTGCTTGCAGGAAGAGGAGCCCATTGGAGCTAGCTGGTGGGGGCTTGGAACCAGGGTGGACTGGCAGCCCCCCATTAGCTCCCCTAAGTTCCAGCAGACTATCAATTTCCAGGCAGTTTAGCTCACCGGCCCCCCACTGCCATGTGCTGCTCCTGCCCTCTGCCTTGGAGCTGCTCCCAGGAGCCTCCTGCTTGCTGTGCAGAGGGGAAGAAAGAGGGGTGCTAATGTCAGGGTGTCCCCCTCCCCTGCTCCTGTCCCCCTCAACCTTATCTCCACAGGACGGAGGGAGCTTGCTTAGGGTTACCATATTTTAAGTGTCCAAAAAGAGGACAATCCAGGGGGCCCCGGCCCAACCCCCACCCCTGCCCCAACTCCGCCCCTTCCGCAAAGTCCCCGCCCCAACTCCGCCCCCTCCCCTGAACGCTTCGCCCCCCTGCTCCTCCCCATCCCCTGCTTCCCACGAACATTTGATTCGCGGGAAGCCTGAAGCAGGCAGGCGACAGGCAAGCTGGGGCGGGGGGCGCAAGGAGGCGCGGCCCAGTCTGGCCCCCGCCCCAGCCGAGCGGCTCCCTCTGGCGGCCAGCCCCGGCCAAGAGGCTCTGGCCCCAGTGTCTCTGGCCCGGCTCAGCTCAGGCCCTGGGGCGCCGGCCCCAGCCCTGGGTGAGCGGCACCGGCCGGCGGCCGAGCAGCCCCGGTCCCAGTGGCTCCAGCTGGCTCGGCTCGGGCCGCGGTTCCGGCCGAGCAGCTCCAGCCCAGCCCTGGCCCCAGTCCCGGCCCTGGCAGAGTGAGCGGCGCCGGCCGGCAGCCGAGCACCCGCTGGCCCCAACGGCTCCAGCTACGGCCCCAGCAGCTCCAGCCCGGACCCAAGCCCCACGACCCCTCCCTCCCTATTTTCCCGGACATGTCCGACTTTTTGCCAATTCCCCCCGGACGGGGATTTGAGGACCAAAAAGCCGGACATGTCCAGGAAAATCCAGATGTATGGTAACCCTAATAAAGCTGTTCAAACCAAACAGCTAGTCAGAACTCAAATGAATGTCTGTGAAGGCTGTTTCTGCAGCATTTAACCAGCTCTCAGCAAAACCACCTGTGCCCTTCCAGTCTGATCACCAAAGGATACAGTTTCATTTTTGCTTTTCATTATCATTCCTGTGAGGGTGCAAGGCCCTTTTCTCCACTGCAAGCCTTGTAAATGGAGAGAGAGTAACTTCCCCCTCAGTAGAGACACAGCAGAGTCTGAACATGATCTCCAAGAGCAGCTGTGGATGCCCCGTGCAGCCAGCTCACTAATGCGGTATTATGTACTCTGCATGGAGATACTTCCGTTAATGATCTCACTCTTGGCATAACAATAGCATAAAGCAAATTTGTTCCCTTCAATTACAAGTATGTTGAGAAGAGAAGGACACATTGTAAGCCCTCTGTTTTAACCAGCTGTGCCTAGGTAACTTGAGCCACTGTGCTCACAGGAGGGCTGAGCTGTGCGTCCCAAGACAAGATGTCAGAGCCATATTTGTGGACAGCCTCAAATTTTGTGCACACAGCGGATAGTGCCTGCAAAAGTGGGCCCACCCCTCATATATAGATCCCAACTGGTGTACACGCAGCGGGTGCAGAACCACTTTTGTGGTGGCAAGCAGTTGTCATGCAAATTGGAGGTTAAGACTGAAAATAGGGTTACCATATTTCAGCAAGCAAAAAAGAGGACGGGAGGAGCCCCACCCCTGCCCCTCCCACTTCCCGCCCCGCCCCCCCCAGAACCCCCAACCCTCCCCCCGTTCCTTGTCCCCTGACTGCCCCCTCCTGGGACCCCTGCCCCTAACTGCCCCCCAGGACTCCACCCCCTATCTAAGCCTCCCTGCCTCTTGTCCCCTGACTGCCCCAACCCTTATCCACACCCCCACCCCCAGACAGACCCCTGGGACTCCCATGCCCCATCCAACCACTCCCCACCCCCTGACAGCCCCCCCCAGAACTCCCAACCCATCTAAACCCCTCTGCTCCCTGTCCCCTGACTGCTCCGATCCCTCTCCCCACTCCTGCCCCCTGACAGCCCCCCCAGAACTCCCACCCCCCCACCCCCCCACTCCTTGTCCCCTGACTGCCCCCTCCTGGGACCCCTGCTCCTAACTGCCCTCCAGAACCCCACCCCCTACCTAAGACTCCCTGTTCCTTGTCCCCTAACTGCCCCCTCCTAAGACCCCCCCAACTGCACCCCAGGACCCTACCCCCTACCTCTACCCTGACTGCCCAAAACTTTCTCCACTCCCCCCAAAAAGCCCCCCCCTTAACTCCCGACCCCTCCCCGTTTCTTGACTGCCCCCTCCAGAACCTCCCTGCCCCTTCTCCTGCCCCCTGGCCCCCTTACCCTGCTGCTCAGAACAGGGTGTTGGGCTCTGTGCGAGCCGGACACGTGGCTGCGCTCCCCAGCACAACAAATCCCGGTCCCTGGCCCTGCACAGTGCTGCCGGAGCCGGGCTGCAGGGGAGAGCTGTCGGCTCAGAATGCAGGGCGGAGCTCCTCTACAGCTGCTCCGGAGTCCAGCCCATGACTTTCCTGCAGCCCTCCCAGCCGCTCGCTCTGCTCTGCCGGGGGAGGGGGGAAATCCCGGACATTTTGAGTTATTTACAAATTCCCCCCGGACGCTATTTTTAGCACAAAAAGGAGGACATGTCCGGGTAAATCCGGACGAATGGTAACCCTAAGCTTGCTGGCAGCAGCTGCAGTCTCAACTTGCTGATCTACTTAAAAAGGCAATGTACTTAGAGTGGGGTCAGCGTCCTTAAAGGGGCAATGCGAGTCTCTCTCTCACACACACGGTGTGTGTCTCTGTCTCTCTCTGCCATGCTGTCTCCCCTCCCTCCATTTGTGCTGCCTTGTAGAGTGTGAGGCTACAGTAACAACAATGTGTTAACGCTTGAGGGCTCAGCCGAGTGCTAGTTCATCATTTAGCAGTAAGGCATTCCCTGGGAAATATCCCACCCACTTCCATCCTCTGACTTCACCACCTCAACCAAGCTTCACAATCATCACTGCTGTGTACAGTATTAAATTGTTTGTTTAAAACTTATATTGTGTATATGTGTGTATATATATAAAATATAGTCTCTTGTCTGGCGAAAAAAATTTCCCTGCAACCTAACCCCCCATTTATATTAATTCTTATGGGGAAATTGGATTTGCTTAACATCATTTCGCTTAAAGTAGCATTTTTCAGGAATATAACTACAAAATTAAGCGAGGAGTTACTGTATCTTCAGACCTATGGTATGTAAGACTTTGGTAATTACAGAGTTTGTATGGCGTGGGAACAGTATATTTATCTTTTTAATATATGGTCCAAATCAATCAAAGGGTTAATGTTCTATTGGCTAAAAATCTATTGTCATACAATATAATTTTAGATTTTTGTTTTCTAATACAGTATATAAATAAGTGCCAGATTTAAGTAAGCTTACTTTAAAAAGGAGTTAAAAATTATTTGACAAAATTTAAGTTTGTAATGACTCTCTGCTTTGACTTTATTAGAAAGCACAAAATGAATATCTTGGTCATTTTTGTCTTAAACTCGTTTATAAAATCTTTGTAATTTTCAGAGAAATTAAACAATATACAAGGTTGGCATCTCAACTAATTTAAGTCTTTCTTTGTCCTGCATGCCACTACATGCAAAAGTAAAATACCTTATTTCTAAGCATATAATTAAAGATATTTCTCTTCAGGCAAAAATATTGTGAACTACAATAAGCAGAAATACTTCACCCAAGAGATCTCTGTGAATTTTTTTCTCTGTTCTTTTTCAGTAAGATGACACGTTAGCTTGGTGTCAAAACATTGTTATTGCTCTTTACTATTAAGAGAAAGTATATTTCAGAATACATTTCTGATTTTTGATTCATCTTCAGGCAAATAATAATTAAATGATAGCCCCATGAGCATGGATTACACTGATAAGACATACTTAAATGATGTCTTCAGTCATGTAACCATATTTTACTACTGGCTAGATTGGGAAGGTGAGTGCCGTGGAGGCTGCATATGTTAGCTGAGGAAATATTGTGCTAACAGAGAATTGAGAATAATATTTCAAGAGAGATTTTTCCTAAAATATAAATTGTAAGGTCTCCTTTCTAAATTTTCAACTGATTAAATTTTCTTAGTACATATGACGTTGAATGTGTGGAAAATCAAAAATAAGACCTGCAGAATACTCCTCACAACGTCTATGTGGCTTTATAGATGTGCTAAAAATCCTAAAAGGAATCCCACGGGATTCTGCAAAGTGAACAATGGGGCAGAGTATTCTGTAGTTTATGAGCATGTAAGACCTTTAATAGCAACAATTTATGCTGATTTTAAAAAACAAAAGTAAGGATATTTTCCCACTTGTAATTGGAAGATTGAATTTAGTTCCCAGTCTTTGTCTCTTCTGCCAGACTGACAGGAGTTGGGAGCACTGAAGGTAGGGAATCAGGCCTAGACTAATGGGGGAAAGGGCATGGGAGAAAGTGCAACAGAACATTCAACAGTGATAACAGTAACCAAGCTAGAAGAAGCCTTGACTGCCTCCAATATCACCTTATCTAGTTCTCCTTAGCCAGAAAGATGGAAGCTGTCATGTTGGACCTCCAAGGGTGGTTGTAAAGTGCGGAAGGGGGCAAAATGTAAGAGGTGTAAGTGTCTCAAGCCTCTAAAATAGTTGCAGAGCACCTCCATGGCAAAAAGATATGGCTTACATGTTCTTTCAAACAGAGCACATGGTAAATTTGATCAGTGGACACCCACAATCAGGTTTTCTTGCTGTATATCCTGCAACTAGAACTTGGTCTCAGTGGACCTGATTCTTATTTTCCTTAACACTACTAGGATGGATCTTTTGTTAGAATTAAATTATTTGTAACTATTTAGATAGTGCTATTGGTGCATGTCATGCTTTGATAAATCAGAAAACAAGCTCCCTATCACAAGCAGCCTAATCTATTTATACATTAATATGTTGACAAAATGATGAAATTACTAATAATACAAGCTTGCCAATACATTTTCACTTTACATAACTCCAGAATGTTTCTGTTTATAGTAGGGTTATCAAATGATTAAAAAAATAATTGCAAATAATCGTGAGATTAAAAAAAATAGTCTCAATTAATCACAGTTTTAATTGCATTGCTAAACAATAATAGAATACCAATTTAAATTTATTATAAATATTTGTGGATGTTTTTCTACATTTTCAAATATATTGATTTCAGTTACAACACAGAATACAAGGTGTACAGTGCTCACTTTATATTACTATTTTTGATTACAAATATTTGCACTGTAAAAAAGATTTTTAAAAGTGCAATCTACAAGTCAAAGTGTGAAGGGGCATACAAATGTTTAGCATATCTGGCATGTAAATACCTTGCAACGCCAGCTACAACAGTGCCATGCAAATGCCTGTTCTCACTTTCAGGTGACATTGTAAATAAGAAGTTGGTAGCATTATTTCCTGTAAATGTAAACAACTCGTTTGTCTTAGTAATTGGCTGAACAAGAAATAGGACCGAGTGAACTTGTAGGCTCTAAAACTTTACATTTTTTTGTTTTTGAGTGCAGTTATGTGAAAAAAATAATTCTACAGTTGTAAGTTGCACTTTCACTATAAAGAGATTGCACTACAGTGCTTGTATGAGGTGAATTTAAAAATACTTTTAAAAAATCTTTTTTACTATACAAATATTTGTATTAAAAATAATATCAAGTGAGCTTGGTACATTTGGTATTCTGTATTGTAATTGAAATCAATATATCTGAAATGTAGAAAAACATCAAAAATATTTATAATACATTTAAATTGGTATTTTATTATTGTTTAGCAGTGCAATTAAAATTGATTAATTGCGACTATTTTTTTAATCTAGTTAATTTGTTTTGCATTAATCGTTTAAGTTTTGTAAAGCCCACATTATGACTAATAAGGAAATAGATATTGATACTATTACCCTTTTGAAAATGCCTTGGGTTTACAAGGAGTGTGATATAATACTTTTCTTTGTTCAGGAAAAAAAAAACAAAGGTAAACTCATGCAGTTTTCTTCTTTTTGAAGATTAGTTAGAAAAGATTTTAAAGTGTATAAGTTGTTGTTCTTTATGATTGTTCTGTGGTTTTCAAACAGTTGTGCTTCTTGAAACTTCTACAGGTACTTAAGACAGATGGAAAGGACCTTGTCCCCAGAAGCTATTGGGATACATTGAGACGTAGCACAAGCCAAGCTCTCTTTTCGGACCTTGCAGAGGTATAATAAAACCTCTGTCTGGTCCATGAACAAATTGCCATTTTATTTATTTCCTTTTGTATGTTAATATTTTCCCCATTGTTGTGGATCTTATTTCCTTTCTTTTTAAAATAGTTCTTTTAAAAACAGCGTATGTGGAAAGTTGTCATATGAAATTAATGTGGCTGAATATAGTGGCATTACTTGAAGTTGTCATTTCTAGTCAGCTAGCATTCTCTTTTGCAAGATTTGGAAGATCAAGTCCTATCACTATAGCTTTGATGTTAGGATATTTATCTAATATTAATTTAAAAAAAACTGATTTCTATATAACTGAAAAATTAGGAACCCTTTTTCATTTAGGGCTTGATTCTGTGAGGTGATGACTTTAATGAGAGTAGAGAGCACTCAGCATCTCTCATGAGGTATCCAAGACTTTGCGGGTTCAGGCCTTTAACTTGCTTTAAAACATAGGTTAGCCAAGTTTATCTTTACAGAAGGTCATGGTCAGCAATATTATGTATGCCTTTGCTACAGATTCTTTTTAATTTATTGTTTTGAAAAGAGTGATGTTTCAGGCAGTTAAAACAATTGAATACATTAATCTCCGTCTTTATCTTTAGATATTGCACGATCATTGTGAAAGACTAGCAATATCTCTATTCCATCAAAAATGAATGTATGCAGGTATCTAAATTATAATAAAAATAAAAAACTTATTTCAGTATTCATTCAAAAAGTTGAATAAACAGAATGTGTATATGTCTTTGTATTGATAATTTCAAAGAGAGGCTAAAAGCCAGATCCTCCAAACTGGCATTTCTGTGCCAAACTGGCATTTCTGTGCCCAGTGTGAAGGAGGTTGCTGTACATTGGGCCAGGCTGGTCATGGCCCCAAGCATTGGCCACCAGTAGCAGCTCCCCAGTAACAGCTCTATCTCAAGCCATGCAAATCACACCAGAGACAGTAATGAGGGAAGCGTAGGAGCTGCTTTACCAGTCTTATGTCTGAGGATTCTCCCATACTGAGGGTATCTTCAGTCAGCTGGATTAGCTTGAAGTACAGCAAAGCTGGAGACAGATTGTCTTTACATCTGTTGTACTTACATGAGCAAAATTAACACTTAGATGTACAATATTTTAAGATTAGTATTCTTTAGAAGCCCTTTTAATGTGAACCTGTCCAGTAGGCAATTAGGCATATCATTAAAGGTGCATTACACTGACATCTGTAGACTGCAATAATTAAAACTTACCAGTATCTAGTTTTGGCATTCGTTTAATTCTTCCATGAACATTTGCATAAACTCTCTCAGCTAACATTCAAATCACTGAATACAAATTGAATATCCTTGGTTAGCTTCTCAGAGTATTTCCCACTACTCATTAGAATCGCATCTGTCTTGATTGTTTTAAGCTTGAGCTTGCTAGCTTTCGTCCATATCCTTCTCTCTCGCAGACTCTCTTAACATCTGGATGATACCATGGACTTTTGTGCTGAAAAAGTGACATAAAGTGAGGTGACATTAGAGTCTGTGCTGTCTTACAACTTCTTCAGGGTTACTGTGTAGACTGAAAAGGAGGTTAGAAAAGATTTGTTCTTGTCAGACTCCACAAAAGAGGTCTCTTCAGGAAGAATAGTTGCCCATCCTGACTCTCTGGTATCTTTCTGAGAGGAATGAGTGAAGCTATGTAGTTCTACAGCCCACACCCAATAGGTCAGTAGAGTTAAATGCTGCTGAGCTCAGCTTGTGGATTCATTCTGAATGGATATTGGAAATTCCTGAATTTGCTAGAGCATTTGAAAAATATAGGACTGTGGAGAGATGTCTCTCTCAACATAGAATATAACATACATATTTTGTACTCACTGTAGAAGATTCCCATTGACATCAGTGATTTTAGATCATAGAATCATAGAAGATTAGGGTTGGAAGAGACCTCAAGAGGTCATCTAGTCCAACCTCCTGCTCAAAATAGGACCAACACCAACTAAATCATCCAAGCCAGGGATTTGTCAAGCCAGGCCTTAAAAACTTCCAAGGATGGAGATTTCACCACCTACCTAGGTAACCCATTCCAGTGCTTCACCACTCCCCTAGTGAAATTTTTTTTCCTAATATCCAACCTAAACCTCCCCCACTGCAACTTGAGACCATTGCTGCTTGTTCTGTCATCTGGTACCACTGAGAAGAGCCTAGCTCCATCCTCTTTGGAAACCCCCTTCAGGTAGTTGAAGGCTGTTATCAAATCCCCCATCACTCTTCTCTTCTGCAGACTCAATAAGCCCAGTTCCCTCAGCCTCTCCTCGTAAGTCATGTGCCCCAGCCCCCGGATCATTTTCTCGTTGCCCTCCGCTGGACTCTCTCCAGTTTGTCCACATCCTTTCTGTAATGGGAGGGGGGGCCCACAAAACTGGACGCAATACTCCAGATGTGGCCTCTCCAGTGCCAAATAGAGGGGAATAATCACTTCCCTTGATCTGCTGGCAATGCTCATACTAATGCAGCCCAATATGCCGTTAGCCTTCTTGGCAATAAGGGCACACTGTTGACTCATATCCAGTTTCTCATCCACCGTAATCCCCAGGTCATTTTCTGCAGAACTGCCACTTAGCCAGTCGGTCCCTAGCCTGTAGCAGTGCATGGGATTCTTCCGTTCTAAGTGCAGGACTCTGCACTTGTCCTTGTTGAACTCATCAAATTTCTTTTGGCCCAATCCTCCAATTTGTCTAGGTCACACTGGACCCTATCCCTACCCTCCAGCATATCTACCTCTCCCCCCAGCATAGTGTCATCCGCAATCCATTCCATCATCCAGATCAGGGGTAGGCAAACTTTTTGGACCAAGGCCACATCTGGGTATGGAAATTGTATGGTGGGCCATGAATGCTCACGAAATTGGGGTTGGGGTTCAGGAGGGGGTGAAGGCTCTTGCTGGGCGTGCGGGTTCTGGGGTAGGGCCAGAAAAGAGGAGTTCAGGGAAAAGAGGAGTTCAGGATGTGGGAGGAGGTTCCGGGCTGGGGCAGGGCGTTGGTGAGGGCTCTGGCTGGAAGTGCAGGGTCTGGGGTGGGGCTGGAGATGAGGAATTTGGGGTGTAAGAGGGTGCTCCAGGCTGGGACCAAGTGGTTCGGAGGCTGGGAGGGGGATCAGGGCTGGGACAGGGGCACGGAGGGAGGGCTTCAGCTGAGGGTGCAGCCTCTGGGGTGGGGCTGGGGATGAGGGATTTGGGGAGTAGCAGGGTGCTCCGGGCTGGGACTGAGCGGTTCCAAGGGCAGGAGGGGGTCGGGTGCAGGCTCTGGGCGGCGCTTACCTCAAGCAGCTCCCAGAAGCAGCAGCATGTCCCCCTCCCACTCCTACGCGGAGGCACGGCCAGGTGGCTCTGCGTGCTGCCCCATCTGCAGGTGCCGCCCCTGCAACTCTCATTGGCTGCAGTTCCCGGCCAGTGGGAGCTGCGGGGGCAGCGACTGCAGACAGGGCAGCGCGTGGAGCCCCGCGGCTGCCTCTAAATGTAGGAGCCAGAGAGGGGACATGCCGCTGCTTCCGGGAGCCACAGCACACATGCACGGAGCGGCCCCCGACCCTGATCCCCAGGTGGAGCATGGGAGCGGGACAAGCCCCAGACCCCGCTCCCCAGCGGGAGTTGAGGCCGCATTAAATCGACTGGAGGGCTTGATGTGGCCCACAGGCCATAGTTTGCAAACCCCCAATCTAGATCATTAATGAAGATGTTGAACAAAACCGGCCCCAGGACCGACCTTGGGGCACTCTGCTTGATACCGGCTACCAACTAGATGTAGCCAACTTTCTATCCACCTTATAGTCCATTCATCCAATTCATACTTTTTTAAATTGCTGGCAAGAATATTGTATTAAAAGCTTTGCTAAAGTCAAGATATATCACGTCCACCGCTTTCCCTATATCCACAGAGCCAGTTATCTCATCATAGAAGGCCATACTGCCTTTCATTCAAGGATCTGAAGTCTCTTTACAAAGATGAATACATGTAATTATCCCCATTTTAAGGATGGGGAAATGGAGGCACAGAGGACTAACAAGACTTTGTCCATGGGTGGAAAATTAATTGAAGAGCTGCAAATAGAACTCCTATTTCCTAGTTATATGACTGATATATGTTGTCTGCCTTTATGCTTCTGTTTATATTAGATATCTTAGAACTAGTGTAAAATATCTCTTAACAAAAACAGATAAGCCAAACATTCATTCTCCTTGAAAAGATTTTAAATAAATTAGATCAGAATAGAGTTTGATATCTTATTACTTGAAAATAAATTGTGTTCTTTTGTTGCTTTGTTTCCTGTTATAAAACAGAATTCATTTTACTTTGAACAATATCATCAAAGGGATAAAGCCATTATTTTAGGCTCACCACTTATATTAAGTTATATAATGCTTTTAAGACACAAGGGACAATGATATAGCTTTCAGTGACTCGAGACGCTGTGTAAAAGCATATTGAGGGTTTTTTATTATTTTTTTCATTCAGTGAGATTGACCAAGTGGAAATAGTAGAAAGACTTCTAGTTTTGTGTTTTGTTTTTTAACTAATATGCTAGTACCCACAGTTCTTTAGATATGGATGAATGCAACCTGAATCTAACAAGGTTATAAAAAATTTTACAGGATGAAAGACTAACTTACGGTCTGATATCTGTTCATTGTGCTCGAGGGAAACTGCTTGAATGTACTTAGAAGGTTAATTGTTTAAAAGATGTAGAAAATCAAGGTCTCTCTATTTCAGTGCATTATGCCTTGTAGTGGAGGCCAACAGAGTATTAAAGCACAAATAGTCAGTGATTATTGTTCTCCAGTTAATCAGTTCATTTCAGGAGTAAAGCTATCTTAATTGAAAGATATAAAATGTCTTTCTACAGATATATATTATGCCATCATATTTCTCCCTGGAGAAGAATAAAGGAATAAAGAGGAGAATAGTTAGTTTGTGAAATATAAACTTGAAAATCCTAAACTGATTTTATTAAACTACTAAGGCCTTGGCTACACTTACCAGGTAGTTCGACGGCTGGAAATCGAAGTTCTGGGTTCGACTTATCGCGTCTAGTCTGGACGCGATAAGTCGAACCCGGAAGTGCTCGCCGTCGACTGCGGTACTCCAGCTCGGCGAGAGGAGTACCGCGGAGTCGACGGGGGAGCCTGCCTGCCGCGTGTGGACCAAGGTAAGTTCGAACTAAGGTACTTTGACTTCAGCTACGTTATTCACGTAGCTGAAGTTGCGTACCTTAGTTCGAATTGGGGGGGGTAGTGTAGACCAAGCCTAAAGGTATCTCTCCTATTCCTTTAGTTCTTGTATGATGAAAGGAAAGGGTTTTTTGTTGTTACTACTTGTTCTTCCTTTTTTGTTCTTCAGTATCTTCAGTGATTAATAAGTACTACTAGTACATATGAAACATTAATTTTCACAATAAAATAGGAAAATTTTGAAAACATTCAAATTTGAATACAGTATATCATAAAGGATTTGGATAATGTGGATATTAAATCATTTTTGTTATCAATACATTGTGCAGCTGAGTAAATGCATTTTAATGTTATTTTGCTGTTGCAGTTTGTCTCTTCATAATGAACCAAGATTCACATATCTGAATAGTGTCAGTATTGCTGACTCATAGGTTATTCTTAGAATGTGTAGTTTTAGGGCCAGGTCTTAGCTTCAGTAGACCTATGCCAGTTTATGCCAACTGAAGATCAGCTTCTGCTGCAGAAATTTTAATAAACCAACTCTGAAATACTTGTGATTTTCACATCCTTGCCATCCTTTGGTAAAAATTTTTTTTCTTTCATTGACAAATCCAATCAGACTAGGCCCTATATTCATAATTAGCAAACTTAACTCCTACATCTTTACTTTCTCTTTGCATTTCCAAATCACTGTGCGCATTTTACATAAGAAAAGCAGCTGTATCTCTTTCCTCATTGATCTCTCAAGTCTTTATGTATATTTAGGACTTCTTAAATAATAGTTCCATTGATGATCATCATATCCAACCTCCTCTTTTCTCATTCCCTCAGATAGGATAGGGAGTGCCCTTTATGTTTCCATTTAATTGTTATTGCTGATAACGTCTTTAAAAAAATGTAGTCTATTATTTAAACTTTTTCTAAATAAGCAGCCATTGTGACATAGCATATTCACTTGCTTCCATTCATTTTATTGTTATTTATCCAGAAAATCTGACTAATTTCCATGCCTTGGTTTATTTCAGCAGATTGGTTATATTCTGCCTTTATAGCTATTATTATTTACATTTCATAAAAATAAAAGGGGCATCTGGTATTTGTCTTTACTGGAATTTATCAGGGCATATATGTGCATTTCAAGGTAAGATTCTTCGTACACATAATCAGCGTTCCTGTTTCTAAGCATAGTGCTATTTATCATTTTACACTTTCAAAATCTTGTTCAGACATTTGGCCCAGTGCTGCTCCCAAAGAAGTCAATAGCAACATTCTCACAAATTACTACTCTGAACATCCTTTACTGGGGATGTGTTATTTCTAAGAATAGGTATCTTTTGAGGACACTTGTTTCTGGAGAAAGGGAATTTATTTATCTGAAGATTTTCTCTGGAGATTTTCATGAAGTCCTGTATCAAGTCCAATAAATTGGGATAGAACTAAAGCAATACCACTCAAGATGTGTGGCCTGATTGCTTCATTTAAGGGTTGTTTCTAAATTTCTTATAAATCACTTAACTTCTTCATTAATCAGATAGTGACCGGGGTTTCAAAAAAATCTCTTATGCCCTGATCCCGGAAGCTGTGTTCTGCCAGCAGATCTCAGACAGAGCCCCAGTGATTTCAAGGAAACACTGTTCATGTTGAATACATTGAAGGATCAGGGCCTCATTCTACTGAATTGTTATATCCAGTTCTTAAAATACTCTTTCATTATAACAAGGTATGAAAGAAAAAAATGAACACACATATACACAGTTAAATGCAACAAATACTAGTTATATAAAAAATGTGGAATGATACATAATCTCTGTATTCTAATGAGGGTTCTCTCTTACAATACCATTGAGTAATATGAGTGGTAATACTAGTTATCTTCACTATTCCCTCATTCCTATGACTCACAAGATGACTTTTATATCATGAGACAGTTATGACCAGGGCCGGCTCTAGCTTTTTTGTCACCTCAAGCGGCGAAGAGAAAAAAAAAAAAAAGCCACAATCGGCGGCACTTCGGCGGCTGCTCTCCCGCACCGCTTCATTCTTTGGCGGCAATTCGGCGGCCAGTCCTTCCCTCCTAGGGGGACTGAGGACCCGCCACCGAATTGCCGCTGAAGACCTGGACGTGCCGCCCCCTTCCTTGGGCTGCTCTGGTGCCTGGAGTCGGCCCTGGTTATGACCATATATATCATTTGCGTATTATAAAGTTGCTGTCTGCTACTGAGACCTCACACTATGGGCTATTCTTGCTCCCAGTGGCTCCCGTATAAAGTACACCATTAGAGTTGGTTTGAAAACACACACTCATAGCAATGTTTTATTTTCATGTAATTGCAAAATTGCATCTACGGAAAGTGCAGTTTGGGAAAAACTAATTTTATATGTATATTTCTTCATATAAAATATATACATTTATTTTATATATATATAAAAATCCATGGGCCTACCTTACTTTCTAGTCCATTTTTCCCTAAAGTTTCTGGTTTTATTTTTCATGCCTTTTTCCTCATGATATTTTCCACTAACTCATTGGGGGTTTTTTTTGTGTGTTCTTGTACTAATTGCAATTAACAAGTGAATGTTTTATATGGAAAGTGTATGATAACTAAAATAACATCACTGATTTGAATACTATAATTACCTTTCTAACATTATAAACATAGGATGCATGAATTCATATCTTAAGTATTTGCTGCATAATGCATTTCTCTTTCCCCCCTCTAAATACTGACTATAAAATGATTTATTTGATAAAGCTTTTGTAAAGCAATTAGAGCCTTAACTAATTGTCTTATTCTAATGGTTTTTAAGCGTGCAGATGACATCTCAAGTTTGCTATCTGATACCACACTGCTTGTGCATTTTTTTGGCAAGAAGGGAAAGGCTGAGCTAAACTTTGACGATTTTTATAGGTGAGCTTTGATTTTATACTTTCTATATAAACAAAGCCCTCCATATATGTTAGTAAATAATATATACATAATACATCTAGTTAAAGAAGGTAACTCTTTATAAGCATCTTTTTTTATCAGACATTTTTATTTAGCTTTAGCTTTTCTGCTGAAAAGGTTTAAAACAAGGATGAAGAAAATTTTAAGACAATACACAGAATTCAAAATTTGTTAGGTTGTTTTGGGTTGGTTTTAATAAAGGTCAAATAAACATTCCTCTATTATCATCAGATTTTGTAAGCTAATCAATTAGAGAAGGTCATTAGTTACATATGTTGACTCAAAGAAATGCTGTGCTATAGAAAGCAGTGTTTATGGTCCAGTAGGTGGTATTCTTACCCAGTACTGAATTAATGCCCACTCCTGTGTCAGCGTGTACTTGGCTATACTGGGCTACAGGAGATGCCGCACTTATTGTGTTTTTTTTTCTTCTTCCCCTCTTCCTGCTTGTTACATTTTCTGTTTAGATTGTAACCTCTTTGGGTCAGAGATTTTGTCTTCACATCTATCTCTTCTGCTAGGGACATACAGTGGTTATAATTTAAAAGTAAAAAATTGCCAAAAGATACCACACAGGTTTTCACAGATCCAGTTGCCTGCCCCTTATGACCTCTCACAAACTAGATTGCTGTGATGGAATCCAAGCATCTGGATATTTTAAGCTTCCCTGGATCTTAGCAGGCTGAAGCACTGTTGCTTCCCTTGGTGTCTCTGGTACATTTCTTGAACACTGACTCTGTCTTTTACCCCTTGATGGAAATAGAGACCCTCAGTCCACCTGCCTAGGCCCCCAGGTCCAGCACTGACCCCCAAGATACTCCAGTAGCTTAAACACATGGCATAGGCACTGATTCCGTGGGTCCTCCAGGGCTCAAGCACCCACCAAAAAAAAAAAAGGGGGGGTGCTTAGCACCCACAAGGCACCAGTAGGTTGCAAGAGCACGTACACGGCACCCAGTGAAACCAGAAGGTCCCCCTCCCCCGGCAAAAACAAAAGTCAGCGCGTGTGCCTGACACACATGGTCATCCAGAATCCCACCAAGGGGGTGAGCCTTCAGGGTTAGAGTTTAATTCTTTCTGGTGACATGTAGTAAGTATAGCGTATAACACAGACAGGCAGACTTTGCGCAAGTTCTAACACATTAATGTTCTTTATTTAATCAGACAAGAAATACACAGATCCGTACTAAAATAATAAATCTTACTCTCATTTCCCCTCACTCTAGCTCACTCTTTCTTTGGGGGACCATCTGTGTTCAGAGAAGCAGGGTCTCCACTCCTCCTGCCTTATCAGCTCCTTACAGCAGTTTAGCACATCTTTAAGATGGTGAAAAATGGCCAGAGAGAGAGAGCAAATAGATTAAGTCCCATCTGTTATAACTTGCCAGTCCTTTTGTCAGGTGACTCCTGAATCAGCCTCCACAGGTGATCCAAGGCCCTTACTGGGTGACTTCACTGTTAGGTGACTTCTCCCCTGATAAACCATTTCTCCTGGTAGGGATCCTGTTTTTTCTCTGGAACAATTAAATTTCAGTGGCTGGCCATCCAGATTTAACAGCCTTCCATTGTCAACCCTGTACCACTACCTTGTTGGAATTTCAGTCCAACATGGAGGTAGCAGGACAACAACGAAGAACCCCATATTCTGAATGGAGCCTGTAGTCTGGTAAAGATACATTCTCAGAGTTTACAGTTTCAGAGAGAATAAATAAATTGTACAGACAGATTCCCCAAATTGTTGCAACAGGTACCATAATTATTACCTATTACGAGTATAGGTGAAAACTGATTCTAATGGCACTTAAAAGAACATTACTAAGTATAGTTGTGCCACAAAAAAATTGCACCATTGATCAGACTAAGAAAAAAATATGTTTCTGCCAGATTCAAACAAGTAGAAAGCATGGCTTCTGCTTCTACACCAGTACTACCAGTGCTTACTTTTTATACGCTTATTCCTTACCTACCTAAAAAGGGGTTTTGTGAGGTTTAATTACTGAATTTGTGAAGTGCTTTGAGATCTCTGGATGAAAGGAGTTGTAGAAGTGCAAAGTACTTTTTGTTCCATATGTTTTATATTTGTGCTTTAGATTTATGGATAACCTACAAACCGAAGTTCTAGAAATAGAATTCCTTTCCTATTCTAATGGGATGAACACCATCAGTGAGGAAGACTTTGCTCATATTCTTTTGAGATATACAAATGTGGAAAATACATCAAGTTACCTGGAAAATGTACGTTGCAGGATCCCTGAAGAAAAGGTAGGTGCTCAGGTACTACAGTGATGTGCAGCAGATAAAACCCCAAAATCCTAAAGATGAATCCTAGTGCCATTGAAGTCAGTGGGAGTTTTGTCATTGACTTCAGTGGCACCAGGATTTCACCTTAAGTATCTTTGATCATCTACTTTGAATCTTCTGCTTTACAAAATCCACACTGAATGACACAGTATTTAATTTGTAAAATGTGTAGCATTAAATAACAAGGAACCATGTCAGGGGAATTATCCAATAATTATTTTCAAGGTGTTTAAAGACAGTGGCTTAAGACTATATTAAATCTCCAGTTTAAACAACAATATGCTAGTGCGCTAAGGAAATGAAATTTCATAATATTGAGGCTTTTCAGCTTTAGTGAAAAATCACATTTTTTCTGACTTTTTCTCTTTGCTACCACCTGAATATCACCTTTTCAAAAACAATATTGACACTCCTTACCTAGTTCTATAATAGTCTTAATAGTGGGTCATTTGTAGATAGCCATTGATGAGTGAGTGTTTCTTATCAGTGGCTGAAGAGATATTTTAAAAGAATTTGTGAACTAAGAACAATAAAGAACATTAGGTAGTTAATCCTTCATTATTTAGCAGCAAATGTGTTGTCAGTAGTGTATCTGAGCAATAGAAAAATCCAGCGGTAGCTGAATGCATCAGTGCAAATCAATAGAGCTTGTGTTACAAGTACCCCTTAGAGCATGGGATGTTTTGGATATATTTCTTCTACTTGTGTTTATAGAAGGATCATAAGTGTTGTATATTTCTTCTACTTGTGTTTATAGAAGGATAGATGGTGTCCTTACAAACAGTCTGACTTCGTTTAAAATGGCTACACATTTTGATAGTATTGACAGTTCCGCTTGTGGAACTAAAAGCACTAAGTATGCTTTGGCAATTATCTTAATTTGTTAGTCTGAAAAAACAAACCATTAAAATATCATAAAATAGCTAGGACATTTAAAAAATTAAAATTAAAACAAAATGCTGAATGTAAAGCTGGAGTTATATTTGTAACAGGTGCCTTAAGTAAACATACAAAAATGAGTGGTTTGAGCATTGGCCTACTAAACCCAGGGTTGTGAGTTCAGTCCTTGAGGGGGCCATTTAAGGATCTGGGGCAAAAATCTGTCTGGGGATTGGTCCTGCTTTGAGCAGGGGGTTGGACTAGATGACCTCCTGAGGTCCCTTCCAACCCTGATATTCTATAATACTATGAATGTTGTTATAGTTTATGTGAGACACAGCAATTGCTCTGGGTGAGATGTCACAACCCTTACTCAGCTGTACAAGGAAGTAAGGTTACTCATCTGTTACTCCTCCCAATCTCACTCTTATTCCTTGGGGTGGAAAGCATGAGGAGCCCTTGCTCTGCACAATCACCAACTTGCCAGCCAGAGGAGCTGACTTGATACATGGCATAGGAGGAGCAATCTGCTTCATAAAAAGGGGTGAAGAAATTCACTCACTCCCCAGATCAAGGAGGAGCCGAGAAGAAATGATTACTTTTCAAGAAACAGTTTATTCTCTGGTCTGCTCCTAGGGCAATGCAACTACTCACTGCCCCTTACTCGGGGTACAAACTAGTCCTCTGGGGGCCCAGATCTAAATAAGGGCCAAAAAGTGCATATGGCTTTCACTATTTGAAAGCCTTTGCAATGCCATATAAATGGATTTTGCTTCAGTATGTTATGTGTTTTTTTGCTGTGTGGCAGCCAGATATATTTTGTTGTTGAAATCAAACCTTATGTATATGGCAGAAGGCTTGTTTGGAAAAACAGAAGGTTGTTGTTAAAATTCTTTATTTTTAATAGCCACAATAATATGTATAGCACATAGGTAGTGGGAAATAATGGCACACAATTATGGATATAGAGATAAACATGTCTAAGGTGACAGTTTAGTTTAAAAGAAAAGATTTGTATTTGTATTGATATATACATAAGAAATACTCTTTGAAGTTCAGTATCTCACTTCTCCATGTCACTGTTTTGGGTGGGAAAAGTCTTTAACTTAGTAGTCTCCCTTCCTTCTCTTGGCTGTGCTCTGTAACAGAACCATCAGCCAGGGAAACTACCTGGTCAGCCCACGTCCCCGATGAGTTTTCTTTGCTGGCTAGTAAGCTCTGTCATCTAAATGAGAACTTACGTATATGTTAGTTTTAGGGATTCCATGTCCCTTCATATAATTCCCATAATTCTAAATGCAATATGTTGTGCTACATCTCAGTTTTCTACAGGTACATACTAGTGATTCTGAAAATATACACTCGCAACTGTAGCTAAAGTAACTCCTTAGACTAGGGCTCACAGATACTCTGCAGACTTTCAAAAATGGGACTTAGGCGTCTAAGTCATTAGGTCCTTTTAAAAAATTTAACCTTTATGACTGATATCTTATTTTTTGCATTATAATATTAGGTCTTCACTATTGCAAAAACAGAATGTTTGATTATTATAAAATTCTCCAACAGTAAAGCAAAACTAAGAACTCCGTTTTCAAAGAAATGGCTTCAGACTATTATGCTGCTATATTCACAATTGGCACGGTTAGTCTTTTTGTGACTTCCTATATGCAGAAGACCATAAAACAATGTGATGATCGTTTGGCTGACTACACTCACGTTGACGCATTTGGCTGGCATGGTGCCTGCTCACAAGATGTTCTACTTTTGCTAACTAGGTGCCAAATACTGATTCATTTAGACTGGCAGTTTTAATTACACGACAAATAGCAGCGCTTAAAGGAAGTTTGTCTTTTTAACTGCCACATTCATGTCACAATCCACTTTGTTGTGCTAAAAATATAATCTGTCCAATGAAATGAATAAATTTGCCTTCACTTTTACCTGGAAACTAAATAGGAATCTGGGAAATCCATTTAGATCGTTTCACATGTCAAAATATATGCAGAATTAGATTATTACTCTTTTACAGATATTCAGTTTTACAAATAAATTATTTTAGGAACAGAAAAAGACATCCAACTCTGTATGTCCAGGACCCCGCCCTTTTTATAGTTTAGTTTAATTTTTTCCTTTCTCTCTCTCTTTCTCCTTCCCCAGCTTTAAGGTGAGCTGTTGTAGCAAATGCTGTGGGACCTGCTCTTGAGAGATACTGAGCATCTGGAACTGCAGTTTATTTCAGTGAAAGTTGTATTGTACAGAGATCACACTATTTATTTTTATTGGCATTAATGCAAAAATTGTGGAGTACATGCCTTTTACGTGATCCTGGCCACACAGAGAGAAGGACAAGATGTGAGGGATGCAGTTTAAATATGCACAACTGTATTAACTCATTTGGGAACTACCCGGTAATAACTCTCACAGTGCATGTCATCATTCCTTCCTTAATCATTTCTACTTACATTTGGGGAGATCTGTTGTTAGCCCTCCTTGGTCCCAGCCCATTGCTGGGACCTTCCCCTCATAAGAGGGTTAAGGGACTGGGGAAAAGGGGTTGTCGCCCAGCTGTGCCAGATCTAGGAACCCCTTTCTCAGCTTTCTTGTGTGATGCCTTCCCTTAAACTGGATTTGGAAATGGGGTTATCAGAGAACCAGACTCCCTACAGAATGAGTACTTGCACTGGACACCTGTCAACTGTTAAGTTGGGACAGCTTGAACCATACCTCCTTACCTACCCTGCCAGGTCCCTGACCTGCTGTGGGAAAGATGAGAAAATCCACCCCACCGTGACCAGTCTGTCAGTGATGGGGGAAATTCCTTCCCAGCTCCAAAAAAGGTGACTAGAGCAGTGTCCATAGCAGACCATAATACCTGGTCCTACTCTGATCCCATAGATAGGAGAGTAGGTGCTGCTGCTATGATATGAAAGAGGGCTTTGCCTAGAGAGAACAGAATATAAATACCCTTCCTCCCTCAGATGGGCATGGTCCAGAGGATCACCTGAGTCCTTTTTGTCTGCTCCTGACTCGGGTGATACTTTTCCTCCCCTCCCCTCTTTCCCCCCTTCTTTGGGTTAAACCCTTAAAGGAGCCACAACTCCTTTTATTCCCAATGGCCAGACAAAATCCCTCTAGATTTAAGGTTGTGGGAAGTACACTGGGATGCTGGTGAGGGCCTTCTTCAGTCAAATTACATAAACCACTTTACCCTGAATATCAACTCATACAAGGCTACAGTTTTCATGGCAGCTCAGAAAATTGAAGCTGCAAAATGTATTGTTTCATAGATTCATAGATTATAGGACTGGAAGGGACCTCGAGAGGTCATCGAGTCCAGTCCCCTGCCCGCATGGCAGGACCAAATACCGCCTAGACCATCCCTAATAGACATTTATCTAACCTACTCTTAAATATCTCCAGAGACGGAGATTCCACAACCTCCCTAAGCAATTTGTTCCAGTGTTTAACCACCCTGACAGTTAGGAACTTTTTCCTAATGTCCAATCTAGACCTCCCTTGCTGCAGTTTAAACCCATTGTTTCTGGTTCTATCCTTAGAGGCTAAGGTAAACAAGTTCTCTCCCTCCTCCTTATGACACCCTTTTATATACCTGAAAACTGCTATCATGTCCCCTCTCAGTCTTCTCTTTTCCAAACTAAACAAACCCAATTCTTTCAGCCTTCCTTCATAGGTCATGTTCTCAAGACCTTTAATCATTCTTGTTGCTCTTCTTTGGACCCTTTCCAATTTCTCCACATCTTTTTTAAAATGCGGCGCCCAGAACTGGACACAATACTCCAGCTGAGGCCTAACCAGAGCAGAGTAGAGCGGAAGAATGACTTCTCGTGTCTTGCTCACAACACACCTGTTAATGCATCCCAGAATCATGTTTGCTTTTTTTGCAACAGCATCACACTGTTGACTCATATTTAGCTTGTGGTCCACTATAACCCCTAGATCCCTTTCTGCCGTACTCCTTCCTAGACAGTCTTTTCCCATTCTGTATGTGTGAAATTGATTTTTCCTTCCTAAGTGGAGCACTTTGCATTTGTCTTTGTTAAACTTCATCCTGTTTAACTCAGACCATTTCTCCAATTTGTCCAGATCATTTTGAATTATGACCCTGTCCTCCAAAGTAGTTGCAATCCCTCCCAGTTTGGTATCATCCGCAAACTTAATAAGCGTACTTTCTATGCCAATATCTAAGTCGTTGATGAAGATATTGAACAGAGCCGGTCCCAAAACAGACCCCTGCGGTACCCCACTCGTTACGCCTTTCCAGCAGGATTGGGAACCATTAATAACAACTCTCTGAGTACGATTATCCAGCCAGTTATGCACCCACCTTATAGTAGCCCCATCTAATTTGTATTTGCCTAGTTTATCGATAAGAATATCATGCGAGACCGTATCAAATGCCTTACTAAAGTCTAGGTATACCACATCCACCGCTTCACCCTTATCCATAAGGCTCGTTATCCTATCAAAGAAAGCTATCAGATTGGTTTGACATGATTTGTTCTTCACAAATCCATGCTGGCTATTCCCTATCACCTTACCACCTTCCAAGTGTTGGCAGATGATTTCCTTAATTACTTGCTCCATTATCTTCCCTGGCACAGAAGTTAAACTAACTGGTCTGTAGTTACCTGGGTTGTTTTTATTTCCCTTTTTATAGATGGGCACTATATTTGCCCTTTTCCAGTCTTCTGGAATCTCTCCCGTCTCCCATGACTTTCCAAAGATAATAGCTAGAGGCTCAGATACCTCCTCTATTAGCTCCTTGAGTATTCTAGGATGCATTTCATCAGGCCCGGGTGACTTGCAGGCATCTAACTTTTCTAAGTGATGTTTAACTTGTTCTTTTTTTATTTTATCCACTAAACCTACCCCCTTCCCAATCCTATATTGTGTATAGACCGAAGCTGCAAAATGTATTGTGTATAGACCAATGGTTCTCGTAACCTTTTCCATACCAGGACATCCCCATTTAGACAGGCCTCCCTCCCATTTAGCAATATGGGAAGGGCAGATTGGCCATTCACATCCACTAGTTTGAGATCGCTATAGCAAACCAGATCCAGGCTCCACAATTTTAGCCAGAACTTCATGAGAAATTCCAGAGTTTCTAAATCAACATAAACTTCAGATGTTCTCAATCCACTCATGGGCATTTTTAGTTGCAGTGAAGATCAAATCTATCATAATTGTACATATTTATAATTAATTCTCTCTACTGGTAACTCAGAAGCATGTTGTGCAAAGTTCAATGATATTTTAATTCATGATTTGACTTGACAAATACAATTATCTTTTCTTTCATTTAAAACCAAACAAAATCCAACTTCAATACAGTAGCCAGATTGTAATTTTATTGCATTTTACTATTCAGGCTTAATCCATCTGAAAGCCTCTGTGATCTGCTTGGGTATTTAAACCTCAGTGACTTTCAGATGATATTTCCTCATGAGACAGCCATTCAGCAGAATGGTTGGACTACTGCTGAAGCCAAAATAAAAAAGCAAAATGCAGCTCTGCAGCCACAAGTTGGGAAATTTATAGGAGGCAGAAAAATCATTGCAGTTCTGAGCAGTTACCATAACTTGTATAACAGTTATGTACAGCTGTGGTTGGACAGAGCTTTCAGCTCAGCAATTTATACTCCATTGTTTTGGGATGTACAGATATGTCTTTTTATGAGCTTTGGCCATAGTGGATGTGTGGATGGGTTTGTTCATTTGTTGTGGGTAAGGAAATTAGGAAAGAAGTCAAAACACTTTCTCCTTTGGGTCAACCCTGTCATGATTTTTGGTTTGTTAAATGATTTGCTACTTTATTCCTGATGAGGGCCAGGGAGTGAGATTTGACTTCTTATCTCATCATCAACATTAATCTTATCCTTTGAGAATCTGGATGGAAGGGCTATATGAATACAAAGTACTGTATTCATGTTTAATGAATTTAGCCTGATCACAGTCATGCTGAAAACTAAAACACACCACGAGTTTGTGACTTGTCCAGGAGGTACACAGGAAGTCTGAGAAAGAACCAGGAATAGCACCTAGTTTCCTGATTCCAATGCCAGTTTCACTAGGACTACTTACATATGTGAGGGACCACCTGTGCTTAATGTATTGCAAGAATGGGCTGGTAAAGGCCAGAGGATGATATAAACTGCTTTCCCAGGTATATCTAAAACAGGAATAGAACTGGGGAAGTAAAACTGTTGCCCACTGTGGATGAAATCACCCACATAGTCAGATATATGTAGATGTCCTGAACCCATCCAGCATGATAATTTACATCAATTCTCAAGGCTAGGCAAAAGACGAGACATTATTCTTAGGAAGGGTCATTGTGGAATGCTAATGAGATGTTTCACACTCCATTCCCTTCAGTTTCAAATGCCCTCTCCATCTGTAGAGAAGAAACCAAAGGAGGGCGAGAGAGAGATGAAAGCTTACACCAGACGTGCCTACCCAGCTAAGTACGTAGGCACTTCCTGTTATTGGTGGGCCTGCTAAGGTCTGCCAGAGTAACCTCTATTGTTACAAATATGATGATTTCCATAAAGTCAAACTGTTTGCAGGTATTTCTAGGACATGTTAATCTGATCCTTCTATAAATACAAATAGAAGAAATATATACAAAACATCCACTGACACCAGGGGGAGGGATAGCTCGGTGGTTTGAGCATTGGCCTGCTAAACCCAGGGTTGTGAGTTCAATCCTTGAGGGGGCCACTTAGCGATCTGGGGCAAAATCAGTACTTGGTCCTGCTAGTGAAGACAGGGGGCGGGACTCCATGACCTTTCAGGGTCCCTTCCAGTTCTAGGAGATGGGATATCTCCATATATATATATATATATAGCAGGTTCATGGGAAGTAGGCATGTGGGCATGAAGCCAGAGGGGGAGACAGTTCCATTTCCCAGCTCCTCTGGCCTTTCCTCTCCTTGACTTGCCTAGAAGACATCTCAAATTATTATTATTTGTATTACCATTGCATTTAGGAGCCATAGTCATGGACCAGGACCCCATTGTGCCTGGCACTATACAAACACAGAACAAAAAGATGATCCTTGTCTCACAGAGCTTACATTTAAGTATAAGACTAGAAACTGGTGGACATAGATGGGTAAATGGGGGAGTACAAGGAGAGTGGGGTGACAATAGGGCTCAGCATGATAGGCAGTGGCATAGCAGGCATCAAGTGATGTGTAGGCATCACGGCTAAGGAGGGTTTTAGAGAAAGATAATGAGAGAGCTTTGCAGACATTTATGGGGAGGAACAGCATGGGATAAAGCAAGAAAATTTAAAAAATGTGTGATGGAGGCTGGCATCATGGGCTGATTGAAGGTGGAGGCTGACCTCTCAATAGTAAATGAAAGTTGATAGGGTAGTATGGGGATAAGGGCCTTGAAAGTGAAGACAAGAAAGTTACATTTGATGCAATAGAGAAGGGTGAGCTAGTGAAGGAATACAAGGAGAGGGGTAACATAGTCAAAGTGATAGGCTAGGAAAATGATCCCAGCATCCTGAATGGAAATGAGTGGGAAAAGATTGCAATTGTTGAGGCTAGAGAAAAGGATGTTGCGGTAATCGAGGTGCAAGATCATGTGATCATGGATAAGTTTTAGCTGTGTGGATGGATAGGAAAAGCTTTATCTTAGAGATGCGATGCAGAAAGAATTGGCAAGATTTGACATAGACTGGATTTGAAGACCTAGAGGGAGGTTTGAGTCAAACAGAGTTACAGGCCTGAATGACAGGTAGGATAGGTAGGATAATGGTTTTTCCACAATGGTTGAGAGAGGAGGTAACAGGGAGGGTTTTGGAGGGAAGAGTAAGAACTCTGTTTTAGACATATTGAGCTTGAACTGACAGCTAGACATCCATGAGCAGATGTTAGAGAAACAGGCCAAGATTTTAGTTTGCAAAGATACACACAGGTCTGGAGTAGAGAGGTACATCTGTGAATTGTCAGCATGGAGATGGTAGTAGAATTTGTATTTGCAGATGAGATTACCCAGTGATAAGAGGGAGGGAGAAGAGAAGGGGAGCAAGAACAGAACCCTGTGGAGCCCGTAGAGAAAACTGGAGGGCAGATGAGGAATATTTTCCAAAGGACACACTGAAGAAGTGATTAGAGAGGTAGAAGGAGAACTAGGAGAGAACAGTCATGGAAGTAAAGGGAGGACAAGACCTCAAGAAGAAGAGCATGGTCAACAGTGGCGAAGGCATCTGAAAGGTCAATGAGCATGAGGATGGAGTACTGGTTCTGATTTAATCTTCCATAAAAGCTGAGATCGGGGGAGGCAGTACGTGCAGCAAGTAGTTGAGATCTCTTGTGGAGTGGGCCTGGGGTTTGAAGTTAGTGATCAGGGCTAGAGATTTGGAGCCAAAACTAGAGAGGGAGCAGAAGAGCCAGTAAAAAAGAAAAAGAAAAATCATTGGTGCTCATTTAAAAACTACACACCCAGCAGATTAATCAATGCTCAAATCCTGGCTAACACTCAGAACTTGTCTTGCAAAACAGAAGGAGCCCCTCCAATATAAGCTTGTGAGCATCTGCTGAAGAAAGCTCAAGTATCTACAAATGTGAATATGTAAAAATTCACAGGAAAGAACTGAACTCAGACTCACAACATGTACTTATGAATTCATTCAGCATATCTGTAACTATTTACCTGAAGAAGAGCTCTGTGTAAGCTCAAACGCTTGTCACTCTCACCAGCAGAAGTTGGCCCAATATATTACCTCACTCACCTTTTATCTCTTAATATCCTGGGTTAATATCCAACATGGCTACAATAATACTTCATACTGTTTATATATCTATACTCATGATGTATATATTAAACTGTAAAGATATTCCAATATTTATATAAAAGTACCTTAATGGTTACTTTATCATAATAATTTTCTTAGTTTAAGGGTTATGTTAATCAGTGAAACAATCTAACTGGAAGTTAATGTTTTTTCAGTGAAAATTAACTTCCTGTAATTGTGACAAACATGCAGAAGTGTTATATCTGTAGGAACTCATGTTGGGACAACTCTTGCTTTTATTGATGACAGTTGCAAAATTCCCATTTATTGTAATGGATGTTGAATATGTCCCGAAATTAAATAGCCATATGCAATCTTCCAACTGGTGTTTATTCACTTTCATTTCTACTGATTATTCTAACAATACTAATGCAAATACGGTTCTTTTATTCAATAGGGTATCACATTTGATGAGTTCAGATCATTTTTCCAGTTTTTGAACAACCTAGAAGATTTTGCAATTGCAATGCAAATGTATAATTTTGCAAATCGTTCTATAGGACAAGGTGAGAATTATTACTTTTTTGTTAGTAAGTGATAAAAACAGATCTTTTGTGCAACTTGCAGTCCTGCACTTGTCCTAACAATTTTTCATCATAACTGGATATTACTAGGAAAATAGGATATAACTGTTTTACTTGATATTTGAAAATAAAAATACATCTGCTGTTTATCAGAAGATAGTGCTGTCTTTTTCACCACTTTAGATGAACATTGTCATTTAAACAGATGCCATCAGTGCAACCTAATTTAATCATTCTTTTTCCTTTAAAAATTGAAAAATATTTAGCTGAACTTGATTAATGCTAATTATTTCCTTATTTTGCTAATTAATGTTTTATTAGTGTGCCTAGAGATCTGTTGCAATTTTAGAAGATATTATACATACAACGCATAGACTCATAAACTTTAAGCCCAGAAGAGACCATTGTGACCATCTACTCTGATCACCTGCACCTGATAGGCCACATAACCTCACCAACCACCTCTGGTAATAGATCCATAATCTCTGGCTGAATTACTGAAATCCTCAAATCATGATTTAAAGACTTCCAGTTACAGAGAATCAGGGCCGGCTCTTCCACTAGGCGACCCTAGGCAGTTGCCTAGGGCGGCAGGATTTGGGGGGGGCGGCATTTTACTGCCCTCAGCGGAAATTCAGCGGCGGGGGGTCCTTCCGCTCCGGAAATTCGGCGGCGGGTCCTTCACTTGCTCTGGGACCCGCCGCCAAAGTGCCCCGAAGGCACGGAGTAGAAGGACCCCCACCGCCGAAGACCCCAGGCCCCCGAATGCTCAGAAGAGGAGTGCTGCCGCCTAGGGCGGCAAAAACCCTGGCGCCGCTCCTGCAGAGAATTCAACATTTACTCTGCTTTAAACCAGCAAGTGACCTGTGCCTGATGCTTCAAAGGAAGGGAGAAAAACCCCAGGGTCTCTGCCAATCTGACCTGGGGGGAAATTCCTTCCCAACCCCAAATATAGCGATCAGTTGGACCCTGAGCATGTTGGCAAGACCTCCCAGACAGACACCTGGGAAAGAATTTTCTGTAGTAGAGCCCTCCCTATCTACAACCATTGGGGATATTTGCTACTAGCAGTTACAGATGGGCCACATGCCATTGTAGGCAATCTCATCATACCAACCCCTCCATAAACTTTTCATGCTCAGTCTTGAAGCCAGTTAGGTTTTTTGCTCCCCTTGGAAGACTGTTCCAGAACTTCACTCCTCTGATGGTTACAAACCTTCATCTAATTTCAAGCCTCAACTTGTTGATGGCCAGTTTTGTATCCATTTGTACTTGTGTCAACATTGGCACTTAACTTAAATAACTCCTCTCCCTCCCTGGAATTTATCCTTCTGATGTATTTATAGAGAGCAATCATATCTCCCTTCAGCGTATCTCCCTTCAGCCTTTGTTTGGTTAGGCTAAATAGGCCAAGCTCCTTGTATCGCCTCTCATTAGTAGGCTTTTCATTCCTCTGATCATCCTAGTAGCCCTTCTCTGCACCTGTTCCAATTTGAATTCATCTTTCTTAAACATGGGAGACCAGAACTTCACACAGTGTTCCAGAGGTCTCACCAGTGCCTGTATAATGGCAATAACACTTCCCTGTCTCTACTGGAAATACCTCGCCTGATGCATCCTAGGATTGCATTAACATTTTTTCACAGCTTCATCATGATGGCGGCTCACAGTCATCCTGTGATCAATCAGTACATCCAGGTCTTTCTCCTCCTCTGTCACTTCCAGCTGATACATCCCCAGCATATTATAAAAAATGCTTGTTGTTAGTCCCTAAGTATGTGACCTTGAACTTTACACTATTAAATTTCATTCCATTTCTATTACTCCAGCTTTCAAGGTCATCCAGCTCTTGTATAATATTCCAGTTCTCCATACTGGCAGTACCTCTCAACTTTGTGTCATCCTCAAATTTTATTAGCATACTCCCACTTCCTGTGCCAAGGTCATGAATGAAAATGTTAAATAAGAGTGGTCCCAACACCGATCCCTGACAAACTCCACTAGTGACCTCCCTCCAGCCTGACAGTTCACCTTTCAGCATGTCCCGCTGGAGTCTCCCCAATCTTCATCAATTCCTTATCCACCTTTCAGTGCTCATATTAATCCACATCTTCTCCAATTTAACTAATACTTTCCCATGTGAAACTGCATCAAATGCCTTATTGAAATCCAAGTAGATTAGATTGCTGCCTTTCTTTTGTCTAAAAAATCAGTTATCTTCTCAAAGAAAGAGCTCAGGTTGGTCTAGCACGATCTACCTTTTATAAAACCATGTATTTTATTCCAGTTACTGTTTTCTTCTATGTCCTTAACTACTTTCTCTTTCAAAATTTGTTCCAGGCCCTTGTATACAGTTGAGGTCAAACTAACGGGTTTGAAGTTTCTTGGTTTGCTTTTTTCCCCTTTCTTAAAAATAGGTACTATATTAGCAATTCTCCAGTAATAGGGTAGGACCCCCGATTTTACAAATTCATTAACTCCCCTCTATCCCTCCCCTCCATCAATATTGTCCTCAAATAATCTTTATAATCTTGCTTCATTTGTTAAAGAAAATACATACATAAGTGTAGATTTGGGCTCGTATTTGCAATACTTACAACTTTCAAACAATTACCACATTTCTCAGTTCCTTCTCATAGTGCCTATGGGATGCAATTTTCCATGTTTGGCTTCTGCCCATAGGGGTGTGTGTGGGGGGGAGGGGAGGAGCAATGGCACATAAAAAGCATGTAGTGAGGGGTGCATGTTATAAACTTGAACGGTTGATTGGATCATAAACTTATAAGCAACTGAAAAATTGCTTCTGAACATTCTCAGAAGTATCTGCACAATCTTTCATCTCCAAACTTGGTACACCACCTAACGTGTACCAATAGGGCTTTTGTCTTTGGATAGTGGATCAAGGAAAGAGCTTAGAGGGGAAGTCCCACCTAAATCTAGGGTCCTTTATATATAATACAAGCGTGATATACTGCATCAGATCTCTGTTATGATACGCTTTCCAATTATATGATTACACACAATATAATACATTTTGTAAATTGTAATCTATGTACTAAATTCTCTGCTGGTGTAAATTAATTGATTTCAATTAATCTACATCAGTTTTCACCAACAAAGAATCTGACCCTATATTTTTTTTCCTATACAACTTTTGATATCCTTACTTTTGACTGCTTAAATGTGCAAATATAACTTAGCAATAACATCATTTTTGCATTTCATTACATATAGTTCAATAGGAAAGTTTACGCTGAAGAGGGTATATCACAACATGTAAGCTTTTATGATATATCGAAAAATTAAAACACATAATATGACTTCTATGTTTTACTTTTTTCTTTTGATGTATTGTTTACATAGATGAATTCAAGCGTGCTGTGTATGTAGCTACAGGCCTGAAGCTTTCAGCACATTTGGTGAACACAGTCTTCAAGATCTTTGATGTTGACAGAGATGACCAGCTGAGTTATAAAGAATTTATTGGCATTATGAAGGACAGATTGAATCGAGGGTTCAGGGTAAGAATATCAATATTATGTTTATTTTAATTGATTCAGAATTGTCAAAGTAGTGAAAGTAGCCTGTGAACTAACAGCTGATTGAATTTTTATATTTTGAAAAACTTAGGAAACAGTCTGGAAGATTAATCTCTTCCTGATTTGTAGAAGTTTGTTATTCTGGGAGAACCATAGATGGGGTGCAGGGTGTGCCTTTACAGTACAGGACCACCTCGGAAGTGCAGAGTGCTGTCCTATACACGCTGCCATTTCTGCTGGTTGGTGTGGAGTGGTTTGGGGTTGGAGGTTTTAACAGGTACTGTGTTTGTGCCTGGACCATTGGCAGAGGAGAAAAGACGAAGGTGCCTTCCACCTGAGTCCTTGTGTATCTGTGCAAAGGCAGTTACTGACAATGGGTGTCTGCAACAGATACATCTGATCAAGGTTTTAATTAGTGAAATTAACAATTAGTGAAATCATGCTGAGCATGATTAGCTGCAAGTGTAGCCATGGACCAAACTATATTTCTGTGTTCAGCACTAGTTAAGACTCTCTTTTCAGCAGCAGCTGTGAGGCTTGGGATTTTTTGTTTGTTTGTTTTTGTATAAACAGGGTTATTGTGGCCCACAGCTACTTTTTGATAATTTAGGTCTGTTTCTAGCAGATTTAAAGTCAACATTTCAACCCAGAAAGATGGGTAGGGAATAGGAAATCACTTGGTAAAAGTTGGAGAAAATGAGCCTGTAAACTGACTGGAGCTTTGCCATGGGGCAGACCTGTAAACCTCACTATTCTCTACACTCTTCCCAGTCCACCAGCAAAGGAAGGACATTTTGGGAGTGTCAAAGTTTAAAGGAGAATTTTTAAATAACATTGGACAATTGGGACCTACACCTGAACATCGTTGCACAGTGGTGTTACGTGATTGCATAGCTATTTTGCTAGACTTATGAGTTGATTTGGGATTTAGAAATAATTTTAGATTTTATTTTTAAATGGAGCAGTTAGAAAAATTCATGTATCATTTTAGAATGACCATATGAAGTCCCACATTTTTCTTACTGTTTTTTATATAGCAATATCACAAGTTATTTATTTAAATTTAGTTTTTAAATGTAATATGCTCTTTTCAAACTGACAATATAACCATTTAGATACAAGCTTTAAACTCATACTATAGAGTACAGTACTTGTTAAATTGAAATTTGGATTTGTTTTTTCATAATATTTTACCCACTGTATTACTCAATTTTAAAGTAGAATAGATTTCTAAATTGACTAATTAATGTTAGGTCTTGTGTAGAAAGTGATGTTGAATCTCGTAGGTGGCTTGGCTTTCTTTGTTGTTTTTTGACCCTGTGAAGAAAACATGTTGATAGTATTCCTTCAGAAATGGTGACACAAATGTATTTCCTGCTGATGCTCAAACCATAATTTTTTTTCTTGATAATGTGGAAGTATAGTTGTTTTATAACCATTAGTTAATCATGCAGTTAAACATCTATGTTAACTAATTGTAAAGGTGTAGTATATGTTAACTTAAGCAATGCATAGAGTAGTTACTAAATAATTCTTGTGAATATGGAGTATATGTATGCTTCTTTTTAATATTATTAAAAAGCAGGACAGAAATCAAATATAAGCTTTAAAAGTCATCTTTGTCAGACACTATTTTGCTTTCCATGTACCATGCTTTCCTTATAGGCAATTTGAAAAGCTCTTGGCTCACAAAATAGGGAGTATACTGCACACGCTAGGCTAAATTGTGATATCTTTACTCAGACTGAGTGGCACCTTGCTCCACAAGTGATCCCATTGATTTCAATGGAACTACTCTGGGAATCAGGTGCTACTCACAGTGTGTAAGGGTATCAAAATTTGGTCCCATACTATAGGGACAACAATGATATAGTCACTTTTATTTTTTAATTGTATTTATTTATTTTTTTTACAAGGGTTATAACTACACATTGTCTTGTCATATGATTCCTAAAAATATATTATTTCCGCCGGGAAAGTAGAACTCCAGGACACTCTAGAAATAAACTTCATGGTGCGAGTATCACTTTTTAGCAAGGTTTCAGAAGTAATGCAGAAAACATGTCAGCATATACCATGTGTAAGTAATGGTGTCTGTTGTAAACCTCTTGCAAAATTCTCTTTTTTTTTAAATAAAGTCTAATAAAAAACAAACAAACATTATTGAGTTGTAGAATGAAAAGGAAAAAGGACATAGCATGTAGCACCTTACTGCTTTTTACGTGCCCAAATTGGCAGGAAGTATCTATGATCTTTCAAGCTGCAGAAAGTTGCAGATATGGCCTCAGTGGCCAGGATAATTTCTTCCCAACTAATTTGACCTTGCAGAATTATACAGTATTTATTGTTGCCAAAGCAAGTACATTGTAACTCTTTAGCCACGATTATAGTCGCATTTATAGTGTGCTGAAGCAGTTGTCTCATGCTAAACTGAAATTAACATATAAGTAACAAAGCTAAGGGATGGTAGGAAGGAAAACAGCACAATAAAGATAATGGATTTCAAGAAGTCAGACTTTAGCAAACTCAGGGAATTGGTAGGTAAGACCATGGGAAGCAAGTGTAAGGAGAAAAACAGTTCAAGAGAGATGGCAGATTTTCGAAGAGACATTATTAAGAGCACAAGAGCGAACTATCCCACTGCAAAGGAAAGATAGAAAGTATGGCAAGAGTCCACCCTGGCTTAACAAGGACATCTTCAATGATTTGAAACTCAAAAGAGTCCTACAAAAAGTGGAAAATAAATCAAATTACAAAGGATGAATATAAATAAAAAACACAAGCAAGTGGTGACAAAATTAGAAAGGTCAAGGCACAAAATGAGTTTAAATTATCTAGAGACATAAAGGGTAACATGAAAACCCCAAGGATAGGGTAGGTCTGTTAATTCAGTGGGGTGGGGAGGGAGAACAATAACAGGAAATATGGAACTGGCAGAAGTGCTAAATTACTTTCATGTTTCAGTTTTCACCAAAAAGATTAGTGTCAACTGGATATCTAACAGTGAAAATTAGGCATGAGCAGAGGCTAAAATAGGAAAGAACAAGTTAAAAATTACTTAGACAAGTTAGATGTCTTCAAGTCACCAAAGCTTGATGAAATACATTCTAGAATACTCAAGAAGCTGACTGAGGAGATATCTGAGCCATTAGCAATTATCTTTGAAAAGTCATGGAAGATAGGACAGATTCCGGAGGACTGGAAAAGGGCAAATATAGTGCCCATCTATAAAAAGGGAATAAGGACAACCCAGGGAATTACAGACCAATCAACTTAACTTCAGTACCCATAAAGATAATGGAGCAAATAATTATGCAATCAATTTGCAGACACCTAGAAAATAATAAGTCAGTATGGATTTGTCAAGAACAAATTGTGTCAAATCAACCTAATTGCTTTCTTTGGCTTGTGGATAGGGCGGAAGTGGTAGATGTGGTATATCTTGACTTTAGTAAGGCTTTTGATATTGTCTCACATGATCTGCTCATAAACAAACTAGGGAAATACAACTGATATGGAGCTACTATAAGGTGGGTGCATAACTGGTTGGAAAACCATTCCCAGAGAGTAGTTATCAGTGACTCACAGTCAAGCTGGAAGGGCATAACGAGTGGGGTCCTGTAGGGATCAGTCCTGGGTCCGGTTCTGTTCAATATCTTCATCAGTGATTTAGATAATGGCATAGAGAGTACATTTATAAAGTTTGCAGGCGATACTAAGCTGGGATGGGTTGCAAGTGCTTTGGAGGATAGGATTAAAATTCAAAATGATCTGGACAAACTGGAGAAATGGAAGTAAATAGGGTGAAATTCAACAAGGACAAGTACAAAGTACTCCACTTGGGAATGAACAATCAGTTACACACATACAAAATCGGAAATAACTGCCTAGGAAGGAGTACTGCAGAAAGGTATCTGGAAGTCATAGCAGATCACAATCTAAATATGAGTCTACAGTGTAACACTGTTGCAAAAGAAAGCGAACATCATTCTGCATATGCGGGAGTGTTGTAAGCAAGACACAAGAAGCAATTCTTCTGCTCTATTCCACTCTGATTAGGCCTCAACTGGATTATTGTGTCCTGGGTGCTACATTTCAGGAAAGATGTGGACAAATTGAAGAAAGTCCAGAGAAGAGCAGCAAAAAGTTATTAAAAGTCTAGAAAACATGAACTGTGAGGGAAGATTGAAAAAACTAGGTTTGTTTAGTCTGAAGAAGAGAAAACTGAGGGGGAACATGATAACAGTTTTCAAATATTTAAAATGTTGTTACAAGGAGGAGGGAGAAAAATTGTTCTCCTTAACATCTGAGACTAGGGCAAGAAGCAATGGGCTTAAAAGGCAGCAAGGTAGGTTTAAGTTGGACATTAGGAATAAATTCCTAACTTTCAGGGTGATTAAGCACTGGAATAAATTGCCTATCGAGGTTGTGAAATCTCCATCTTTGGAGATTTTGAAGAGCAGATTAAACCAAACACCTGTCAGGTATGGTCTAGGTAATGTTTAATCCTGCCTTGAGTGCTGGGGACTGGACTAGAAGACCTCTCGATTCTAGAAGACCTTCCAGTCCTACGATTCTATAAAGTGGTTTCTTAATAAATATAATGATGTGTTAAGTCCATAGCAAGTTTTGCAAATTCCATTTGCTAAGAACATAACTGGGTGAGACTAATAGCCCTCTAGCCCAGTATCCTGTCTTCTGACAGTGGCCAGA
Organism: Malaclemys terrapin pileata; assembly: GCF_027887155.1. NCBI lineage: Eukaryota > Metazoa > Chordata > Testudines > Emydidae > Malaclemys > Malaclemys terrapin. Next base: position 57,288,432 of record NC_071509.1, read on the forward strand.
ACTAGATGCTCCAAAGTGAATGAGCAGAATGAACAGGCAATTATCAAGCGATCCATCCGCTATCATCCCCAGAGCATGGGGTTGCATCCGGGAACAACTTGGCTAAGAGCCGTTGATGGACCTATCCTCCATGAACATATCTAATTCTTTTTTGAATCCAGTTATACGTCTGTCTTTCACATAATCTCCTGGTAATGAGTTTGACAGTTTGACTGTGCACTGTGTGAAGAAGTACTTCCTTGTGTTTCTTTTAAACCTGGTGCCTATTCATTTCATTGGGTGACCCCACCTTGGTTCTTGTGTTATGTGAAGGGGTAAATAACATTTCCCTATTCACTTTCTCCATGCCATTCATGATTTTATAGACCTCTATCATATCCCCCCTTAGTCATCTCTTTTCTAAACTGAACAGTCCCAGTCTTTTTAGTCGCTCCTCAGATGGAAGTTATTCCATACCCCTAATCCTTTTAGCAGGGCCGGCTCCAGGCACCAGCTTCTCAAGCAGGTGCTTGGGGCGGCCGCTCCAGAGAGGGGCGGCACGTCCAGGTATTCGGCGGCAATTCGACGGACGGTCCCTCACTCCACCTGGGAGCGAAGGACCTCCCGCTGAATTGCCGCCGCAGATCGTGATCACGGCTTTTTTGTTTGTTTGTTTTTTATTTTGGCTGCTTGGGGCGGCCAAAACCCTGGAGCCGGCCCTGCTTTTAGTTGCCCTTCTCTGTACTTTTTCCAATTCCAATATACCGTTTTTGAGATGGGGCAACCAGAACTGTAGCCAGTATTCAAAGTGTGGACATACATGGATTTATATAGTGGCATTATGATATTTTCTGTCATATTGTGGATCCCTTTCCTAATGGTTACTAACATTCTGTTAGCTTTTATGGATAAAAGAAGACTAATAGCTTCTGCTGATACAATGTTTTATATCTGCAGAGAAGCATTTGGCAGGTCAAACTTTATGAAGGTCAAATTTAAACTTATAAAGTCCAGATTCAGAGTTTTAATATTTTAATATGAAATACCATACACCCACATAAGTCACATCAGTCTTTGTTATTAGCTAAAAATATCTAGTAAGAAAGAGTAATAGAAACTAAATAACAGCAGGCATCTGTTTGGAGTGTGGCTTTTCTAAATGGCAATTCTTTTCTGTATACTAAGTAGTTCTTGCAATTTATAGATGATTCCCTTCAATCAGAGGCCCTCCTGTATTGTAGCTTCTCATGTTAGTTATAAAACCCGGCAGTTTTTACTGTAGTTTCTCATAATAGCCAAGTAAGCTTCAATTTACTACATTTTAGAAAGACCCTGCAATTGTATCTTTTGAATTGACATGTCATGTGACTGTTTTGATATTGTTATGATGATTAATAAGAGAAAAAATCCTCTTCACTTTGAGTGCTGCCTTGAAAGGAAAAATAATATTCTGGTTTTTTGATTAGTTGTTTAAGCAATATTTCCTAATAATGGAGATTCTTTAAAAATTCTGTTTTATTGAGGATGTTTTGCCTGAAAGAAAAGCTTATGGTTATTACAATTAATAGTAAGTATTTTAGCACAAAGTGTTCTGTGGCCACATTAAGCCTGAATAAAGCAAGTGCACTTAGTAAAGCACCAGGCTAAGTGAACTGGAATTCTAAAAAGATACTGTCAGTTCTGTAGGTTTTACTCTATATAAGGGATCATTCACTTGAATGTCAGTTAAAGGACAAAAAGTTATGGGGATGGAGAGAGGACCAGATACTAATCTTTATACAGAATTAACAAGTATACACAGTAATTTTCTCTTCCATTGTCTAACACTGTCTACTTGTCTGACTGGATTACTTAACACTATAAATTAGATGTCTATAACAATTAAAACATTATGTAAACTAAATTTCCAGTACCTGCCTTCATAAATGGAACATTTAAGAAACTAGCATAGACATAAAATAGTTGAATGTCTAATAGGTTTTATATTATTTAACAAAATGTATCTCTCTTTTTCAAGTATGCGACTTAACGTTAAAAGATAACTGTTATAATGTGAGAGAGAGGGTTTAATTTGAAAACTGCTTTTGAGATGATCTGATGTATTTAACTGCCACCCAGTGGTCAGTCAGAATATTGCCATAGGTTTTTTGTTAAAGCTTGTACAAATATTATATAGTAGGAAGGCATAACAATGAAAACTATTTTCCTTGTTTTTTGCTTGATTGAAGATAATGATTTTCATATATTTTGTTTTAAAAAATAATGCTAAACCATTTCCCTCTCCTTTATAAATTTTATTTTCAATTACAATTCATTTGAAATATAAAGACTGAATGATAAAAACGTTTTACCTATAATTGACTATATACTCTGACTAACTTCTAGCAATTTGTCGTTTAATCCCCATTGTTTTGTATTTTCATGCCACTGTTGTCTTTTGCTTACCTCTGGCTGCCTTCACATGTTGTCTGCATCTGCACACTTCTCCATCTTCTGCTCCACAGGGATACAAAACTGTACAGAGGTATACCACTTTCAAAGCCTGCGTGAAGAAGGAACTCTATAGCAGATAAGTTACGGTATGTGGTAGCTGCTTAGTCTCTCTGAGTGTGCTAGCATGCTGATGGGAATGACTGCATGTTAAACTGCCACCATTATGTTTTCCCATTACAGAATTAAGGAATAGATTATCAGAATGTGATCGTCATAGTATTTTACAAGGTCATATAATTCTATTTTTAGACTTAAGACTATCTCAGGCTATCATTGTTTTGTTGGCTTATTGCTTTGTTTGTACTGTATTCAAGAAAACACTTCTTCTCCCTCTCCCACAGCACAGATTTTGTGAGTTTCTGTTGGTATTTTCTGTCTGTTCTGTAACTAGTTTTAATCATGCTTCAGATAACTCTGTATGATATATATGGTAGTAAATACTTGTATAGTAAAGGTAGATTTTCCCTCCTCCCACTGAGAAATAGTTATTTAATTTAATTCCACTTTAGTTTGAAAATGTACATATTTTTAATAGCTTGATGTATTTCTAACATTGCTACTTGAACTATCTTTCTGTAGAAAGCACGTGTTGGTGCTTTTTTGTGATTTAAGGTTATAAATGCCAGTGTTTATTCCTTTCTGTGCATAATAATTATATATTGTATAATAGCTACTCATAGGGGCATCAACAACTAGTTTAGGTCCCAAACATAGTTTATGAATGGAGTGGGGGAAAGGGGCCTATTAGAATCTGGACCCACATGCCACTGTACAATCACAAATCTGTTGCAAGTGAAAACAATCGCTGGGTCCCATGTGCTTCCAAACCAACTGGGTCTGGCTAGAGCAGGGGTAGGCAACCTATGGCACGCGTGCCAAGGGCGGCACATGAGCTGATTTTCAGTGGCACACTCACTGCCCGGGTCCTGGCCACCAGTCCGGGGGGCTCTGCATTTTAATTTCATTTTAAATGAAGCTTCTTAAACATTTTAAAAACCGTATTTACTTTACATACAACAATAGTTTAGTTATATATTATAGACTTCTAGAAAGAGACCTTCTAAAAACGTTAAAATGTATTACTGGCATGCAAAACCTTACATTAGGTGAATAAATGACGACTCGGCACACCACTTCTGAAACGTTGCCGACCCCTGGGCTAGAGTGTACTAACTGTTTTAGCTCTGGAACCGTAGCCCAGACTCAAGACCACCTGTCTTATGTCCTTCCTTAGAACATGAGATGCTGCCATCCAGCTGCCATAGACCCTCCCTATGGCTTGGGAGGCCTCAGAGTCTGAGGCCTCCCAAACGCCCCACTCTCCATCCCAGTCATTTACACACACTGCTGTAGAGCTCCACCTAGGCTCTCGGCTTCTAGTTTAACCCACTTGGGGATAACCTAGCAGGGAAGCAGGAACACATGCTTAGCAATAGAATTTCTTAACCATAATTACTTTACTCTTAAAGCACTTAAGAGTTACAGATCTTTGAAAACCACAAAACCCTTTGAGAAGCACCCTCCCCTAGGCTTATCTCACCCTTCCTATGGGTCTGAGGTTTGTCAGTGTTTCAGGCTGTGCAGAGTTCCTCCTGCCCTCTCTCCTTCAAGTTGTTTTTCTTGTAGCAATTATCGTTCCCTGCACAGAGCAGAATGAGGCCACTGTCTGTGAGCCATATACTCAGACTGAGAAGCTATATGCCCACCAGTCATGCTTGCCCCTTTTCCCCTTCAGGACCTTGTGTAGAAAGCCCATTGTTGCAAACAAAGTTGTTGGCCCCAGATTGGGGTTTTAGTGGCTCTTAAGGGGAACATCTATATAGCAGCTTGTCATTCCCCGCTTGGGTAGATGTACATGTGCTAGCTCTGTTTGAACTAGTGCCTAAAAATAGCAGTGTGGCCATGGCAGCATTGGCATCAACTTGGGCTAGCTAGCTGTGCATGTACCCAGGGACTCAGGTGGGATTGTACTTGGACAGCTAGTCTGAGCCAACACCCATGTAGCTGCAGCTATATTGCTAATTTTAGTATGCTAGCTCAAGCAGAGCTAGTGCATGCAGGTCTACCTGAGTTGAGAATTACACATCCCAACTGCTGTGTTAGATGTACCCTTAGTATTAGTCCTTCAGCAAGGTATCAAACACCTTTGCTGGGCAGGGCAGCTCTCAGGAGTGTAGTACAATAGGTTGTCTTTGGGTATGTGCAGGCTTGTGCTGTCCGTATCCAATATTTCCACACACCCACAAGATAGAGCTCAAAATTTGACTCAGACATATCCCACTCAGTCACGTAAGAAACTTAGATTTCCATTCCATACGGCTAAATGCAGTGCCTTGCATGGTGTCAAGTATCAGAGGGGTAGCCGTGTTAGTCTGAATCTGTAAAAAGCAACAGAGGGTCCTGTGGCACCTTTGAGACTAACAGAAGTATTGGGAGCATAAGCTTTCGTGGGTAAGAACCTCACTTCTTCAGATGCAAGTAATGGAAATCTCCAGAGGCAGGTATAAATCAGTATGGAGATAACGAGGTTAGTTCAATCAGGGAGGGTGAGGTGCTCTGCTAGCAGTTGAGGTGTGAACACCAAGGGAGGAGAAACTGCTTCTGTAGTTGGATAGCCATTCACAGTCTTTGTTTAATCCTGATCTGATGGTGTCGAATTTGCAAATGAACTGGAACCACCTGATCAGCATCCTATACAGCAAACAGAAAAACATCAAGAAAGAGCTCTCCAACCTGGAGACTTTCATAAATAACCAACCCTCCACACAAATGGACTTTACTAAAATAAGACAGGAGATCTACATTACACACTTCACCTCTCTACAAAGGAAAAAGGACAGTAAGCTGTCTAAAATCCTACCTGCTACATGGGGCCACAACAGGGGTACCCCTAACTCACCCAGCAATATCGTCAATTTATCCAGCTACACACTCAACCCAGCAGAAGAGTCTGTCCTATCTCGGGGGCTCTCCTTTTGCCTCAGCACCCCCACGAACATGATACAGTTCTGTAGTGATCTGGAAGCCTACTTTCGCCGCCTCCGACTCAAAGAATATTTTCAAGATAACACTGAACAGCGCACTGATACACAGATACCCTCCCACCAACAACACAGGAAGAAGAACTCCACATGGACTCCTCCTGAGGGTCGAAATGACAGTCTGGACCTATACATAGAATGCTTCCGCCGACGTGCACAGGCAGAAATTGTGGAAAAACAACATCGCTTGCCTCATAACCTAAGTCGTGCAGAACGCAATGCCATCCACAGCCTCAGAAACCACCCTGACATTATCATCAAAGAGGCTCAGAAAGGAGGTGCTGTTGTCATCATGAACAGGTCTGACTACCAGAAGGAGGCTGCCAGACAACTCTCCAATACTAAATTCTACAGGCCACTTTCCTCAGATCCCACTGAGGAATACACTAAGAAACTGCTCAGGACACTCCCTACAGTAACACAGGAACAAATCAACATACCCTTAGAGCCCCAACCGGGGTTATTCTATCTACTACCTAAGATCTACAAACCTGGAAATCCTGGACGCCCCATCATCTCGGGCATTGGCACTCTCACTGAAGGTCTGTCTGGATATGTGGACTCCCTACTCAGACCCTAGGCCACCAGCACTCCCAGCTATCTTCGTGACACCACAGATTTCCTGAGAAAATTACAATGCATTGGTGACCTCCCAGAAAACACCATCCTAGACACCATGGATGTAGAGGCTCGCTATACAAACATCCCACATACAGATGGAATACAAGCTGTCAGGAACAGTATCCCTGATGATAACACAGCACAACTTATTGCTGAGCTCTGTCACTTTATCCTCACGCACAATTATTTCAAATTTGGTGACAATATATACCTCCAGACCAGTGGCACCACTATGGGCACCCGCATGGCCCCACAATATGCCAACATTTTTATGGCTGACCTGGAACAACGCTTCCTCAGCTCTCGTCCACTCATGCCCCTTCTCTACCTACGCTATATTGATGACATCTTCATCATCTGGACCCATGGGAAGGAGACCCTGGAAGAATTCCACCATGATTTCAACACCCCACCATCAACCTCATCCTGGACCAATCTACGCGGGAGGTCCACTTCCTAGACACCACCGTACAAATAAGCGATGGCCACATTAACACCACCCTATACCGAAAACCCACCGACCGCTACGCCTACCTTCATGCCTCCAGCTTCCACCCCGGTCACACCACACGATCCATCGTCTACAGCCAAGCACTGAGGTACAATCGCATCTGCTCCAACCCCTCAGACAGAGACCAACACCTACAAGATCTTCACCAAGCATTCTCAAAACTACAATACCCACACAAGGAAATAAAGAAACAAATCAACAGAGCCAGACGTGTACCCAGAAGCCTCCTGCTACAAGATAGGCCCAGAAGAGAAACCAACAGAACTCCACTGGCCATCACCTACAGTCCTCAGCTTAAACCTCTCCAACGCATCATCAGTGATCTACAACCCATCCTGGACAATGATCCCTCACTTTCACAGACCTTGGGAGGCAGGCCAGTCCTCGCCTACAGACAACCTGCCAACCTTAAGCATATTCTCACCAGCGACCACGCACCGCACCATAACAACTCTAACTCCGGAACCAACCCATGCAACAAACCTCGATGCCAACTCTGCCCACATATCTACACCAGCAACACCATCACAGGACCTAACCAGATCAGCTACAACATCACCGGCTCATTCACCTGCACATCCACCAATGTTATATATGCCATCATATGCCAGCAATGCCCCTCTGCTATGTACATTGGCCAAACTGGACAGTCACTATGCAAGAGGATAAATGGACACAAGTCAGATATCAGGAATGGCAATATACAAAAACCTGTAGGAGAACACTTCAACCTCCCTGGCCACACAATAGCAGATGTAAAGGTAGCCATCTTACAGCAAAAAAACTTCAGGACCAGACTCCAAAGAGAAACTGCTGAGCTCCAGTTCATTTGCAAATTTGACACCATCAGATCAGGATTAAACAAAGACTGTGAATGGCTATCCAACTACAGAAGCAGTTTCTCCTCCCTTGGTGTTCACACCTCAACTGCTAGCAGAGCACCTCACCCTCCCTGATTGAACTAACTTCGTTATCTCCATACTGATTTATACCTGCTTCTGGAGATTTCCATTACTTGCATCTGAAGAAGTGAGGTTTTTACCCACGAAAGCTTATGCTCCCAATACTTCTGTTAGTCTCAAAGGTGCCACAGGACCCTCTGTTGCTTTTTACAGATTCAGACTAACACGGCTACCCCTCTGATATGTAAGAAACTTAGAATCAATAGGACTTTATTTTCCAAAAAAGAAAACTAAATTTTGATTACACTTTGTAATTTAAAAATCATATGTGTGGGTCCAACTCAAATACGCACTATTGTGTTAGTGCCTCAGAACTGGAAAGTAACTCATTTTAAACAGGCAAAACTCTAGTTTCTCTGCAAAAGTGAAGTGAAATTTAAATGACATGTGAAGTGGTAAAAACCTAGTGATTTTTAAAATTCATTCAATTTAATAATCTAACTGGTTAATCACACAAGGTAAGAAAAATTATTTTAGATTAATTTTATCTTCACCTTTGAGGCTCACTCTTTTGATTCCCAGTTTCATAACATGAGCATTATCTTTCTTTCCTTCGTTCCTACCTTATTCAATCTCTTGTTAACTGAAACCCCAATCCTGCAGTTTCTTCCAGGAGTACGGTACTTTGTTTTCTCTTCCCCAATAATCCTTACACATCCTCCTTTTCCTGTACTGTTGTTACGTGCCTTGACATACCTTTGTTTTTCCTTTTATACTCTAGATGATAACTTCAGGGCAGGTATCAGATCTTAAATAGATTGGTAAAGTGCTGTACATTTACAGTGCCTTTTTAGTGAGTTTCAATAGTAAGTATTTACCAAAATTGGAACAAAATGTTATCACTCAAAAGAACTCCAAAACATGAATATTAAACCTAATAAAATTCTCTTGAGACATGAGAGGCTTTGTGCTTTAAGCATCAAATTTAAGTGCCCATACTCACTGAAACCAGATGTTTAAATCCAGGCAGAGTTAATTCATCCTTCTGACATAGATAAACTGAATACCATGCAGTGTACTACACGTAGACTCTTTCAGGTGAGACTGAAAAACTGAAGTCCTGTTTGATGTACCTGAACATTCTCTTGGAGCTTCTTGTAAGAGTTGCTGTTTTAACCCTCTTTGCCTTAGCTAAAATTCCTCCTTCCCTTAATGTGCATCAGTTGGTTAATGCCCTCCATCCTAGTGGCAGTTGCATTACAGTAGTGATGTATGTACCATACCGTATGTACTTTGTGAGGTAATTTCCGTTCCTTTTGAATAAAAGATGTTGCATTCATTTATAATACTAATCTATGTTATGAAGGGGGGAGGGATAGCTCAGTGGTTTGAGCATTGGCCTGCTAAACCCAGGGTTGTGAGTTCAATCCTTGAGGGGGGCCACTTAGGGATCTAGGGCAAAATCAGTACTTGGTCCTGCTAGTGAAGGCAGGGGGCTGGACTCAATGACCTTTCAGGGTCCCTTCCAGCTCTAGGAGATGGGATATCTCCATTAACTTATTTTATTCAAAGATTGGTGAGCTGAAATTGAAGCAAGCTTTAGCCAACTATATTAATTAAAAACATAAGTGATGTGATTTTGAGCCTGCTGCTCTGAGAGTTGTCTTGGGGACAATAGAACCTGCACTATTCACACTAGACATATTCTGAAATGAAAGTGAGTTTATATACCCTTTTAAAAAGTCATTGCAAAAGTAAACTACAGAATAATTGAAAAGAGAATAAAGGCAGAGCCATTAACAGCGGTGAAACTGAATATTTATTTCAGAAAATTAATTCATTTAAACATCAACCTCATATACAAAGAAACATGTAGTATGTCTGCAATATAAAAATCTACCACATGTATCCCCAAGGTTAGATGCAATATGATAACTCTCAATTTTACTTTGTTCCAAATATAAATGTGAAGACTCTCTAAATCTATACTTTGATATGATTTGTATGGTGGACTTAGATCAGTGATAAAAAGAGATTAAAATATTTGGCATGCTTATCACTGATTATATCACACTTTGAATCTGTACCCAAAAAGAAAGAGAAGCACATTCTGCTATGTGTTACATATCTCTAAATTGCACTAATGGCATTTGCTTTATAGCATGAAGTATGCTACCCTTATAATAAATAATGAAATCTGCCCTTGGGGAACAAGATCCAAACTTTGCCTGGTTCAAACAGTTGACAAGTCTTGCAGATCTTGTCTCTCTCTCTGTGGCTGTTCCTGCAAAGCATAGCATGTGAATTAGCATCAGTAGGAGTTCACTTGGTTGAGCAAGAAAGGGAACAAGAAACTGTTAAGGAAAGACAGTAGAAGACTGATAATATAAGTATGAATTCTAAAAGCTAATTTCTAGTTATGTTTTCTTATTCAGTTTCTTATCTAATATAAATGTTTTATACAAACAAGATTTAGATTCGTCATGTGGTGAATGTTTTAAAAACCTTTAATTTCTATGCATTCCCAATGTACAATTCTCGTAATAAAAGGCTATCTTTTTATACACTTAAACTTGACCATCATAACAAGCAATATTAGGAAAACTAGCTAACTGTCTCAGAAACATTGTTGCTAGGTCTTTTCTCTGAAACAGGCAAAGTGAAAGGTGAGCAATGACTTCTCTTTACTCATTGTGCAGAAAACTGGGATTACCAATCCAGTTTTAGGTTTGTGTGAACAATAGTCTTGTAGGTAGATGGATTACATTGGATAAAAAGATTGAATATAGTAATGACACTGTTTGGCTTATTGTTTAATTCTCTCAACTATTTTTCATTCCAAATTTTAGGGGAAATTTTAGATCATATTGGATTCATAGCTGAAGAAAGTCTAGTTTTAAGCTCTGCAAGGAAGACTCTTACTCTCCAAAATGTGCTGTACTTCAGTCAGTGTTTGTTACACAGGGATATTTGTTATTTGACTGCTGACCATATACTGTGTTCCCAGCCATGCAAGAGAGGAGCTAGCATTTCCCATTTCTTCAAGAAAGTGTATTGGCATTACGCCTCTCAATACAAGTATCAGCTGCCGGAACCTTTCTCTGCTGCCAGAGTCTTTCCCGCAGCTTGCTTTTCACTGCAAAATGTAACTACACAGACCTGACATGCTGCCGCTACTGGTGTGCAGTGGCAGCAGCGGCTTATTTGTGATGGTAGCTACGTTTACTTCAAATCAGATTTGGAAAGGCCATGTTAGGAACCTTCAGAGTCCATGTATGAAGCTTTTTGTCATTTAAATGTGCTGGATTGCAGGCTATCAAACTATATCATAATTTTTAATCTTGGAAATTCTCAATTGAGGGCCCTTAAAAATACAATACAAGACCCATTTTTCTTTTCAGACATTTTACGAGGGGGCAAATTGGGTTGTGTATCTAAATACATAGAGTGAGTATGTTAAATAGTCTAAAAAAATAACAAGACAATACACTCACTTAGAAAAGTGTGAAAACATTGGAGAGTATGGTTTTTAGAGGAAAAAAATTTCCTAATTTGATATACTGAGACTAGCTACAGCAGTGCTCACACATTAGAAATACATAGATAAATGGCTACAGTAGTGTGCTTTTTGAGTGTGTTTTTTAAAAATATTGAGTTTATGCCCAGGGACAATTGATGAATCTATCTTATAAATTTAAAAGTAAAGATAAATCTTGGTTACCTTGCGCCTGTAGTATCTGATCTTTTCTTTATCTTTAACGTATGGAAGTAGATTACACAAGATGCATGTAAGCAGGGAACTAAGTAACAGACTCAGTGATGTGTTGGAGGTCATACAGGAAGTCTTGCAGAGCATAGAATTGAACCCTAGACTTCTGGGTCCTATGTTGGAGCCCTAACTACTAGACCATCTTTGCACCCTATTCAGCCTACTCTCTACTGGGTATTTGTCAATGTCACAGAACTGCAGTACCATTCAGCATAATAGTAATTTTTTATTAGATGGCCCAGGATTGAAATAACAAATCTCATAGTTCAGAATTGACATAACAGTGCAAGGAAGTTTGTGTATCATCTGCCTTCATTTTATACTTGGCTATAGCCACTGCAATGAGTCTTCCACAAGCACCAAGAAATTTTGGTATTTTTATTTTATTGTGTAAAAATGTGAACCTTTTGATACAGCTATGAAAATGAAGAAATTATCTTAAAAGCAGGAGACTTCTGAACAAAAGAATATGTTTTCATTCAGCTACCAATATAGACTAAGTTATTGGGTGAATACTAACCAGATGCTTGGTAGTGGAGGTGCAGTTCTGGAAACCACTTACTTACCTTCAGACAGATCCACAACCATGTTTATGTGCAAGGATCTACATGTCAGACCTGAAGAAGAGATCTGTGTAAGCTCGAAAGCTTGTTTCTATCAACAGAAGTTTGTCCAATAAAAGATATTACTTCGCCTGTTTTCTCTCCCTAATCTGAGGATTTAGCACTTCCTGATTGTAGTCATGAAAAATTTACCTAGTTTGTATGAACACCTGTAAAATATAATCTAGTGTCAAGGAATTTAATGCACAGTATCTGTTTCTAATTCTATACTTGTTCATTTTTAACAGGAGACCCCAAAATATGGTTTGAAGGGTTACTATGTTTGTGTGACAACTGTAACAAGCAAACATTTAAGAGAGCTCTGGAAGCAATTTCGGAGTCGAGATATGCTAGGATAAAAAACTGAAGGAAAGAAAAAACTTCAGCATTTGGTTGCTACTATTTTTTCTAGATATTGTGTGTGAAAAATGGCATAACACAGGTAAACTATATATCTTTCACTTGCAGCACTATGCACTGAATCACCATTGGGTTTTTTCACTTGATTTGCTGATCTATTCATGGATTTTTTTCAAGCACTTTTTCAGTATGTGTTTTGTTTTAAGGGTTGACTTACACTGTTGTTTGGCCTATAAAAGTGTATCTTAAAGAATGTGTTTTTAAAGATATTTGTTGTTAGTATTTATTTTGAGTTGTGCCTTTCATTTAAAGAATTTTTTTTTCCATTCTGGTGAATGTGCCTTTTGGCAGTGGTGAAAAATTATTTCCATGTGGCGAGGATGAGAATTTGTTTTTAGAAAATGAATATTATATGAAGATTGTGTTAAAACAGGGATGAGAATGCATTCTGTAGCACAACTATTGACTAAGTGTGGAATGTACAGGTTGTAAGTACTCATGAGCTAACAAAGCTGTCATTTAAAAACAACTATAAGTAGCAGTTGTGATACAGGATAATGTGAATTATTGATTAAGAGGTTAATTAAGAGGTACTGATGTCCAACAGCTGTAAGTCTTACTATTATAATCTTACTGATTCAGTTTAATAAAATCTCCTGATTTTAAGATGTCTAATTCGGTACAATATAATGAAAATAAAATGTCAAAGTATTAGCTAATATTTTTATCATGTTAGTTAATACAATGCTACTTAATATATAGCATTGTGTTTCTGAAACTTTTTTGGCAGAGTATGGATTTCAGCTTAGTTATGTATTACTTGTTAATAATGCACTTTACATAAAAGCTGGACATGGTATGAGGCAGAAATTAATCCTATCCAGTTTTGCTAGACTGGCATGCAGTACTGAACAAATATTTCCCCCAGGTTGTGGCTTTAAAAAAATTAAAAGGAATGCAGGCAATAGTACAGAGCTACAGCCAGTTTCAAAATGTTACAATGATAAATGTAAACATGATGAGACTTTGGAATTCTACCTGAATCAAATTCTAGAATTAAATAATAAGGCTTTAATACAGCTATGGGTTATGCAAGCAATCTGTAGCCTCCCTGGCCTCGTGTCTGTAGATGTCTATGTTATGAAAAAAGATTTTGTTGTTGTTTTATTGTTGTTGAATTAAGTCCTAAAAAGTCATGATTAATGGAGCACAATTCTGCTTGTTTTTACATATCCTGAGTCTTTTTTGTTTGGCTGCAGGGTAGCAGGTTTGCCTCAATGTAGCGATTGAATTTGAAAGTTTTGCACTGCTTTTACAAGGCTGATAGCATAAAGTAAATAAAACCCCAAATACTAACTCACTTTAACACACAATTTTAATGTCACTCTTAAGAAAATTTATTGAATATGAAATTAATTAGTATTTACATAAAAGCAATCTGCATGAAAACAGGGATTATCTAATTTTAATCTATTTACATTATCAGTTGTAAAAAAAAAAAAAAAAAAGTTTGGTTTAGTGGTGCAATTCAGTCCTAAAATCAACTATTAGACACAACATATTGTTTTTAATCTTTCATTGTTATCACGAACACAGCAAAGAGTTTTATTCTTTCATCATATAGAATGTGGCTGTCTGTCACTCAAAGACCATATAGTATCTTTAAATGCATGAATAGAAAAGAATATGTTTTGCTTCTGTGTTAATAAGCTTAAGTTCCAGGACTAATCAGTTTACAAAGATATTATTCATTTTTTTAATTGACTTTAAAAAAAATGTTTTTGAGAAATTCCACTTTAAGAATTTCAGAAAAATCAATGTTAGAATGTTTCTTTTGGCATAGTTTATCTGGCTTTTGGTAAAAATCATATAATAAGAAAATACTAGTTTGAAAAATGTCAGAAACATTTTACGTAGACAGCATTTTGATGATAAATACTCATGCAGTCCCTACTTCACTCTCCTCCCGCAACTGACAACTAGAAAAATCAGAGATTTGAACTAATGCTGATAGGCCCTGATGTTGTAATTGACAGTATGCAGTGGACTGCTTTTTCAATGTGCAATCAATTGCAGGACCAATCACAATGTATGTAAAATCTTGGTATCATTTTTCCAATTTGTATATTTTTCTATATGGTGCCTAAGTACAGTAGACTGGCATAAAATAGAATATGTTAGTGACAGATTAGTCCATAAGACTGTGCTTTCTGCTTTTGTTTAATACTACAATAACATATGTAACAGTACACTAAATATGAAAAAATATGCTTGTCATATTCATGTTTACCTCAAAATAAATGCACTTGAAATGAACTAATTTCCTTTGTTGCAATGCAGATTAATCAAATTCAGGGCTGGCCTGAGGGGTGGGCAGACTAGGCAACTGCCTGGGATGCCATTCTAATGGGGAGCACCTCCAGAGCAGGGGTGCCTCTCCTCACCCTGCTGCTTGGCTCTGCTGCCATCTGCTGCTGCTCCTGCCCCTCCCCTTGGAGCAGCCCCTGGCCAATCTCTTCCCAGGAGTCTGTTGTGCAGAGCGGCGGCGGGAGGCTGATGTTGGGGTGTCCGCCTCCCCTCACCTATATACCCAGTCTCCTCTGAGCTAGGGTTGGGGTAGTCTGCACTGCTGCTTCTGAATCAGGAGTGGGAGCTGCTGGCGGGGGCTGCTGTCTGAACAAGCCTTCAGACTAGTGAGTGCTTTGCTTAAAGTGATAGTGATACTCTCTCACACTCCCCCAACACACACACACTGTGTCTCACACTCCCCCAACACACACTGTCTTTCTCATATTCCCCCAACACACACACTCTGTCTCTCTCTCTCACACACACACACACACACACACACACACACACACACACACACACACAGTGTCTCTCTCACTCCCCAAAACACACTTATATTATTGTTGTTCTTATTACTTCTTGGTACTGCCTGTTGAAATGTGCAATGCACATATATTTTCTATCATTTTATTCTTTCAAAGTTCTTTAAGGATTACAGTGCTGTTATTTTAGTTTTTTGACTGGTTTTCTGTGCATTTCATAATTTTATTTCTCTCTTATGCTTAAATTTAATTCTTTGAGTTGTGAGTTCTAAAATGCCTAACCTTCCTGGCTGGAATAATTATCATTATTACTTTTATTACCATAATGTGCTTTGCCATTCATTATTTAAAATAATACAATCAAATAATAGTATTCTTCTAGAATGTACATTTAGTTTGTACTCATCTTAGCAGTGCCAGTTTAAAAAACATTAGCCAAACACATAATTTTAGACACTATGCAGATGAATGTCGCTTATTTTCAAATTGTATTTTTAGTTATATCTGTAAAATAACTTAAAATTTGTATGAAAATAAATGCAGTTCCAAGTATGATACAGAGAGTAATGATAGAGTCAAATGTTAGTGAGGCACGTACATGATTGTGATTGGTAAACATAAATGCCAAAATAATTAGAAAAATAAATCCCTGTTCTTAATAAAAGAGAAATAAACCTTAATCACATATGTTAAAATTCAGTAAATACATTTTTAGTGGAACGAAAATCAATTAACTACAATAGAGTAGATAATGGCAGTGACCTAGAATTTGTCTGTTAGAGGAAGTAAATGAATATTAAGTAGATTTTATTTATTTTTATTTATCTCTACTAAAGATAGTTTACAAAGTATCAAACTTGTGTTTCTGATATATGTGTTAAAGCTCCAGAATTGATATTTGAAGGCTTGAGATTGGGAGTATTTTGCTAATTCCTAAATTATTATCTACAAAAATAACCCTAGAGTTTTCAGGTGCCTAAGTAGCCTCTGGAATAATGATTAAAGTTTCCCCACCCCACCAAAATCTGAAATGGCACCCCTGGTGAACCAAGAGTGGCCAGAGGGCTGTGGGCTCTGTCAAGATGCAGCCCCTATGTGACTGTGCAAAGCATGCCTTAAGCCTCAGGCAGAATGCCAGGAACCATGAGCCACTGCAGCAGCGCAGAAGTAAGGGTG
Organism: Malaclemys terrapin pileata; assembly: GCF_027887155.1. NCBI lineage: Eukaryota > Metazoa > Chordata > Testudines > Emydidae > Malaclemys > Malaclemys terrapin. The sequence goes on from NC_071509.1 coordinate 57,304,717, forward strand.
GCCATATACCATGCCACCCTTATTTCTGTGCTGCTGCTGGCTGTGGTGTTGCCTTCAGAGCAGGGCTGCTATCAGGCTGCCTTGCCAGTGCTTAAAATGTGCCAGGACTGAGATCTAGCACCTCTTTCAATACAAATTAAGCACTGGGGGGAGGCAGCGGAGCCCAGAGGTGATGGGGGTGGAGCCCGTGGGGGTCAGGGGTGATGGGAGAGCACCAAAATACAAATTCATCCATGGTGCCATTATCCCTAAGGCTGGGGTTGCCAATTTTGGCTGGACATATTCCTGGAGGTTTCATCACATGACATAATCTTTAATTACAGACTACTCTTTAATTCCCAGAGACTCCAGGACAATCCTGGAGGGTTGGCAACCATACCTAAGGCTGGCCCTGGTCAAATTCTTTTCTTTTTATAACATTTTCTTGGTATTCAGCACATAAAAGGGTATCATGAATCATAATTTCCCACTTCATCACAAAAAAATTGTGCTCTTGATTTCTTTAGTAACTTTTGTAGATGTGTGACGGGATCTCCCCATGAATCACACAGAGAAAGGCACCAGACAAATCCCCCCAGTTCCCAGCACTGTACCCCAGGAATGTACTACCTTGCACTGCTCAAGATGGGCAGTGCAAATTTATTAATTGGTTCACCACTTCAACAATGGAAAGTGGACATACACCAGCCTTTGCCAACCTGAGCAGATTTGCCCCACACTTCATACAAATTCACTGGTAAAAATAAACAATTAAACAAATTTATTGACTATAAAAGGTAGATTTTAAGTGATATTAAGTGATAGGTAAAAAGTCAGAGTTAATTATCAAAAGAAATAACATATAAGCATGCAGTCTAGGCTAGGTATAGAATGTCACAAAATATATATGCTGTCCTGCCACAGACTTCTGCACAGAGAGGACAAAGGTTCAAGGACACATAGGTGAAGCAAAGCAAGACAGTGGGAGATGCCATCTGGTGGGGGTGCACCCTCTGGATATGGAGCAGAGGTGGTACAGTTGGCTAAAGAGATCATTGCAATAGCCTGTCCCTAATTGGCTAGCAGCCTGGAAAATGTATATGCTGCAACTAAATAATGTGGAGGCACCAATAGAGGGCAAGGTTTTGGCTGAGGAGCTTGCTGAACTGTTAATGTTGACTTTTCAATCGCTCTTGGTACACTGGGGAAGTTTCAGAAGACTGGAAGAGAGCCAATGTTGAACCAATATTTAAAATGAGTAATGGGATGACCCAGGTAATTATAGGCCTGCCAGTCTGACTTCGATCACAGACAAGATAATAGAGTGACTGATATGGGAGTTGATTAATAAAGAATTAAAAGAAGGTAATATAATTAATGCCAGTCAACATGGGAAACTAACTGGATATCTTTTTTTGAGGAGGCTAAATTTGGTTGATGAAAGTATGTGGTGACGTGATCTACTTTCATCCTCTCAGCCTTACAGCTGGTAGTTAAATTGTATGTGCTTTGTTTCAAGACTATGGTTTCTGGCTGCAAATGATGAACTTCATCCAGCTCACGTCAGTCCTGTATTCAGGAGACACAAATGTCTCCTCTCCCATAAATCTCCAGTTATGGATTTTTCTCTGCTGCTTGGTCACATACTGTGCCTCACTCACCTGACCAGAAATAGAAAACAACTAACTTGGATGCTGAATTAAGTCAACCGGGAATGTTCAGACACATCTCTACATGGAAGAGGGGATGAAGTTTCAGGGCAGGAAGCTGGCTACAGAAGCACTTCCAGGGAACTTTTACTTTGCCCCCACCCCACCATATTCATAGATTTTTTTAAGGCCATCAGGGACTATTTTAATAATCCAGTCTGATCTACATAATACAGGCCATAGAACCTTATCCAGTAATATCTGCATCAATCATCTATATTAGAAAGATATGCAGTCTTGGTTTGAAGACTCCAAGGGATGGAGAGGTAAGTTGTTCTAATAGTTAATTATACTCATTGCTATAAAATTCTTCCCTATTTCTAGTATGAATTTGTCTAGCTTCAGTTTTCAACCATTGGATATTGTTAGCCTTTTTCTGCTAAATTAAAGAGCCCTCTACAATCTGAAATCTTGTCCCCATGTAGATACTTGTTTACTGTGATCAAGTCACTTCTCAGCCTTCTCTTCAATAGATATAGATTGAGTTGTTTCCATTTTGAGACTCTAAGTGCTAGGCATATCCATGCAATTAAAAATAGAACTTCTGCCCCATTGGTCATCCATTCGATTGCTCTGTATGTGTCAGTATGGAGGCTGGAGTGGGAACGGGGCTGAGCTGAATTCCCAATCATAACAATGTGGATAGATGGCTCCTCACAACTCCATGCCTTACTGGTCATTTCCTCACTCATCCATTTGTCCCCCACTGCTAGTTCTACCCAGCACTACCACTACTGGCAGAAAGTAGAAGAGGCAATGTTGTGCAGTACCACATTGGGGAGGAGAGAAAGCAAATACAGGGACAGAACCAAGAAGCAAGCAGGATTTCTCCTTTCCCTATAGCACCCACCCCACAAAATGGGAATCCCCCAGTTTTAGTAGCGTTTTCCTGATTTCATTGGTATAGTCTTGAGAAAGCATGCGAAGGGCTGAGACAATCAGATATTGGAATACTGTATTAAAATATTAGTCTGACAATGCAGTGTTTATAAACATAATAACACTTATATAGCTTTTGAAATGCTCAAAGTACTATACAAACATTCACTCGCCATGTTATGCCTGGAGTTTCCAGCTGCCAGCTCTTCATTGTATAGCAAAATAGGAAATGGAATAACAGATCCAATCATAGACTCATAGACTTTAAGGTCAGAAGGGACCATTATGATCATCTAGTCTGACCTCCCGCATGATGCAGGCCACAAAGCCATCCCAACCCCTTTCCCTTGACTCTGCTGTTGAAGTCCCCAAATCCTGTGGTTTAGAGACTTCAAGTAGCATCAGTGATCCATCTAATGCAAGTACCCCGTGTCTGACAGTGGACAGTGCCAGATACTTCAGAGGAAGATGCAAGAAGCCAAATGGAATGACTTGCCTCTCTTTTTTCCGAACTCATGTCAGTAAATGGTTGGCACATGCCCTGAAGCAGGAAGCCTTTTATCCCTTATACTTTTAAAATCTATTTTATGTAACTGTGGATGTTCTCATTAGACATATAAATGTCTAATTATTTTCATTATTATTTTACTAAGCTTTTGTCTTCAATGATACCCTGTGGCAATGATTTTTGCAGGTTTATTAAGTATTGTGTAAAAAAAAGTAATTTGTTGTCTTTTAGTTAATTGAATGTCTCTTTTTTTCTTGTATTGTGGAAAATGATTAATAAGAGTGTCAAATTTACCTTCTCATTGTCATTCATTATTTTTAATACCTCAGTCATGTCTCATCTTGTCTCCTCTCCTAATATTTTCAGTCTCCCCTTATATCAAAGTCTTTCAGTGACTAACAGTGTTCACAGTCCAACTCTGTACCCTTTCTGTTTCTGTAGTACCTTTTTTTAGATGGGATTATTAGACCTGAACATAGTATTCCAGATGAGAATGAACCAGTGATTTATACAATGGCATCATTATTTTGTTGTCATTTTATATTTCATTCTTTCTATGGCCTGACATTTTGATTGATCTTTCATCCCAACTGTGCATTGAGCAAATGTGTTAACTAAACTGTCCACTGTGACATGTGGGTCTTTTTCCTGAGCAGTTGCAGATAATATAGAAACCAGGAATATTTAGGCGTAATTCAAATTATCCCTCTCAATATGTATTACCTAATACTTATTAGCACTAAATTTCATTATGCTACCTGTTCACCCAGCTTTACTATGTCAGCTTTACTCAAGCTGTCTGGAGTGGCTCAGGAGTGTGAGTACCAACCTCAGGGCAAACTGTTAAGAAGCAGGGCACAAACCCCAAACTGATTGTGAGTTCTATACTTAAATTTCACCAACCACATATCAAATGTGAACTCCTCAAGCAGTATAACAGTCTTAACATGGAGTCACAGACAGTCCCCTTGGGTAATCTGGTCTATCTTGCCACCCAGGTAAACTTGCCTTTATGATAGATGGTCCCTTACACCAAAAATCACAACAATATTCAGGTTATTCCCAGTCCCAAAGGACCAGTCACTTCATCCCAGGTCAATTGCATCTTAGAGCCTATACCAAAGACAATGCTTGTAGCCAGTCCTATAATAAATTAACAAGATTTATTACCAACAAAAAAGAAATGAGTTATTTACTAGGTTAAAGCAGGTAAACTTACACACACACGAGTTATAGTCTTACCTTTCAAAAGGTAGTAGAAGCTTCTATAATATGCAAGTTCTACAAGTCCTTTAGGGCTAACCCAGGCCAAGCACTGGGGATCCCTTACTTCTGCTTAGCAATCTTGTCCTCCCAGAGTCCAAGCAGCGTAGAGATCCATTTTCTTCTTGTTAGGGATTTTTATTTCCTACTCCCAGAGTTCAAACTAATGGGATGAGTCCACATGCACAGATTCTCTTCATGGGTGTGGTGGGGGAGCAATTAAAGTCTTTGTTCTTTGATGTTTCACAGTGGTTCATTTGGTTTCAATGGGCCTTCTTGGTGGGCAGGACTTACCATCTTCTGTAGGAAGCCTGCATTTTACATAAATTAATGCTCCTTTCCTGTTTGATTATTTACAAATTTACAGAGATTTATAATACAACTACTCAATATAACCTTACAAGGTGGGGTACAGATGTTATAAATGAGATTACTACACGCAGCATCCTACAAGCATTTAATAAATTCTTAACACTAAACACATTCTTATAAATTTAACATCTATTTTAATAATTGTAATACACAGGTAAGCCAGACTTGTTTCCAGTTATGTATTGGTCAGAGTTCAGTTGAGCCTAGGGGCCGTGGCATGAGCTGGCACCTGGTCTGCCAGTGTCATAACATCCTTTTGTAATTCCTCAGTCTCCCCAGTTTTGACTAACCTAAACACTTTTGTCTGATATGTAAATTTGCCACCTCATGGTTAAAATCCCCTTATCCAAATCATTAATAAATACACTAAACAATACCAGCCCTAGTATAGAACCTTGTTGTACTCCCCTGCTATACTTTTGCAATGTTGAAAACTCTTACTCTTTTTGTATCTCAGGGCTAATTTCTAATCTATGACCATCTATACCTCTCACAGTGTGCCTTCAGTTTCATTAATAGCCCATTGTGTGAGACCTTGTCCAAAGCTGTTTGAAAATCCAAACACACTTAAATCGACCAGCTCTTTCATAACTACAGTACTATATTGTTGACATACTCAAAGATTCTAGTAGATTGGAGAAATGCTCCCTGCTGTTCCTGGCAGTTCTAATTTTGGAACTCTAATTCAGCAACTAATTTGTGCATACACACCTAATTATAATCTGGATTTACTATGCCATTTCACAAGTGTTTCTGTGTGAGAAACATTCATTAAACCATGTTTGGGAAAAAGTGAGTCAGCATACCTTATCCTCTCATGTCTTGCCAACTAACCCATTGTGATGTCAAAAGCAGAACTGACTGCCATGTTCACTGAAGTTTGAGCCACCATTTATTGTGACATCACTGGCTGCCTACAACAGTTACTGTATCTGTTACTTTACAGTAATACTTAGCATTTAGATAGCACTTTTGTCCGTATATTCCAATGCATTTTACAAAAGTGTTTAAGTATCATCCTTATTTTAACAGCTAGGGAAATTGAGGGACTCATGTCTTGACTGCTGACAATGTGCTCAGCACTATACAGAACACAGAAAAAGATAAGGTCCATGTCCATAGGTCTGTATAGTCTAAGAGCATGAAAACATTTTTGCAGGTGTATATCTTTATGCTCTTTGAGTTAAATGGAACTACACATCTGCCTAAAGTTAAGCAGGTGCATAAGAGTTGGCAAGATCAGAGTCTACGGAACGGGCCCAGTGCTTCCATGAAAGTCAGGAAAAGAGAACTGATCACATAGGATCAAGCCGATGTCACTGTTTGCAGGATCACAGGGGCTATCAAGCCCAGCTGGCCTGAATCAGCAGTGTTACTCCGATTTAACGTTGATGCTAACTGCGTTGGTTTCAGTGGCGTTACACCGCCATACAACTGAAGGCAACGGCGCACGGTTTTTTCCTGTCAGTATCCAAGGCAGGTGCTCTGTTCTCCTATCGTTTTAAGCGAAAATCAAGCTCCGGATTTTCCTTCCCTCCGCCCTGACAAGTCCCCTCCCTCCGAGCGAGGCCCTAATGAGGGGCTGAGGCGGTGGGAACTGACCAGCACCCCTCTGCCCATGGGGATACAGGGACCCCCTCGGCCTGGGGCTGCTATGGGGTAGGTGGGAGCAAACGACCCTGCCCCCGCCCCATTTCCTCGCTGTCTGTGTCCTATGGGCTCCCAGCCTCATTCCGTGGGGCGGCTCCGCCCGCTCCCTTCCCACGCCCCGGGGGAGGCGGGGGCCTGTGACTGGCTGGCTGTGGAAGCGGCGGGGGCGGAGCAGCCCCGGCGCGGCGCCGCCTGCTGGAGGAGCCAGTCGGGAGGGAGGGAGGCAGGCAGAGGCGCTGCGCCCTCCCCGTGTTGGCAGGAGGCTGCGGCGGCTCGGCTGCCCTGCTAGGGCCCGGGGCTAGTGGCTGGCATGCGGTGCGGGAAGATGGCGGCGCCGGCGGCGGGGACCCGGGGCGGTGTGAGGCGGCGCTGCCAGCGGCTGCTCTACTGGGTGCCGGTGCTGTTCATCTCCAGCATCCTCTGCTGGTCCTACTACGCCTATGTCACCCAGCTCTGCCTGCGTGAGTGGGGCCCGCGGCCTGCCAGAGACCCCCACCCCTTCCCCCGCAGCGGCGACCCACGGGAGGGCAAGGGGACAAAACCCCCAACCCCGCGCCGGGGGACAGCCGGGCTCGGCAGGTGCCCGGGAGTTTGGGATGTATCTGCCGGGCTGTGCTGATCCCGGCCCGTCACGCTGCCCCGCGTGGGGCGGTGTGACTGTGCAAACACGAGCATGGCCCTGTGCTAGAAAGCTGCCGGGCCCGGCTGGCGGTTTATGGCCTTCGCCTTTCCTCTGCCGAGCTGAGCAGGATCCGCTCCCCGCAAGCCCCAGGCGCGCCCCGAGAGAGAGGCAGAGCCCGCCTCTGGACCCTGTGCCCCGGGCGATGGTGGCGGAGGCGCTCGGGAAGTGCTCCCGTGGCTGAGCGCCCAGTTCCTGGGTCTCTTCCCGGTCCCCTTCTCCTTGTGGGTGTTTCTTTGTCGGAGACGTGCTTTGCCAGGCTTGTGCGCATCGCAGTGTAGCTGAACCCAGGAGACCAGTAAGACAGCAAAGGATTTTAGGTTGGCAGGGATGTGGGGAGAAGAGATGCGTGGTTCGAGATTCAGCTCTAATCACATAGCGTAGTTTCTCCTAGAGTAGCCTTTGTCATAAGCAGTGACTCCTGAATTAGCTGCTGCTGTTGTTGTTGTGAATCTGTAAGTATTGATGGTGGTGAAAATACTGTGCATGCTGACTTAGTATCATCAACCCACTACAACATCTGTCTGCAAGTCAATAAGTAGCTAATTGAGTGAACAAAGTGCTTTAGAATTTGTGTTAATGTTCAAATACACCTTGAAACTGTTTTGCGGAACACCTATAGATGGCATGATATTTTTCTCTGTCATATAGTATTTTGCCTAGAGTTCACCCCAAACCAAAATCCAAGACCAAACATTTAAAAATGCTGTGGGAATTTTGGATCTGACATTAGTTAAGGCCCATTTTTAGTATTGTCTAGATCCCATTCCCCTTTTAAAACAATATACAGTACTTAAATTACAGAGGTATGCTAAGTATTCCCATCTATTTTATGTGTTACATTATAACCGTTTCAAGTATCAGAGGGGTAGCTGTGTTAGTCTATATCCACAAAAACATTGAGGAGTCCAGTGGCACCTTAAAGACTAGCAGATTTATTTGGGCATAAGCTTCAGTAGGTAAAAAACCCACTTTGTCAGATAGAACCATTATATTAATTAAACATAACCGTTGGGGTGCATTCCCTTAATGGTATGCGAACAGTAGCACTATTCATAACTGTATTTATACTAAGGCTTTGCGTACACTAGCACTTTTGTTGGCAAAACTTTTGTCGGTCGGGGTGTGAAAAAACACCCCCTCACCACCACCACCAATGTAAGTTTCACTGACAGCAGTGCTGGTATGGACAGCATTATGCCAGTGGGAGAGTGTCTCCTGGTGACATAGCTACCGCCGGTGGTGGATTTAGAATTAGTGGGGCCCTGTGCACAGCTTCATTTTTGGGGCCCCCCCTTGGGACCCAGCCAAGAAAAAGAACATTCTCTTTTATCTCTCTCCCGTTTTTCATTTTTTTTCTTCTTCCTCTTCCTATATTATAAGTAATGAGAAGTAAATGAATATGAAATGAGGTGCCTTGATTGGGACAGGGGGTTGGGGTGCAGGAGGAGGTGCGGGGGTCAGGCTCTGGGAGACGTTCGGGTGCTGGGTGTGGGCTCTGGGCTGTGGCAGGGGATTAGGGTATGGGGTGGTGAGGGGTGTGGGCTCTGGGAGGAAGTTTGGGTGTGGGCTCTCGGCTGAGGCAAGGGGTTGTGGTGTGGGAGGGAGTCGGGGGGCAGCGCTTACCTCGGATGGCGCAGCTCTCAAAGCGACCGGCACACACACCCCTCTGGCAGTGGATCCTGGCGGGGAGGGCCAGGGGATCTCTGCGTGCCACTGCCTGTAAGTGCTGCTCCCGCGGCTTCCATTGGTCGCAGTTCCCAGCCAATGAGAGCTGCGGAGTCGGTGCTCGGGGCAGAGGCAGCGCATGGAGAGACACACCCCTCTAGGGGCCGCAGGGACATGCCAGCCGCTTCCGGGAGTGGCGTGGCATGGAGGGAGGGAGGCAGAGCGGGCAGGGAGAAGCTTTAGCTCTGTTGTGCTGCTGCTGGCACAGCTCTGCATGCCCCTTGGGGGAGGGGAGCAGCGAGTCTCCGTGTGCTGCCCGGCGCAGGGGCAGCGTGCGGACCCTCCTCCCGCCAGAGAGTGCCAGCAGCCGGCCGCTTCCGGGAGTGGCATGGGGTCACGGCATGCAGGCAGCCTGCCTGCCTGTCTGAGCCCTGCTGTGCCACCAGCCAAGACTTGGGCAGGTTGTTAGATGAGATTTGTCCTGCATTTTGGGGGCCGTGCTCTCACTGGGGGCTCCATGCCACCACATGGTGTGTTTCATGGTAAATCTGTTCCTGGCTACCAACACTTTATGCCAGCGGGAGAGCTCCCTCCTTAGTTTTCAAAGACTAGGGTTTTCTTTTCAGTTTCAAGCTGTTCTCATTTGCTTTGTTTCTTCATTGTTTTTCCTGCTCTGGACGATGACTAGGTGCTAGAAGCAGTCTCATCTGGGGAAGTAAACTCTCTCTGCCTGATTGCTTCACTGCCCTATTGTGAGGTGATGCTGAAGTTGCACCACAGTTACAATATCTGTATGTATATGTAGAAAATTGTAACTGTAACTTGTATACATATCTCACAATGACTTGTGTTTGGTGCATTGCAAGCTTTCATAAAAGATCTTACTCAATACACTTTTACAGTGAAATAACGTAGTATGCCATCAAGTTGATTCAACTGCTTATTTTTTTGGGTTCAGATCAAACCTGTTCTCTTCAGGTGTCTGGACCCTGATTGTCACAGGTGGTCATTGTGGTTACAGGTGCTAGGATGAACCCTAATGATACTGCTAAAAGTTATGTTCATTAATATAAGCATTAATTTTCTCTTTCTCTGTTATAGACCATTTCAATCACAGACTTCCTGTTACATGACTTGTATTATCTAATAAAGGTGCTTATAAAAAAGATAGATTGCACCCTAGCTAATAAACTAGACTTAGGCATATCTGGCCTATTATTAAGTGATATTGGCCTAGTCATTAAGTGATATTTTGAAGTCAAATTAGTTGGTGCTTAATACCTTGTAGAATGGTACCAAAGGCTCTGTATAACAGTTAATAATTTTATCACGTATAAAGCAAAACTGAAGAATTAAGGTAAAAACATAACATCATGATGATAAATCTCTTTAGCTGTGCCTTTAGTAAGTATTTTGACATTCTTAGTGGAGTAGTTTTACAAGGCAGTGAACTGCTTCTTTGTTGTTTTAACACCAAAGCCCAGGAGAGTGATAACTACAAGATCCATTGATTATTTGGAAAGGCTTCAATTCCATGAACACTGTTTATTACAGAATATGATAAAAATAATTAAATCTTAACTTTTTTAATGACTCTTGAAGACTTGGTAGTTCTAACATGAAACTGCTTTCTCTGACTTTTTCTGGATGTCATGTTGAAGGCCAGGGCTAAAGATAAATATTCGTTTGAGGAAGTGGCTGTTGTAGAAAAGGAGTGATGTAACTGGGAACATGTGCAGTACTATACTGTAATTTTTCAAGTACAAACTTCTTACTGAAAATTGTTAGGTGACTCATGTCTAGATCAATCTATATGCTTCTTTTAATCCTCATCTTCACGAATTGTTTTATGGCAGCTTGCAATGCCACCTCCTCCATCAACCTGCAAGTTTTCTAGTACACGACGGCCTATTTGTGGATTATTAAATACCTTCCTCTCTAGTAATTAGGAGATATTTAGAAGGCTGGTTAAAAAAAATTCCATCAAAACTGTTTTTCAGTGGAAAATTGGGTTTACAACAAAAACTTTTTTTCGCAAAAAGTGTTTCCTTTCTGTGGAGAATTTCTGGGTTTGGAGTGTTTTGGTTTTTCAGTGAAAAGTTGAATGTTTTGGTTTTTGAGATGAACATTTGCACTCTCAGTTTGGAAATATTGAAACATTTCTTTTCAATACTTTGGATTGAAAGAAAATGTTTCATTTTGACTTAGTTTGACTTTAAACCACGTCCTTCCGAGTTGCTGTGGTGCCTCTTCTCTATGTTCTCTTCTGTGAGGTGGGCTTTTCAGCAAGGCTGCATCTCTCACAATATACCTCAACCATGTGTCTGGCATGATGTGCTGTGAGGCTCCATCATGAGAGATGCAGTCTGGCCAACAAACCTGGCCTATAGGATAAAATGTGGGCTTGTTGTACTTGAATTACATCTCCTAGGAGGAAGTGCAGGTGGACGTAGTTCAGTGTCAAACTATTTCATACCCAAGCAGTATGCACATATGTGGATTTATTTTACAGGAGTTGGAAGAGGGGCTAAATGTACATATACTTAAATTGTAAAAAGTTATCAACTAAACACAACAGTACAAAACTCTAAATCTTCACAGTCCCTGAGGCCTGAGTAGGTTACTTAGTGACTTACTGAAATATAATTTTTTTTGCACTGATCTTGTGTTTTGTGGGCTTCACAAGATACTACTAAATATCACCCAGTTCTAAACAGAAATCTTGGTGACTTGCTATTTTAAAATATTAATAATTTGTGATACCAGTTTTCCCACATCTAAGAGTAAATTCAAAAATACATTACTGAAGGGGCAACGTGTTCTCCTGGACTAGTTGAGACCTGGTGCCAGGATCTCCAAGGGTCTAATCTAGCTCTGCCACTGACTTGCTATGTGACCTTTGGCAAATCACTTAAGTTCTGATTTGCATAGGTTGCCGCAAGACCTATTGAATTCAGTGGTAGTTGTGAGTACTCAGTACTTTTTAAAAATAAGGCTATTAAATTCCTTGTGTGAAATTTTAAGTTCAGCGTGGCCTCTGATTTTGCACTTACTTTCATTTCCAGGCAAAATTGTAGGTACAAATGAAATAATTTATACTAGATTTGTGGGCATAGTGAGATAGACATCTAAATTCAGTCACTTGTGCCTACAGTGGATTACATCTGTAAAAGCATAAGCATTAAATTAGAGAATTTTTAAATATTTGCCTTGATCTTCATTGTTGTTCTCTGTCAGCTTATTAGGTTCAATGACATATTATGAGAGTTGATTATAACTTTTAAAAAACTGGGGAAAAGAACGTAAGCTAGGTACAATCAGTACATATAAGTTTTGAACATTGAAAAACAGTGAACTTGCAACTTAGTAAGTGAAAATAGTAGATTGAAGTGGAATCTTCTTTCTCTACTCCATCCCACCCCACCTTTGTGCAAGGAAAACCAGAGCTGGCAATAATACTATTATACTACGTTTAGTAAGCTCTTTTGTAGGTACATGAAGAAAACAAATTTGCTTACTTCTCCTTACTTCAACTCTAAATCTTCCAGTCTAGCTAGGAATAGATTTATAGTTAAAATGAAAGTAACATTGACCAAAGTTCAAGGCCAGGCTACCAAGACAAAAACAAATCAGCTGTTGTTTGTCCAGTTTAACAAGTTTCTAAATATTGCTGAATTTAATTCTAAGGTTTACCATATTGCTCAGGGAAAGACGGAGAATCACCATTTATTTTAATAAATGCATGGTTTCTTATTTTAGAATACAAAAGCAGATATTCACAAATGGTTCAAAGGTTACTTTGGTTAGAAATATGTAAAGAGGAAGCATTATACAGCAGCTATCTATAAACAGTTGTATTTTTTTAAAAGGAGAATTTTTCAAAATTGTTTTTACTATTTTGGGGAGAGAGAGATTGAGGGTGTTTCTGCTGTAGGGATTCATACACCAGAACATAGAAAAAGGTATTAGAACTTTAATTGGACTTTCACATTTGGGTGGAGGAAGATCCAGTTTGACCTGAGATCTGAAAGTTTGTGTTAATGATACTACCATATTTTGGAAGCATTGTATTTTTCCTTCTCCTAAAACTTTGAACACTTACACGTTTGTAGAACTCTTATAACTTCAACTGGGTAAAATTAACCCTTGTATAGTGGGCCAGTGAAATGCGTATGCATCTTTAAAATCCCACTTAACTCCTTCAAATAGGACTTCACTGGGGAATGTGCCTTGTGCTGGCCCTCAGAACAGAGATGAACTTTGTCTACTCAAAGTATAATTTCTACAGAGCTGCTATTCTCTGCTTGTGAAACCTAATCTTTGAAAAATACTCTTTCAGTCAATGTTCAGCATGATGTTTGCTCAATTTACAGTGCATCACATTGAGTTGTGGGGAAAAACTTCCACTCATACAATATTCTTTCCAGGCTTAGATATTATGCTTTCTTTTCTCCCAAAGTCACACTCTGTAGTGGTGAAATTATAATCCCCTGGTAATAGGGTTGGGGTGAAAGGCTTTTACACAAGTTGATACATAATAGCATTGATGTGATATACATTATTTGCAAAAGTGTTTCATCTCAGTTCTGAAAGGATTTCATGAAACTGATCATGATTGCCTGATCATGAAACTCTTAATGTGAGTAATCTTTATGCATCCAGGTAATCGCTATGATTTTGAATACATATTTGTTTAAGGATTGCCTAATTAAGCGGATAGTTTGGTTGCCATGCACACTCAGTCCTTGGTGTCCCTTCTGGTCTATCCGTCAAAGCCTAGCCAAATGTGGTAGGTTTTGTGATATGGACAGCACTAGGAACTAAACAGAAGGTGCCAATTTACTTCATGTAGCGCATCAAACAGCATTAAGATATTACTGGCTTTTGGTGACTACTTATTTAGGCTGGATTTAAAACACTAAGCTAAAGAATGGTAATGTTTTGTTTAAGCACACAAGTAGTACACAATTGTTGTTATGAATTTTATTTCCATCTACTCATTCTGACTTCCAGCACAAAACAAATCACAACAAAAGAGGGTGGGTGGTTCAGGAGAATATAGTGCAAACAGTCTATCAGGATTAATGAAAATGCCAGTAGCACACTTTGTTAAAGGCGCAAAAGGCATTTTTGTGTGTAGAGGATAGGGGTTACAGTAAATTTTCAGATAGTGTTAAACCATTTTACAGCTTCAAAACTTCAGTAAAGATAAAATATGTGCAAATTTTGTTGTGAATTCAAATGTAGAATATTAAGTCATATGAGAGAGAATCAAAGTGTAGAATTTTTGTTTAGTAATTACCTTTATAATTTTATTCATTAAGGTAAATGGATAGTCTCACATCCCAAATAGATTTTTCTCACTTCAACAAGCTGTTATCTAAAGAATGTTATAATTAAGGTGTCCCTTTTTATTTAAAGGACATGGAAATTCATTATTTTTATTTTTTCTAATAGTTTTTTTTGCATTAAAAACTTGACTAAAATCAAGAAGAAAATGTGAAATTGAATATTTTATCTACGTGGTACCTTACCCCTGACTTCTGTCAGAATGAGATTGAGAGATAAGGGTGACGATGTCACTGGATATGACGTTATGAGATAAACCTTTTTTCTGGTGCCTGGCCTCCTCCCTTCCAACAATTGACCCCAGGGGTGAAAGTAACTTACAGGACTTACCGGTACAGCCGGAGTCCTGAGCGGGGCGTGGCCTCACCTGGAAGAGGCATGGCCTCAACCGGAAGAGGCGGGGCCTCTCGAGATTTAAAGGCCCTGGGGCACCGGCTGTGGCTGGGAGCCCCAGGGCCTTTAAATCATCCCGGGGCTCCCAGCTGCAGAGGTGGCTGCGAGCCCCCAGGGCTCAGGGACAAATTAAAGGGCCCGGGGCTCCGGCTGCCCCGGAGCTCAGGGCCCTTTAAATCCCCGCCGCAGCTCCGGCAGCCGGTGCAGTCCGGCACGGCGTACTGGCTCTTGCCGGTTCGTCGTACTGTACTGGCTTACTTTCACCTCTGACTGACCCCCAATCTAAGGAGGGATGGTAATAGGATTTGATGTACGGCCTAGAACTCCTAAACCAATGACTGATAACTAGGACTATTCCTGGAAACTATAAAGAACCACAATGAAGATAATGAAAAAATACTAAAATTCAGAGGCATTTAAAATGTGTGCAGAGATGCATGTTAAGGAAAAATGGGTATCTAAATCTGAATGTTAACTAAAGCAGGCCAATGCATGTTGTCGTCTTTCCCTCCCCTCCCCACCCCCCTCCGCAATAATTGGAGAAAAAATTGTAAAAACTAGGTACTTATAATTATACTTTTTAATAATCTGTTTTGTACATTGTATATTACATATTTTTGTTGGAAAGCAAATAGTATTTTTTATTTAAAGATAAATAGTTGTTAAAAGGATGTACCTCCTTACATTAATATTTTTAAAAAGAGGGAACAAACACAAAAGGTAAAAAAGGTACAGTGGAGAAATATTATTTGTTTTCATAACCAACATGATAAAATAACTTGTTTGGCTGCAGTCGCAAATTCTAGACAGCTATCTCTTTGTTTAATTTCAGTAAATCAAGATATTGTCCTACCACCATAATAATAGAAATCTGGGGGCTGCAGACCATGAGACTTTGTATCATTTTTCTTCATATAGCTCAGTTGTTAATTTAATCTAATAGATAATATAATAATAAGTCACTCTTTCTCTTAAATCTTTCATTTTGTTGGGGGGTTTTGCAACCGAAGAGATAAAAATATGTTGGTTGGGTGCATCCACAAACATTCGAAACAAGTGTCTATATTTAACTTCAACACACCAGGCTATGTTCCTAGCGCTAGAGCCACAGGAATCTGGGGGATATGGCCCCTGTAATAACTTGTCAATTTTCGAACATTGAACTAGAAGATGTACCCGATTTCAAAGCCAAAAAAGAAAATGCTTGTGTTGTCATATATAATAAAACTTCGCCTTATAATAATGAATTGACAAAGCACTTGTATATCTTCAGCTCAGATTATTAAAACTGAAAGATATGCAAGCAAGAATTTTTTTGATAAGTGTAAAGAGTAGGAATCAGAGAAAATGACCATGGTTTTCACATAATGCTATCTAACTTACTTTTAAACTCACTCCCATGGTTGGACACATCCAGACATATATAGGGTGACCAGACCACCCAAGTCAAATATCGGGACGGGGGGCAGGGCAAAAAAAAAAACCCACCCCTCCCCCCCTTTCCTCCACAAGCACTGGAGGGAGGCCTGGGAGACGCAGGGGAAGCGCGGGGCCGGGATGAGTGAGAGTCCGGCCTGGCCCCGAGTGCAGGCAGGACTCAGTCGGGCAGTAGGGAGAGTAGGGGGGCAGCCCGTGGGGCCAGGCGGTGGCTGTTCTTCCCCCCAGGCAGCGGGACTCGGGAACAGCCACTGCTGCAGCTCCCACTGCCGTAAGGAGAGGAAGCAGCCAATGGCCAAGCTCAGCGGATCCGGCTCTGGCGCCTGGGCCCGAGCCCGGGCCTGCTGCGGGGACCCAGCAGCGCGCACGCTGCGCCCAGCCCCTGGCCAGTCGCGTCTGGGCTGCTGCCCAGCTGGTGCTATCCCGCGGGTGGCCCTAGCCCCCCGTCCCACTCGGGTCCCGCAGGGGAACGAACAGGGCTGGGCTGCTGATGCCTCCCTACCACCCGACTGAGTCCTGCCTGCGCCGGGGGCCAGGCCGGATGCTCACGCACCCCGGCCCCACTCTTCCCCTGCGTCTCCCGGGCCTTCCTCCACAAGCGCCAGAGAGGGGAGGAATGGCGAGCCTGGGGAAGAGGCGGGGATTCGGGGAGGGAGCCAATGGGGGAAGGAGGGGGCGGAGTCGGGGGGGGGGGGGTGTCACGAGCACTTCAGGGCTCCGGAGTATTTTCTTGTTTGTCCAGTGTCCCATTGGTCAGGACGCGGGACAAACAAGGAAATATCAGGACAGTCCCAATAAAATTGGGACGTCTGGTTACCCTAGACATATATGCAGTTTTTAAAAATTCTTTTAGCAAAACATTTCAACACACACATCCTCCACACTGTACATAGTAAATGTACATCTCAGTCACTTATGTGTTTTATAGATACTTTCACCTCTGGTGTTAAGCCGGTATGGCGTACCGGCAAGAGCCGGTTTGCCGTACCAGGGTGGCCCGGCTTCCCCAGGGAGCAATTTAAAGGGCCTGGGGCTCCTAGCAGGGGCTGGAGCCCCAGGCCTTTTAAATTGCCACCAGAGCCCCACTGCTGGAGCCCTGGGGTAGGGCTGCGGGGCTCTGGGGGCTATTTAAAAAGTCCGGGGCTCCCGCTGCTTCTACCGCCCCGGCCCTTTAAATAGCCACCGGAGCCCCACTGCCACTAGTCCAGGGCTCTGGCAGCTATTTAAACGGCCAGGGTGGTAGAAGCAGGGGAGCCCCGGGCCCTTTAAATAGCCCCCAGAGCCCAGGGGCTATTTAAAGGGCCCGGGGCTCCAGCTGTCTCTGCCGCCCCGTTCCTTTAAATAGCTCCGGGAGCTCTGCTGCTTCCCCAGCGCTCCTGCAGCTATTTAAAGGGCTGGGGCGGTAGAAGCAGGGCAGCCCTGGGCCCTTTAAATAGCCCTCGGAGCCCCGGGCTGCTGCTGCTACCCCAGTGGGGGGGGCACTTACCTTATGGTGTGGGCTGGGGCTGGCTCTGACTCCCTCAACCACGCCCCTTCTGCCCTAGGCCCCGCCCCTTCCGGGGGCCAGAGCTGGCCCCAGCGTACTGGTAAGTCACTGGACTTACTTTCACCCTTGGATAAGACACAAACGGAAAATACCAAAAAAGGTTCTCATCTGTGGCCCCAAATTAAGAAATAAGAGAAATGCAATATCTATTATTTAAGTGGTTTCAACTTCCTAAGTAAAGTTCGTTTGAAGAAACAGTTTTTCTTTCTGAAATCGTGAGGGCAGCTGTATCAGTGATCAGCAGGTTGCAGTTTTCCATTTTAACTTATTTTTTGTATATAATATATACTCCTTGCAGCATATGCAACAGCATAGGAGGGCATAGAGCAACCAGTGTGCATTTTGGTTCACCTTCCAGAATTAGTATGGGAATCTGTACTGGATCCTGTGTCTAAGATCCCTCATCCTGTGATCCATGAAATTCAGAAAGCAAAGTTGGGAAGTTGTCTGCAAGCAGGGGCAGAAGCTGCCAGATGTTTCTGTTGGTTGGAAGTGGGAAGTGACCCAGACGAGAGGTCTCCCGTTCCATTGTGCTGTTCTTATTCTGCATAAACAGACTCTGGAGGACTGTTTAGCTGGAAATGTTGCCCCATCATTCTGTAGTCAAGGGTCAATGTGGGCAGGAGGAAGCTCCTGAGTTTGGAGGCAAATGACCCAGGCACCTCTTCTGCATCGCCAGTAGAACTACTTGTTCTTGGAGCTCCTCTTTCCCTCCTCTCCCAACAGTACTTGGGGATGACCGCTTCCTAGAGATCACTCTTCAGTTTTGGGTCCTCTGTCCTGGACACGCAGGAAGAAGGAAAAGACACAAGGGATGTGGCTTAACAAGGCCAAAACTTTATTAAATTTAACTCGTCTAGAACTATCTGGCAGTAACTTGTCCAGTGCAGGGCATTCTTCTCTCTGTAACCTGTTCACATGGCAGAAGCCTGCCATCAGCTCCTCACTCCTCTATACCTGCTCCCTGAATATTCTTGGGACCCCACCAGCTTCTCCTCTCTGTGTTAAGGGGCTGTTTCCTCGCTGGACCAGACACTAGGCATGCCAGCCCTATTTTCAAGCTTCTTTAGGGGATGCCTTCCCCTAAATCCACTTTCAGTTCTGGTAATTTAGGGAGCCAGACCCCAATCAAACAATTACCTGTGCTAACCACTTGCTAAGCTGCGACTACTTGAACTTTATCTCCTAATCTACTCACTGGGTTGCTGAGGGGAAGGTGAAAAGAACCCCATTGTTCCCTGGCCAATTTGGCAGGGAAAAATTCCTTCCCAGTCCAAAAAGTTGACTTGAGGGCAGTGCCCACAGGAGACCCCAGTTCTATTCTAATCCCAGGGAGGGAAGGTGGGAGCTGTTGCTCTGAGCTTGTAATGGCATCCAGCCAGAGGGAAAGGGTGCTTCTGCATGGGAGCAAGTGGCCTGCTGCTTCCCTGCAGGTCAGCTAATTAGCTGTGATCTCCCTCCTCCTCCTCCCAGCTACCCTTCCCCTTCCTAAACTCGTGAAGGAATTGAACTCCCATGTTGAAGGTAGGGATGCAGAAGAGACTCTGAAAGAAGCAATTGAGCCCTCTTTCACCAGCCAGTCTAGACCCCTCTCCCCCCAAAGCTGCCAGGGGTACATTTTGAGTAATGTTGGTTGCTCAGTCGGACATAGGATCTGTTTATAGTTTTCTCTCCCTGTCTCTGTTTCTGTTGTTCTTCCTTGCCTGTCAGTCAACCTGTCCACGTTGAGGAACCTCCAGTAACTTTAGCTATGCTGCAACTTTCATCTGAGAAATTATAATGTTCCAAGTTGAAAAATATACATTTGCATTATTTAAAAAGTTATATGCTATTTTTACTTCTAGAAAGATTCATGTTGACAGTCTCAGGCGCAAATATTGGAATGGACCTGAAGAAGAGCAGTATAGTATGTTTTCACAATACAATGAGAGAGAAGAATATAAAATAATTTGTAGGTATTTCATGAGCAGATGGGCTAATACTTTCTGGGTATAATAATCAGAAACTTGGGTCTGAAAACCTGCACAGATCTGATAAAGCTACAAGATTTGAAATGAGGTGAGGCTCAGCAGTTCAAAACTTTGAAAAGGGGTGAGGAAAAAACAAAATTCATACCTGCAAAGGAAAAAAGACCCAGTGTGGAAAACTGTAACAATTACAAAACCCAGACAGTGTAATATATTGGAAATATTTGAACTTGAATATTTTGAATCACGGAGCTGTGAACAGTGTGAGCTGGATATGCAGTGTCTAATTGCTGTTTTTAACAGAACTGGGTCAGTACTCTATGAAATATGTTTCTTTAAATGTACATCCTTTTGCTGCTTAGTGTTTACACCATTCAGCAAATTTTCAGTGTTTAAGCTACCATTTACTAATGACCGAATACACTGTAAGCTTGACCTACTTTCTTGTATCAGCAATGTATCTACTCCCCAGGAGAAGAGGGAAGGGGGGAAAAAACTCTATGAAGAGCTGTGCCTAGCAGGCCATAAAGGATCAAATAATAAAGTGTTGTGAAATAAAATAGAAAATATTTGTTTATAAATAAATGTGCATTTTAGATTTGTTTTCAGTACATTTATGGCAGCTTCTTATTTTTTGGGTATATTATGTGAAATGAGCATTTGTTCCTAAGTCATCAAATATTTCTTTTGTAAAACAGTTATAATTTTCCTTGTGTTTGACATTATTAATTCCTGCCCTTATTAACTTTTCATATATTAGCTTCTTGCACCTGGAGTAATAAGAAAACATTTAAACAAAGTGCATTATTGGATTTAATGCTTTTAACTATTACATTTTAAAAGTTTTCTTAATTTTTTTTGCTTGAGGCTGAAAATATTAATATCTCCTGTTAAACAAATATAAGGTGATAGTTTATGCTGATACATTTAAGATAATACCTTATTGTATTAGGAACATTAAACTGTGTACAAAATGGTGGAAAGTGGATTGTTTTGTTTTCCTGAGTTTAATTTGAACACAACTCTTGA
Source organism: Malaclemys terrapin pileata (assembly GCF_027887155.1). Classification (NCBI taxonomy): domain Eukaryota; kingdom Metazoa; phylum Chordata; order Testudines; family Emydidae; genus Malaclemys; species Malaclemys terrapin. The sequence goes on from NC_071509.1 coordinate 57,325,145, forward strand.
GTGTTGGAGTGAAGCAGAATAATTGAGTGAGGTGAGAGCTATCCAAAATAAGTAAATATTTTAATATATTTGTATAGCTTTTACCATGATGATGGCTGCCAATAAAATCTTTACAGTTTTTCCAGTGAGTGTAGATAATGTTGCTTATGGAGAATACCTCATTAAGATTTATTTGTAAAAAATGTTAGAAAACTGCAGTGATTATTGTTAATTTACTACGCTAAGGCTATGTCTACACTACAAACTTTGCCTACGTGACTTGCATCAACCGTAAAGCTGCTGCAGTTAGTATATCACCTGTGTGTGTGTGTGTGCATACTTGGCTCCTTGCATCGGTGCTACACATATGCACCAGGAGTGGTTCTGTCAATGCAGTATGGTGCACCATGGGTAGGTATCCCTGTGCAACCTGCCATTGTGTAGCGTGCTGTCTTTTAGGAAGTTTTGGCAATTCACGGTGGGACAGAAACGAGTCATGCAGGGCTGACTGGGAGCAAGGGATCAACTTCCCAGCATGCAAGTGCCATTTATATCCCATAATTTTTGCACGTTTTAAAAAAATCCCATTAACCTACTATTATTGCAAGCATAAGATGCATCAGCCTCCGGTATTTACAGAGCCTAAGAACACAATGATTTTGTAGAGGACGTATGGCTGTGAGACACGATGAGAACCAATCCAGGGTTGTTGGTAGCATTCATAGAGCAGTTGCAGATGGTGGAGCGCTGTTTCTGGGACTGAGAAATTAGCACTGACTAGTGGGATTGCATCATAATGCAAGCTTGGGATGATGGGCAGTGGCTGCAAAACTTTTGGAGGTGCAAGGTCACATTCTTGGATCTGTGTGCTGAGCTTGCCCTTGCCCTCTAGCACAGGAACACCAGAATGAGAGCTGCACTGACCGTAGAGAAATGGGTGGCAATTGTGCTGTGGAAACTTACAACATTGGATTACTACTGGTCAATGGGAAATCATTTTGGAGTTGGAAAATCCATTATGGGGTCCATTGTCAAGCAAGTGTGTAGGACGTATTGGATTAATTTGCAGCAGTGGGGTTCTTGAACTACAGTGGACCAATAGATGGCATGCATATCCCTATTTTGGCATCAGATCGCCTTGCCACAGAGTACATCAACAGAAAGGGCTACTATGTAAGTATTGGTGGATCACTGGGGATGCTTCACTGACATCAACGTGGGCTGGTCAGGGAAGAAGCATGACTCTCCCATCTCTAAGAACAGGACTGTTCAGAAAGCTGCAAGCAGGGGTTCTCTTTCCTGACTGGCCGATTACCATTGGCGATGCTGAAATGCCAATAGTGATATTGGGGGACCAGCTGTGATGTTTCACTCCATATTCTTTATGAAAATGAATATGACATAACTGAGATATACTTTATGCAAGATGGCTCATGTGAGGTATCATTGGGAAGGTTATGATTTAGTGAATGTGATTATTCAATTTGTATGCCTGTATCATTTCTGTATCTGAAATTAGGAATATTGACCATGTATCTCAAATATGTTACTTTGGGTGTCACCCCCAACTAGCCCTTCAGGTACAACAATGGAAAAGCCAGACAGGGCTAATGGCCCATTAGCAAAAACAATGGACTGTGAAAGAGCTTAGTCTTCTTGTGGACGCTCCAGACAGCCTACGAGTAATGGCTGCCACAGCCCTGCAGAGACATGGGTCTGAGTCACTTGGTACTGGACCCACCCCTTGGAATGCCAGTGTTCTTCCACAAGAGCTTTATAAGGCAGGGGAGTGATCTCATCGAGGTTCTCCTCTGCCTCCCCACCCAAAGAGACACTGACAAACACCTGGAAGCAAGAAGTGAACTGGGGGGGGGGGAGGAGAAGGCTTGCGCCTAAGGTGGAAGGGCGTCTAGCTTGTGAGTAACAATACTTGAGGTGTCAAGCTGGAGACCAGTGCATCTGCCTTTCAAGACTTTCTGTAATCTGCCTGCAATGATATCTAGGGTGAGAAATTACTGTTTGTAACCAATTTCTTTAGTGAAACAAGCTTAGTTTGCGTGTTTGGTTTTATTTGCTTAGTAATCTGCTTTATTCTGTCTGTTATATTCACTTAAAATCCACTTTTTGTAGTTAATAAACTTATTTCTTGTTTATAATATAACCCAATTTGTACAATTCATAATTGGGGGGAGGGATAAGAGGCTGTGCATACCTTTCTCCACATTGAGAGAGGAGGCGGATTTCATGATATACCTTTGGGTCTGCACTCCAAGGGAGGTGGACACCTGAGTGCTGGGGCAAGTCCCTTAAGATGAGCCTTCCCAGAACTGATCTCAGTGTCTGTTTTGTTCTGCAGTTGGTTGTGGCCCTGCCTGTGTGTGTGCTGGAGAAGGCTTAATAGCCTAGCACAGCAAGACAGGTAAAAAGGGTGCCCAGGCGGGCTCAGTGGTATCTCAGCACATCAGGTGGCACCTTAAGGGGTCCAACCTGTCACACCAGCCTCCCTCTTGCTCCTCTGACTTATGAAGCCATACACTGACCACCTCGAGTGCACCAATGAAATATTCAACTACCAGCTCAGCAGGTGCAGAATGACAGTTGAATGAACTTTTGGTAGATTGAAGGGATGCTGGCATTGCTTACTCATAAGATTGGACCTCAATGAAAAAACATCCTAAAGGTTATAGCTGTCGTGTCCTGCATAATATCTGTGAAACAAATGCACCTATTAATTTTGCAGTGCTTGCTGTACATTATTACTGTTTGTTATTGATCCTGTGAGTTGTCATGCTGAACAGTAACAAATAAGTGGGTGCCTTCAGAACTGCTAGGCACTCTGCAGCATATGTTGTGAACTAATAAAGATAAATTATTTTCCAAATAATAGAATTTTAGTCAGTAACAAAACCAGTGCAAAGAAAAAAATCTGTAATTTTAAAAGCAAATATATTAAAAACTTAATACATTAATGGAGCAGAACTTCTGAAGGGTAAAGAACATTCATGTCCATTTTACCTACACATACACTGACCTGTGAAAGCCACGGTTGCTGAATATGAGGCTGTGGTTGTCTTAATGTCCCCCGGGGTGGAGTAGTAGGGGTAGGGATGAAGCCACTGATGCTACATAGAATGTTTGGGGGGGGGAGGGAAGGGGTGCAGAGAGGTGCTGTAATGGAGATCTCCGTGTACTGAAAAGGGAGGAGAGCCTGTAATTGTTAAATCTGTAGGTCCATAAGAGTCTGCAGCATCTGTTTTTGCTGCTGGAGAAGCCCCATTATGTCCTGGTGCGTCTCTCTCTTCTTTTCCTGCTGGGACTCCAGACCCTTTCTCCAGTCTGCTCTTTCCTTCTCTAGGCCAGCTGCAATGTTCATCTTCCAGGCCTTTTGCTCAAGGTCTGATGCAGCACTGGCTTGCAGGATCTCATTGAATAGGTCATCCCAAGTCCTTTCTTTCTCCTGCTTTTCTGGCTCAGGAGTTGTGTGTGTGTGTGTGTGTGTGTGTGTGTGTGTGGAGGGGGAACTGCTCAAGGGTGCCATGGCAGCAGCTGCAGATAAAACACACAGAAGTACCATTGTCAGTATAGTCACAACAGAGAGAAAGAGTTAAGATTCAGAATTCCCTTCCCTTTCTCCCCTAAAGTTTTAAACAAGACATGTCTATTGACACTTCTGCTTGAGAGTGCTTGTGTATGGCGCCGCTCACGGCACCAGCCAGGGTGAGTAAGGCCTGGCGGGGTGAGGGAAATGAGGGACTTGCTTGGTTGCATGGAACTATAAGTATAGAGCAGTGGCACTGTATACAGGCACCACTGTCCACAGGCAGTGGTGATTTTAGCTGATCTCACTCTTGTGTGTAACAAAGGCATGGAAAACACAGCTGCTGCTGCTGTTCCAAAGCGCCCACCCAGACCTGTATGCTGCTAGACTGTGTATTGCAGTGCTGCCTGCTGAAGTTATTGCTGACTGGGGTAGGGAACGTCTTTATGGTAGCTTTGAGCATTGCTGTGGGAAAGATCTGAGTGGTGATAGCAGTTGCTCCTCTTCACTAAGGATGCCTACCTTTTTGGAGTCCTATGTAGCTCAGTCTTCCAGTCCCTCTCGCTTAACTTGTAAAGGCGATTGAGAACCTATTGTTGTGCCACCAATATGCTGATGAGACCTAGCTGTCCTCTTATCTAGAACTGACAGTGTGGTCTCCCTGCTGTTCTGATGTTTGGTTAAAAGAGGGGCGTGGAGGAAAAACGGCAGGCTAAGGTTCAATATAGACAAGATAGAGATGGTGATGGTTGGAAGAGAGCAGCATTTTGAGAAATCAATGGCTGGGCTATGCATATTTGATAAGTTGGATATATTCTTCAGTTCCTTCATTATTTTATTGTCCTTTTCAACTCTTCTGTGGATTTCCAAGTAGTCAGTAATGTTTTCATCTTCACCTGACGAGACTGTGCCCTTTCTACTGAGGATGTGATTAGCCACGGTGATCCGTGCTTTTGTCACCTTAAGGTTAGACTATTGCAGTAGTTTTCACAGGGCGCTGATCCTGAAGGTCAACAAAAGGTGGAGCTACTGCTGCTTTTAGCATTCCACATGCGAAGTGTGCCCACCAGTTAGAACACATCATACTACTACACTACTCTTAACATTTGCTGCCAGTTAAATTGAGAGTCCAATTCAAGATGCTAGTGCTCCTCTTCAGAATCCTTATTGTATCAGCTACCAGAGTAACTGCCTCTCCCTCTGTGGCCTGAAACAATAACTATGATTGGCAGGGATACTTTGGTTAGGTATCTCCAGGTCTTGAATGAATCAAGGGAGGAACATTGAGTGGAAGGCCATGGAATTTGCTGCTGCTCTGTATCAGGTTGAGCAGGACTCTGTTTATGCCTTTTCCTTTGAGTTGGTAAGTCAATCTGGTACTACAAAATAGGTGATTCCATTGAAGCATATAGCCCTTAGAAAGGGAGGGAGCTCCACTAGTGGTAGCAACAGTGGACTGTAGATAGGGCACCAATATCTTAACCACCGTATCATGTAAACCTGCTCTGAACAAATCAGTACAGTGCAGTGATTAAAATGCTGGTGACCCTCTGTGCTGAGTTCACATTAGTGTTTCCAGTAGTGGCACTAACAGCAGGGAAATTTGAGGAACAGAAGTCTATTGTAAAGATGGCCTTTGTGCATGAAGTTTTCCTTGTAACCTAACCTTGGTAGTAGTTTCATCTCTGATTGCAGCCTTTAGCAGTGTCATCCTTCTGGTCCTCCAAAATCTTGCAAAAGTCCTCATCAATAAAAGGGAAGTCAGGACTTGATATTCCCAGTGATCAAACAAACAAGACAAGCTGGAATGGGGAGGAGGGAATTAAAAAATAAATGAACAAATAGAGCCCATTTTAATATAAGCGAGCAGTAAATGTGCCTTGCTTTACATTTCACCTTTAGAGGAATTGCTGGAATGGCTTTATTCTTTTTAGTGATATCTGCTCTGTATTACACTCCAGCTGCACATCAAGAAGCTAGTGACTGCTTTAAAAGAACCATCCTTTTCAAGTGGCAGTAGTGAGTTTCTGTATTGTTGTATAACACTCAGAGTGTTCAGAGTAAAAACAATTTGCTTATTGTTAGATCACTTGTTTATTCTCTCAGAAGGCTGTCGTCATAACTTTACGAATTACTGATTAAGGCAATGGTGCTGGAATGTAGGCAGTTTTATGTGAAATTCTGCCTAATGGGAGAGGCAATATGGTCTAGTGCAGGGATCGGCAACCTTTGGCCCGCAGCCCGCCAGGGAAAGCTCCTGGTGCGCCTGGACGGTTTGTTTACCTGCAATGTCTGCAGGTTCGGCTGATCAGAGCTCCCACTGGCTGCAGTTCGCTGTCCCAGGCCAATGGGGACTGTGGGGAGCGGCGTGGGCTGAGGGATGTGCTGGCCACCCTTCCCGCAGCCCCCATTGGCCTGGGATGGCGAACCGTGGCCAATGGGAGCGGCAATTGGCCAAACCTGCAGACGTTGCAGGTAAACAAGCCCTCCAGGCCCACCAGCAGCTTTCCCTGGCGGGCCGTGTGCCAAAGGTTGCCGATCCCTGGTCTAGTGAAATGGAGTGTGTGCCAAAAATGTCCGAGTTCTAATCTCAGCTCGATAGGTGCTGGAACTAGGAGTGCTGGGGGGGCTGTCACACCCCCGGCTTGAAGTGGTTTCCATTATATACAGAGTTTAAAGTTTGGTTCAATGACTCTCAGCACCCCACTATAAACATTGTTCCAGCATCACTGCTCAGCTCTGGCTTGGTGTTGATAATTTATTTAATCATCACAAAAAAACAACACCATAAACACATTTTAATAAAAGCATGATTCAGTGTAAAAATACAGTGTGTCCAAACTTGAAGTTTTGATGTTTGTTTACAATCGAAGGAATGCTGGGGAAACTAATGTTTGGAATATTTGATTTAGAACTTTATCTGTTTCCAAATAATAGCAAATCATGTTTTTTATTTTATTTCTCTTTTCTTTTCTTTTTTTGCAGTATCTATGGCAAATATTGGAGAAAAAGGTAAGATATATATCTTAAACAATATTGTCATTTCATGAAGCTGAGCAATACAAAAGAAAAATAAGCAGGCCTTTTGATCATTTAAAAATAATCAGACTTGTACCTCAAATTTATTGCAAAATCATGTATATCACATTAACTGGATCTATGAATCTGACTTACAAAAAGCTAATCTATTGTTTTTAGGACCACTGTTTTATCTGTAAGAAGTAAGGTTTTAAAAAATAGTGATTTTTAGTTTTCTCAAGTTTGTAGTATTAGGTCTGTTTCCTTCCTTATCTGTACAGTCCTGTTTAAGGAGGCCCTTTTGAAAAAAAGTACTTTAAAATATGTGAATTTTAGTGGAAACAAAAGGTACATCTGGAGACAGGCAGTAATAGTGAAAGCTTTTCCAGTACTCACTTGACTAGAAAAAAATCTACTTCTGTTGGATGAGGTTAATTAATTCTGTACACCTATTTAATATTTGATGTCTGTAGAGACAGCCAGCAGAGAGATCAGGTGTGATGTGGTTTCTATTATGTGGACATCTGTTCAGTCAGGACTTTGATAATCAAACTTCCTTTACTTTGAGCTCCAAATAGCCATTACATGGTAAAGAGAGGAAACTTGCATTTTCCAAGTACCTCTATTGGGAAATGTTGACATTTTGAAATTGCATTCCATTCTGAAGCAGAATAAACTCAAAATAATGGCAATATTTACAAAACAAAAAAAATCCAAAAAGCTTCAGATTGGAAATTATAACATTTTTATCAAAAACTAAACAAGTCAAATTGTTGAAACAGATTTTGTCATTTCAAATTAACATTTGTGAAATTAAAAAAAGGCTTCTAAATGTCCATTCGAACAAACAATTCTTCCAATTGGAAAATTGAAAACTTGTGTTGAAATTTCAAAGAAACCACATGTCTGACAGGAAATTTTGTTTGAAAAATGTCAACCAGCTCTAATAGCAATGTTGTTTGCTTAGTACTTGCCTAGTCTGGATTAGATCTAGAAATTTCCAAATGACCCCCCCCCACACACACACACACAAAATAAACAGATGAACATACTTTCTTCAAACTTTTCAGAAAAAGACTGAGAACAAGCATGAATAATTTCAGCTAGAAGGATTTTTTTTCAGAATTATAAACCCTTGAAAATAGAGGATTGGAATGAAAGTGCCTTCTCAGTCATCACTAGAATTGCTCCCTCTAGGCTATATTACTTTCAAGTTTATTAAAGTAGCATCTAGGAAAACGTACAGGGTAGCTCAGGGATGCAAGTCTCTCCCTCCCCCTCTTCCCCCCCCCTCCCCGCACCCTTTTAAAAGTAATGGTTCCGTTTTTTTCTTGTGCTTGTGTGACTCCAGTAGTTTTTGTGTTGGCACATATGTGGTTCTCGGTGAAGGAGTGAGTTTTGTCAAGTTAAAACAACAAAGAGTTCTTGTGGCACCTTAGAGACTAACAAATTTATTTGGGCTTATGCTAACAAATTTATTTGTTAGTCTCTAAGGTGCCACAAGGACTACTCGTTGTTTTTGCTGAAACAGACTAACACGGCTACCCCTCTGAAACTTGTCAAGTTAAGAAATTCAAAATAATCAAATTTTGTGCAGTTCATGATTTCCATTAATGATCCGTTTTGACGTGTGTAAACTTAAAACACATCCGTAGTTCCCCATACCTGATCTGAGAATTTTGAAACAATAATACCAGTGGAGTTTTCTGCCCTTCCATGCAGAGACCAGATAGTGGTTCTGTAATAATTCCCTTGTAGTGCACTATATGGCACTCAAAATTCCCATTTTTATAATAGGCAGCACTGGTAGTCCTGCCTATATTTCCCATAAAACCCAGTTTTCAGTTGCTTATAACTTTGGCAAGTTTTAACCACTCAGGATGAAATTTCCTGTGCTGACTGTCTGCCTCAGGCTGAATGTTTGTGGAGAGTTTCAGCAAAAATTGTTCAGCCATTTCTGAGAATGAGATTAGAGAAAAATACATCGTTTTGCCCATATTTTTTATTTTAAAAAATCTTACAACTATTTCATTGAGAAACTCTAGTGCCTCCGTGCTTTGGAGCAAGGCTCAGAATTTGGCAGGTGGATTGCTTTTGTGTCAGAGATGTGCCTAGAAAAACTGCAAATTTGGCCAAGTTATAGCCTTTGAAAAATTTCAGGGACTTGGAAGTAGAGACCAGAGAAGGAGACTAGGATCGAATGGGTGAGGAGACTGGAACCAAGATGAGAAGCCCAGTGGGAGCAGAGACTCAGATGAGTTGCTGGGGAGGAAAACATGAGACTGAGGGAGGGGATAAAGGCAGAGTGGGTCAGAAAACCAGTTCTTGGGCACAAGTGGGCCATGGAGGTTTTTATAGCATGTTGGGGGGGCCTCACAAAGAAAAAGGTTGAGAACCCCTGCACTAGAACATGTTACACTGCAGTACCTGGGATGGAACTTAAGATTCCTGAGTCTCTCTGTTCCTTTGCAGTCCATGTGTGTGCCTCATCCTTTCTAATGCTGGTCCATATGGAGAATGACAACCTACTACTGCTATCAGTTTCTCCTTTGCCACAAGTTCTGTGAGCCTAAAGAAGGGGTGGGCAGACTATGGCTCATGGGCCACATCTGGCCCACCAGCTGATTTAATCCGGCCCTTGAGCTCCCTCTGGGGAGCAGGGTCTGGGGCTTGCCCCACTCCAACCGGGAAGCGGGGTTGGAGGATGCTCCGTGCGTGCCATGGCTCCCGGAAGCAGCGACATGTCCTCCCTCCGGTTCCTACGTTTAGGGGCAGCCTGAGAGCTCTGCACGCTGCCCCATCCGCAAGCACCGCCCCCGCAGCTCCCATTGGCTGCAGTTCCTGGCCAATGGGAGCTGTGGGCAGCACCTGCAGATGGGACAGTATGAAGAGCCACCTGGCCGCATCTCCGCGTAGGAGCTGGAGGGGGGATATGCTGCTGCTTGAGGTAAGCGCTGCCCGGAGCCTGCACCTCTGACCCCCAACCCCAGCCCTGATCCACCTCCGAATCTCTCAGTCCCAGTCCAGAGCACCCTCCTGCACCCCAAACCCCTCATCACCAGCTCCACCCCAGAGCCTGCACCCTCAGCCGGAGCCCTCACCTCCTCTCCCCCCCCCCATGTCCCTGCCCCAGCCCTGATCCCCCTCCTGATCTCCAAACCACTTGTTCCCAGCCTGGAGCACCCTCCTACACCCCAAATCCCTCATCGCCCAGCCCCACCCCAGAGCCTGCACTTCCAGCCAGAGCCCGAATCCTCTGCCCCAGCCCGGAGCCCCCTCCCGCACCCTGAACTTCCGCTAGCTGGAGGATTCTCTGCGACTTGAAGTCTTTAAATCACAGAATTTGGGGATTTCAACAGCAGAGTCAAGGGAAAGAGGTTGGGTGAGCTTTTGTGGCCTGGATCATGCAGGGGGTCAGACTAGATGATCATAATGGTCCCTTCTGACCTGAAAGTCTATGAGTCTGAGTTTTCTGGCTCCACCCCAGAGCCAGCACCTCCAGCAAGAGCCCTCACCCCCTCCTGCACCCAGCCCCAATTTTGTGAGCATTCATGGACTGCCATACAATTTCCATACCCAGATATGGCCCTTAGGCCAAAAGGTTTGCCCATCCCTGGTCTAAAGGTTCCAACTCTGCTGATGATCCATGTCAGTATCAATATGATGCCAAGTGATGGAATTTGTTTTCACTTTGCCTTTTTAATAATGTAAGAAATGAGACACAAAATCACTACGTTAAAGGAACGTTAAGGTTGCAAAGTCAAGCACTGAAAAGTTAGGAAATGCAGAATTAAGTTTGCCTGTGAAATCTTAATTTAGTCCCCTTTTGTGTATGTCTTATGATAGTATGAGATCATGTAAATAAGACTGTTTGTTTTTTCCATAAAACTCCTGCCTCATTCAGTGCACAGGATGGACCTATTAGGGGATTAAACAGGGTTGTGTAGTAAAAGAGGCTGTTCTCTGTAGGAACCCCTGGTTCATTTGTTTCAGAAGTTGGAAGGTGTGTGGGGAATGAGTTGAGATTGTAGGAAGAGAAAGTAGTCTCATGGTTGTGCAGTTGAATGCTGCCTTGGAAAATGGGATTCTGTCCCAGCCTCTGCAACAGAGATGCTGGGCAAGTCGCTTAAACCAAATTTTCCACAGCTGGTCACTAGGTGTGTGCGCCTCATTTTCTGGGTGCCCAACTTGATACTCTGGGATCTGATTTGAAGAAGAACTGAGCACTCACAGTTGCAAATGCAGTCAGTGGGAGTTGTGCTTTGAACATATAAAGTGCTGTATAATGCTAAGTACTCTGAAAAAACAGGTCCTTGTCATCTCAAATTGGGCACCCAAAATTAATAGAGGGGTAGCCGTGTTAGTCTGAATCTGTAAAAAGCAACAGAGGGTCCTGTGGCACCTTTGAGACTAACAGAAGTACTGGGAGCATAAGCTTTCGTGGGTAAGAACCTCACTTCTTGCATCTGAAGAAGCGAGGTTCTTACCCACGAAAGCTTATGCTCCCAATAGTTCTGTTAGTCTCAAAGGTGCCACAGGACCCTCTGTTGCTTTTTCCAAAATTAATAGAAACTTTTTTGACTTAATCCCTCTGTGCCTCAGATCGCTCTCTGTAAAATGAGGTAATACCCCCCTCCCATCTAACCTCACAGTGATAGACAATTCATTAGTGTTTGTGCAGGGCCAGCTCCAGGTTTTTTGCTGCCGCCGAAGCAACAAAAAAAAAAAGAGCTGCCCCGAGGGCCGGAATGCCGCCCCTTGAGAAGTGCCACCCCAAGCACATGCTTGGAACGCTGGTGCCTAGAGCCGGCCCTGTGTTTGTGAAGCACTTGGATTCTATAGCGATGAGCAGGGGCGGCTCTATGCCGCCCCAAGCACAGCAGTCAGTCGGTCGGTCACCAGCGGCATGCCTGAGGGTAGTCTGCGGTCACGCGGATTTCAGCTGCGTTTCTGCGGGTGATCTGCCGGTCCCGCGGCTTCGGCGTACCCGCCGCCAAAACCATGGAACCAGCAGACCTCCCGCAGGCACACCGCCGAAGGCCGCCTGACTGCCACCCTCACATCGACCAGCAGGCTGCCCCCGCGGCTTGCTGCCCCAGACACGCGCTTGCTGCGCTGGTGCTTGGAGCCGCCGCTGGTGATGAGTGATATAGAAAAGCCAATGATGAAAGTATTAATTTTGTATTGTGAACGGGGTTTGATTAGTATGCAGTAAATAAAGCCTAGGACCACTTGTAAAATGAGGATAATAAACAACATTGAATAGCTATTCATTGAGTAAACTGTTCGTTCTGGGTACTGAGTGAGGCAGGGGTCCTTTGGGGGAAAAACAGCATGTGATCACGTAATTAAAGCGTGTATCGTAATGCATACGTAGAAGGGTATGCAGACAACCTTAATTCTGGCAGCTCCTAACTTCTGAGTGCTTCACTTCTCAACCTTAATGTTCTTTTAATGTATTTTTGAGTGTAATTATAATTATAGTTTATTTGATATTTATATTGCACCAGAAAAGTCCTCTGATTTATCATCATTCTGTGCCATGAATGTGTGTGGTGCTGTCATCATATTGTTGTAAATCATAATGGAAAGTAAACAATATGCTGAATTGCATATTGTGTTGTCAATTAATGGGTTTATTGTTTTTCAAAATCATCCCTGCAAAAGGGTTTTCCCCTTTTCCAAGTGTGTTCTGTAGTGTCATGAATGTTTCCCATTTTCTATACAGTAACTTGTACTGGGTATGAAGTGCACTGCAATATTTTGTGCTGTGTCAGTGCCATGAAGGAGAACAGTTTGAATAGCCCTTGTTAATTATTTTATTTGTGAATTTCTCTGACCGTGGTCTGCAGTACCGTATAATTCTTTATTATATACTGCAGTTAAGTCCTGTTTAATTCTGTCATAACCCATCACTCTTTGTCATGTCACGTCACTGTGGAGGGATTATGTAGCCTCGTGAACTAGGATGTGTATTTTTTTGATCAACATTGCTTGCCTACTACCATTATCTGCTCTTTTCACATTAGCTAAGCCTTGGCTTAATTCTGGCCATCCCCCCTTTTCCTCCTGACACAAAGCAATGAAGATGGTCAGGTCATTTTTTCTTTGATTATCAATGATTGCTTGAAAGTATGAATGAATTGTGAGTAGTCTATTCATGTTGTTTCCATTATGCGTTTGTATAATGGATTATGTAACATTTTTGAAAAAGATACTTGCTTTTGAAAAGAGCAAAAGAGTTTTTCATTTTGACAAGAGAATTTACATGTTTGTGCTGAGCAGTGCCAGGCTTTTAAGAACCTTTTGTATGGAGAGGTGATAGCTTCTTCATAAGGGCTGACACTTGATTTATAATATAAGCCCTATTTTAGCCTTGCTCCCGCCTGTAAAATACTCAAAATGGTAATTTCCTCTTCAAATTTTGCATAAATAGTCTGTGGCCAGAGAACCATTTTTGTTCAAATTTGAGGTAATTCAGACCCTAAGGGTATTAATCATATCTTTAAAATTATTGTTAATGATGCTTTTAGCCATATCTGATACTTTTACCTACTAAAAGAGACTGATCCCAACAGATTCTTCATTTCCTATACACTCCCCTCAATTTTCTGCTTTTGGCTTCATTAGCACTAGCTGTTCCATTCCAGGAGAATCTGTTCTTTCTTCTTTACCACCTGAGCCAATTTTGTTATTCCTCATTCCTCTTTAGGGAAACAAAATTTAGAGGGAAAGGGTGGGAATGTTTTTTTTTTTTTTAAATCATCTGTGGCTGTTGAGAAGACTCCAGGAAATGAGCCTATCTGTATCCCCATGCCACATTTATGAGGGAAGAAAGTGCAGCTGTCCTTCATTTCCATGACTCTGGACACAAGACTGCCTTCACCCAGAACAATGTTGACTCATTGGAATCTCCTCAAAGGCAGCTGGACATGGATGCTGATGTAGTTCTCTGGGTTAAACTCTTCAGCACCTCATCTGCACGTTAAATATGGTGGTGTGTAAAGTTTCCTGCACAGTAGCATGCTTTCCAGCAGCACTGCCAGTCCCTGTATGTGAGAGGCTGGTGGTACACCCTCTTGTCCTGTGGATAAGTTAGTTCTCTTTCACCCATAGATGTAGGGAGAAAGTGGCAGAACTCTCTCTTCACTCACTCACTCACTCAGGGAGGTATGTAGTAGAATCTTCCTTCATGGGCATGATACACCTTTGATTCCAGCAAATGGAGGGAGAAGAACTTTGAGGGGCTAAAGAAAAAGATGTAATACTGTGGAATCCGTGGCATCTGTCCATGAAGTGCCATTACCAAATTACTTTGTCACTCTTCACAGGACTAGGGTATTGTCTGCTACCATGTCCATATCAGTCAGTAGTGGAGAGGTGGCAGCTGCCAGCGTCACTTTATCGGAGCACAACACAGGAAGCTCAGTTTCAACTCCCGTAGTCCCCAGAGAACTCCTATGCAGCCCAGTGTTTCTCCCTTAGTTGCAGTTTAGTGTGTCTACAGAATTGCTAAACTCTTCAGGCTTTCCCTGGCCACCCTAGCTCCACAGTGAGACTTCAGAGATTTCCAGGGACCTTTCTGATCCCAGACCTAATTCCCAGACTCCATACCTCAAGGCATTGAATCTGGTATGTCAGTGGAATAAAACTTTCACTGGATAAAGCAACAGAGGGTCCTGTGGCACCTTTAAGACTAACAGAAGTATTGGGAGCATAAGCTTTCATGGGTAAGAACCTCACTTCTTCAGATGCAAGTAATGGAAATCTCCAGAGGCAGGTATAAATCAGTATGGAGATAACGAGGTTAGTTCAATCAGGGAGGGTGAGGTGCTCTGCTAGCAGTTGAGGTGTGAACACCAAGGGAGGAGAAACTGCTTCTGTAGTTGGATAGCCATTCACAGTCTTTGTTTAATCCTGATCTGATGGTGTCAAATTTGCAAATGAACTGGAGCTCAGCAGTTTCTCTTTGGAGTCTGGTCCTGAAGTTTTTTTGCTGTAAGATGGCTACCTTTACATCTGCTATTGTGTGGCCAGGGAGGTTGAAGTGTTCTCCTACAGGTTTTTGTATATTGCCATTCCTGATATCTGACTTGTGTCCATTTATCCTCTTGCGTAGTGACTGTCCAGTTTGGCCAATGTACATAGCAGAGGGGCATTGCTGGCATATGATGGCATATATAACATTGGTGGACGTGCAGGTGAATGAGCCGGTGATGTTGTAGCTGATCTGGTTAGGTCCTGTGATGGTGTTGCTGGTGTAGATATGTGGGCAGAATTGGCATCGAGGTTTGTTGCATGGGTTGGTTCCTGAGTTAGAGTTGTTATGGTGCAGTGCGTGGTCACTGGTGAGAATATGCTTAAGGTTGGCAGGTTGTCTGTAGGCGAGGACTGGCCTGCCTCCCAAGGTCTGTGAAAGTGAGGGATCATTGTCCAGGATGGGTTGTAGATCACTGATGATGCGTTGGAGAGGTTTAAGCTGAGGACTGTAGGTGATGGCCAGTGGAGTTCTGTTGGTTTCTCTTCTGGGCCTATCTTGTAGCAGGAGGCTTCTGGGTACACATCTGGCTCTGTTGATTTGTTTCTTTATTTCCTTGTGTGGGTATTGTAGTTTTGAGAATGCTTGGTGAAGATCTTGTAGGTGTTGGTCTCTGTCTGAGGGGATGGAGCAGATGCGATTGTACCTCAGTGCTTGGCTGTAGATGATGGATCGTGTGGTGTGACCGGGGTGGAAGCTGGAGGCATGAAGGTAGGCGTAGCAGTCGGTGAGTTTTCGGTATAGGGTGGTGTTAATGTGGCCATCGCTTATTTGTACGGTGGTGTCTAGGAAAAATTGAACTAACCTCATTATCTCCATACTGATTTATACCTGCCTCTGGAGATTTCCATTACTTGCATTTGAAGAAGTGAGGTTCTTACCCATGAAAGCTTATGCTCCCAATACTTCTGTTAGTCTTAAAGGTGCCACAGGACCCTCTGTTGCTTTTTACAGATTCAGACTAACACGGCTACCCCTCTGATACTTTTCACTGGATAGTGGTTCCTTCCTCCTCCTTAAAAATGGAGATGAAATGGAGATCTATTTCCCAGTATTGTAGAGGTAAAATGCACAGGGAATAACACTCACAAATTAGCAAAAGGATATAGTACAGAGAGAGTCATATAATCAATATTTGCTTTCTTATCCATGTTTTGTACCATCATCATATTACTTATTTTCAAAATAGCAGATATTGACCTTGAGGCAATATGTATTATAGAGTAAATACAAATTGTTCTGACAAATGATTAAAGCTATCAAATAAAGTGACCAGTGCAGATGTTGATGTAATAAAGTGATATTTGCTTGCTATTGACCTGTGATATTCTGACTGATCTGAAGAATAGACTTACTTTTTTCCGAAGCCAGTCATCAGACTCCAGTTTGTCCTGTTTAGCAAAGTACCATACAATATGGTTTGATTCAGGTTTTTGTTTTTACAAATAAGTTAACTTATGACTGGCATGTGAACTGAGAATACATTTTTAAAGAGTTTCTGCTTGTCTTTAACTTTAACAAAAATTCAGTTTCAGCTACATTATTCCACTATTACTTTTGATATTTTGAACTCACGAAAGTGGGGAAATTCAGAACTGAAATTGTTGCTACAACTTTTACTCTGCCTTCTTGCATGTGTGCATTATGGAAACGTCATTAGCACTGAGTAATCTGGCATACTACTTGGCAAGTGTTGCCAACTCCCTCAACTTTTTCACAATGGCTTCAGCCCTAGTCAAAATCATGCCAATCTCACAATGATGAGACACGCTCCAGACCACTAGTGAATTTGAGCCCTTTGATTGGCTGCTCGCCTCGCTTGAGTACCTCCTGGGGCAGAATAACCAATCAGAGCTGCTACAGGGTGCTGTGTCCCTCTCTCCCTCGCAATCCGAAGCTGTTTTCATAGGAGGGAGCTAAAGGGCCCAGTAGCATCTCGCCTGGGAGGGGCTGAGGGTGGTGAAGAGCTGCCCCCCACCCAAGCTTGCTGGAAGAGAGGAGATTCTGCTGTAGCCCCCCCTCAGAGGGAGAAGAAATGAGGCTTGTGGAGGGGCAGAACTGATGACTGGAGTTGGAAGGGGAAGAAATAATTGCCAGGCAGGGGACATGCGGATGAGAGATCCTTCAACAGGAGCCAAAATCACCTTACCCAATAAATTTGGGAGCGTGGGTAACAGTAATTGTCACACACTCACAGGTGTGTGTGTGGGGGCGGGGGAGTTCAAAAAATAACCAGAAGACAGACCAAAAAAACACAATATAGTCTTTTTTCCCCTAAATCTCTTCATTTTTTGGGAGGGGGGGTCAATCTTGCAGGTTTTGGGAGTGCGATTCATGATTTTTTTATCTCTTGAGGTTGGCAATACTGTAATACCCAAAACCCTGGGCTAATTCTATAGTGGTAATGTTTCACACACTAGAGGGGGACTGGATTGTCTTATCTATAGCCGCAGACAGTGCCATGCAGTGGAAATGGTCCACTTCCACTTTGTGTGAGTGGTTCTAGGGAAGCTGTGTAAGGAGTGTACACATGTGCAGGCATTTTGTGTGGTGTAGAGACCACTTGCACAGCAGGGGCAGAGCATTCTGGGCAGATCCTCTCTCCAATTCATCATATAGGGTATGTGTAAGCGCCGTGTGCTGCAGCTGTACAGCATGCTGCAGCCTGGAGGAATGGGATGGATTCTTCTTTTCTGCACATCTTCCTTGTATCTGGTCAGGCTGCTTGGAGTGGGCACTGGAGTTTGGCTTTGTCCTTCATTACAGTGACTATGCTATATGTTAATGTGAGGAATATCAAGAATACTGAACAATTATTGGACGTACAATGAGTGGTGTTCATAAAATTTCACCATCCACTTAAGACAGATTTGCTGACATAGTTCTCATTATAAGAATAGAGAATGTGACAAAATACCACAACACAGTAAATCTTGATTGTACTATTAAGAGCGACAAGAACACATCACAATGGATTTAAAGAATAAACTGTTTTGACCATTTAAAAACCTGCATTTGGACTGTGTAACAACAAAACTACCATAAACAAATAACTAGTACACATTAAGGCTAATATTCAAATCCAAATGTATCCATGTACAGTATCTGAAAGATTCTCATAGCCTGTGCAGCATAAAGTTTAGGTCGTTTTATTCCCTTTCTTGCACAGCTAACAATTTCACATATGGCTCATAATACTGAAAGGGAGGGAAGGATCGATTAAGTTTACCCAATGCATCCAGGAAAATACTGGAAGTACTTTGTGTTTTTTGCGTTTACTGATTAGGGTTTTACTACCTTAATTCAGTTTAATATTTATAGTTAAACAAAAATTTACTGTTGTAAAAAATATTAAGTTTCACTGCAACATCTTGTTTACCAATATCATTACACTGTATTAAACTGATATATTTGTGTATACCTGTATGCTTAAGGCTGTTTTAAAAAAATATATATATATAGAGTGATTTTTTTTCTTCTTCAAAAGTTGCAGGCATAGTTTAAGTTGTGGTGCAGACATGCAGCCTACCTTCCAAAGTAGGGCAGCAGGACAGAAGAGATGCCATGTGTTCCACTTGTCGATCAAAGGCAACCAGGATGGAGGGATGGCTGGACCAAATCTGAATCATTGGCATTGCAACCCTGTGTGCCAAGTTTGGGATTTGGCCTACCTGCTGCATGGGCAGCCAGGCCAAATTAACATTGCAACATGGCACATGGGGTCACAGTGCCACTAACATTTGCAGAAACTATTAAAAGTTGTAGTGTGTGTTAAAAGTTGCAGTTTCTGCAACAAAATTGTGGCACATGATTTTCTTACAGCCTTAATGATGCCGATAGTTTGCTTATATAATGTAATTAGTATGCTGTTGTTGTTCTCTTCTGTATAATATATTAATTACATCCCTCTTTAATTTTAGTTGTGTGCCTGATTGCCTATCACCTATTTTTCATGCTGTTTGTCTGGTCTTACTGGAAAACAATCTTTACATTACCAATGAATCCTTCAAAAGAAGTAAGTTGAGATTTGGGACAAATTACATTTATGTTTGTTTCTGGTATATGCAGTTTTCAGGTGATTTTAAGTGGTCAAGTGACATTTCGGAGGCTGGATAACTTTACACTTATACCTTGTATACCTGAAGGTCACCAGTTCTAATGTGGCCCTGGCTGGTAGTGATAAGTGATTGTTACCATCATGTTGGTGCTTTGATATATTATGGGAAAGAAATTAAATGTAGCAAACATTTGTGTGCTAACAGAGGACAATAAAATAAAAATGTTTTAGTTAGGGAGATGTCCACTCTTTGGGGAGTAGTGCACATAAATATATACTTTTTTGCAAATGTATTTGAGATTGAGTGTTTTAAGTTCTCGCCTTAGTTCAGATGTCCTATTGTCCTAGTGTCAGTTATATTCTGAAAAATCACTTTTGCCTACCATTCAAAAAGTACTGGTTTCTGAACATACACAGTCAAGTCCTCATGCTGTCATTGCACGAAGGGGTAAGAGGGACTTCTAAAGTGGACACCCCCTACTGGCTCAGGCAGAGAGAGGCTCACTTGTGGGTCACCTTGTAGAACAGCTGCCTACAGACTTTGAGAATCCCAATGAGTCTTTGCTCAGGTAAGGTCTAGGGTGTTCATACTGTAAGTCCAGCTACAGTTGACTCAGCTAATCAGTTAAATATAAATTCTAATGTCTAGTTATAATACTACAGAGAGATAGGGAGTATCCACTTGTCTGGAGGAGTATGAGGAAGATGGAGCAGAATGCTGGATTCATCCTAATAAGCTCCAAGAATAGTACATGTTGCCTCTTGAATCAGGTTCCATCAGGAATCTCTAGGTACCATTCTTTGAAGCATATGGAACTTTCACACCAGGAACTGGAAAAACTAGAAGACAAAATTATGCTTCTCTTATGCACTACAATCGTTGGAACTATGTGTGTGAGTAAAACAGGCAGGATTTGGCCCTAATTTTGAAGAATAGTTATCTGTTGCTCTTTAAAGTAATCACTACATAAGCAAGAAGTACGTTTTCCTGTCTAATTTATCCAGTTACCATACTATGGACTCACTACCATGCCTCCATAGTTGAGGTTGCATTAAGAGTTTTTTTTATTTTGTTTCCCTCATCCTCATCTGTTTGATCTCAGAAAGCAAACTGGTTGAAATCTTCTGGATAATGTAAAAGAGAAGGATAATTTTTCATCCAGAAAACTTCATGGCTCTGCAGTAGTTTCCATATCCAAGTTAATCAAAACTTAACAGCTTGAAAAAATCATGCAGAGCTTCAGAAAATGTTCTTAATCTCCACTGCCTCCGCCACAGGGTTCACTTTTAAACTCCCAAATTGGCACATGTACTTTGGCCTACATTGAGCATAGACTTGTAAAGTCATGGAGCTTTTTAAAAAGGTGAATAACTAACAATGTAGATGTCATTTTTTAAAATGGAATCCCCTTCATTATATTTGGTGTATGAAAGTAAACCATCTCTATTAGCCAACCAAACCAGCTGCAACCTTCTGCCTCCCTGCCCTCTTGGACACTCCTTTATTCCCTCATGGGCCTTGCACAACACCCCACCCTCCTCCGTTGGCCCTCACCCCGCAAGTAAGCTAAATAAACTGGCCATGCTTAACTAGCCAAAATTGTCTTCAGGGCTGAGATGGATGTGGAGACCTATGTTACTCCTCCTCCTCCGTCCTGAGCTCCAGATGTCCACTGCATTAGTGCTGCTAATATGAAGGGGAAAGGAGTCCAGGAGATCTGGCTGTATTTTAAAAAAGCCTTATTGAGGGCACAGGAACAAACCATCCCGATGTGCAGAAAGAATAGCAAATATGACAGGCGACCAGATTGGCTTAACAGTGAAATCTTCGGTGAGCTTAAACTCAAAAAGAAAGCTTACAAGAAGTGGAAACTTGGATAGATGACTAGGGAGGAGTATAAAAATATTGCTTGAGCATGCCGGGGTGTAATCAGGAAGGCCGAGGCACAATTGGAGTTGCAGCTAGCAAGGGATGTGAAGAGTTTCTACATGTATGTTAGCAACAAGAAGGTTAGGGAAAGTGTGGGACCTTACTGAATGGGGGAGACAACCTAGTGACACATGATGTGGAAAAAGCTGAACTACTCAATGCCTTTTTTGCCTCGGTCTTCACAGACAAGGTCAGCTTGCAGCCGCTGCACTGGGCAACACAGTATGGGGAGGAGGTGAGCAACCCTTAGTGGTGAAAGAACAGGTCAAGGACTATTTAGAAAAGCTGGACATGCACAAGTCCATGGGTCCAGAACTGCATCCAAAGGTGCTGAGGGAGTTGGCTGATGTGATTGCAAAGCCATTGGCCATTATCTTTGAAAATTCATGGTGATCGGGGGAGATCCCGGACGATTGGAAAAAGGCAAATATAGTGCCCATATTTAAGAAAGGGAAGAAGGAGAACCAGGGGAACTACAGACTGGTCAGCCTCACTTCAGTCTCTGGCAAAATCATGGAGCAGGTCCTCAAGGAATCCATTTTGAAGCACTCGGAGGAGAGGAAAGTGATCAGGAACAGTCAACGTGGATTCACGAAGGGCAAGTGATGCCTGACCAACCTGATTGCCTTCTATGATGAGATAACTGGCTCTGTGGATATGGGGAAAGCGGTGGATGTGATACATTTTGACATTAGCAAAGCTTTTGATATGGTCTCCCACAGTATTCTTGCCAGCAAGTTAAAGAAGTATGGATTGGATGAATGGACTATAAGGTGAGTAGAAAGCTGGCTAGATTGTTGGGCTCAACAGATAGTGGTCAAGGGCTCAATGTCTAGTTGGCAGCCAGTATCAAGCGGAGTGCCCCAGGAGTCGATCCTGGGGCTGGTTTTATTCAACATCTTTATTAATGATCTGGATGATGGGATGAATTACACCCTCAGCAAGTTCGTAGACGACGCTAAGCTGGGGAGAGAGGTAAATACGCTGAAGGGTAGGGATAGGGTCCAGCGTGACCTAGACAAATTAGAGGATTGGGCCAAAAGAAATCTGATGAGGTTCAACAAGGACAAGTGCACAGTTCTGCACTTAGGACGGAAGAATCCCATGCACCACTACAAATGGGGACCGACTGGCTAAGCAGCAGTTCTGCAGAAAAGGACCTGGGGATTACAGTGGATGAGAAGCTGGATAGGAGTCAGCAGTGTTGAGTCAGAAGGCCAACAGCGTATTGGGCTGTATTAGTAGGAGCATTGCCAGCGGATCGAGGGAAGTGATTATTCCTCTCTATTCGGCACTGGTGAGGCCACACCTGGAGTTATTGCGTCCAGTATTGGTCCCCCCACTACAGAAGGGATGTGGACAAATTGGAGAGAGTTCTGTGGCGGGCAACAAAAATTATTAGGGGGCGTGGGCACATGACTTACGAGGAGAGGCTGCGGGAACTGGGCTTATTTAGTGTGCAGAAGAGAAGAGTGAGGGGGACTTGATAGCAGCCTTCAACTACCTGAAGCGGGGTTCCAAAGAGGATGGAACTAGGCTGTTCTCAGTGGTGGCAGATGACAGAACAAGAAGCAATGGTCTCAAGTTTCAGTGGGGGAGGTCTAGGTTAGATATTAGGAAACACTATTTCAATAGGAGGGTGGTGAAGCACTGGAATGGGTTACCTAGAGAGGTGGTGGAATCTCCATCCTTAGAGGTTTTAAGGCCCGGCTTGACAAAGCCCTGGTTAGGATGATTTAGTTGGTGTTGGTCCTGCTTTGAGCAGGGGATTGGACTAGATGACCCCCTGAGTTCTCTTCCAACCCTAATCTTCTATGATTCTATGCTCCTACCTCAAACCCACAACTTTGGCTCCCATATTCCCCTCACCACCACTCAGAAAAAATACTCAAGATAATTAAATGACATAAGTTATACAGGGGGAAGTAGTGAGAGCACCATCCAATACACGTAGGTAAATACGTTATGGATGTGCTTGTCATGTGACCTCCATAATTGCAGGTCAATTAAGAGTCCTTTTGTAAATCATATTTTAACCATCCTGCTGTCCACAAACCCCACTACCATTTCATAGCAAAGAGCTATTACTATGAAAAGTTTTATGGTTAAGAAGAAGAAAATGTTCAGACATGTAGGAGGAAAAATTTCAAGTGGCAAGCACTCATCATTAGCTTTTTTTTCAAAAAGTATAAACCATTTGCTTTTCACTGATTTATGCACAAGAATTGGATAGTAAGTTTGATGCTGAATTGCTTATGTAACCTTAACTTGTGATTTCCAGGGTTAACGTTGGGCTTTTTCAAATGCGCCCCTCCCCCCCTTTTTTTTAAACTTGGGAACTATGAACACTTTTACAAATAATTTATCCTGAAAAATCATTGCGGAATTGAACCGTTTATTTAGAGAAATGTTCTGCAACAATACAGTCATCAGTGACTTCTGTTGAGCTTAATTTAGCAACGTTTGCTGTATCTTTTTGTGGGGAAATATTAAAAAAAAATTAAGTTAATCTATTTTTTCATTTGGTATTTACATGCTATGATTTTTATAATTATACTCTTTTGGAGTGTCAGGTTGTGCATGAAGACTATATAGGAATAATTAGAAGAAGGATCCACTCAAATTCTTATAGACGAATTTCAATAAAAGATGTTGAGAAAAGGCTGCTACTGAGTGCTAATCATATGATAAATCATTAATTAAACCTGGGGTGGAAAGCAACTATTTCATGTTGTTAGAGTTTAAAATGGACTATCGGATTAAATGCAGCAAATTTAGGTATTAGAAGGCAATGTCTACTGTTCCAGTAGTGCTTTTGAACTTCATTGTCAGCGACATTATGCAACAACATCCTTGTTCAGCAGTGTAGAAACAGATGCTAAAGGAAAGGTCTACTGGACATCATTCCTTTAATTAGAAGTAATTTAGTGCTACAAAATACTCTGGATTCTATGTAAGCATAAAATGATGTACAGTAGAACCTCAGTTATGAAAACCTTGGGAATGGAGATTGTTCGTAACTCTGAAATGTTCATAACTTTGAACAAAATGTTATGGTTGTGCTTTCAAAAGTTTACAACTGAACATTGACTTAATACAGCTTGAAACTTTACTATGCAGAAGAAAAATGCTGTTTTTAACCATCTTAATTTGAATGAAACAAGCCCAGAAGCAGTTTCTTTACCTCGTCCAAGCTTTTTTTAAAAAACTTTCCCTTTATTTTTTAATAGTTTACATTTAACACAGTACTGTACTGTATTTGTCCTTTTTGTCTCTGCTGCTGCCTGATTGCCTACTTCCAGTTCCAAATGAGGTGTGTGGTTGTTCATAACTCTGAGGTTCTACTGTAATACTGCTCCTATTCCTTTATAAGGTTAAAATAGCCATAACTCCCTAGTATGTTCTTCCTGTGCTGCTTGAGTAGTCTGCCAGGTGTGTTGAGGGAGAAAATTGACATTGCATAGTGTGCACTAATTTGTTGACTTTGCTAAGTATGATTCCTTAACACAATTCCCCTTCCTGCTTTCCTACCTATTGCGTATTATATTTTCTTTGCCCCCCGCTTATGACATTGAAAGACTAAAGTAACTAACTTCTGTTCAGTAGCCAGTTGGATTTATTCTGTATCACAGGGGTGGACTTTGGGCTTGTCTAAAGGAACACTTAGTTTGTGTCAAGTTGGGATGTGAATTTAAATCTACTCTGCATTAGCCTGCTGCCGATGAACTGTGTGGACCCTGCTGACATGCATTAACAGTTCATTAATACGCTTTGACGTAGTCTTCTTTGAAACTTGTAGAGAGAATGGTAACCAAATGGTCTAAGGATATATCAATTAATCTTGCTTAATTTTAAACATTTGGAGTTCCTGTTTTACCTTAAGGAGAGCAATCAATATTAGGTTGATACACAGTGGAATTAGGAAATGTTTTAAATTGCTTTTGACTAAGAAGAGAAATAAAAAAACACCAAAACTTGAATTTGTGTGTCTTGGGAACAATGGGTTGTTTGCTACAGTATTTTACACATACACCATCATTATTTAATGAATACCTTTTCCTTTAGTCGGAGTAAAAGTCCATAAAGATGTCATTTTCTAGGCATTAGTAATTAAAAATTACATTATTTTCCAGTTCCATCTGTCATATGCAGACAAAGAACTGCTGGAAAGGGAGCCTAGAGGTGAAGCCCAGCAAGAAATTTTTAGGCGAGCAGCCAAGGACCTTCCTATCTATACAAGGACAATGTCTGGAGGTAAATGCTGTTTGTTTCTGTGGTCAATGAGACATGTGTCTTGGTACATTTCACTGTCAGTAGGAAGTGAGATTTTTAGATATTGTTTTAAAAAAATGAATTGTCTTTCAAAGCTTAAAAGAAAAAACTGACCTAAGAATGATGCCTATTATTTTTATTTAGTAGAAATACATTATTTAACATACTGCAAATGCAGATTCTATGTAATAATGAGTAATTATGGTAATAGAATTAACAAGACACTAAAAACATAAAAAATGTTAATACTCAAATATTAGTCAAAGTTAATCTGATTTTTCTATTTTGCTTTATACACACCCACAATTTGTAACTGAAAACTGATTGAAAACACTCTAATACTATTAAAATCCTAACTAGTGTCAAGACTGGTTTCAAGAGCAGCACTAGTTTACCTGTAGTTATTTGATAGCTTGCAGTATTAACAAACACTACAAGAAGGTGAAATATATATTTTAAGGTTATATAATTTGACTTTTATTTTTCATTCCTGAAAAGGTAAATATTAATATCAAATTGTCTATGGCACCTACTATTGTGGCACCTATGCACGTCCACTACAGTGATGAAGAAATATGAGCAAGAGCAAACGCCAAATCTGAAAACTAAACAAAGGCCTTATATTGTATCATGTACAATGTCATTAGTTTCAGATTATGCATGTCTGCCAAGTAAGCAAATCCTAAAGGCAATATACAAAATAAAATCTATTATTAGCATAAACTCCTAAAATGGCTTCTTAGAATTAATGTAAATTTATTTATTAATTACTAATCATGTTACATAGCCTTTTACTGTATTTTTTGGTTTTGCAATGCTGACTTTTCTTCATTTGAAAAGTAGCCTCAGTGAAAAGCTTTAATAAATAATCCAGAATGCAATTTGTTGCAATATTTCTCATGTGTATTAAAAATTCAAAGTGCACTTGATTAGTAGCTCTGAGCCAGCCTTTATGTGAGGTGCTGAACACTTGCAACTCTCACTAAATTAAAATTGAATCACTTTATTGGAAGTTTCAGGGAATTCAGGATCTGATATAAATATTTATTTTGGAGTGGGTCTAATGATGTTAAAATTTGCATAACCTTATGTTAGATCTAATATTCCGTGGATATTTTTTCTTCTCAGCAATCAGATACTGTGACAGATGCCAACTTGTAAAACCAGACCGCTGCCATCACTGTTCCGTTTGTGACAAGTAAGAACAATTTTTTAATGTTTAATAATAATTGTTAAATCTTGTTAATGCAAAAGAAAATAATTATAAAAAAATGCCTCTGCTAAATGGTAAAGAACTGAGCAATACATTTTTGCTACTTTCTTATTTATTACAAAAAAATATTTGGTGTTTTCTTACAAAGAGACTCTGAAAGGTATTTTTAAAGGTTTGTTTCTGCTTTTAATTTTCTTTACAAATATCAAGAATGTTTACTTTCCTTTTTTTGTTTTTTATTGGACAATTTCTTGGGTGAGTTCAGGGAGGTGTGATTTAAATCAGTGATTAAAAGTACCAGTTTTAATCATGATCTAAATCAGCAAGCGGGAAACCTTGATTTAAATAATTAATTTTAATCTTATATTACATCTGTACTTTTTAGTTATTTTTCTAAAGAGAGGTACTTTTTTCACTAGTAACCATTAAAACCTGTTGTTTTGTAACTAAATATAGCCTTTATTATCCATTTGATACTCTCTTTTGCTAACTTGTAGGATATACTATATCTGTATACATTTATTTAAGCAATTATATAGCTTAATATACATTTATTCAGATTTTTATTTTTTTTGATTGTCAGAAAATAGCAAATGAGCCATTTCTTGTTTTATGAGTTTTTTTTTTTAACTTGTTATGTGTCAAGCTGCCTTTGCATGGAAATTGGAATTCAATGAAAAATGAACAAAACCAGCATTTAAAATTTTTTTTTTAATGAATAAAACTACCCTAAATGTGTAGGATACATAAAAAAATCAGCTTCATCAAACTGTTTTGTATTTCAAATTGATTTATTAAACAAAAGAAGTATTGTCTGTAATTAGTGAATTGAACAGTGATTCTGTCCACTATGTCCTTTGGGATTTTAGAACTAGTAGATCTCATCCTCACACCTTGTTTTTATTCATGTATTGTAGAGGAAAACAAGCATTCCTGCTTTTTCAGCTCCCAGTGGGTTGCTCAACTTTGAATGAACTAGTCATTGAACTGAGCTAGTTGAATAAACTGAATTTAAGCTGTTATTCTCTCTGCCCCTGTCAAAAGCTAGGGCTACGTCTTCACTACGGGGGAGGGACGATTTAAGATACGCAAATTCAGCTACGCGAATAGCATAGCTGAATTCAACGTATCTGAGCCGACTTACCCCGCTGTGAGGACGGCGGCAAATCGACCTCCGCGGCTCCCCCGTCGACAGTGCTTACTCCTACCTGCGCTGGTGGAGTACAAGCGTCGATTCGGAGATCGATTGTCGCGTCCCGACGAGATGCGATAATTCGATCCCCGAGAGATCGATTTCTACGTGCCGATTCACGTGAGTAGTGAAGATGTACCCTAGGTTTAGCACTTCAATAAATTCTGGCTCCAGGTGCTTAGCCAGTGACTTTCACCAGTTCAATGGCTTGAATTTCTTTAAAATTGTGGCAGCAAACATCTACTTACTGAATATTGAATTTAATTTAGTTTAAATTATTTTAATAGATTTATAGTAAATTTAGGCCTTAAATGTAGGTTGTCAGTTTCAAATTTAATTTTAAATAGGTTGATTTTTAAAAAGAAAAAATGTATTGAATTTAAATTTTAAAAAGTCTTTCACTGATTTTTATGCACCCTAGATAACTCGCATGTGGATTAGGAGTGCTCTCATCCCTTAGTAGAAGGGTGAGGGTGTTGAATTGTTAATGAAGAGCTTTTCTCCTGAGTGTTTTAGTTAAATTGCTGTTAACAAAATGTGGGGCTTTAATCAGTCTAAATAAAGATCACTAGCCTTCTTAAATAATCATATATCACTTCCTTGGTATCTCTGAGGTCTTAAACTTACTAGTTCTCCAGTCAATCATTGTCTTCCAGAGTGGACATAACTTGTGAAGGATAAAAACCTGGATCCCCCCACACTAAGCTCCTCTACCCTTGATCCTGCTGGGATGAGCCTGCCTGCCCACACCTGGTGCACATGGCATGGAGGGCCAGGGCTCTGAGGTGTTTCTGGGGCGGGCCGGCCCTTGCATTGTGTCAGGGTTGAGTGTAGCTCATCGCCGAGTCCATGTCCTTGGGTGGGGCTGCAGGGTGATCTCCCACCTCTGTGCAGCCAGTGGCCTGTACTCCCCACTGCCATGCTGGAGCCTCCAAATTTATTTATTGACAAATAAAATGTGCAGAATTTTAAGATATTGCGTGCAGAATTTTTATATTTTTGGTGCAGAATTCCCTCAGGAGTAATTATCTCTAGTGCTTAGGAGCCCTAGTCATGGACCAGGACCCCATTGTGCTAGATGCTGTACAAACACAGAACAAAAAGACCATTCCTTCCCCAAAGAGACAAGAGATGGATACAGACAGACAGACGGGGAGGACAAGGAAAGAGGCACTATTGGTCAGCATGGGTAGGCAGTGGTCTCAGCACACAAGCAGCCTAACTGACATCAGGAATTTTGTAGGCATCACAGCAAAGGAGAGTTCTTTTTTTTTTTTTAAAAAGAGTTTGAAGGAGTACTGGGGTAGCTTTGCAGCTGTTTATAGGCTGTGCCTCCCAAGCATGAGGAGCAGCTTGAGAGAAAGCACAAATGTGCTTGTGTGAAAATTTAACAATTGGGCATCGGAGGCTGGCATCATAAGTTGATCTTTGTGAACTTCTGCAACAACTTGTGGATAATGTAAATACAAATTCGTGGTAATGTGCTCATATATAGTGACTTGTTAAGTTATGTAACAAAATATGGCAAAACTATAATTTGAACTGCCAACTACACTTTTCAAAGGGGGAAAAAGCCTACTTGTTCTGTTGTAGGCAGGTGGTATATTATGTGGGCAGACTTGAATATAACTGTGAATGAGATTTATTCTGAAGAAGTCTATGTAGCTGATTGTCAACCCATTCTCCTGGATATATGAACTCAGATGTTTTGTAGCAATTGTGTTAAGTTTAAACTCTAAATCTCCTGTTTATTTTAACTATTAATATATAATTGTTTTCTTTTAAAGATGTATTTTGAAAATGGACCATCATTGCCCTTGGTGAGTATAGTTCATTCATCTAATTTCGGAAATGAAAGGTGATACAGTTTTGAGGGGTTTGATGTGAAAGACAGACTTCACTGTTACAAGAGACTGGAGTTAAAACACATTCCTGGTGTCTTGTCTTTCTACAGTGTCTTAATACATTGGTGCTGTGATCTTGATCTGGAGCCCCTTGCACTACTGTAATTTCAACATTTAATAATAATCTCACTTGTTTTCCAGTTGCATAGTCAATACTTATAGCAGTTGTATCTGACTTTCATGCTCACCGTACCATGTGTCCCAGAAGTGGGGTACCCCAGTAGTGTAAATGTTTCTAAAATAAATTAGGACATTGGTTTATAGAACTCTTTTAAAACTCTTCTGGCCTTCAAACAACCCCCCTACCTCTCCAAATTCATCATCAGAAGCAAGCATCCCACAGACCAGGATACACCAGCTTAAAGTGGCACCAGACCTTGCCAGAACAACAGATGCAAAACCTACAGACATATCTCCACCGCTAGAATGATCAACACCCCCACAACACATCTTTCAAGATCCACGAGTCCTACACATGTCTATCACAACATGTGGTGCATCTCATCCAGTGCACTAAGTGCCCCAATAACAATTATGGG
Source organism: Malaclemys terrapin pileata (assembly GCF_027887155.1). Classification (NCBI taxonomy): domain Eukaryota; kingdom Metazoa; phylum Chordata; order Testudines; family Emydidae; genus Malaclemys; species Malaclemys terrapin. The sequence goes on from NC_071509.1 coordinate 57,354,825, forward strand.
CATGGCTACACTTGCAGATGTAGAGTGCTGGGAGTTAAACCAGCCTTCAGAGACCGCAGCAGGGAAAACGCTGCCATGTGTTTACACTGTCAGATTCAAGCGCACTGGTGTGGCCACATTAGCAGCTCTTGCAATGCCACAAAGAGCAGTGCATTGTGGTAGCTATCCCAGCGTGCAAGTGGCTGCAATGTGCTTTTCAAATGGAGTAGGTGGGATGGAGTGTGTAAACTTAGAAATCAAATTAGAAACCCATTGCCTCAAGCTACATACTGCAAAAGTAGCACTCAGTTGACACACAAAGGGCAGTTAACAGATATATTTATCCAGACCATAGGCTTTTAGGAATACAAACTAATTTCCTTTCAGTAGAGTTGGCTTTGTTTACCCATTTGAAGACATTCTCTATCCAAATTGATAGATTTTGTATAGGGCAGACATATCAGACTCAAAGCAAGTCTCTTTCACTTTCATTTTAATCCAATAAACCCTGAGCCAAAATGAGGCAGGTAGAGGAAAGAGTGGGTGCTGGTAGTGTATTGATGAATTTCAAGGGACATTTTACGAAATCCATAATACAGATTTGTACTTAACTTGTTGAAGTCATAGAAGCCCTGAACCCCCTTGTTCCCACTCTTTTAAAGAATAACTCCTTTAAATCCTTTACCAATTCCGTTTATTTGATCACTGTATCCTTTCCCTAGGGAGTACCTGCACTGGACATCTACTCCACATTTACATAATGAGTTACAACATCATAGCCTAACTCCCGTTTCATGTTTGCCCCAACTAAGCCCCCCAGAGCCCACTATGGGGATGGCACACTTCCCCCCACACTTCATCTTGGACAGTCTGGCAGTAAGGGAAAATTCCTTCCCAGTCCCTGGAGAAAGGAGTGACTAGTGCACTGCCCACAGCAGATTTTGACAAAACCCGTTATGTCACCACTTCTAGTTGCTGCTCTGCCTGGTCCAGGTAAAAGAGGGTTTTTCCTGCACTGGAATGGACCTATATAGTCCCTCCATTCTCTTCTGGTCGTGTGTGTGTGTGTGGGGGGGGGGTTAGGGTTGGAGGGGGCGGAATGGGTCAGTGTCACCATGCTGACCTGATCTGCAGCCATGTCACTTTCTGGCATTCTAGCCCTTAAAGGGGCACACACCTTTTCCAATAAGCCAGACAACGGCCGCCACCACTTGATATGCTGTGAGGTCACTCTTCAAAAGAAAATTAAGGAAGATTGCCTTTCCGTTAATCCAGTCAATTGAACTAAGAGTCTGCCAAAAGATTAAGGTGAATCATGCCTTTGTTTTAAGGAAGTATAGCTTGTCTATGTTGTGTGCGTTAATCCACAGGTAGGGTCTAAATTCTATTGTGCAGCAGTAGGTAGTGTACTAACTGGCTGTGTGGCCCCTGCTGGCTCGTACTAAACGCTTGCACTAGAGAGCTCAGGGTGTGCCAGCAGAGTCCACATGGCTGGTTAGTGTGAAACACGCTGATGCACACCCAAGCCTGGTGTGCACTAACCCACTGTGTAGACAAACTCTTTGAATGATTTCTTTGTAGCTTGCCACTTTAGAGTTCCACCTTACGTTTCTTTAGCATACAACCTATGTTATACTCCATTTATTTAGCTTATTTCCCCTTTACACATTAATATAGTTCCTGCATTTTTTGGATGTTTTTGCACAGATGCAGACCTGATCATTCTTAAGTTAGGCACTTAGCAGTTCTGAAATAACACATTTTTAACCCAGCTAATCTTTAACTAATTAGATAACAGACTTGGGAGGTTTTAATATCTACTTGGGGAAATAGTAACACACAAAACCCCACATGCACACTCTTAACGGAAGGTTGGAGAACTCGGGTGTCTCTGAATTCTATGCTATGGCCTACTGCAGTGCCTATTCGCCTAAAATCAAACCTGCTTTAGCATTCCTTATTAGTAATAAACTTCATTTATCATTTGACCAAATAGTTATCCAGATCCAAACTCAAACCTGGCCCATGTTCCCTATAAGATGCAGCCAGTCTTCACTGATGATGGTTTAGGTCAGGAATGCTTCAGGAAATCTGCTGCAGCAGAATCCTCCTTTGCTTCTTTGGAGACTACAGAGAGGGTTATCTTTTGCATTGTAAAGATAAGGTTTTTTTTCTTGGTGTTGATCTGTTTTAAAATACAGTCTTTTTTTATTAATTGAGTCATTTCAAGTTTCGGCACTTCATAAGCTTGATTGATTTGTCTCTTTTATATTAAATATTCCTTAAGGGTTAAGAGTTTTTCACTTTGTCTCTTTGTTTGAGGTTAGGATTCTCTATTTCATCCTTTCATTCAACATGTTAAGGATTGTGATTCCAAAATCCTGACTCTTTCAAACAATTTTAGTCTTGTTCAAAATACGTGCAACTATAGTTATGAGATCATAAATGTAGTGTCGCTTCATTCCAGTTGGTAATGGCTTGATATTGTTTCCAATGTACCCATCTCAATAATTTGATTATCTTGTATTAGTTAGTTTTAAATGTTTAAGCAGTAGTATAATAGTAAAACATCATATTGGAGGTTGCCATAGTTAAGACTTGGAAGTTTCTCCACAAAATCCTGATATTCATCCATATGTTAATTTGTCAAAAAGATTCCTTTCAAATTAGGCCCTTTCTATGCCTGATTTCAGCCTGCGGATTTTTGTTGACATTGAGAAAGCATGGGGAGGACTTGTGGAAGTTCTTTGAAATACTACTTTGGAGTCCAAAAGCAAACAGCTGTTTATTTCATCCATCTGTACTTTTGTTTACAGAGTTATGCTAAAATTATTTTACAGTAAATGAGTACATTAAAAATTAGACGAAAGCAATTTAAATAAAGATTATTAAAATGTATTTTGTTTTCATTCAGTTTTTCATGTACTGATTTTTTGTTGTTGCCAGGGTGAACAACTGTGTTGGATTCTCCAATTACAAATTTTTCCTTCTTTTCTTGGCTTATTCTCTACTGTACTGCCTTTTCATTGCTGCAACAGATTTACAGTATTTTATCAAATTCTGGACAGTAAGTACTTATCTTTAACCCATATTCTTATTTGTAAAGTGTGGTTCTGTAAATGTTAAAGCTCTCAGATCTGTATGTTCAGAGCTATATATTTAGCCGGCGTATACATATATCTCCTTTTGAGTTGTAAAATATCAATATTTATAGTCATATTAACTCATTTGTTTAGTTTTTAATTTGTAGTCTGTGTTCATATAAAGTGTCAACTTTCCTCCCACTGACTACAGTCTTCTCTTAAAAACTGAAAGTTTTCCTGAGTGAGATTATTATGTCAAATGTTGTGATGTGGAAGAATGTGAAGTGAATAGATTTTAGTTTCTGTGCGTCTTCACACTTCCAAGATGGTGACAATAAAATTGTTCAATGTACGAAAAGCAGAAAAGAGGCTATAAGAAATATTTAACTCCGTAACTTTTGGTCACTAAGTTACAAATTTAAGCTGGCCTCAGCAGCTGCCTCTGATTTTGTGCTCATATATGACCCTTTGTTTGTGCTTATGATAAGGCAATGTTGACACAGCAACTAGATGCCTGTGGCTGGCCCATGCCAGCCAATTCAGGCTCGCGGGATTCAGGCTGCAGAGCTATTTCGTTGCAGTGGAGACTTTTGGACTTGGGCTGGAACCCAACTTCTGGAACCTTCCCACCTCGCAGGGTCCTAGAGCCTTGGCTCCAGCCCGAGCCCAGATGTCTACACAGCAATGAAACAGGCCCGCAGCATGAGCCCCGTGAGTCTGAGTAGGCTGGCACAGGCCAGCCATGGTTGCCTAGTTCCTGTGTAGACTACCTTAAGAGTCTTCAGCTGCAAAACTGAATATGCTTTTGGATGTCCGGTAGATTGACTTGCTTCCAAACAAGGCAGGCGGGTATATGTTGTTCAGTGGTAACAGAACACCACTAGTATATTTCAGGTATAAGACCCATCTTCCCATCAGTTGTGCACACATAACTTTCATTTAAGTCCATGGGACATGCAAATCAACAAATTTTAATGGTTACCAACCAATGAGAATCAATCCCACATTAGGAAGATAACTAAAGTAATGCAAAACAAGATTAAACTCAAGGTTTCCAGCTTGTTGATTTTAATCATAATTAAAATTGGTGAAATAAATCACTTTGATTTAAATCAGTCAACTAGGCCTGCATATGAAAATGTTCTGCTACTTTCATCTGAATGTACAACATAGAATATGCCCTTAGATTTGTAACAGTGCTGTTTTCTTTGTGTACTATAGATCAGTCATTCTGACAGGGTTAGTTTCACAAATTGGTTATTTTAAATATAAAAGGCTCTACTCTAAAAGCCACTTCAGTGTGTAATTGAGATTCAAATAAGTTTAAAGAACTTCTGTTGTTGTCAATATTTACAGTAACGCCTTACTTAACATCCTCCCGGTTAACCTTGTTTCATTGTTACGTTGCTGTTCTATTAGAGAACATGCTAGTTTAAAGCTGCACAATGTTCCCTTATAAACGTTGTTTGGCCGCCTGCTTTGTCCTCTGCTTGCAGGATTCTCTGGAAGAGCAGCCTGTCCTCGTGAGGGCTTGGAACCAGGGTGGGCCAGCAGCCCCCCTATCAGCTCCCCTCCCCCCCTGTGCAGTGCCTTCCACCCGCCAGCGGCGGATCAGCACCTCGCACCTCCTGCTCACTGCAATCCGCTGTTTGCAGCATTGAGGAACGTGGTGTGCTCAGGGAAGGGGATAGAGCGAGGGCAGGAAGAGGCGGGGCAGGAGTGGGGCCTTGGGGGAAGGGGTGGTGGGGGCTGGTCTGGGGCAGAGCTGGGGGTTGAGCACCCTCCGGCAAAGTTGGCGCCTGTGCTTGTACCTGAGTTGCAATGGGGGAAGCTGCCGCTGCTCAAGATGCTTCCCAGCCTAAGATGGCACCTTCAGCCTCCTTGCCCGCCTCATTGTCTGCAGCAGGCTGTGCCTGTGTGGGGTAAGGCAGGGACACCTCCCAACTACTATATGTTTGTAAGCACACTCCACATGCACACTACTCCCCAGCGATTCACCATCGCTTTATGGCCCAGCTGCTGCCCTCCTCCCTGCTCAGGAATAGAGCGCTACGCTGAGCACTTGCGGAGGCTTCGCCCGAGGCCACCAACTACCTGCAAAGCAGCTGTGGTGGGTGCACAGCGGCGGCCCTGCCTTGCTGTCTTGCGCCTGAATACACAACGTCCATCTGCACTCCCCTCCTTCGTGGAAGGGGGGGTAAGAACTAAGGGGGCAGCAGCCCGTCCAAAGCAAGTTAATAGTGTTCCAGCACCTGCTTCGCTCTAGCAAGTGGGGAGAAGCAGTGTATGGATGCACAGAACCAATAAGGGAGCAGATTAACATGGAATTGTTTTACCATGGGTTTTCCAAATTCTTTCCCTTTCAGTAGTTGGTTGATGCTGCATGACCCCAATCACTCCAGGCTGAAGAGAGTGAAGAGTAGCACGTGCATGTGCTGTCCGGAGGTGTATCACCCAGGATCATGAGTCAAAAACGTCCAGCAAGTGATAGTGGAGTGCCTAGCACTAGGAAAACCATTAGTTTGGGTACTAAATTAGACACTTTAAGGCATTTTGATGCAGGTGAGCGTGCGGAAGACATTGGCATCGCTCTAGGTCTTACTCCAACCATTGAGGAAAAATTTGGAGTAATGCCAACAAGATCAGGGCTAGTGCTCCGTGTGTAACACCGTGCAGGGCTACTACAATAAGTCAATCAAGAAGTTGTTTGCCAGAAAACATGGAGCGTCTTCTCTCAGTGTGGATAGAGGATCAAAACCAACAGAACACACCTCTAAGTTTGCTAGTGATACAAGCTAAGGCAAATAGTTTGTATGACAATTTGAAAAGAGACCAAGGGGAAGGATCACAGATAGAGAAGTTCACGGCAAGTCAGGATGGTTTGATCAGTTCAAGAGACGCTTCCACCTGCATAACATCAAGATGTCCAGTGAGGCGGTTAGTGCCGATTCTGCAGCAGCTAAAAAATTCCCAGACTATCTCAAGAAAATAATTGAGGAAGGTGGCTACTCCCCTAAGCAAGTCTTCAGTGTCGATGAAACGGGCCTCTATTGGAAGAGGATGCCTGAACGGACTTACATTTCCCAAGAGAAGACAGCGCCCGGATTTAAAGCAGCTAAAGGCCACCTAACCTTGCTTCTAGGTGGTAATGCTGCCGGAGACATGAAGATGAAACAGCTGACAGTGTACCAATCCGAAACACCACAAGCTCTCAAAGGATTTTCAAAGGAACACCTTCCAGTCATTTGGAGATCCAATAAGAAGGCATGGATAACTGGAGCTATTTTTTCAGAATGGCTGACTCTCTTCATGCTGTCCCTGCTTGGAAGGAATACTGTGCCAAGGAAAAACTTGATTTCAAGATTTTATTGCTTATTGATGATGCACTGGCTCATCCAATCAACCTGGACAAGCAGTGCGAAAACGTCAAAGTTGTCTTTCTGCCACCTAACACCACGTCACTCATCCAACCCATGGACCAAGTACCCATCGCTGCATTTAAGGTGTTTTACTTATGGTGTGCTTTCAACTAGCTCATCAGACGCACCGATGGGGAAGGCAAACCTACAATTTGGCAATTTTGGCATGACTACAACATCCTCAAGTGCATCAATAACATCGGTGAGTTCTGGGCAGAAGTTACTCAGGCATGCGTGAATGGTGTGTGGGGGAAGTTGCGGCCTGAATCTGTTGATGACTTAAAGATTTTAAAATGTTGTCCCCGCTATGAAGACATTTATTCTCGGCTTTGCCAAGAAAGCGGGTTTTGATGAGGTAGAAGAAGCCGACGCTACACAACTTCTGCAATCCCACGGAGAATAGCTAACCAGTGAAGATCTGATGCAACTAGAGGTGATGAGAGCAATGGAAGAAGAGGGCCAAGAAGTAAAGGAAGAACCAACCCATTGGAATTTGACTGCCAAACATCTTTCTGAAGCTTTCCAAATGATTGAAGCTGGCTTGCAAATCCTTAGCGATGATGATCCTGACGGGGAACGCAGCTCCAAAGTGATTAGGGCAGTTTGTCATGTAATGACTTGCTATGAAGAAATTTACCAAGGGAAAAAGAAGGAAAGCAAAACAATAATCTCTAGATGTGTTTTTTCGAGTTGGGAAAGTTCAGCAAGAGGAGCAGCCAGACGATCCACCCTCTTCCACCTTCTGACTCCACCACCTCAATCAAGCTTCACAATCATCGTTGCTGTGTACAGTATTAAATTCTTTGTTTAAAATTGTTTAAAACTTATACTGTATATGTATATAATGTCTTTTGTCTGGCGAAAAAATTTTCCCTGGAACCTAACCCTCCCATTTACATTAATTCTTATGGGGAAATTGGATTCGCTTAATATTGTTTCGCTTAAAGTTGCATTTTTCAGGAATATAACTACAACGTTATGTGAGGAGTTGCTGTATATTCTTTCTTGAAAAGGCCAAATTCTGCTCTAATTCATGCCTCTTGAAAGAACATGGGGGGTAGAATGTGGCCCTTTCTCTCTAAAGGGACTATACTACTTTCCTGAAAGATGCTGGTTGCACAAAGGTGTGTAAGTCAGTGCAGAACTTGACCCAGATCTTGGTTGAGTGGATATTAATAATATGACTGAAGGAGTAGTTAATTTCCTTGCCTTAACGTTTTGGTTTTCTTTCCTTCTTTATAGAATGGCCTTCCTGATACTCAAGCCAAGTTCCATATCATGTTTTTATTCTTTGCTGCAGCCATGTTTTCAGTCAGTTTATCCTCTCTTTTTGGTTATCATTGTTGGCTAGTCAGCAAGAATAAATCTACATTAGGTAAGTAATGTCATAGTGTACATTGCCATCAAAGAGTATTATTACCTTTGTGCTTATTCCAGTCGTATCAAGCTGTTGATATCACATGATGAATCACACAAAAAAGGTGGATTTTAAAGGCCGCTTTGCTTTCTTAGTAGTAAATGAGTACAGAGACTCAGGATGATGGTACCACAGTCTAAACTATATTAAAAGTATAATCAGTTGCAGTATGGTTAAAACTGGTAGCCTGGATGAGGCCTAACTGTGTCTCCATTGCCTGATAACAGATTTGGCCATGTCCATGTTTGGCAACATCCATAACTGCATTCCTGACTGTATAGTCGTAGCATAGATTGTTCCTAAAAGATATCTTTGCTACATCTACACTACAAGCTAGGAGTGTGGTTCCCCTGCTTGTGTACATATACACCTCTACCTCGATATAACGCTGTCCTCGGGACCAAAAAATCTTACCGTGTTATGGGTGAAACCGTGTTATATCGAACTTGCTTTGATCCGCCGGAGTGGGCAGCCCCACCCCCCTGGAGCACTGCTTTGCTGTGTTGTATCCGAATTCGTGTTATATCGGATCGCATTATATCGGGGTAGAGGTGTACTTGCACTAGCTCTCATCATAGCTTGTAGTGTAGACATAGCATATGTGTTTCTCACCTTCACTCTCTGTTGTTAGTTCATTATTTCAGTCAGCAATATGATAGCAACAAGTTTCTAGATCTCTAAACTCTTTCTCTTGATGCACACTGAGTTTGATGCAGGGGAGTGGAAGGATTAGATCTGGGTTTTTTCCCCCTGCCAATGCAGATATTAATAGGACACTCTGACTAAGTATCTGTTGTAGGGGAGTCTGTGTATGCTTCAAGCCCATTCCTTCTAGTGTTTCTCTTTCACATTATCCCAGGAAATCTAATAATCAGTTTAGAAAATAACAAGTGTGGGAAAGTGATTCAGATTGGTCATAATGAGAGATGAAATATGAGTCAGATTATTTAAAAGCCATTAATAAAATAAGTAGAATACTTATTTTTAATACAATAAACTGCACCCATCAAGATTTGTGAGTTCATAAACAAGCACATGCTATTTTAGCGTAAGGGAACTGGAATATAAAAGTACCAAAATTAGATATTTAATCAAATGTAAATATATATTTACATTTCTTCTTCCCTGCTTTACTTCGAGGTATATTCTTAATATATCAGGTCCTGTCTAAGTTAGTTAAGATTATGCTGGCCACAACTTTAAGCATGGTTTTTACTAGCAGGATTCCAGTTTCCCTAGGGAGCAAGGATATATTTTTCTCTTATAACAAGTTAGAACTAATTCATACATTTTCTGGATCACATTCAGCACTTCTTCAACTTGTAAGCTAATGGCCTAATAAAAAAGAAAATCTCTGCAATGTCCCAAGAGGGCCTTGTGTACTGACAGTAAATTTTATACAAGGAAATGATTGGCTTATTACATAAGGGAAAGACCCAGCTATAGGAGTTATATGGTGGAAGGAGAACTCCTGTGAATGCGCGCTTTGGATCAGACACACTGCAGCTCCTTATGCTAGACTTAACTGTCTCTTCTCTTCCTATTGTTGGTGCAATAATTTCCCTACACAACCCTAAAAGGGTAGAATGAAGATCTCAGGCCCTTATATAAAGGTCTGAGGAGTAAAAGTGGGCTTCTCACATCCGTCCAGGTGTGTGAGGGAAACCGAATACCAAAGTGGGTGGCTCCTTTCCTTTTTCTCCCTTTGTAGTTGTTTGATTTGAGAATGGGTTGAAAAATTTCCTCAGTTAGGCCTCTTTTATCTTGCTGGACTCTGCTATGGGGCAGTTACATGGGGAGACCTCTTTACACCACACAACTCCCTGGCTTACTGAATCTGTCAGACAAGGGAAAACTCCTGCCCCCTCCCCAGCAGTAGGGCTTCTCCAGTTATGGCAATTGGGCATTAATACTAGTGTCTTCGCCTTTCAAAAGGAAGTAGTTTTGGGAGGCTGCACAATACCTGAACTGGCATTATGCAGCCTCCACCAAAAGGAAATATTGATAGCCAAAAAGGCCAATAAGCCAGAAGTTAACAGCATAATTATCTAAATAATCAGTGGGTGTTAATTAAAAATGTATTTAGGCAGGAAATATGACAAACCTATCTCATTTTCTAGAGGCATTCAGAGCACCTATATTTCGCCATGGAACAGACAAGAATGGCTTTAGCTTGGGCTTCAGCAAAAATCTAAGACAGGTGTTTGGTGATGAGAAGAAATATTGGCTGCTCCCTGTATTTACAAGGTATGCTTGGAAGAAAAATACTGTCTTTTAATACATGAGATAAGGATATCAGAAAGTAGTCAGCAATACTCTTTTTCTTACACCAAATTGTGTGAAATAAAGCAGGTGCTTTGAAATTAGGAATTGTAAAATATATATTTGAAGTATTGTTTATTTTGCTTGTAGAAGTGTTACACTGATTCTGAACTTTTTTCTCTGTAGTCTAGGAGATGGTTGCTCCTTTCCAACTTGTCTTGTTAACCAAGATCCTGAACAGGTTTCCACACCTGTTGGACTTAATTCAACAACCAAAAAGTATGTCTGTTTATGTCTGCCTTAAGTCTGTCATTTAAATGTCATACCATGAATTTCTCCACTTTTCATTTGCTTATTATTTTTAGTCAGTTATCACTAATGCGGTCATATATATGTGCATTTAAAAAGTATCCTACTAAAAAACAGAATTTAAGGCATCTATATAAAGTTCTTTTAATTCAGCTGATTTCTCAGTTTCAGACCTTCATCATTTTAAACCCGGCAAAGCAATCTCCCTAACATGCCGTATGAATGATACTGTTGAATGTGGGAGCAATACATTCTATTTCCTTTTTTATCAGCTGTGTTTCTTGTCTCAGTTTAGCTGTTTCCCAGCCCCTGACTTTTGACAGTCTGTCTATCTAGCCACAAATTGTACTTTGAATAGCTACTAAAACAGTTAATTGGTGAGCCTGTTTGAGATATTCCCAAATTAAGTTCCAAGTTTTTCAGTATAGGGGCTCTTTCTTTTTGTGTTCTGTGCAGCATCTTGCACAATTGGGCCCCAATCTTGAGTGGTGCTTTTGGGGCAATGTGCAATACAAATGATAAAATTCAAAAAAATATCAGTGTTTTTTACTTCTGTATTATTCTTAGCCTTTACCAATGTGGGATTCCAGAATTGTCAGTCTCAGTGTCAGATTCGCTCATATTTAGATGCTACTATCAATCCTAGTGATAGTACCTTTCACAGCTGCAATCATTTCAGAACTGGTATAAACTGATGTAAATGCCTCTTAACCTAGGTAGATATGGTTACATAATAGTAGCGCTCGTGTAACATTGTGTGGCACAATTTTTAGCAATTTCTTATGTAACTGAAAGTGTGTCTGATATTTGTTGTTAATGTTGGCAGAGATCAGTAGAAGGCGATCAAGCTGCATTCAGTCAGTAATTCTAACATTCATGATAAATCCAAATAAAATTGTATTTCTTTATCAATAGACCATTATCTTCTTACAACCTCACCTACTATTTTGTTACACGACATGAAATGTTGTCTAGTTCTTCAACTTTAGAAAAATGGAAAAGCTTTCCTAAATATGTAGCAATAATATATAAAATCACTATTAATGTTGTTTTACTAATTGCTGTAGCACTCCTGGCCATGGATATTAGACACTTTAATTACAAGATTCAATTACAAAGCAATAACAGAAGAGATTATAAAGATTAGAAATTTTTTTTAGACACCAAGTATATCTGAATTTGGCTCATCACCTTTATTAATTACTTTTTGTACAAATGGGAGGCTTGAGAGAGCCTGATATTTGGTGAGACTGTTAATGTTCAAATGAGAGTTCTTGAGCGGGGGCTTACCCACATCTTGATAAGTGTGTCTGGCAGCTTAGCCTTCCAAAGGCTAATTTTAGTCAATATAAGTCCTATGTTTGTCCACTGACTTCACTAAGGATATAGAATCATAGAAATGTAGGACTGGAAGAGACCTTGAGAGGTCATCTAGTCCATCCTCCCCACATTGAGACGGGACCAAGTATATCTAGAGAGTCCCTGATAGGTGTTGTCTAACTTGGTCACAGAAACCTCCAGTGATAGGGATTCCACAACCTCCTTTGGAAGCCTGTTCCAGTATTTAACTATCCTTCTAGTTAGGCTAGATATTAGGAAAAACTTTCTAAATCTCCCTTGCAGCAGATTAAGCCCATTACTTCTGGTCCTACCATCAGTGGACATGGACAACAATTGATCACTGTCCTCTTTGCAACAGTACTTAATATAGCTGAAGACTGTTATCAGGTCCCTTCTCACTCTTTCCTCAAAAATAATCATGCTCCGTTTTTTAGCCTCTCTTCACGTGTCAGGTTTTCTTAACCTTTTATCTTCTTATTGCTCTCCTCTGGACTCTCCCCAGTTTGACCACATCTTTCTTAAAGTGTGGCATCCAAAAATTAGATACAATACTCCAGCTGAGGCCTCACCAGTGAGAAGAGCAAAACAATTGCCTCCTGTGTCTTACATGCAACACTCCTGATAATACACTCCCAGAATATTAGCCTTTTTACAACTTCATCACATTGTTGGCTCATACTCAATTTGTGATCAGTTATAACTTTCAGATCCTTGTCAGTGGTACTACTGCTTAGCCAGTTATTCCCCATTTTCTAGTTGTGCATTTGATTTTTCTTCCTAATTGGAGTACTTTGCACTTGCCTTTATTGAAGTTCATCTTATTTCAGACTAATTCTCCAATTTGTGAAGGTAATCTGGTCATCTAAAGAGCTTGCAAATGCTCCGAGCATGGTGTCATCTGCTGATTCTATTTTTTAAGCATACTCTCCACTCTTTTATCCAAGTCATTAATGAAAATATTGAATAGTACCAGACCTAAGACCAACCCAATTAGATACATCCTTCCAGTTTGACACTGAACCATTGATAACTACTCTTTGACTATGTTTTTTCAATCAGTTATGCACACACCTTAGAGTAACTTCATCTTCATCATATTTCCCTAGTTTGCTTATGAAAATGTCATGTGCGACTGTGTCAAGGCCTTACTATAATCAAGATATATCGTGACTACTACTTCCCCCCATCCACTAGGTCAATAAGCCTGTCAGCATGATTTGTTTGTGACAAATCCATGTTGGCTATTACTTATCACCTGATTATCCTCTACAAATTGAGTGTTTAATAATATGTTCCAGTATCTTTCCAGAAATTGAAATTAGGCTGACTGATATATAATTTGCCAAGACCCTCTTTTTAAAGATAGATACTATGTTTGGCCTTCTCCAGTCCGCTGGAACCTCACTTGTCTTCCATGAGTTCTCTAAGATAATCGCTAACGGTTCTGAGAGTGCTTTAGCTAGGTCCTTAAGTACCATAAGTGAATTTTGTCAGGCCCTGCCAACTTGAAATCATCTAAGCTATCTAAATATCCTTGTTCTTTCCCTGTTCTGGCTTGTGTTCCTTCCCTCTTGTTGTTAATATTAATTATATTTAAGCAGCTGGTCACAATTAACCTCTTTAGTGAAGACTGAAGCAAAATAGGCATTCAACACATCAAAATCTTGGTGTTGTCTGTTGTTAGCTCTCTTTCCCTGTCAAGTAGTCGATCTACATTTTCCTTTGTCTCTTTTACTCCTAATGTATGTATAAAACTCTTCGTGTTGGCTTTTATGTCTCTTGTGAGTGTACCTCATTTTGTGTCTTATCCTACATGCTTGTGCTGTCCTTTTTTACTACTCTTTAGCAATTTGTCCATGCTTCCACTTTTTCTAGGATTCTTTTTTGATTTTCGGGTCATTAAAGAGCTCCTGGTGGAACCATATTGGTTTCTTGCTATTCTTTCTTCTTTCCTTTGCACTGGGATAGTTACTGTTGTGTCTTTAATATTGCCTCTTGAAAAACAGCCAGTTCTCCTGAATTTCTTTTTCCATTAGATTTTTCTTCCCAGGGAACCTTACTTATACCAGTTCTCTGAGTTTGTTAAAGTCTGCTTTTTTGAAATCCATTGTCCTTATTTTGCTGCTCTTACTCTTTCCTTCCCTTAGTTTCATGAAATTTATCATTTCATGATCACTGTCCCCAAGTTGCCTTTCACCTTCAGATTCGCAGCCAATTCCTCTCTTTGTCCGAATCAAATCTAAAATTGCAGCTACCCAGTCACCTTCTGAAACAAGAAGTTGTCCCGAGTGCATTCCAAAAACTTATTTGGACATTTTGTGTTTTGATGGATTACTTTTTCAACAGATGACTCGGTAGTTAAAGTCCCCCATTTCTACCAGGTCTTGTGTTTTGGATATTTGTTACTTGTTCTAGAAATGCCTCATCCATCACCATCTCCTGATTTGGTGGTCTTTCGTAGACCCCTACCATGATATTGCCCCTGTTTTTTCCCCTTTTATCTTCACCAAGAGACTTTCAACTGGTTTGCCACTCACCTCCTTCTGGTACTCAGAACAAATTAATATGTTTTTCATGTACAATGCAACACCTCCTGAACAAGTTATACCCTTCCATCCCAGTATTCCAGTCATAAGATTTATCCCATCAAGTCTTTGACGTGACTCCCTAGCATATTCAAATACTCATAAATCAGAACTGGATAAAAATCACTGAGTACACATTTGATATCTTCTGCTTCAATGCTATTTCTACACAACAAGCAGACTGGCCAAATCAAAGTGATCTTATTTGAGAAATAAATTCACAGCTCCTCATGGCAAGAAACTCTTAACTTTTGCTGTTCTAAGACAGATTGTGTTGATCCAGCTGTCTACAAGTCAGAACAGTTGTTCTTGCTGAGATTTTGCAGACACTATTGATGAAGAGAAAAAGACGTATTTCACCTCAACCACTGCCATGGCAAAAGGAATGCACTTGCTCTCTGAGGCAGATGACTAGGTTGAAGTATTCTGTCAAATAAAGCAGTTGTATTTTAATTCTAATATTTTCTCCAATAAAAACTTTATTTTCACTTGATTAATTTTTTATAATTATTACCTATAGAAAACAGTACTAGTTAAAAGCCTAATCAAGGAAACATGATTATATTATTTTTAGCATAGGGCATTTGTGGCAGTTTACACATATAAAAGGAGTGGATACTGATTTAATTATAATGCCTAGTTAATTAGGTATGTATCTTTCATTAATAACAAATACTGCTTATATAATTCTTCTTGCACCATGCTGAAAAGCAAGAAAATAGGTGACCATAGGAGGTGGACTAGATTGGGCAGAGATCCTCTTCTCACTGTTCTCCATGGGTATGTCTGCACAGCAGCTGGGAGGTGTAACTCCTATCTTAGGTAGACATATATGCGCTAGCTCTGCGAGAGCTAGCACTTAAAAACAGCAGTGTGACCGAAGCAGGTTGGGTGGCAGCTTGGGCTAGCTGCCCAACTACGGTCCTGTCTTAGCCCCTGGATACATATTTGGCACTAGTCCAAGCTGCTGCCCATGACGTCATGGTCCCACTGCTAGTTTTGGGACTAGTTCAAGCACAGCTAGCTTGTGTACATACCCAAGTTGGGAATTACACCTCCCAGCTAGTGTGTAGACATACTCTGAGGTTGGGGGACAGAGGATGTAGAATGCTAGTAGCAGGTGTGCTGATAGATTGGGGCTGATGGTATAAGAAGCATCGGTTACATTTAGCTGGAGCTGGCAACTGGCATTTTTTCAGCTATAAATGAAATGTGATCCTTGTTTTGAACTCGCAATCTTTAGGTGGGTTTGGAGTTAGTAAAAACATGTTAACCAGTCCCTCACATTTACCAAAGAACAAAGTTAAAATGTAAGTTAAATGTTTCTCTGTTCTGTTTTAAACAATTATATTTTAGATTGTACCCTGTCTCTGTGACAGAACTAAAATTTAGCCTGTATTAGAATAAAAGATTCAGCAGAAAATGACCAAGGTAAGATTTTTGTAAGACAGTTACAGGAGCAGTTGTTTAAAATGTGTAATCATATTGGTATTAACTAAAAGTTTATCTTTACTGTTTTATTTTTATTTTCTTATTAGCGAGAATCACCTTTTTCCACCAAAGACTTTACGAGATTCCCAGAGCCACCTTCTTACTGATACTCAGTCTTGGATGGAAAGTAGTGCAAATACCGAAAAGGGCAAAGTTGGTAAGAGATTAATTTGTTACACCCATTGACTTTTAATGTAAATTCTTGTTGGAAAGATGTAATCTGAAAATGGCTGAAGACTTCTTTATGAGGTCAAATTAATTTGATGTAGATGTAAGGAGGGAAAGAATTTATTGTTACAAAGTGTAATATTTAGGGTGCATGTTGGTAAAATGTCCCTTATACTTCTATTAATGAGCCTGATGGTTATAGAGAGTGAATACTTGCAAATCTCACGAAGGATAATATGAATTGCAGATGTTCAATGGCTCTCAAGATCAATCCCAATATTTTTTAATCAGAGAGGTGATCATTCTAGCTAATCACTTGTTCCAAAATGTGATGGCACCTTCATGACTATTACAACTAGTGGATGTTGTATAATTATACATGTTTTTCATTATTTACACACAGTGGACCATGAAACAAAACTAGGAGGAGATTGGCAACCAAATATAATGCTGTTTTGATTAATATCTTTTAAAAATAATATACAACACTTTCTTTACAACATTATTTTTTCCAGTCCCCAAAGGTATGAGCAATCCTGGACTAACCGTGGAAAATGAAACCTAGTCACTGTTAATGGAAGCATCTAAATATTCAAGGAAAGGTAAGATAGTATTTTCTGTGTTTTATTTGCCACTCTGCAATTAAACTCATTCCGAGGTGCTTCTACACAATAGAAAAGTTATTAAAAATATGCTTGGTAGTTTTGTTTCTATTTTCACTTTGTCAGCATTTTTGCTGTTTCCAATTTAATTTTGTTCCTACCTCAGACATTGAAACACTTTCTCCTGGTTATCCTAAAATACAGATTTATTGATTGAACAATACTTTTTCTAAATAATTAACTTAATCTTTACAGCACTCTTTAGATGTAGGCATGTAAGTATTATTATTATTGCCATTGCCTAGTAGGAAGACAGAGACATGGAAGTTCTGACTTAGCCAAGGCCATACAGCAACTCAGTGCCAAAGCTAGGATTCAGATTAAAGCGTTTGTAACTCTCATCCCTGAACTCAATCCACTAGATCAGTGCTACTGGGTGATAGTATTTTGGATCAAGAGAAGTAGGCAAAGACCTAGAAGATAATTTCAGTGGTACAGCTTGGAATAAATGAAATTGTAGTTTTGTTCTTTCATGCCAAAAAGGAACACAGCCAATTCCCATTAATTATTAGAAATAATGGAGACTATAGAGGTCTATATCATATTGATAACTTCTTAAGCATTGTCTTGGGTCACAGTCTGGAGAAGGTTAGCATATTAAGCACTGATGTTCCACAACTAAGAAATGATGTCTATTTTATGGAACTGCAAAATTGATGATTCATGGGAACAAGTCGATGAAATCCTAATCTGCAAAGAAAAATAAGCAAAGGGACTTGATAATGTTCTGGGAATTGGCAGTGAAATATCACACTCTTCGTTGGGTTGATCGTAATTGAAAGCTTTTACCTTCTGAAGGCTGTTCAGTGACTTCTGTGCATTAAGTTATTTATTTTTATTTATTTAGATTTAAAATTATAAAAAGATGCCTGTGACTGGTTCCGTCACTGAGACCCCCTTGGGACTGTCACCTGATGTGCTGAAAATACCTCTGAGCCCATTTTCTTTGATGGCTTGGGACTCCAGAACCCTGTCTTGTTACAGCAGGCTAGTGTGTCTGGCTCAACACAGACCCAGGATCTGAACCAGGCCCCCAAAGCTGCAGACTTAACAAGTACTCCTGTCTCTAACACCCAGCTCCCAGTGGGATCCAAACCCCAAATAAATCCGTTTTACTCTGTATAAAACTTATACAGGGTAAACTCATAGATTGTCTATCAGTGTTATTGAGGGTGGACAGATATGCACAGCTGTTTGTTCCCCCAGGTATTAATCACTTACCCTGGGTTAATTAATAAACAAAAGTGATTTTATTGAGTATAAAAAGTAGGATTTAAGTGGTTTCAAGTAATAACAGACAGAACAAAGTAAGTCATCAAGCAAAATAAAGCAAAAACACGCAAGTCTAAGCCTAGTGTCAGAGGGGTAGCCGTGTTAGTCTGGATCTGTAAAAAGCAACAGAGTCTCCTTTGGGACCTTTAAGACTAACAGATGTATTGGAGCATAAGCTTTCGTGGGTGAATACCCACTTCGTCACATCTGTCAGAAGGCAATTAGGTTAGTCAGGCATGACTTGCCCTTGGTGAATCCATGCTGACTGTTCCTGGTCACTTTCCTCTCCTCTAAATGCTTCAGAATTGATTCCTTGAGGGCCTGCTCCATGATTTTTCCAGGGACTGAGGTGAGGCGGACTGGTCTGTAGTTCCCCGGAGCCGCGTCCTTCCCTTTTTTAAAGATGGGCACTACATTAGCCTTTTTCCAGTTATCCGGGACTTCTTTGGATCGCCATGAGTTTTCAAAGATGATGGCCAATGGCTCTGCAATCACATCCACCAACTCCTCTAGCACCCTTGAATGCAGCGCATCCAGCCCCATGGACTTGTCCAGCTTTTCTAAATAGTCCTGAACCACTTCTTTCTCCACAGAGGGCTGGTCACCTCCTCCCCATGGTGTGCTGCCCAGTGCAGTAGTCTGGGAGCTGACCTTGTTTGTGAAGACAGAGGCAAAAAAAGCATTGAGTACAGCTTTTTCTACATCCTCTGTCACTAGGTTGCCTCCCTCATTCAGTAAGGGGCCCACACTTTCCTTGACTTTCTTCTTGCTGCTAACATACCTGAAGAAACCCTTCTTGTTACTCTTAACATCCCTTGCCAGCTCCAAGTGTGATTTTGGCCTTCCTGATTTCACTCCTGCATGCCTGAGCAATATTTTTATACTCCTCCTTGGTCATTTGTCCAATCTTCCACTTCTTGTAAGCTTCTTTTTTGTGTTTAAGATCAGCAAGGATTTCACTGTTAAGCCAAGCTGGTCGCCTGCCATATTTACTATTCTTTCTGCACATTGGGATGGTTTGTTTCTGCAACCTCAGTAAGGATTCTTTAAAATACAGCCAGCTCTCCTGGACTCCTTTCCCCCTCATGTTATTCTCCCAGGGGATCCTGCCCATCAATTCCCTGAGGGAGTCAAAGTCTGCTTTTCTGAAGTCCAGGGTCCGTATTCTGCTGCTCTCCTTTTGTCAGGATCCTGAACTCGACCATCTCATGGTCACTGCCTTCCAGGTTCCCATCCACTTTTGCTTCCCCTACTAATTCTTCCTGGTTTGTAAGCAGCAGGTCAAGAAGAGCTCTGCCCCTAGTTGGTTCCTCCAGCACTTGCACCAGGACATTGTCCCCTACACTTTCCAAAATATTTCCTGAATTGTCTGTGTACCACTGTATTGCCCTCCCAGCAGATATCCGGATGATTGAAGTCTCCCATGAGAACCAGGGCCTGTGATCTAGTAACTTCTGTTAATTGCTGGAAGAAAGCCTCGTCCACCTCATCCCCCTGGTCTGGTGGTCTATAGCAGACTCCCACCAAGACATCATCCTTGTTGCTCACACTTCTAAACTTAATCCAGAGACTCTCAGGTTTTTCTGCAGTTTCATACCGGAGCTCTGAGCTGTCATACTCCTCTCTTACATACAATGCAACTCCCCCACCTTTTCTGTCCTTCCTGAACAGTTTATATCCATCCATTACAGTACTCCAGTCATGTGAGTTATCCCACCAAGTCTGTTATTCCAATCACATCATAGTTCCTTGACTGTGACAAGACTTCCAGTTCTCCCTGCTTGTTTCTCAGGCTTCTTGCATTTCTGTATAGGCACTTAGGATAACTCGCTGATCGTCCTGCTTTCTCAGTATGAGACAGGAGTCCTCCCCCTTCCGCTCTCCTGTTCGTGCTTCCTCCTGGTATCCCATTTCCCCACTTACCTCAGGGCTTTGTCTCCTTCCCCCGGTGAACCTAGTTTAAAGCCCTCCTCACTAGGTTAGCCAGCCTGCTTGCGAAGATGCCCCTCTCTTCGTTAGGTGGAGCCCCTCTCTCCCTAGCACGCCTCCTTCTTAGAACACCATCCTATGGTCAAGGAATCCAAAGCCTTCTCTCTGACACCATCTGCATAGCCATTCGTTGACTTTGACGGTCTCTACCCTGGCCTTTTCCTTCCACAGGGAGGATGGATGAGAACACCAGTTGTGCCTCAAACTCTTTTATCCTTCTTCCCAGAGCCACGTAGTCCGCAGTGATCTGCTCAAGGTCATTCTTGGCAGTATCTTCGGTGCCCACGTGGAGAAGCAGGAAGGGGTAGCAATCCAAGGGCTTGATGAGTCTCGGTAGTCTCTCCATCACATCGTGAATCCTAGCTCCTGGCAAGCAGCAGACCTCTGTTTTCCCGGTCAGGGTGGCAGATAGATGACTCAGTCCCCCTGAGGAGGGAGTCCCCGACCACCACCACCCGCCTCCTTCTCTTGGGAGCGGTGGTTGTGGAACCCCCATCCCTAAGACAGTGCATCTCATGCCTTACAATTGGTGGAGTCTCCTTCTGCTCCCTTCCCTCAGATGTATCATCTAGTCCACTCTCTGCATTAGTACCTGTGGAGAGAACATGAAAACGGTTGCTCACCTGTATCTGCATTGCTGGTACATGCACACTCCTCTTTCTTCTTCTGGAGGTCACATGCTGTTAAATACATGCAAACAAATAGGATGAACACACTCAGCAGATCATAAGCTTTGTAATGATACCTTTTGCATGAAGCATATTCCAGTTGCATCATATTCACACTTATAAACATATTTCCATAAAACATGGAGTGCAATGTCACGGTGCCTACCCAAGGCTCTGGGCACTAAAACACTTTCACTAACTATACAACATGATGAAATCACTGCAGCATTGAAATAATCATTCCAAGAGAATCTGACACCTCCAGAAATTCATTTCCACCCCTTGTCATTATAGGAAGCATACCGTCAGCCCGCTCCAAAACCCTCTCAAAAAGTTGTTGAGGGATAGTCTTCAAATGACATGCAAGCACCCTGTTGAACCCAGTCTTATCTTAGCAAAACAATAGCCACCACGGAAAAATAGCTGCCTCACTCACCTCAGTTAATTATACATGTCATTGTCTGCCTGGGACCATTTACATGCTGAGATTTTTTAGCAAGGCAGCCTAGGAAACACTGGAGACACTTTTTTTTTTTTTTTTTTTTTTTGTAAGTTAGTTTGGGGTCATATTATGGAACTCCATAAAATGACTTTTCAAATCACCTGTAGAATAACCACTAGTCATAATCAGAGTTCCTGGTTATTTTTATAATACCTTATGAAATGCAGTTTTTAACTTGGCAACTCTCAAGGTTCTCATTGAAATTGTTTGACTATTATCTCATCCATCCACTCAAATGCAAAATCCCCAAATTCATGGATATTTTCTATTAAAATAAAGGAATCCATTGCTCTAATGGCTGCAGTCACAAAAAATGGAGTATAACAATGGCCATGGCAATTATCAATACACATGCTCATATATTAAGCTTTCAAAGCTCCTATTACAAAATTAAAATTAGGAAGAAGAAATATATTTTTGAGTGAATAATGCATAATGAATAATTTGAAAAACATAACCTCTTTCCTATTTGCATATTATCTGTGAGTAGCACATAGATTTTTGTTTTGTTTTGTTTATATAGTATTTGCCTTGTTCCAATGAATATCTACTATGACTAATTATTAGACTGTACATTGTTTGTAAGCAGTCTGAAAGTATTCAAAATTTGAACTGTTAGTTTTGATTGGGGACACAGCCTGCATGCTATTGTTTCTGTCCCTGATTTGATGAATAACTTGGAATCAGATTTCTGGTCTGAATACTTGAATATCTTACTTTTTGAGAGTATTTGCTTAAAAATCACTATGCCCGTGAGGTTTTGTTTTGTTTTTAACAAGTAAATTTACTCATACAAGTATTCATGGAACGCTAACACAAAAGAATCTGAATACAGCTGGTGTAAATTTAATATTTTATTCAACTCTTTCTGAAAACTTTTTGGAGGTACTTTCCCAGGACTAATATTTCTGTTGTTACTTACATAACTGAATTTGAATTTACTAAGTTCTTTCATGTATGTCATATAAACTTTTCTGAGTTGGATTGTGCCTATGAAAGTTCATAGAGAAACAGTGAAAAATTACATTCACTCAGTTATATTGATATTAATGAAGAAAGAATTTCTCTCTCCAGAGCACCATTATAGTGGAAGCACAACGCCACATTTCTGACACTGTGCTACAAGCTTGTTGGCACCACTGTTAGGGGTAGGCGTTCAGACTGGTGTGTGTACTTAGACTGACAACAATGGTTTATTTTAGTACCACTTGTAACAGTTGTTCTTATGAGGCACATACCTGTAGGAACTGAACTTAGATTACCAACTAATTTCACGTCGTAGTTGGCAATAGAATACCCATAAGATGATCACAACTTTTGATCACTACCAGCCTAAGAGAGATTGATTTGAAGGCAGCTCTATTGCCAATCCCCTGATCAATCCACTGCTTAAATGTTCCATTATAAATTGTTTTTTCCTGTAAAAGTTATTGCAACAAATGTCATTAAATTGCTAAATGTGCCTGTGTTTCTAAAATATTATTGGAGTTTTATGCTTTCTGTTCCAGTTCAAGGTAAAGCTGCTGATGAAAGGAAGATGCATTCTTCCAAAAATCAGCCCCTATCAGCCAGCTGTTCCTGTCTGCTCCTGTGTGGATATGCTCAGAAGAAATTGACAGCTGATTAGCTGTTGCCATGTCATTGCTTGAAACATAAGACATACTGATATTTTTGAACTGTATTAAGAATGTTTCAACGTACACAAATTACTGGTAAAATGCTAAAGGACATTTCTGAGTATTATGAGAGGAGAAAGGGGGAATCCTTTCATTAGGATTAGCGGGACAAAATTTACTATTGTGGACATTCAAGGGCTAGTTTTTACTTTGGTATTCTGATAGCACAAGAAAACGTAAACTCCTTACATATAGCCCGTCCATGCTTTTACATCAGTTTTGAATCTTGATATTATTTATGAATTTCAATGGCCGTAAGTAGGTTATTTAAAAAAAAAAAAAAAAAGAATTATACATTTTGTGCTGCTGGCTTTATCCATGAAAAAGCATTATCAGCATTGATTTTTGGTAATTGAGTAGCTTACTGATTGGTCAGGTACCATATTTTGATTTCAGATTCTGACTGAGTCAGCTAATTTATGATTTAAAATCAACCTAAATGAAACAGGTTGGATCATCTTAGACTATTTTGGTAGACTTGATTGCAGATAGTATCCGCCCTTCCCCTATACAGATATGACTGCTGGATTGTAAACACTTAATTGCTGAAATAACCTCTCACTTAACTGGATTGTGTGCTTACAGTTCAGGTTAATTTTCATTCTTAGTAGAGTAGTAAGAAGAGGCCCATATTGGAGTTGGACTGTGTGTGTAAATGGAGGTTAGGGCTTTCAGTTACAGCTGCACAGGATGATTTCTGTGAAATTGGGATTGTTGTGATACAGCTTCTTAGTTTGGGCCAGCACCTCTTTAGAAAAATAAAATGTGTGGACTTAATGTTACTTAGAAACATTTGGACCAAAAATGCTTAATCTAAATTGTGGACTTTGAGAAGTACATGGCCCAAGAACATTAATATGCTTCTCATGGCTTGGTAATCATTACAGACTAATTATTGAACATAAGCTCTTTCCTTTCTCAGTCGTATTTAAAATGTTGCAACTTAATGATGTACATACAAAGACTTTCATTGTTATAACAACGTGTAGTATTTGCTCTATTACATCTGGACATCCGATCATTCACATCAAAAACCCAAACTTTTTTCCCATAGAAAACCTTTTACAGGGAAAGTAGGAAGGAGATGTGTACATATTCAATCAGATGTTGGATTTCATAGGATCAAAGTTTACCAGCCAGATTTAAAAAGAAAAAAGTGTATTGCTAGTTTCTGAAACCAAGGAAGTTTCAGCGACACAAATTTTACTCTGTCTTGTGCCTTTATATGCACTACACTTACGGTATTACAAAATGTTTACACAAAATGCAAAGTATGTTAATTGCAAAACCATTTTAAAAATTAACTTTCTAGTGGGCTAGCTAGAAAAATTAAAATAGGGATCTTTAAAATTGCACATAAGACTATGGGATCAGGGAACAGTTGAGAAGCAGATAGGGAATTCAGCTCTCAAAACTCAGTTGATCAGATTGGATCACAGGATCATATAAAACAGAAAGATAAAGTACAGGATATAGAACTGATCTCCATTATTATTTCTGTATTTGTAATAGCAGGAAGGTAAATCTTTAAGAAACAAGAAATGTTCAGAACACAGGGAACTGGAGTAAATTACTGTTAGAATTTTTGTTTCCAGTAAAACATTATTATTATTACCTCTTTTACAACCAAATAATTCTAGATCATTGGTTCAAAATTGTTCTCCTGGGATGGTTTTAACCATTATCACTTTTAGATGAGAATTTTGATCTGACATGGACCAATGTCTCTGGGGAAAAGTGTTCAGCAGGTATGATTTTAATGTTTTTTTATTATTATGAATGAGTTTTTTCCTTAAATTTTACTCATCTGAAGACATCTCTTATAGATTCCATTACCGGAAGTGCCAGCATATGATCTATAGATGTGGAACATTTTTAAACTAGCCTTTGAGGGTAACACTGTTTACATGATCCATGTAAACATTTTGCAGCCAGGATTTCCATAGCACACTACTTGTTTCCTCAGTGTTACTCTGTCAGGAGTTTACTTTGTATCAGTGTTTATTTAAAAGTTGGTAACTGTCAACATGATCAGAGAGATGGGGTGGAGAAAGGACTAAATACTTTAATTTTTCGTGCTTTCATAATCTGTATATTTGTTTGTAAGTAATTATTCAGCTGCAGCGTTGTCTGTCAAAATCACGAGTGTGCATTAAAAATATATACATATGAAGTGACATGTCCAACTTCTTAAAAATTAGCTTTAATGTAAGTTTAATATATTATATTACTATAGAGCAGTAAATATGATTTAATATACAATGTCTTTGCTATAAAATTCATACCAGAAGGGGGTCCCTCTAAATCTGGATCTCCTTCCTCCTCTGACCTATAAGAAGAGCTCTCAGTAGGGTTGGGATCTGTGTAGTGCCGGCTCCAGGGTTTTTGCCGCACCAAGCAGCAAAAATTAAAAAAAAAAAAAAAAAAAAAACCACGATCGCGATCTGCGGCACTTCAGCGGCAGCTCTTCATTCTTCGGTGGCAGTTCGGCAGCAGGTCCTTCACTCCGAGAGGGAGTGAGGGACCCGTCACCGAAGAGCCGGATGTGCCGCCCCTCCGTTGGCCGCCCCAAGCACCTGCTTGCTGAACTGGTGCCGGCCCTGGATCTGTGCAGGGGAAGGAAGTAGAATGTGGACAGCTCTCTTCGGTGGGTTGGGAACAGGGAATGCACTTCAGCCCTTCTCCAGCCTTGCAGAAACAAGGGTTTAAAAATAATACAGCCTCAGAGGGGTTCCTGGAGCAGCTCTCTCACTCCAGGGAGGAAGGGGTAGAAATGGAAGGCCTCCATGTGCACACATGGACGTTGTGTGTGTGATCACTAAGGCCTGTTTTGTGTGCAGAGGCAAATTCCCCACATGCCTGCCAGAACAATTTGAGAGGGGATCATTATGGAGTCCCCACCACCACCCCCTACTGCGGATTATATGGTAGGACAAGGCTGTCTGGGCCCTCGTTAAATTATTATTCCTTACTTGTGTTTGATGAGCACTCTGAAAGCTTTATACATGAGGGAAAATAGCTTCTTTTCAAAGCCCTGTGGTTCAGCTGTTGTGATGTTACAATGCAAATATGAGATTCTTTTTGGGGGGGAAACAACAACTCAAGAGCAAGATTAACACTGGGAATTGTTAGATTAGATTGATTCTTTTGATCAGCATAAACTTGCTGGCCACTTGACTGCACTCTAATGTGTAAGACTTGTATTTTTTTTAATGTAAGAACACAATGCTTTATATTTATTGTACCAGCAACTGCTTGTTGTTGCCTGCTTCCTGTTAATTATGGCCCCGATCTTGGGATGCACAGACATACTCCTGCACCCAGAGGGACACCAACTTCAGTGGGATTCTGGGTGGGCCTGAGTGTCCCCACATTTGGTCCAGGATCTATAATTAAGTCAGAATGAATTCCCCCACAGGTGTGTAGATAATTTGTATGAATTAAATAGACTTCAGTGTCCAGTAATTTTAACAAAATATATTCATTAAAAATTAGACTAAAATAACTATAACTTGGGGGGAGGGATAGCTCAGTGGTTTGAGCATTGGCCTGCTAAACCCAGCGTTGTGAGCTCAATCCTTGAGGGGGCCACTTAGGAATCTGGGGCAAAATCAGTACTTGGTCCTGCTAATGAAGGCAGGGGGCTGGACTCAATGACCTTTCAAGGTCCCTTCCAGTTCTAGGAGATAGGCTATCTTAACTAATAACTAGACATCTGCTGGTGCATAAGTCCACAGATTCTGAACCCGAATTGTGTAACTGAAATATTTTGTTGTAATTTAGAAATCTCTTCCTCCAGAGAGAGATGGAATTTGCATTTTTATAAAGAAAATTGAAAACTTAAATGTTGAGTTCCATCCATTTACTCATTTTGTAATTGTAGACCAGGTGCAGGTAAGTGGTGGTTAACACCCATTTAGAATTTTTATTCGGACATGTCTTTATGGAGATCATGAGCTACAATTAAAGTGGTCCGATACTGTCAATACTAATGTTAGTGCATCACTTGAGTATTAGGTGTTAAACAATGAAAACTAGTTATGTCTCTACTATAAAGATAGCGGTAGATATTTCAAGTCTTTTTTTAAATTTGTCCAGACAAAAATCAAATGCTGACAGCTAGGGTGAATGAAGAACATGATATATTTCTATCAGGGCCTGTTTCAGTGCATGGCCCTATTTAATGCTGCACAATATTTTGAATGACTGTTGTCTTTTACTCCATAATGTGTTCAAGACTGCAATATCATGCTGTCCCTTCCTACTGGTCAATTTAATATCTGTGTGGGTTAAAAACATTTTTGTAGCCTTTTTTTATTTTATCCATCTCAACCCACAGTTAGGGTATTAAACCAGTCCCACTAATTTACGATGAAGCTTTTGTAGGACAACTAACCATTTGGGTGCAAGCCATCCCATTGCATAAACTGTAAATGGTGTTAGGCAGCAAAATACAGAATTTTGGCAGATGATAGGAGTGAAAGTGATTGCAGCTCCCCTTTGAAAAGTAGTAGCTGAGGCTCTAGGTTACACTAGTACTGTGTATGAAATAAATGATAAACTGCATAACAGAAGGGGAGAATGAATTGCTGAGAGGAAGAAACAATGGACCCAACTCTGCTCTGTTACATAAGAACGTTGCCACTGATTTTATAGAGCTAGTCTACAGCTGTAACTGAGATCAGACTTTGGCCCACTATCTCACTGCTTCAGCTATGAGCCCAATGTGGTGTTTTGCATGCAACACACCTAACTAGGTACCAAATGGATTGCTGCTTTAGATTATCTCTAGGAAGCATTTATAATATACAGGGCAATTTCACGGGTGGGGGAGGAAATTCTCACTTTACAGATTGATGCTCTCTCCTTCCTTCAAGACTGCATTAAGAGCAAGAAGCAAGTTGGAGAACCCCAGGGTGCACATTAGGTATGCCTTTAATTCCCTCTTATGGCATTTCTCCCTCTTTACCGCTGGTAGCAAAACAACTTACAAGCTGAGCTGTCAGAAAAATCAGCTTCCAAGAGCTCTATTTCAAACCAATTTGGATATTCTGTCTTAGTTATTCTGGAACAATGGTCACTGAGTATGCATTGCTGAGAAGTGTATATAACTAGTGATGTTGCACAAACCCTGGAGGAGCTTGTTGCTTGTTTGTATTGTGTAAACAGTATTATGTATTTTTGTATCATGTTAACTTGCTGCTGGGAAAAAAATTAAACTCATTTGGCTTATGCAAGAAATCAGGCATTTGGTTTTAGAATGTGAAGTGAATACTGATGTTTTCATAAAGTGTTGAACCTGCCTGATCTTATAACAGCAGTTTACATGGCCATGAGGGAAGCTTGGTACTGGATCAGACATGAAGAGCAAGCCTGCGCTCATCAGCCACAGGGTGAAGTGCCATTTGAATCATCTCTGTGTTGACAACTATTGTAAGAGACCTGCCACTCTCATAAGCACCTTCAGCCATTGGATTTGCCCAGACTAAGATTTGGGGAGGGGTGAGGGGATGAAGATGGTACAGCGAAAGAGTCTCTCCCTGAAGAGCTTTTCAATTTAAACAGACTGTAGGAGGCAGAAAGATAAAGCTGAAGCCATCTGTCAGATCAAGGGCTCAATTAATATAACAACTTATGTCTCCCCAGTCCTCTGTCTACTTTGACTCCTGTGCTCTCCTTATAAGTTTTCAGCATTGCCACTGTAGAAACATGAACTTCCCAGAGCCATAGTTAGTGTTCAGTGATGTATTCCAATGCTATGTCAGCACAGAGTTAAGGGTTATTTTAAACAGAATGGAAAACAAATATAAAAGTGTCTTCTCTATAGTTGCCTATGAAAGAACACTGGAATGCAATACTTAAACTTGCTGCTGTGACAAATTACAAAAATAGGGAACAGCTGCATTCTGTTGTGCATTGAACTATAATTGACAGTGTATAAAACTCTGAAAGTTGTTTTTAGGGAAGTTTTTATCATTGTATGAATTAAAGCTAGTTTAAAAAGAAAACTCATAAGTTTTAATGTATAACCCTAAATAGCCATTAGATCATCAGTAGCATTTGAACTCAATACCCTCAGATCCCAAACACCTACCCCTACTAGAGTTAGAGTAAGTACCCTCCCCCTGGACCAGTCACTACTGAGGGATTGAACCCATGGCTGGGGGTTGCACAGCTGTTGCATTCTGCATGTTCAACTGATTAAGATTTTTGGGGCTCTCTGCCTACATCTGGAAGAGGAGTGATGAGTGTCAGGATTCAAAGTTCAAAAAGAGGAACATGATTCAAAATGCTGCATGTAAGTGGCCTGAATTTTGCATTACAAGTCTATACCTGTTAGTATAGTAGGCAGTTCTTGTGCTGATAAACCAATAAGCAGACATTTCAAGAGGGGAGCTTTTTTTCCACCTGCATAGCACTTAAGCTTTCATCTGCTGCATCATTTCTTAACCTAGACTCCCTTTCTGGGATGACAACTCCCCCAACACTGATGGTGCAGGAAGACTGTACAAACTCCCTTAAGACAAGCTAATAAAAATAAACACGCTTTTAAGATTATGGAGTTAGTCCAAAGGCGTTTCTGGCTCTGAGCATGGTGAAGAGAGCTGACTTTCCAGTAAAAGAGAAATGCCTCCTTCCAACCAAAAAGCAAGCCTAAAGAAATTGGCATTTCATACCAATGTCTCAATGAAAGGCCTGTCCAACATTCCGTTTTTGGCTAGAGGCTGCCTTTCACTTGCATGCTACATATTGTGAAACAGCATGCTGTCATCGTAGCTGCTTGGTTTTGTGCCTAAGTGCTTGGTAACAGGTAGCAGACCTTAACCCAGGCTCTCCTTTGATAAGGGCAGCATAGATAGAGATCGGTAGCTGCCACTCGACTTAAGTAAAGTGGAAGCTGGTTAACTCAGTGGAGTAAATATTTGGCTACCAGGTACCAGTTCAAATGCAGCTCAACTCAGGGGCCTTGGGATTAATCATCTCTCACGCTTCCCCCTCCACATCAAACATGTTGGCTATGTGCATGATGGATGACTGACAGTATTACAGTGCATACACAGAGCTACTAAAAGATGAAATTGTGTGATCATGAATTTGCTGCTGACGATGGAGGCTGTACTTTTCTTAGTGTAAGAATTTCTTCAGAATAAGACAGGTACAAAAGCAAATATATTGAACAGATCACACTATCCACCCACAAAGGCTAGGAAATCTACTGTACCCCTCATGTACAACAAATTACATACAGTAGGTGAAATTGCACATGCATTATGTTAGCCTGCTGCATTACTAAACCCTATTCTCCCAGTCCATGTTTCCTTCCACAAAGCTGACTTAGTATTTTACAGCACTGTGCCAATAACAGGTCCAACATAGCTACTGTGAGGTGGATTGAATTTCACTGTATCTCCCCCACCAGTACCACTTTTGTGGATGGATGTTTGGGTGAAGTTAGCACTAACACCACAGGGCACGTAATAGGATTTAACCTAAAGCAACAGGAACAGCATCCATCAGCAACATTGCTCCATAGCATGTTGCAGCTGACTCTAGAGCTGGGAGAGTTCCTGTGCATAATTGCACACAGCAGCAGTTAGATCCCTTGTCCCCACACAACACTGCACTAACATAAGCGTGGCTGAATCTGACCTTTGACAGACTGAATAGTGCGCAGAACTGAAGATCACGTCTCTTCTCTGCTAACTGTTGTCATCACTGATGCTGTAAAAGAAACCAAACAAAAAGCAGCACACTTTGGCATGACTGATGCATCTGCTGCTCTGTATTTGATCAAAAGGCATCTGTATTGGCACAATATACTTGCCTACAGCCTCCCTTTGCAGCCTTTTATCAGTTCTCTCATTGTCCGCAATTATTTTCTTCATCCTGGAACCATGAATGAGAAATCTTCCTTCAAATTCACCATTCTCTAGAGCCCACCTCCTCTTTGGCTCCAATTCTGAAAAGCCCCTCCTTTATTCTGTCTAGGTAAATTCTTACCATCTGATTACTTGGTCATCTTGGAATCCGACAAACAAGTCCTAGTATTTTGACTACAATCACCTGCCTTATTGTAGACAGCCAATACTGAAAAAGCTGTGCCTGGTCCTTTAAGGCCTATGTCAGTTTCTTGTGGCTACTCACTCTTTTTGCCAAACATTCTTGGCCTAGCTGCAGAATGCCACTAGCCACTGCTCCTGCCCCTCTTCATTTTGTGAAGAATTCTTCTGAAAACAGACTAGTTCTCACTATACACAGAAGGCCCTCTTTATGAAAGTAGAATACCTGTAACAGGAAGCTGTATCAATCTGAAATACAGGAACACACACTCAGTTCTCGCTGTTGTTGAAGCAAGCTTAGGCATCAGTCCCCAAAGGACGGTAGCTCTGTGATGAAAGATGATAAAGGGACTGCACTATACTTTATCCCATACAGAAGATTCCTCTATGAAGGAATATAGAGGAACTTTCATTGCCACTGGCTGTGCTGGACCAGATCTGTAGATAAAGGGCTCTAGCATTATCAGTCCTTTGACAACCTCCGACATTCATACACTGTGTTTATACAAATTTTATTTTTAGATTGATCTTGCCAGGTAGATAAATATTTTTGTTAGAGTAACCACAAACAAGCAAGCAAACAAAAAAGTGTGCCAGCTTTCTTTACTCAGGGACACTGAGGAAAGAGCTGGGGCCTGACCACTATGACTCAATCAGCCACCTTTGAATGTTGAGCCACAGGGCCTTCACCACTGATTTAGCTTATATTTGGTCTTATTTTTAGTAGACGCTCAAGTGCTTGCATTACATTGTGCAAGGCCCAGAAACTATGGCTCTTAATTCAACAGAGTATTTCCAAAAACTAGTCTAAAAGTTGTACTGTTGCAGAAAACTGTTGTACTTCAGCTAATACTATTTTCAGTGGGGATAGTCAAAGACAGCAAAAGGGGCAGGCAGCAATGGAACGGCAATCCTGTGTCATTACACAAAAGGGAAGAAAGAATATAAAGTATGTTTGTGTAATGCAGCCAAATATTCATATGATTGCCTTCCCCATCTCAAATCAAGCTAGCAACATAACATTTATGTACAGTAGAACCTCAGGGTTATGAGCACCAGAGTTTCGAACTGACCAGTCGCCCACACACTTCATTTGGAACCAGAAGTACACAATCAGGCAGCAGCAGAGAGCCAAAAAAAGCAGATACAGTACAGTGTTAAATATAAACTGCTAAAAAATAAAGGGAAAGCAGCATTTTCTTCTGCATAGTTGTAAGGCAGTTGCAGCTCTCTCCATCAGTCAGGAAAGGAGACCACGCCCCCTCTCTACAATGCCTCTGGAGCAACTCAGTTCAGGGGGGGAATTAGCCAACAGTTAGTAGGTCCAAGCCTGCAGTCCAGGCCAGCAGCAATAGAGTCTGTGAGCCCTGGCCCTAAGCCAGGGTGGGACAGCCAACAGTCAATGGCTCTGGCTTGCAGTCAGGCAGAGCAGCACAGCAGTCTAGGGAGAGCAGCTCTCTGGTGGGGCAGATAGCAAAACTGTGTGGCATCCTAGCTCGGGTGGATGACAGACCAAGGCAGGCCTCTTGGGGAGGGGCAGGGGGGCATGAGTAGGGGGATGCAGGCCCACAACAGTGGGCCCTAGCAGTGGCGGAGTGATCTGCCACTGGGTCAGGGTGGAATCCAGTAACACGCTGGCTGGCTTGCTATCAATAACGCAGCCAAACCCTATTTGGCTTCCCTGGGCTCCCTCCTACACTCCCATTCAGGGGGTACCTTGGTTCCTGGGTTGTCATTTGTCTTGCAGGGGTGAATGGCTAGTGGCAGCTCCAACGGCTCCGGGTCTCTGGCGCTGTAGCAGCCTCCGTTGGGTCTGAGCTCCAGCAGTGGTGGAGAGATGTCCTGCTCCTCTGGCAGCTTTCCCTCAACTGAGCTGGAGGGCCGGTCTTTTATATTTCCAGTTCCTTTCCCACCCTTCTGCTTCTAGCGGGTGGTCATGGGTGTCCTGGCTCTGCCCACCAGAGGGCGGTCGCAGCTCTCTCCCAGTCTGTCAGGGAGGGAAACCATGCCCCCTGGCTACAATAGTAAAGTTTCAAAGCTGTATTAAGCCAATGTTCAGTTATAAATTTTTGAAAGAACCACCATAATGTTTTGTTCAGAGTTATAAAGATTTCCGAGTTACGAACAATCTCCATTCCCGAGGTGTTTAACTCTGATGTTCTACTGCAGAGGATTTTTCCCTTCCTCTCCTCCTCCCAATAGATCACTGAAGCCAGAATTTCACTATGATAAGAAAAGACCAACCTGGCAAAAAAACCCAAACAACCCAACCCTATCTCAGCAAGTGATAAGTGATAAGACAGCAAGGCCTCTTCAGCACTCCCCCTAGGAGGCAACTAGCAGCT
The DNA here is from genome assembly GCF_027887155.1 of Malaclemys terrapin pileata. Classification (NCBI taxonomy): domain Eukaryota; kingdom Metazoa; phylum Chordata; order Testudines; family Emydidae; genus Malaclemys; species Malaclemys terrapin. Next base: position 57,388,053 of record NC_071509.1, read on the forward strand.
GTCAGCAAAACCAGATCTTCACATTCAGCAGGAAATCACCGCTAGCAGAACCAGCAATTCTTCATTCCCCTAAGCACAAGTACAGTAAGTGTAGACTATTCCTCCTTACCCCTTTTATCCTTACCCAGACTTTTATGTTTGTTTTCACCAAGAAGGTTGGTGGTGATTGGACGTCTAACATAGTGAATGTCAGTGAAAATGAGGTAGGATCAGAGGCTAAAATAGGGAAAGAACCAGTTAAAAATTACTTAGACAAGTTAGATGTCTTCAAGTCACCAGGGCCTGATGAAATGCATCCTAGAATACTTAAGGAGATGAGAGAGGAGATATCTGAGCCATTAGCGATTATCTTTGAAAAGTCATGGAAGACAGGAGAGATTCCAAAAGACTGGAAAAGGGCAAATATAGTGCCCATCTATAAAAAGGGAAATAAGGCCAATTCGGGGAATTACAAACCAGTCAGCTTAACTTCTGTACTCGGAAAGATAATTGAGCAAATAATTAAGCAAACAATTTGCAAACATCTAGAAGATAAGATGATAAGTAACAGTCAGCATGGATTTGTCAAGAACAAATCAGGCCAAACCAACCTGATAGCTTTCTTTGACAGGGTAACAAGCCTTGTGGATAGGGTGGAAGCGGTAGACGTGGTATATCTTTACTTTAGTAAAGCTTTTGATACGGTCTCGCATGACCTTCTCATAAACAAACTAGGGAAATGCAACCTAGATACTAAAAGGTAGGTGCATAACTGGTTGGAAAACCGTTCCCAGAGAGTAGTTATCAGTGGTTCGCAGTCATGCTGGAAGGGCATAATGAGTGAAGTCCCACAGGGATCAGTTCTGGGTCTGGTTCTGTTCGATATCTTCATCAATTATTTAGATAATGGCATAGAGTACACTTACAAAATTTGCAGATGGTACCAATCTGGGAGGGGGTGCAAGTGGATAGGATTATAATTCAAAATGATCTGGACAAACTGGAGTAAAGGTCTGAAGTAAATAAGATGAAATTCAACAAGGACAAATGCAAAGTACTCCACTTAGGAAGGAACAATCAGTTGCACACATACAAAATGGGAAATGACTGCTTAGGAAGGAGTACTGCAGAAAGGGATCTGGGTGTCATAGTGGATCCCAAGCTAAATATGAGTCAACAGTGTAACACTGTTGCAAAAAATAGCAAACATTCTGGGATGTATTCGGAGGAGTGTTGTAAGACAGACATGAGAAGTAATTCTGCTTTACTCAGCACTGATTAGGCCTCAACTGAAGTATTGTGTCCAGTTCTGGGCGCCACATTTCAGGGAAGATATGGACAAATTGGAGTAAATCCAGAGAAGAGCAACAAAAATGATTAAAGGTCTAGAAAACATGACCTTTGAGGGAAGATTGAAAAAACTGGGTTTGTTTCGTCTGGAGTAGAGAAGACAGATGGGACATAAAAGGTTGTTACAAGAAGGAGGGAGAAAAATTGTTCTCCTTAACCTCTGAGGATAGGACAAGAAGCAATGGGCTTAAAATGCAGCAAGGGAGGTTTAGGTTGGATGTTAGGAAAAACTTCCTGTCAGGGTGGTGAAGCACTGCAATAAATTGCCTACGGAGGTTGTGGAATCTTCTAACCTGCTCTTAAAAAAAACTCCAAACAGCTGTCAGGGATAGTCTAGATAATACTTAGTCCAGCCATGAGTGCAGGGGACTGGACTAGATGACCTCTCGAAGTCCCTTTCAGTCCTATGAGTTTACGAAAAGGATTAGTACTGTCAAGCCTGGGTACCCTGGAGCGGAACTTCACTGTAGGAAGGGGGAACATGCACTGAAGCAGTTTGTGATTTTTCACTCCACCACATGCAAAAGACAAGCATAACAGACTTCAATATAAACAATGCCACTCAGAGTAATCCTTTTACAATCCATTCACTGAAACCAGCAAGCAAACAAAAAGTCCTTTTGTCCTAAAACACACCAGAAACACATCTGTTGGCAGACTTTTATGAAAGGATTCTAAATCTTGTCACAACGACTAGGTCATTGTTGCACACATTCTGCTGGAAATTGTTTCATTTGCTATTATTGAGTAGGTAGGTCCTTATGGAGCTGATGGAAAATCCAGATCAGGACTAGCAAACAGTCCAGTATTACTGAAAATTGGTGATGTCAAGGGAGAAAGCTGGTGTCAAGATGCCCAAATAGAAACTCTTTTCTATTTAGCTTTATAAGAGTCAGTCTGGTTGAAGGTTTCCTGCCTTGGAGCAGACTGTTCTGAACCTCAGCTATACATCATCCAACTAGCATCCAGGCTGTCAGATGGGTTCGGATTATTCTGAGAGATTGTTTTGGACAGAGCAGATGGGGGAGGAGGTTGCTGAAATGTTAATAAAATCCTAATACCAGGACTGGGCTGGAACCCCTCTGGGCAGAATATCTGACACTTGTTCTGATCTGTGGTAACCAGGTCTCTTTCTGGTTTCACAAGGGAATGCCCACTTGTGAAAGATGTTCTGTAGGACTGAGTCTTTGAGAGACTCATGGTTGTCAGAGAATTGCTTTCTCAGTTGATCTGCCGAGGTGTCCTGAAGGCCAGCAAGGTGCAGACCCACCAGTGTGATTTGGTTTGGAATGAACCAATTCCATAGACACGTGACTTCCTGACAGAAGTGGGAGCAAGATCATCCATACTTGCCTGTTGACAATCTGTCACTGTGACAGTGACTGTCCACATTTTTACTGTGGATCCCTGAAGAGGAGTCAAGAATACTTTGCATGCCAGGATAAGTCTGAGCTCTAGAATGTTTGTGGAGGCAAGCTTAATGAGGGAACCACAGGCCCTGAATTTAAAGATACCCCCATCCCTGAGTGGAGGCAGGTGTCATCAGAAATTTGGCAGACAAAGCTGTTGAGAAGGGTACTTCATTGCATGCCTGAAGAGGACCTTTCCACAAGTTTAATGAGGAGATGCCTTCTTATGGGACTGTGACCATGTTCATGTGGTGAATGCTCGATAGATATACAAATTTCAGCCACCCCTTCATGCAGCATAGGTGAAGTCTGGCATATTGTGTGACCTAGAAGTCTAAGTTATGTTTTCATTGGTATCTTTGGATGAGCTTTTAGTTGATTGATAGATTCCAAACTAACCAAGTCCTCTCATGGAAAGTGAGTTCTCATTGACTTTCAGTCTAACAGTGCTCCTATGAACTCTACACTTGGAGGTGGAATCAATATGATTTCTGGCTGTTGGTTTTGAGACTTAGTAAAGCAGAGATCTTTAGAATTACTTGACTAGAGTCGGTCACCTGTTGAGGTGATCTTCCACAAGTCAGCCAGTTACTGAGGTAAGGACAGACCTGGATTCTCTGTAAATGAGCTGCCACTATTGCTCCATTCTTGAATACCCTTGATGCTGTAGAAAAACCAAAGGGCAGGACTCTATTGGTAGGGAGATGTTCCTACAACAGGGCGCTGTTGGCAGGGCAGTTGTTGGCATGACTGCTAATTTCTAGAGGTCGGGACAGAGGCCCAAAGAGCCCAGTTGCCTGTGATTTCTTTGAGGAGTGGAAGGTCTCATTTGTTCCATTTGAGGGTAACAAACTGTTCAACAATGGGAGGTCCTCAATGTTGCCTATACCTCCCTGGAAATGGCCAAGGATTGAAGCTATGATAACCCCTCATGGCTATTGCAATGGTCATTGCATGTGCCATAGTGTCAAACATCTAGCACAGCCTGTAATGATCTATGGGCAGTCAGTTGTCCCTCCACCACGATAGGCTTCAGGTCATCCTGGTGTTCCTTACAGAGTTTTAAAATTAGGACAAGCTGTTTCATTTTATAGACAGTTATATTTTGAGAGAAGGGCCACATTGTTAGCCTCATCTGAAGACTAGCTGACAAATACACCTAGTGACTGAACAGGGACAATCTGTTTAGGTTCTCTTCTCTAAGTATGGATTTACGAGGACTCTGCTGTTTTGATTTCTCCTGAACTGTTGCCACTATGAGAGAACCTGGTGTTGGATGTGAATAGAAATACTCAGAACTTTTAGGAGGGCCCTGGTACATCTTGTCAGCAACTTTGATTTGGCTGGAATGGATACAGGTGTATGTCAGAAGTTCTTGCAGGCTCCAGTAGACCTTTATGAGCAGACTAGATTTGTTTCCCTATTGTAAAAGAATGTTAAATGTTCGAGAACACCGGCACAAGCTCTTTGACTACTTCCAGGGGTATATCCAAGGTTTCTGTCATGCACTTCATCAGGTCCTGGAATTAACATAAGAATGACCATAATGGGTCAGACCAAGGGTCCATCAAGCCCAGCATCCTGTCTGCTGACAGTGGCCAATGCCAGGTGCCTCAGCGGGAGTGAACCTAACAGGCAATGATCAAATGATCTCTCTCCTGCCATCCATCTCTACCCTCTGACAAACAGAGGCTAGGGACACCATTCCTTACCCATCCTGGCTAATAGTGTGTCCACCTACATTGGTCCATTAATGGCTCTCTCATCAGAGGAGGATGAGATTATAGCAGAGATCAGCTGCACTTCCTCTGGTAGCTGATATTCTTCAACTCTCCTCCTGCCTTAAGTAACTGGCTTGATTAAAGTGGCTTGAGTTGTCTTTTTGGGAAGGGCAATTCTGCCCTACAGACAGGGGATGAAGCAGGCTTCCTGGAGTACAGCTGCACACCAGTAAGACCAAAAGTAGTACGGATAGGAATATTGAGGTGGAAGAAACTGAGGACAGTACAGATAGGATGATCCCTGTGAAGCCTAGACTACTGTTACCGCTCTCAGATTCCTTCCTACAATCCCTTCCTGTCACCCACCTGGCTATCCAGGGAGGGGATGGTGGACAAGTGGGAGATGATTCTCCGCTATGCTCAGCAGAGGAGGAGGAGGAAAAGGACTGTATCTCCATTAAGGGAAAAGCAGTTCTGTCAGGTGAACTCTGTCTCCACAGAGGAGGTTGGTACTGGGAGCCCAGCATACCAGTGACTCCAAGGCTGGGGTTTAGCTATCACCTCCCTTAATTTTTTGGAGGAGACATCACTGGGCACTGTGTATGGTTTAGGTGCAGACATAGTTGGTGCCAAGGTAGTGTGTACCAATGTGTACAGTACAGAGGCTTGGGTACCAAGGCACTCAGTGTTGGGGTAAACACTGAAGGGTTGCTACAGAGAGCAGCGCTGTCCACTGGGAGTCTGTACCAGGGAAATGGAATGGACCTTCTCAGGACCTTGGATGAATGAACCCAGGATGAGTCATGGCCCTGTTGACCCTTTTGTCTCACTCTGCCAGGTGCCAGGGATGACAACCTATGTCTGGGCTTATCTTTGGAACGGTGCTCCTTTCTGCCTGTCGGACATCAGTGCCGATGTAGTGGCAGATGAGTGGGGCCTCTGAGTAGATGTGGCCCAGGAGCTTGAGGTGGAGTCACTGCTCACCAACACACTTACAGAGAGTCTAACTGGACAGTAGAGACCTGGCTGCAGCTCTCTTCTCAGCATCTGAGACGGCTTGCATCAATTTGCTCTCGTAGAAACAGCTTGAAATTGGCTTCGCTCACTCTGAGTTCACTTGGAGAAAGAGCAAGCAGATGGAATATCACTCTGGGGACATGTCCTTCTCAGAGAAAAACCAGGGAGCAGAAGTGCCCATCACCAGTAAACATTGCAGTGTCACATGAGGGACAGGCTTTAAGTCCCAGTTAACTTGGCTTCTGCCATAATGCTAGTACTTCTGTAAGGGGAGCCATTTAGGCTAACTGAATTATTGTTTTGACAACGGTAGTAAAAAAAGAATTAAAACAATCACAATGTGCAAAGAAAGTGAACAACTGCAGGGCATCCATCTTGCTGCCACAGGCAGTAAAGAGAAACCATTGGGCCTGCTCTGCCATTGATAGGAGGTGTGCACAAACACCTAGGGCACAGGCTTGGCCCCAACAGAACCTGCTGCTAAAAGAATCCTCTCACTCGCGTGTGGTGCATGTGCAATAAGAGTGGAATCCGTGTGGACAGTCACTCAAAGAACACTACTAAGTTCTCAATAATTTGCTGAATTTCTTGAATATCTGATGGATCTTATCTCTTTAGCCATTACACCACCCAGCACCTTCATAGCTATAACACATAAACCAGTGCCCAGAGAGTTGGACACAGCTGACCAGAGATGCCAAAATGCAAGTGACAAGAAAAGGAACATTAGGCACAACAAATAAATAACAGCCTTGTTTGTTATTGACATAAGCCTATCTAGTGACAGATTTAGAGGAGGCTGCGAGGTAAGCAGGGGCTTAAGATGAAAATTCTTGGACTTATAATAAGCAGGCACATCTCTAAATTTCTGGAATAGTTCAATTTAAAATATGTACATGGATTTATCTCCACAAAGACATCACCATGTCCACCTTTGAAACAAGTTATTCCAATTTTAAGTGGACAGGAGTAATTTGCTTCTTCCTATTTTTTTAAGAAAATCTGCAATTTACAACATGCTGGCTCACAAAATGAGAGGTGCCCGTTTTCAAAAAACTGACATTCCTCCCCAGGTTAAATAGCTCCTTGTTAGAAACCAAATCTCCTTTGTGTTAACTTTGCAAAAGAAATCTGAATACATGCTCTATAGCTGGGACTGTGTGTGATGACAGCTCTTAAGTACGTGGGCGGATGATAGCTGTTTAAGAGTTTTCTCTCAGTGATGAAACGGAATCCTGATTTCACATTGATTGGTGTGTTTTCGAGCAAGACATTCATAAGACCCTTCCCATTATGAAGAAGAGGGAAAGAGCAGAAATGTCTATCACTGCAAATAACCAAGGAATATTTCAAAAACTTTTCTAAAAGTCCCTTTTATCCACAGCTGAGAAGATTCTTCAAAACAATTAATCAAATACAAAAAAATCCACAAAAAAACAGTTTTCCTCAAGGCATAACCACATATAATCCCATCATAGTGTTTTAAATCTTAACAGCTTGTCTGACAAGTACATCAGACCTTCAAAGGGCCCAATCCTGCATTCCTAGTATACTCTCAACTCCCACTGAAGTCATCAGGTGATTTGGATATTCAAATGAAAGCAGGATTGGGCCTAAAGATACGCACCTATGTTTAATTGTTAAATGCTAACAGTGTCCTTATTGATGCCCATCTGACCCAGAGGTCAAAATAAAGAGTGATTCAGCACAACTCTTAGAGTGACAGTCTCTAGATACCTGAAGAGAAAAACTATTAATTGGGTAGTTGTACCCATACACTCGTAAATCAGGCTAATAGCAGTGAAATAATTTGGACATAGAAACGGACTCCTGCTATGCTCTCAATTGGCAGAAATCAGCTGGTGCTGGCATCACTTGGGGAGTTGCTAATAGCTCTTTCAGACACCAGAAAGATGAATTAGTATGCATAGTGGAATAGGAAGTATACAGGGACTGAATGGGGTACAATATACATTCCAGTAAAAGGTTTCAGAACAAAACTACCAGTCTGTAGATATGTAAGAAACATTTCTGAAGCCTTTATTTACAAAAGCTTTAAAAACAAATAATACCCTCTGTTATGCAAATCATTTGTTCTTGTTTTAAAAAGGACCACCCAGTTATATTATTGTAACTTCATGAAAAAAGAATATGTTAAAGTACAAGGTAAACAGATCAATTTGGCGAACATTTGGAGATTTGCTAATATTGATTTCAGTGTAGATAACACACACACACATACACACTGAGGCGTGCATTCCATCATTTCAGGCTAGTATTTAGCTATTCAATCCCAAAAAAGTCTTCCTGCACAATTGCTCTGCTATGCATGGTTAAAGTACAGTACAGTCCTTTAAAACAATATATATAAAATATATTGCTAAGATACACTCAAAAAATAAAACTAGCATTACACTCCTCAGGTAACTTTATTAGCTATAAGTAATTTATATTTTGTTGTTTTACAACAAATATATCTGTACCATCTGTCTTTGTAGCAACTACAAAAGCACAAGTTATCTTCCTTCTAATTTAATCATTCAATTCAATATAAAGTTTACTTCAGGTCTTTGGGTTTTATCCTTAACTAAACTCACTTGCAAAAATCATCAAATCAAGTACATAATAAATATGACTTTAAAAAATAAAAAATATTTAGGTAATACATTACTGGAATAAAAGCTAGGAACTGAATCCAGGGAAGTGTGCCATAATAGAACCACTGCAGTTCCAATATCCTCAGATTTTCAGCTCAATGGCAAAAATACAAAAGTAAGTCTCACACAATTTGTCCTGAAGGGTGTAAAGCTGGTTTTCAAACATTTTCTTCCATCACAGAGTGGCTTTAAAGCAGCAGGCCAATTAGAAGCTGATGTGCTCAGGAAGTGCTTGGAAGACTGAACACCAGTAAGATAACAGCAGTTACTAAGATTTCAGTAGTTTGTTTTGCTTGAACAAACAAACATTGTTATGCAGTGAATGTGTTACGTTCTGCAGGCTCAAAAACCAAGGAATACAGTGTGAAGTTGCTAAAGTTGGCAGACTATTATTTTTCTAGCTCAGGGCAAAAACACCCAAAACTTCAGATAAAACAGAGGATCCGAGACAGAGTCACTCTCTAAAGTGCAAATTTGATGGTCCGCAATCTTGAATAGCTAAAACACCTGCATACTGGAAGGGACAGACATGAAACAGGGAAGTTAGTTACAAATCAGTGCTAGTTAATTTGGGGGAAGGGAGAAAAAACAAAACTAAGACCAACTAGGTAAGTTTACCAGAATATTCATTATGATTTAGCTTTCCCCTTCTCTCTGCCACACTGATCCTACACATGCTTCTTGAGAGATGGAGTAGGTACAAAGGCCAAATTTAACTCAGAAAATTCAACATATCAAGATCAGATCTGTGATAGGAACAATCAGATTTAGTACATAGAAAGGCAGAAAATAAAGTGTTCTGAGAAGGGGCGTAGGGGGAAGCCTCATTGTCCAAGGGATTCAACCAGAGATAAAACCTATATACAAGCACACAGAGCTCAGAAAAGATGATCTCCCATTTCATGTCATGACTGTTTGTTGGCTTCTTCTTCATATGCATTTCCTGTGCCATTTTGTACATAGGAAGAACCAGAACCAAGGCCATACAAGTGACCACAATATTTGGCATCATCAATGTGATCTTCAAAGAACATCTAAAAAGGAGTTAAAAAAAGACAAATCAATACTGAAGAATAAGTCTTATTGAGGTCAAATACTGTCAGGCTTTTACAAAAGTCTGAATTTTCATACTCCACATGTAAGTGAAACTAAATCAAAATAACTAAGTGATTCTTGGCACTGAAGTGTTCTTGGCCATGACAGGAAGAATATTAGCCCTTCAATGCATCTGTAGCAAGGCAGTGGGATGCCCCACGGAGGGACGAGCCTCCCCTAGCACCAACGTGGGTGGAGCCAGTGGGTCCTGCACCCGCCCCCCAGAGGTCACGAAGTAGAAAAGCCCCGCGGCATAGCTCAGTGGAAAGCCAGCCGCCGGAGAGGTCAGATGCCTGTGGCCTAGCTCCAGGTTGGGGAACGCCGAGGAGGCCGTGGCCGACCCGAGGACTGGCCGGGCCAGCCGCGCCTACCCCTCGGCCCGCTACCCCAAGGAGGAGCCACGCCTACCCCTCGGCCCGCTACCCCGAGGAGGAGCCACGCCTACCCCTCGGCCCGCTACCCCGAGGAGGAGCCACGCCTACCCTTCGCTAGTTACCAAGAGGAATCGATGGTGCTGGAAACCACCGAGGACGCCGGCCAAACCCAGGTACCTTACAAGGAGGAGTCCAGAAGTAGCCCGGGGGCAGCCGACCCTGGCCTGGCCGCAGCAGGGCCAGAACCAATGTCAGTGTGTTGTGGTCAGGATCCCCACTGACAGCAGCGAGTCTTCTGCCACTACTAGGGCCCTGGGCTGGGACGCAGTGGAGCGGGTGGGCCTGTGTCCCCCCTGCCACCCCACTCATGGGTGACAGTCTCCCCCTCGCACCAGATGCTCAGAAGCCTGAGCTCCTGACTGTGTGTTTCCTGCCCCGCCCTGACCTAGGGCCAGGGATCATATTGAACTATTGGCTCAGCCCCTGCCTAAGGGCCCGAGCTCCTGACTGTTTGTTTACTGGCCCGCCCTGACCCAGGACTTGGGCCCAGAGCGACCTACTGCAAGGCGGTGGGATACCCCACAGCCCTGCGGAGGGACGAGCCTCGGCCGAGCCCTTCTACAGCAACTTACCTTATTTTGATTAGTAGTAAATGGTGACAACTCTAGAAGTCTCAGGAGTCTATTTTAACTCAAGAATTAGAGCCTTTGTGTCTTACAAATGCAACAGAACAGTATCTCTTTGTAAGTGATTTCTATGGGCCTTCTCCTTCACCCTTCCTAATTAAGCACTACACACTACTCAGTGTGGTTTTCAAAATATACTGAATGTTTAAACAGGGGCAAATCTAACAAACAGTTTTTCCTAAAGATTTTATCCACCATTATCTAGTTTAAATCCCGGTCTACATTCAAGGCCATTAATTTCCTATTGCTTGAACTAGAGATTGGCTGCAGGATCTATGAAGTTTTGGGAATGCGGGAAGATGCAAATACATGTATACATTTAAACAAATCCTCTCCCTGTAGTGAGAAACTGGCAAAGCTAAAATGAAAACTGAATAAATAATGCATGGATGCAGCACTTTACAAAATTACAGGAGAGCCAAAAGATGAAGTAGTAGAGAAAGGGCATAGAGTAAATATGAAGGGAAGAGCACACACAACAATTTAAGGGAGACAGGACGAGTGCAGGCAGGAGAGTCAAAACGTTTATTTAAAGTCATCCATCCTCTCTTTCCCCAAAAAACTTGGATTTGCCTAGAGCAGCATTTCCTGCATGCAGGATAGTGAATTCCAGGAATTGCCTACAGGCACTTTTACTTTTTTTTTTTATTTATTTAAAGTCTTTAAAAAGCCCACCACTAGCTTTTCTAAAAAAACCTCCCCAGTGCTGTAGAATCAAGAAGCCAAGTATCTTTTAGGCTGGGGGAGAAAAGGAGCGAGATCAATGGCCTCTTTTGTGGTACTTAAAAGACAGACCAGAAAGTTATGCTCCCCCTGCTGGTTCTACATCAACAATCAATATACAATCTTTTCCCGAGCTAAAATAATACTGGTGAAAGATTACATGTGTTTTAGGACAAAAACATAAGTTAGTAAAGAAAAAAGTCTTGTTGATAGGATTCATTCAAAATACAAACATAAAACTCACCATTTCCCAAATAAAATAGTGCAAGAGTTAATAGAGGAGAAAAATTTTCAAAGCTTCTATGAAGACCTGAACAAAAGAATTAAAAATCTTTGCTTGTTTTATAAAAACAGTGAGATCACTCCTCATTTTAATTAGAAAACTAAGTTTCTTATTTCTCCCAGCTAAGCTCTAGTAGTTAGTGGAAATGTAACAAGTTACAATGGTAGTAACTGAAGAATGCATTTTATTATTAGAGGAGTATTCATGGGTTTGGACCTTTTCTCTCTTAAATCACATTTAAATACAGTATCACACCCTTTGAACTGAGCAAGATATGGATGTTATTCACTTTTCCCCTTCTTCCCTCTTTGTTATTTTAGATCCCATGTAAAGCTTGAGCTCAAAGGAACAGGAGTATTGTGGGGAAACTTGCACAGCACCAGTGTGCCTCATACTTGGATCTTACCAGAAAAAGATCAGCCCAGCCCTGCAGCTCTAGCCTGTGCCCTGCCAATCACACTAATCTGAGCCTAACCACATGGAGACTGTGTGATGTGCAGTAAGGATTAGAATGAAACTGTTGCATTTGTTTTCCACTTGCTACCTAGGCAATATTTGCCAGAGGCATGCAGCTGCCTCCTCCTTCATATGGCAGTGTGGACTGCAGAAGCTACACATCCCAGCATGCAACGCTCCAACTTAATCCAAGTCACTTGGATTAAAATATTAAAGATGAGGGTTGCCACTTTCTGAACACTTTTTGCATATTAAGGGAGAACCACAAGTTCGTAGTCTGAGACCAGAATACAGATACACTGGTAAAAGAGAAGTTTCTTGTGCCAATGTTTTAACACACGCCCTTGTGTGAAAAATCAATGCATTATATTAGCAGCAACCAATTTCCCACCCCCAGCCACAGAGCAGTCCTAGAGATGTGCAAGAGATTTACAGGGTTCATCTTCAGTAAACTAGTACATTGAGTTAATGGATTGCCAGTAACTCGAGGTATGTCACACAATAGTAAAACCTAATGTGGACACTCCTCACATCTTAACAAGACTAGAAATATTTGTGCCTTTACCCTAAGTTGATGACTAGCTGCCATTTTAAGGCTCGCAGCCAAGAAGCTTAGCAAATGACTACTGCTGTAGCCATCAAACATGCAGCTGTATTGGTGACATCGAGAGGGGCCTGGAGAGACAGCTTGGCAATTGTCTGGCCTTCTCTTATGAGGACTTGAAGTTGTTCCCTCAGATCCTATGGCAGGTGTTCAATAAAAGATAAAACTTTGAATAGTTTGTAATCATATTTTGTCATCACGGCTTGGTAATTGGCTACTCTGAACTGCAAAGAGGCCAAGGAGTAGCTCTTGCAGCCCAGAAGGTCCAATCAGTTCAGCTCATTGTCAGACAGCATTAAGAGGGACTGATGTTGCCTGTATCATTCATTAACGACCTTGACAATCAGACAGTCAGGTGTAGGGTGGGAGAAAAAAAATATATACTTCAAGCCTGTGGGTGGGATATAGTATTTTTTTGTCAGCCAGTTTACACGCAGGCAGTGTAGTAGCTGGAGTTTGCTGCAACATACGGGCTGGGCCAGCAGAGCATCACTGAAGGGCAAGGCAATTTTTCCTTGAGGAGATGTATGAAGGATGTCCAACAGAGAGCATTAGGGTTCCTGTATCTTCTCCAATTTATAAGGTCTCTGCTATTTGTTTCCCAAGGTCTTGAAAGCCCTTGAATTCATCAGCGTGGGAGGTATGACCACCCCATTTAGCGAGGAGGAGGATTTGTGGGAAGGTGGTGTTTCTTCTTCCTCAGCTGGCTCTTCCTCCTTTGTAACATCCTCCTGTGGAGCAGGAGCCAAGGGAGGAGGCTGTTGTTCCTGGTATGCCCTTTTACAAGATGGGACCCTGAAGAACTGTTCACCATAAGGGGCCAATAGGTTCCAGTAAGCCCACTGTGGTGGGGCATACAAGAAGGGGGCAGAGCCCCAAGGTTATCCTTGCCAGATGCATCGACTGCTAGGAGTTTCCTCCTCAGGGTGTACCTCAAAGGATGAAGCTGGAATGAGAAGGCAGAGGAAAACTGTACAGATACCTCAGAATCCAATAAGGTGTCATCCCTCAGAGAAGCAAGTGGTGCCGATACCGGTGGTTGAGTCAGTACGGCGGCCAGAGAGGGTCCTGTAACCACATTGGTACCAGAGGTTGATACTTGCTTAGCTGTCAAGATGCTACTGAAGGATGTGTCAGTATTGGCTAGGTATCCTCAGTGAGTTTGTGTGGGACTGGTGACCATGTCAGTACTGAAGAACGAGTCACTGTTGAAGATGGTAGGATCAGAGGGTAAGTAGGCTCCGGAGGTGAGTTGGTACTAGACAAGAGCGTGTCTTTGTATCTCACAGCAATGGCGATTCAGGCTCTTCCAGGAGCTGAAGCTCCTCATGGAACAGGAGCCTGGATAGTACCAAGGGCTCTGGATAGGAGTCAGTATGTCTGGAAGTACTGGAGACATTACGGAAGTGTGATAAGTGAACCCTTATCTACTGGCTACAGAAGATGACACCAATGACAATTTCAGTTTGGCTCTGGAGTCCTTGTGTTTCAAAGACAGTGAGCCCAGTGCCCAAGCCAGTGTTGCTCTAGGTTGTTTACCTGACAGCTTCTCAGTACGTGGCATGGTCTTCTTAATCAGATCTGAGGTCTCAGTACCGGAGAGGATGAGCGCCTCAGCAGTACCCATACCACAAGGTCTCCCAAGACTGAAGGGGTGACTCTCCGCTTATCTTATCCCATTCTGGAGAATGGGATCTTTTCTTCTTTGAGTGTCTACATAGTTCTCTAAGGGCCCCCAGGATTTTTGCTTATTACTGCAGCACAGATGGTCCGTTGGGCTCTCTGAGCAACTAGATCCAAGGAGAATGGTGCGACTTGGATCCTGTGGGTCTCAGTGAGCTCTCCATCAACAGGAGTTTTAGTCTGTACTCCCTCAATTTCTTAGACCTGATTTTAAAGCCAGAGCAGCCCTTTCACTTGGCAGGGACATAAATCTCTCCCAGGCAGTCGAGGCAGCCTGAATGTCTGTCACCAAGGGGGAAAATATCTATGCCAAGTCTGGCAGGGTTTGAAGCCCAGGGTCTCGGGCATAACCCATACTTGAAACTATGGGTCAAGGCCATGGAAAAACAAGCCCCAGATTGGGCAAACAAAGAAGGGGGGAGGAGAGGCAGAGCACAAACTTCTAAATAAAAGACAATACCAGAAAGAAGAGAGAGAGACTAACTCTCTCACTTAATAAGCTGTGTCGCTAGCTAACAGACACGACGCTCTGTCTCAAGGCACAGGCAGTTGAGAAGGACCTGGAGGGTGACAGGTCTGGTCCTCCCATATACCCTCATACCAGACACAAGGACATCTCACGTGCAGGCATGGATGTGCAAAAAACGCTGATGAAAATCTCTGATCAACATTGCACAGGTGACTGCACATCCTGATGTGAAGCACCCATAGGAACACTATGCAAAGAAGAATGTATGACGTGGTGTCAGCTGGAGGAGGTAGTGGTGAACAGAAGTGCCGGCAGAGTGGCCTGAGCCATCTGCTTCAATCACTCAGAAGACCCAGGTAGCGGACGATAGGGTCAGGTAGCTGGGGCTCCCTGCCGTGGAAGATGAAGGCCTACAGACCACAGGAAGGAACAGCACCAGCAAGGAGACGAAAGGAGAGAGAGAGAGAGCCTGAGCGCACACCGTGTAGAGACATCCCCTCACTAAGCGTGCACACAAAGCAAAACAAGGAAAGGAAAGGATTCGGTTTGTAGATTGTACTTTGCGTGGGAATGCCTGTCTTAGACTCTGCCCTTTGTCACAGAAGTGATGCCCTCTCATGCATTTCTCTTACCTCTTCTGAAAATTTGTTGTACTGCCACTGGTTTTGGTGGGTCAATGGTTCAATTTTAGTGGGTCAATGGTTCTAGCATATCTCATAAGTGTGAACAGCACAATATTGACTACTAAGGCAGATTACTTTCATCCAAATAAACTACAACAGAAAGCAATATGGACACCTACTTCTCTCATTTTGAAAAAGGCCATTCCCGTGAGTAAAGAATCAGATCCTGCCTGATGCTGTGGTCCTATCCTTTCCAGCTCCAACTGCTCTGCGACTTCTTGCAATCCACCCTGAAAAAGAAAGGAGCATTACACAGTCAAAGCGGGGATAATAATTACAAAGTCAAATCATTCAACAGTAGCACTAAAATTCTGCATAACAAAGTCTATTTGACCACCATTTGTAAATATTTAGTTTAGCACTATAGCAGTCACAATAGAAATACGCAACCAGCACACACTTGGAAAAGCCAAGCTTTTCATTCAGGCTTTAAGTATTATTTAAGCAATCAAGCACTTTCAAGTATTAATGACTGTCTTAGACCTAATAGGCCTAGGCACACCAGTCAATTAAAGTTGAAGGAATTACTACTCAACAAGGCAGTTCCTTCAAGTATTACATTGACCAAGCTGAAAGGATTGATGCTGCTGCTGAATGACAGTTTCAGAAATCAAGACATTTAACACCCTACTTTTCTATTAGGGTTAGAATTTAAACGCGAAGAATGGTACTTCAAACAAAGCAATTTAAGATCCAAATCACTACAAACATGTGCACTCCAACTTCTCTTGAAAGTAATTAGCTTTCATTTAAAAACACGGTTTTTTCTTTCATTTACCTGCCAACACCTAAGCTCAGGGTTCTGCGCTTGCCCCACAAAACTTCAAAGCATCTAAAGTAGTAGAGGGAATCCAGGATAATGCTCTACCTTAGGAATTAGGGGAGAACCCTGAACCCAGGTGAAGTTGTAAAATTCAAGAGGGGAAAAAAGAGCAAAGTGAAAAAGCTAACATTCAACCCATCATTAGCAACGTTTTAATTGGTTTTATTAACTGCCATAAAAGAGTAAATGAAACATCTGTGTTAAAAGTAATGTAAACTGCAGTGTGACCACATTTAAGAAGCTATTAGCTACCATAAGCACACAATTAGCTTTCTTTTAACAGGCACTGTGCTAACTGACAGTGTATTTTTTTAAAGAAAACATTTTAAGCCACATCTGTGCTTAAAGCTCCTTGAGAGAGAGGTAGGGGTGAGGGTGTGTGCGCGCGTAAAGAACAGCCCAGATACAAAAAGGAGAGCTTTTGAACACTGAGTGTAGCAAATAAACACAGGGCTCAAAATTGGGAACTGCTCTACAGAGAAAGTCTAATTGTAGGGCATGGATCATTGGTGGTCTACTCTACACAGCTTATATTACAACGGTAAAGTATCCTTCAGTCTTCAAGAAATTTTTCTTCCTGTTAATTGCAGCCCAGTGGGGAACTTGTGAATTCCAGAAGCTTTTTGACCAACTAAGCACACCCCTCACCTCCCTCACAGCGCCTTCATGTCCTTTTATTGGGTGTATTTTTGGTGTAAATTCAACTGATTCAAATTTGCAGAAGATCTCAAAATAGACAAGGTAGTGCATACACACAGAACCAAAGTAAAGCACTAGGAGAAATCAGAGTCTTTAGGGGTTGCGGGTAATGGTGGAACGTTTGGAACTAATAAATGTAAGTCCTACATCCAGGGAGAGGAACAAATATCACAAATTTACAATAGGGGAGGGGAACTAACCAAGCAGCTGTATCCATTTAATCCAAGCAAGTTTATTTTCATCTTCACTCCTTTATCCTGCCCTAGCACTACTTTTTCATATAACTTCATAACACTACAGTTGCGCAGCAGGTGAGAGATTGGGAGGACAGCTGCCAATAACAGGAGTCCTATCTTGAGAAATGGTGCACAGAATGAAAATGCCTGAAAGACTTTTTCATGGACAAATTTAAAAAACAAAAACAAAAACACACACAACTGAACAAATCAGACTATCCCTACTCCAATTTGTCCATAGGATAAGCAGGATCTCCTACAACTATCCCCAAAACAGGTATTGATGAATTCAGATCATTTTAGTGTCAAGAAAGCGATAATGGCACTACAAGCAGAAGCAGCTTCTCTGTAGATCAATTCAGCTTTAGACAGGTTAGTGTAAACTTCGCTAAACTGATCCCCATGGGACAATATAGTTACGGTACGTGCAAGATTATGTTGTGGATGTACCAGTCCGTAAAGGGTTGTACAACTGGGAGAAAATCAGTTACCTTACAATAATTTTTGAAACACTACACTGCATAGCGAAACTGTATGCCAGACAGACTGCTTAGGATCACTATTCTGCCAGCAACAGGTTGAAACTAGGTAGAGCATCAAAATGCTTTTAGCCTGCACTACGTTTTTTACATCTGAAAAAAGGGAAACCAAAACACAGAAGTAGTCAATGACAGGAATGAAGCTAGCACAAAGCAAGTTCTTTTTAATATTAAAAAGGGAACCTATAGTATTTGAATTCCATTGACCACGTATCATTTTGGGAGATGGAGGTGGAGAAGAGAGGGAGAAGAGGCTGGGGTGAAATATTGCAAGTTAAAGATTAAACTTTAACCAAGTAAAATTTGGCCCAAATTGCAGATTGTTCAAAAGAGCTATGAATCTTACGGCCAACCAGGATGTTTCCATGAGTGGGTTTTTTGTGTTTTTTTTTTTTTTTAATTCAAATGGAAACTTTATTAATAAAGCCATTCCCAAGTGGCACTGCAAGCCAGACACTACAGAATTGTGCTAGGGCACAAGAACCTGACATTGAAACTAACTAGTTTATTTCAAATCATCCAACACGTGAAAAATGAGCAGACAGTGTAAGGTAATGAAAACTACATTTTAAAAATTATTTCCATTTTAATTATACAAGGTGTTAATGTGACATAAGAAAATGTGTGGGGTAATTTAAATATTTTATAGTGTGACAATGTCAGTTTGACTTTTGCCATTTTTGTTGGTTTGTGCTACAATCTGAATTTTGCATACATTTCAACTCACACTATGACCTAACTTCCCCTTTTAAATAAGCACCACGGGGACAAGGGTAGGAAGGAAGAAGGGTCACACCTGAACTGCTGAATAGACATTTGCAGCGTTCCCCATAGCATTAATGTGGATTGCTATTAGAAACATGCCTAATTAAAAACTGGGCCCTCTTAAAACCCACTCATCCCTTTTAAGCCACATGTCCTCCTGACTAGACAGTAGCTGAAGATCACTTCTCTCATCACTGGGTACTGCTAGGTGTGAGACAGCATACCTATCAATTCTAACTTAGCTTGGATGTCCTGTGTCTTAAATCTACCACTTGCAAAGAAAGGAAAAATGTGGAAATATTACATTCCAGCCCCTGCAGTCTGTGTAACACTGATCTAGAAAAAAATTCAGGACAGGATGAAAGCATCCCCTTCAGTGTGGATATTAGCCAAAATTTTCCAAAAAGGGTGCCTAAAAGTTTGTCACACTAAATAGTTTACAACTGTTGGAAATACAAGGGAAACACTGGATCTCTCTGGAGACTAATTATGGGATACAGCGCCTCTCTTCTCCAAGTCACTTTTTTTTTTTTTCTTAAACCTCCAGTTTAAGGCAGTGCTGATCGAAAGGTTTTTAATATAACCTTGAGAACCAAAAATGCTTTATAAACTATAGGTCAAATCAAGCCCTCCCTCCCGTTAGATATAAATAGCCACAAGAAGGAAAAGAAAAAAATATTTCTAAATATTTCAGATGCATCATTCCTTTGAGACAGACAGGTTAGCAGGTTGGTTCTGTAACCACATCACCACGGATGATGGCCCAAGATCAATGGGCAACCCAAGCCCAACTCCACAAATCTCAGGATATTGGTATAGATTGTTAACTACTCTGTGCAGCTTCCCAAGCCCCACCCCACCACTAAATTCAGTCAGGATCTACCTATCTAGCTAAGGAAATGTATTGGTCCTCCATTACTGCAGAATCTGAACCTCACAATCATTAATGTATTTATCCTCAACATCTCATCAGGCAGGGAAGTAATACTATTCCCAGATGGAGAATTTCACAGATGGGAAACTGCAGCTCAGAGGGACTAAGTATCTTGCCTCTGGTCACACAGGCAGTTTATGGAAGAGTAGAGAACTGAATTTGGGTCTCTCAAGTCCCCAGCTATTGTTCCACCACTGGACCATTCTTCCTCTTTGGGAAGAAACTGTATTGCTATTGGTCACCAGGCTACAGCTGCACCATGGTCCCCACCAAACAGACGACGGAGAGGAGTAGTGCTGTATATGAGCAACAGCAACTAATTACACTCTTTCTATAGTATTTCTGCTGGAGTCAGGAGGTAATTCTACAATATTCTGCAACCACCATCCACACAATTCTATAGAGAGGGTTTCAGTCCCCAGGGCCGACCATCAGCACCAAAATGTGTCTAAGGACAATCAAGTGTCTCTAATAAAATGAAGTGACCAACAAGAGTAGTTTGCACCAATCAATAAAGGACATCAGTACAGCAATTCAATTCACTGCAATTTAATAGAGATTTAAACAAAAAAAAAAAAAAGCAAAGAAATTCATTTAGGCAACAGTGCATGCAAGTAATTAATGATTTGACTTCCGAAGACACACCAGCTGTTCTCAGTTTGGGACAGGTCTACACAATTCGCAGCATTTCACTGCTGTGGATAGCAATGGGACTGTTTCAGCAATGGTGTTTGGAGGAACAGGGTAGTTCCTATCTCTCCCCTTCCTTTCATAATTGGTCTGCAGTTTAGTTGCCAATACCACAAAGCTCTAATGACAGAAGCTGTTAAATTTGTTAATTCCCCCCACAAGTCCATAAGGGTGAATTACACATTTAGTACTTGGGGCAAAACAACTGCATATAAGCAGCAAAGGTTTTGTTTCAGTCCAGGAGGGTGCACAATTTTGTTGACTTCTGCAGTTTTTCCAACTACTTTATTACTTATCTTGGTCCCAATGGAAACCCAGTGTCAATTAGATGTTCCCCAATATACATTCTTTACTCAGTTGGTGAGGGTTGCTGATGGGATGCAAAACTCCTAACCAGATAGTCGGAAAAGACCATTCCACCCACTTCTCACCACTTCCAGTGCAGACTGATTAGCATAGGAGATGGTGGAAATTATGTTCTTTACTTCATAGTCAGCAGTAAGATCCTCGTTAAAAAGTACATATCCTTTACATGCATAGCCTCACAAAATTCAAGCTCATCAGCATCGTCTAAATCACTTGCTCAGCATTCTGAGATAAAGAGTGGCATACCATCCCTGTACTCAGGAGGTGGTTGCATTACAGTCAGTCCATGTCCAGTTTCCACGTGCTCTCATTTAGAAAACCCAGAGTGTTCTGTGTCGCCTTCCATCAAAACAATGAGCCACCTATTGCCTCTGATGAGTTGTGCCCCTTTCATTTCAAAACCAGTCCAGATACGTGGCCTTCTTTGGCAAGTGTGGCTGTAAATCCCAGCAGCATATCTTTTTGGTGTCCTTCCCTTCATACATTTGTTTCCAGTTCACATTCATTCTCCAGGCCAATCAAATCTTCTCCAAATTTTATGCCTAATAGAACAAGCCAATTAATAGCCCAACTGGCTTGAGTTGAGAGGTTAGTTTCTAACTCTATTTTTCTAGAAGTCATGAGTTGGCTCTGAGCATATCTGTCATTGCTCACCTTTGCCTACAGGGCAACCTGCAGGTCTAGCCATTCCATCCCTTCACACCAAAGTCACTTTTCACAACTGCAGCCCCTCAGTGGATTGAACAGTGAGGAATGATGCAAGAGTGTATCATTTAATACCCTGCTCACAGAGGCCAAGCCCATCAATTCTAACAGCCTGAGAAGTTAACAGCAAGATGTAACTTCCTCCGAATATGGGTCTATCATTTGGCAGCACAGATTTATGAAGCTGCCAATAAATGGGATTGGTTTTTAATTTTTAAATGGCTAAGAGCCACAAGAACAAAACTGTGTGCCCCTCCTACCTCTTACATTTCATCAGTAACTTTTTATATATCAAATTCACAAAATTGATTAGACTAATGGTTAACAAATAATACCATCAAGGTAGATTTGCCGGACAGGGCAGTGAACAGATGTCATATATGTTCTTTCAGTAGGAAAAAATGCCATCTTAGAAAATTCTGTTCTGAACTAGATATCAAATCATTTACCTTGAGATTTTTGCAGCTCTTCATGAGATACTTCACATCATAAATGACAGGGAAAAACAACCGGAGTATCTCAAAGAAGTCCAGCTCCTCTTCAGGTAAATTAGAGTTAGTCAGGATTTTGATTAGATAGCCAAAGTCGTAACCACTGCAAATTAATCACATATACAAAACAAAGTCAGGCAGATAATCAAAAAAATCCTTCTCAGCTCCAATGTCAAGTCTCCAATTAGTTAAATTTAAATTAAAAACAAGAAGATAGGAAGGTGTTTTATACATAAATTTAACCAAAAAATTTTGAGGATCATGCGACTCTTCAAATATTAACAGCAGAGAAACACAGGTGTTCTCACTGCCATTTGCAGAGGACAAATTTCCACCATCATAAAAACTATCAAAACCGGAATCCGTGTTGACAGTCTCTGCAAGGAGGCCAAATGATTGAATAAACATGAAGACTTTCCTGCAGAAACACTGTCAGTGCAGCATTATGAAGACGACACTACTTTGCCGACCTATTCTCGGAATGTATAATGGACAGATATCAAGCTGGCTCTTCTCATATGCATTGAAAGTTCCTGATGATGAGACAGTAGAGGATGAAAGTAAATGATTTCTACTGCTGCCAGAACCTAAAGTGTGCAAGTACTATGTAGAATCATGGATTATTTGCACCCAGAAGAACTTCACCCTCTCTTGGTAAGGCTGCACATAGTTCCCCTTTCTCTGGGTTCTGCAACAATACGAGTTTAGTGTCTGCCTCTACATCTTGTTATTGGAAACCCTTGATACAGCTGTTAGATAGTTCATTTACCCATTAGCTGCAAGTTCAACATATTGAGAGAATACTGTTAATACACCTATTATATAGATAGCTGACAGGGGAATTTTCTAAACTAATTTATATAAATAAAAATAATACATATATTGATTGGGTTCAAGGGCTACTGCATGCGGGGAGAGTTAGACTGTAAGCTCTTCAAGACAGGTAGTACCTCTTGTATGCTCGGGGTCTTTCTGTGCTGTACTATCTTGACTGGGGCTTTTGGCAACTAACCCAAAAAAAACCAACACAAAGCAAACAAGATGCAAATTTGCTGAGGCAGGACTGTTTGTTCGGCTGATACTACTGAATGAGGCTCTAATCCTGCATTGTGTTCCTGGACACTGGATGCCCATACCTGCATGGAGCCCGGATTTCGGATGCCGGACTGGGGTTTTAATTTGCATTATTCATTTCTATCTTGAATGCTATTTTCCCCTGGTTCAAGTGGAGTTATGCTCTTTTATAGGATTTTGTATCACCCTATTTGTATATTATTGATCATCTTTATGATCTGGCTGTTAGACTCCCTAAAGGGAGAAAAAGACCAGAAAATCCTTAACAGCAACACCAGGGAAGAACAGGTCATTTCTTAAACTCCACTAATGGAAGACAAGCAAAGGTACAGCTGACTATGGTTCTCCCAAGGGGGTTTCTACCATAGATTTCTAGTTGTTTCGCAGTTGTCCTTTTGAGGCTGCAATCCAAAATTTACAGCAGAAGATTGACTCCTTTGCTCCCTGGCTTGTAAAGGCAGGAGTTTTAACTGAGACCAATAGCATAAAAATACAGAATAGTCAGCTTGATTGCTTAACAGCTGGACTTGAGATCATAAAAGCAGCTTCTTTTGCTCATACTAACAAAATAAAGTATTTAAAAAGAAAATCTTAAAAACCTGGGAAATGACATCAAGAACTGAAGCCTGAAAATGCTCAGGGATTAAGGAAAATTGGGCCCCTGTGGAGATTGTAGGTAGCAATCAGGAATTCACTGAAATAATGCTACAGTTCAGTCTGATCCCCCGTAACAGAGGCTGTACCAGAACTCTGCTTCCACTACAGATGGACAGTTATTATACAGTTTAGTATCTGAGCTTTTGTTTTTCCACAGGGACCCACCCACTCCCTTCTTTTCTTCCCCACACACCCACCCATTACAAGAAGAGTAAGCAAAGAAGTACTGATTTTGTGCTGAGTGGGACCAGAGTACCAGGCTTGCAACAATGGACCAGAAAGGACCATTATGAATTGATCATCTAGTCTGACCTCTTGTATAACACAGGCCATAGAACTTCCCCAAAATAAATGATGGAAGTGGTAGCAGACAAATGGTTTCTTTTAGGTATTCCTGTGATTTTATTGATGCAGTTTATTCCAGGGCCCTCATGGGGGAAGGAGAGGGGAGTGGCAAATCACAACAGGAGTGTTAACAGTGGAATACTCACTAGTGTGGATTACCCCCTCCCAGTATATGGACATTTAAATCAGACATCTCCTTCTTGACAAGAAACACAGGCTAGTTTTGGTCAGCTCACCACCTGTGAATATCTCTCCGACATTCAATAAATCTGAAGTATTTATATACATTCCCAAACGTGGCCATGACAACCATCATAGGCTGCATTTCACAAGCCACAGTACAAGTTTTAAGCCATCATATACAATGCCTTTATACTACACTTGTCGTGGTTACTAAGCTCCACCACTTATAGAACATAATTACCATTCCAGATCAAGCCTATGGTTAGCTTAGTTTGGCAATCCATATCAGACAGTAGCCTGTGCTGGACACAGTAGAGGAAGGCGCAAAAAAGCCCTTAATGAGCAATTATGTAATTACTTGCCCATTAGGGAAGTTTCTTTCAAATACCCGGCAATTAGTGGTTTACCTCCTGAAATGAGGGCTTTCATTCCTTCTATATTTTTAATCCTAGCTAATCTAGCCACAATCCCTGAAGTTATATGGCAACGTATGCACACAACCATATATTTTCAAGCACAGCTAGCTGTAGACAATTGACTGAGAACCAAAAGCTTCTGAAAAGATCAGAAAACCCCATACTTTTCTTTCCTTTGCCATTATCGGGGGGGGGGGGGGGGAGTTTAAATAACCAATGAACTGTGCATTAAGTCCTTTTCTCAAGCTACTAATAGACAGTTTGAGAAATATCAAAAGCTAGAGAGGCTGGAAAGGCTTTATCCCATTTTAAGAATGGAAAGTTCTATTTCTGGACTAGAAAGTAGCTGCCTACTTGACAGTTTAATTGATCTTAACAAAATTCAGTGGCCACTAGGAATTGCAAGGTTTGGAACATCAGAGAATTCTTGGGGAGCTCACTTGGTTACACAAGACTTGCTGGAGAGAATTTAACAGAACTTTTTTCCTTACCCAGTACAACAGGCATGCACTGAAGTTAAGATTTAAGGGTAGCTGCACATCAACCTATATAACTGTTGAGGGAGTCACCATGCCAATGCCCTGGCAACTTAACTATCCTAAAAATTAGCATTCCATCTGTTCTATGGTTTGACTAGAACTGCTGTGTTGTAATTGTCATGCTGAGCGCTTACAGCTCCTACTGACTACAACAGGGGGTTGGGTTTCAGGATTTTATTTAGGCCCCTTTATTTATCAGAAGAAACACTCCACTACCCATCTTTGACTTTGCAGTTCCTCTTCTGGTTTAGCAAGGTTATTGGCGCTCTGTGGGGAAGCTGCAGTATATACTAACTGATAGCCATGGGAAAGCATCCCATATTGGTGGCTGTATGAGCCTCTGGCTGCACAATAGCTTTGTTAGTGCTATGTCAGGATGTCACTGAAGCGGATAGTAATCCAGAGAGCTTCCTGAATAGTTTTCCTTCAAGCTTATTAAAAATGAGCTTTGAAATATAGTTTTGTTAAAGTTCCAAAAAGTACTGACTATACAGAGGTAACAGTAAAATTAATTATGCATGAAATGATGCCAAATGCACGCACACAGAAATTTTTGCTATGTTAGGGGTTACTTGGAGCTACAGTTAAGTACAAAATATGTACACAAATAATTTTTGAAGTCAGCAGTGTCCCTTAAAAATGACTAATTTGTTTTGGAGGACTAGATACATTTAACACACATCACCACCGCAACACCAGAGAATGCCTGTGGTCAACAGAAAACACTGGTTGTCCACTGTGACAGAGAAGCAAGTCCCAGCTTTGCTCTGTTGAACTCTCAGAGGTATCTTTGAAAAATCCATTTGCAAAATAGTGAATACCAAGGAAACAAGATGCAAAGGTAAGATTAAGATATTGACTCTCAGCATCATCTTGAGAGGTACTAAGCATCCACAACTCCTAATGAAGTCAATGAGAATTGCAGGTGCTCAACATCTCAAAAGACACAAAGAAATGGTCCCAGTAAACTTGGAGTGGCCTTGTCTACACTAGACAAGGTTTTCCAAAAATAACTATATTGGCAACCCTCCCAATGGGGAGACAGCTTATACCAGCAAAACAGCTCTTCCGCCTGTATAACTTATACCAATTCCCTAAATAAAATAAGCTTTACCAGAAAAAAGTTTTGCCAGTATACCTGTGCCTCCACTATGGTTTCTGCCAGTATAATAATGTCAGTTAGCTGATGTGATTTTCCCCATACTTCTAACCAACATAGCTACGCCACTTCAGTTTTGCTGTAGACCAGACCAAAGATGGTGGTGAGATCTACTTTAGGGTCAGTGTTCACTACAAACATTGAGTCGGGGGTTCTCTGAAACACAGCTGTCCTCAATCCTGTTGCAACACCCATTCAAGGATTTATGCCAGTTACAGGACAATTAAGACAGACAGGTCCTAGTCACACTATTAGTTGCAAATCATGTTGTAAACAGATCAGGAGACTGGTCTCCTGGTTAGTTGTAGCTGTAATTTAACACATATCCAAAGATTAAGTTTCCAATGAAGAATTAATGGATTCTTTAAAAGTATTGTTCAAAATTCTTTCTAGTCTCCTGAAATAGCTCCTTCTCAGTATTTAAGAGCTTTCCTCACTATTCCTGTACATCTCTCATCTATAATAAATCTTCTATATTAATGCCAAAAGACTGATAAGTATAAGCACAGCAGTTTTGTTGATATCTGTAAGTGTTCAAAATAAAGAAACAAATATTAAAATTGTATGTGACCTACATGCTCTTCATCCCCTCTCTCTGGGGACAAAATACACTTCTTATTCTTTTAACTTCAAACTCAGTATTATCAACAGATTTAGTGTCATAATGGCTTTGCCTCCCTTGTATACGCATTTGTACTAGTATTCTTTTGGCTCCATTCTTTGTTAGTTTTTTTTATTCTCTCAATTATTTGAAAATCCATGAACTAATAAATACTGAAGAGAGGTTTCTTTTGTTCTCAATTAAGAACAAAGCATCAGTATTTAAGGATGAATAAAGATTCTTCCTATCTTTTTAAAACCTGTACTAACCATTAATTGTGTGTTACCACTGTGCATGGTAAACAAAATAGGACTGTAAAAGAGCTGTTTATTCTCAGCTAAGATTTTTCTGTCACATTTTTAGGAAGCCTTTGTTCCATTGCTTAGGAGCCAACATTTAAGACAAGTTGAGGGCATTTAAACAGCAGCAAATCTTCAAATTCACTGTTGGCTACAAGAGCAAAATTTAGCTTTGGTGCTTAATTGACTATACGAGTCCATTACACAAATGCAAGATTTAAACTCCTACTAACAAGGAGACTTTGTTTAGATATTTTTAGAGGCTTAGTGTTTATATTTCCTGTTCCGTTCTGTGCTGGAAAATGCATTCATATAATTGAATAAAGAAAAGACATTAGAAATTTGCTTATTGTTGTTGCTATAAATAGGACTTCTTCAAGCTGTTCATTCTAAATCTTAATGATCTGTAGGTGCACAGAGTGATATCCAGAGTGGATATTCCATGTGGGTGGGCTGAAACTGAGGCTACTAAGTCTCAGGTCATGTCTACACTACAATCTTAAGTCAACCTAAGTTAGGTCCATTTACAGCCACTGCAGTAATTACTGCAATGGCTGATGTCCACACTACCCTCCTTCTGTCAGTGGTGCATACCCCTCACACAGAGCGCTTCCACCAATTAAAGAGGGGCAGTGTGGGTGGCTGAGAGCCCGGGCTCTCAGTTCTATGCAGCTCCCCACCAGTTGCCCAGCTGCCTCCTGGGCTTCTCGCTTCCCCGTTCCCAGCCTGAAGCGGGGGGGGGCAGCCACCCAGG
The DNA here is from genome assembly GCF_027887155.1 of Malaclemys terrapin pileata. NCBI lineage: Eukaryota > Metazoa > Chordata > Testudines > Emydidae > Malaclemys > Malaclemys terrapin. The sequence goes on from NC_071509.1 coordinate 57,415,517, forward strand.
GCTTATTGCCTCCAACAGGGAGATCTGCACTGGCATCCACATCCAGTCAGCTGCTGTGCTCCCAGCGAAGAGCTGGGACCTTAGGGAGCAGCCAGGTTTCCACTGGGGCGCGGAGAGCCCGGGCAGCAGCCCAAGAAGGGAGCCTGGGTGGCAGCCTGGCTTGAAGTGGAGACCACGCAGCAGCCCAGCTGGGGAGCCAGCTTTCTTGTCAATTTCACGGCTCAGTGGAGCCATAAAATTAACAAGACAGTAACAGCCCAGGTAAGGAATGTAGTGTCTACACAGACACTGCGTCACCCTAACTACACTGAAATAGGCCCTATGCCTCTCGCGGACGTGGAGTTATGATGTTGGTGTAGGTGGGCACTTACGTCGGCAGGAGCAAGGCTGTAGTGTAGATACTGACCTAGTTAGGTGAACATAAGCTGCCTTATGTCAACCTAACTCTGTAGCACAGTCTTAGCTGAGGAGGCAATTTAAAGAAAAATGGTTTATTATCCACTCAATTTTAAAAATATTTTCCCAAATTGAAGAAAACATTTATTTTCATTACTACTTGTGCACATGTTGCATAAAAAGACGAGAAAGCGCCATCTGCTGGATCAGGAGGAGTCTTAAGACCTTTCTACCCAGGTTTGAACTTCAGTTTGCCCATCTATAAAATGGGGCTAGCACTACTTCTCTAAAAAGCAACAGAGGGTCCTGTGGCACCTTTAAGACTAACAGAAGTATTGGGAGCATAAGCTTTTGTGGGTAAGAACCTCACTTCTTCCGATGCAAGACAGATAGATACAGTATGATTGCATTGGAAGAAGTGAGGTTCTTACCCACGAAAGCTTATGCTCCCAATACTTCTGTTAGTCTTAAAGGTGCCACAGGACCCTCTGTTGCTTTTTACAGATTCAGACTAACACGGCTACCCCTCTGATATTTCTCTAAAAGATACCTTAACACCTATGAAACAAGAGCTGCATGTATTTAGGTGGTATGAATATTTTACCTGATCATTATGGAAAATTTCTAATCTGCAACGCCAATCTGAACATGCACAAGAAATTCTGAGCTGACTCTCAAGAATATCCTTTACTTTCTAATTTGTCATCCACACTTTCAATCTGTTCAAACATGCTCATTGCTATATTCAAGTTTTACATAGACTACTGTCAAACAGCGGACAAGTGAAATACAAGCCAAATATAGTTATCAAACCACAGTCTACTGAATGGACACCCCCACAATTCTATAATCATACTGTTTCTATCACACTGGATGCACGTTTCAGAACTTTCGCCACTTGCAACTTTCAGCTATTTGGAACTCAAGTATTTTATTTGGGATTTTTTGTTAGATGGATATTTTGCTTAGCGCAGGGATCTAAGGCTTCACACATTAACCAGCATTTCAGTCTATCATATCAGGCACCTGGTTTAAAATGCTCCTTAATACTGCTCTATATCTCAAGTACATCCCCTATGGGACCTTGGCATTCCAATAGAATACCAGCATTTAAAAGAATGCTGCTTTCCAACTTGAATGCTACATTCTGGGTTGCACTTGCATACTCCTGGGGGAATTCTGCGCCACTGCGCGCCCACAGAACTCCCCCCCTCCACAGAAAATACATTCTGCCCCAGAAGTGATGCAGTTCTACCTTTTGCCCACCAGAGGCCATGTGGCACCAGCCTGCTGCATTAATGCTATTGGCTGTTCTAGCGCCATGGTGGCCTCTGGTGGGCAAAAGGCAGAACTGCAGCACTTCTGGGGCAGAATGTATTTTCTTTTGGGGGGAAAAAGTCTGTCCACGCGCAGTGGAACAGAATTCCCCCAGGAGTAGAAATTCATCACATCACCCTGCCCACAGAGCCAGGTTAGGACAGATTAGGGCATACAGTGCTGCTACGGGGGGGGGGGGGGGAGCAGGGGGGGGTGTTACAGACTGAGGCTCAGAATGGCTAGTGTGGGGGGGGGACAAACTGGGGCATGGGTTCAGGAGCTAGTGGGGTGACAGCATTGAGCCAGAGGCTGAATGGGAGTGGGGGAGCATGGTCACATGGGGAGGAGGCTGCAGGACCCATCAGGATGGGGGGTGGGGTGGGGACAGGGGCAGATGTGCCTGACTGAATGGGAGAGGTTTGGGATCTGCCAGGGTCTGCATAGGGTAGGCTCTCCAACTCATTAACAATCCTGACCCTCCCCCCAAAAAATCTGTTCTATACTTCTCCTACCCACACCCAGCAAGCCTCCAGGCTCCTTCCCTCTCCCTCGGATCCTCCATTACCCCTGACACTCCCAAGTCTTTGCACTGCTTCTGATGGGTGCAAGAAATACAGTTCTGTATTGTAAATTAAATAAATTACTCAAAGTTCTGTATTAATATGCATAGTAAGGAATCTATTTGTTTAAAAAAAAAAAAAGTACCAGAATCTGTTTTTTTTAAATCTCTATTGTTACAGACATACTTGCTGAAAGATATTTTGAAATAAATTCCCAAAATAATTGAAACTGGCATGATTATAGTGTGTTATTTTGACAAATAAAATACTCAGAAAAGGCAGAATTTTAAAATATCATGAGCAGAATTTTTAATTTTTTGGTGCAGAATTTCCCCAGGAGTAATTTACATTGTATCTGTGGTAGGAACTGGTTCACTGCTCACACTCTATCAGGCATCTTAACCTGGAAAAGGTCTTCTTATCCCCACTCTCGCCACTGGAAAAAAAAAAAAAAAGAATTCTCTCTATCCACTCCCCCTACCACCTATATATCAGGGTGGATAAAAATCAATGTATGTTTGTTTGTTTTAATTTTTCCAAAAAAATAAAAATAAAAATAAAAAAAATTGTTTTTTTTATTTAAATTGGATTTTTTTGCTAAAATGCTTTTTGAGGGAAAAAAGCAATCTTAATTAAAACTCAATGATATCTCATCATGGAGTAGGGATTATAAATTCTAATTCTACAGTATGAGACAATATATTCATGTAATGTTTAAGAAAAGTTTTGTAAATGAGTTCCAATAGTTCATGGATTAGGGACCCAATCTTATGGGGTTCCAGGGGCTTCTGTATAGATTATTTAGGTTACTCTTTCTATCTACCCAATGGGACTCAGTCTAGAAGATACCATCAGAGATGCTTAGTTTTGCAGTTCTCAAACTGTGGATTTGTGTCTCCAGAGATAACAGCAAAAATGTTTTGAAATAAATAAATAAATAAATAGAAGTGAGAAACAACAGACCTCAACCCCATTGTCCCTCTGCAAATTTGTGTACACAGAGTCAACCCCTTACATCTCTCTAAAAGTGCAAAGTTTCAAAAAATTCAATGAACAGAAGATTGTTGGGGGCGGAATAGATCTGGAAAAGGAGAAGTCTGGAGATAAATGTGAGAAGGGAGGGACAGGCAGTAGAAACAAAGGTGAAACTGTTTGAGCAGCATATTCCAGAAGTCTTGAGGTCTTTCTGAGTATAGCCTTCATTGATTTGAGATCTACCATACCATTCTCTCACTAGAAGAGAAAACCTATAATGGCAGCAGGCCGTAAAAGAGACCCAGTTTGGGAATATTTTAATTAAGTTCCTCTACCTGTGGTTAAGACAGGCATGCGTGCAAAATGCAAACAGCACAACAACAAAAATGCAAGGCCTGGTTGCCGGAATGAAACAACATTATGAGAAGTATTCCTTCTCAGGAGAAAGCTGTGTTGAAGATGATGAAAGGAACATGTCTGAACATGCAGGATCTTCAGGTTGGTAAACGTCTTTATTTCATACTTCTGTCTTAAGTGTCTGTCTGCCATCTAGACTATTCTTGAATTCTCATGTTTGAGCAAAAAATATAGTTGTTACTCTATAGTACTATCATTTTAGATGCAGTTGTGATAAAAATAAATAGCTGAAATAGGCAGATCTTCCTTTTACAATTTCACCTTTAAAATAGTACTGTCAGTGAATGGAATGAGTAATACTAAATGAGCAGTATGGTGGTAATAATTAAATAACTGCATTGACTTATTTTGTTTAGGAGAATCCCTCCTCAACAGACAGGATTCTGAAGACTAACCACCTTCAAGATCACCATCATTTTCTATAGTTTCAGAGTTATCTGACAATGATAGTGTTTCAGTCACATCACGTATATCACATAGTCACAGTATATCTATCATCTGTAGCAAAAAAAAAAAAGAAAAAAAAAACCAACCTCCATCATCCAGAAACAACCATAGAGAAGTTTGTGATAAGAACCAGCAGATTACAAAAAGGTAACTGATGAAAAAATTGCCCAGTTTGTTTATGCAACAAACTCTACTTTCGCATGATTGAGAACACACACTTCATTAACATGGTTCAGTCACTAAGACCAGGATACTAGTCCACCCAACAGAGCAGATGTCACAGGCAAATTGCTGAATAAAGTGTATGAAAGAGAAACTGAGCAGTGTGCAAAACGTCTAGAGGGTGAAATTGTTAACCTGAGTCTTCATGAGTGGAGCAATGTTCACAATGATCCTGTTGTATGTGCTTGTGTGACAACTGAAGAAGGGAATGTCTTCCTTACAGAAACAATTGATACATCAGGAAATGCACACACAGAAGAATACTTACAGAAGTAGCAGTAAAAGCTATAACAAACTGAAAAAAAATTCAAATGTCTAGTACGCAGCTTGGTCACAGACAATGCTGAAAATGTATCCAAGATGAAAAGAAATTTTAGAAGCAAGTCCCAAGCTAATAACATACAGCTGCAGTGCTCATTTGATGCATTTCCTAGGCAAAGACTTCAGTGTTCCAGAAATAAAAGCTAATGTTGTTGAAATTGCAAAATACTTCCGTAACAACCACTTTGCAGCAGCTGCTCTGAAAAAAGTGGGAGGAACCAAGCTAACTCTCCCACAAGCCGCGCAATGGAACTCCATACTGGACTGTTCTGAGCACTATAGCAAGAACTGGCCTAATCTGATGAGAAGTTTGTGAACAAAATCGTGACAAAATAGATGGCATTGTCACAGCCAAAGTTCTCAACATTGGGCTTCAGAGAAATGTTGAACACATGCTGAGTACCTTGAAGCCTATTTCTGTAGCTTTGAATGAAATGCAGGGAAATAGCTGTTTTATTCCTGACGCTGTTGAAATTTGGAAGGAACTGAGATCTTAAAAAGAAAACTATGCAATGACTGAGTTAAATTACAGGCATTAAAAAACGAATTGGACAAGCACTATCTCCAGCTCATTTTCTTGCAAATATTCTCAATACTGGTACCAGGATCAAACCTTAACTGCTGAAGAAGAGGAGTTGGCTATGACACGGACGTCCAGCAATCATCCCTCCATAATGACAACTTTAATAAACTTCAGAGATAAGGGTGAACCATTCAAGAAATATATGTTTGCTGATGATGTTTTAAAGAAAAAAAAGTCACACCAGTGAACTGGTGGAAGTCACTTAAGCACTTGGATTCAGAGACTATTGAAGTGATAATCTCACTTTTAACAGCAGTAGCTTCTTCTGCCATTGTAGAAAGAATATTTTCTTCCTTTGGACTAATTCATTCCAAAATGAGAAATCGTTTGGGACCTGAAAAAAGCAGGAAAGTTTGTTTTTCTTTTCCAGATTATGAACAAACAGGAAAATGAAGGTGAAGATGACTGAGTTAGCTGCAGAGGCCAAGATTTTAAGTTTCTCATGTTGACCTGGCTGACATAATCTATTTAATTTTGGGGTTTTTTTGGTTGTTGTTGTTTAAGATTTCCTTAAAATTATTTTTAACTAAAATAGTTAAAACACAAACAAACCTGATTTTAAAAAACTTGAATGTTTAACTAAATTCAAAAATTCATATGCTTGTTTTGTTAAAATATTATAAGTTTGCTGTTGAAGAAAAAAATCCAGAATACATAACATTGTTGATTTAGTTAAATAAAACAATTTAAATGTCTGTCTGGTGATGTTCTCCTCCTAATACAGCATGGCAAGAAAATCCTCCAAATATTAATGATTAACCCAGAGGTAGGCAACCTTTCAGAAGTGGTGTGCGAGTCTTCATTTATTCACTCTAATTTAAGGTTTCGCGTGCCAGTAATACATTTTAACATTTTTAGAAGGTCTCTTTCTACAAGTCTATAATATATACCTAAACTATTGTTGTATGTAAAGTAAATAAAGGTTTTAAAATGTTTAAGAAGCTTCATTTAAAATTAAAATTAAAATGCAGAGCCCCCCAGATTGGTGGCCAGGACCCAGGCAGTGAGAGTGCCACTGAAAATCAGCTCACGTGCCACCTTCGGCACACGTGCCATAGGTTGCCTACCCCTGGATTAACCTGTTGAATTGAAGATAGTTCCCCTCCCAGTGACTTAATAAATATCTGCTTCAATTACCTTTGGTAAATGAAATAACCAAACAATCATTCACTTTCTGATACAGCTGCAAAACTAATCTGAAAAGTTTTCAAAATAAATTACTCTAAAAATGTAGAGTGTGTACCATCTAAAAATGAAACCTACATCTATCTCTGAGTTGTGAAAAATATGTATTAAGGTTATAACCAACAAGAATGCACTTTTATGTAGAAATCCATGATTAAATCGAATCTTCCTGACTAGTGATTTAAATCAAATTCACCCTGCTATATATTCACGTCCATCTCATCACAGAAGAATGGAATTTGAAACCTGATTACGGTCACTTCCTAACTAAAGGAACCAACCCAAACAAAACTCAGTCGCAGATCTCTTCATTTTTTTATATATATATATATATATATATACATATATATACATATATATACATATATATACACACACACACACACAGCGCCAGCTTCCATCTCATTGAGAAATAATTACTCTTCAATAAGCTAAGCAAACCAAGTAGTATGTACTTTCTTCCGCAAGACAGCCCAAAGCATGTGTGCAGAAAGAAGTGTTTCATGTAAACTTTCATAAAGCTAAGTGTGCTAAAATGAGAAGAGCACTCTTAAAACATCACATTTCCTGGGCACACAATCCTCAGTCTTTTCATTTTTTTAACTAAGGTAAAAACCTCCCAAAAAAGGCTGATTGCTGCAACTGAGTTAATGACTGTCTTCCTAAATAACATATGTCCAAAATAATAATTCAGAAGGATTTAGTTCTTTCGGAGAGGCCACATGCTCTCAGCCAAGAACATAAAGGCTACTACTTTAAAAAGAAAGCGTTTAAGTAGTTGAGAGTGACCCAAATAAGAACAAGATACAAAACTTTCAGATGACTTTGAAAAATGTATTTTGTGCATTTAATAAGACATGTTCATGTTTTCCCTACCAGCATTATTAAAAGTCTTCAGGGCTGTCCTGAGGCGTCCTTCCCCCTCAAATAATGTTAAGCAACTACTTTCAGTTTTCCAATTACTTGACTAGCGTACAGGAGAGGTATGTATCTGCTTTCTCCCTTGACCTGGGAAACTGTCAAAGCAAAACAAATAGAAAGATACAGTGCTTCCTTTCTATAAGGCTGCTCCTGAAAACCAATGGTTTTGCATCCTGTTACAAGACACACATCATTAGTTTCTAAATGAACTACTATGAATTTGGGAGTCCAGACCCTAAGAGTAACATTAACAAAGCTTTTTAAATTACCTCACTATACCCTAAACTAATTCAGCATTAGATGTACAGCTTAAAAGCACAGGTCAATCATTTTTAAGTCTGGCATCAGAATAGCATTGAGAACTGGCCAACTCAAATATTATTTTATGTGCAGTATTTACCTATGAAAGGAAAGCCATTTGACTCCTTCACACAGCACTACTCCCGATGTCATAAGTAGTTCTGCAAAATACTGAGTCTCAATTCCTTCTTCCTCATGCTTTTTAAACTGGATACCAGATGTTGTTAGTAGTTCTATGGAGTCCTGGGCATACATGTCCTCTCTACAATGAGAGACATAAGTAATACAACATTCAGATCCACACAATGACACAGCCTCAATATCAAGTTTATAAGTAAAATCCAGCACAGAATGCTGTGTATACTTGGAACATTTTGCCCATTGTTTCAATAGGCAGTGTTAAAACAGATTTAACAATGCAGACACCATGATATAACTGTTCACAGTTAAATATGTACATATCTGAAAACCGTGCACTAAAATTGGTGATTATAAAACAAAAAACTCTTTTACTCAGTATTGACTAAGCAGTTTTAACATTATCCTCAATCACATTGTAAGATAAAATTCAGGAACATTTAAAGGAAACAGCAAAGAAATTGAACCAAGCTCTCTAGGGATCAACATAGGACTATTTTCTTATATTAATCATAGATATTTGGGAGAAGACTGGTTGTTCAGACAAGATTACAAACTCTTCCTTCACATAACCAAACGACTTTCCCTAATGTCTAGGGCCCTACCAAATTCACGGTCAGGAAAAATGCATCATGGACTGTAAAATCTGATCTTTTGTGTGCTTTACCTTATACTATACAGATTTCACAGGGGAGACCAGCGTTTCTTAAATTGGGGGTCCTGACCAAAAAGGGAGTTGCGGGGGAGGAGGTTGTCACAAGGTTATTTTAGGGTGGGGGTCAGTGTTGCCACCCTTACTTCTGCACTGCCTTCAGATCTGGGTGGCTGGAGAGCAGCAGCTGTTAGCCGGGCATCCAGCTCTGAAGGTAGTGCCCCTCCAGCAGCAGCACAGGAGTAAAGGTGGCCAAACCATACCATGCCACTCTTACTTCAGCGCTGCTGCCTTCAGAGCTGGGCGGCTGGAGAGTGGGGGTTGCTGACTGAGGACCCAGCTCTGCAGGCAGCAGCACAGAAGTAAGGGTGGGAATAGCATGCCATCCTTGCTGCTGCTGCTGGCAGTAGCTCTACCTTCAGAGCTGGGCTCCCGACCAGCATCCACTGCTCTCCAGCTGCCCAGCTCTAAAGGCAGCACCACTGTCTGCACAGCACAGAAGTAAGGGTAGCAGTTCTGCAACCCCCTCCCCATAACTTTCCGACCTCCCCCACCCCCACAACTCCTTTATGGGTCAGGACCCCTACAATTACAACACCGTGAAATTTCAGATTTAAATAGTTGAAACCATGAAATTTACAATTTTTAAAATCCTATAACCATGAAATGACCAAAATGGACTGTGGATGTGGTTGGGTCCTACTAATGACATAAGAATGGATTTCAACCAAGATATATTATTCACTCCAATACCTTAATCATCAAGGAAATTACAAGTTATTAAATATTTAGGAAATTATTTTCCCTTGCAAAATTTCAGTGACCCTATTACTAGACATTCAAAACAAGCTGAGCATATTGATTTTGAGAAACAAAGGGCTAGGGAGGGAAGATTACTGAGGGAAAATTCCTTCCCCCCCTTCTCCCAGGTCTGAAGTTATAAATCTTGACCTTTTCCTCTCCTCCTATTGATCAGTGTAATAATGAGATTAAAAAAACCTAAACAACTTCTAGTTTGCTGCACATATACACAATAATGATGCATGATAAGAAAAGGGAATACTATTGCCAATACTATATACTTCAGAGGGTACCCCTAAAAACTTTCTACATTTAGGTAGGTCCTATACAACACCCATCATTGTGGTAAATGAGACCCATACAGATCTTTATATATTTAATATTCCACTGCTGCACAAGTCCACCAAACAAAGACTACCAGCACAGGAGACCGGGAAAGAGGCAAATCCTTAACTGTAGCTAAAACCAACCAACAACATTCTTTTAGTGATTAACTTCTGGGGCCTAATGAAGCCAACTGGGTTCCCTATTCAGGTAACCAACCACATTTTGGTCTCTAAATAAACATGAGTATAGCTTTGTTCTTTCACTAGCTTGTCCTTCAAAGACTTGCTCATGTAACAGTCAACATTCTAGCAACTACTGTTGTCAAGTTCGGAATCTCCCCCACTTTTCTCTTAATTTCTCATTCCTCTTCTGTTATTTCTCTAATTATTATTTCACTCTGTAAATTGCTTTGATACTTTATGAATAAATGACATTATATAAGAATTGGCCGCTCCAAGTCAGACCTTATGAACATTAGCTGTCATTGCCTATGCCATACTTGTTGTGTAGATAGAAGCCTTTGGTGTCCTATGTTTTCAGTTTTCAGGATTTTTTGTGGTTTTTTTTTAAATCCATTACTTACACAAGTGCGTGTCAAAAAAAAAAATCTAATTTTAATGAGCAGGAAGTTAATAGAATATTCAGGATTTAATTTTATTAATAACACCCAGAAATTTCCTTCTGAACTGTAAAAAACTTCCTTGTTTTCTTTTGACTAACCAAGTTTGGGGGCTGAAAGTTTGATATCTTCTTCTGCACTCTGCACAACTACCGTTGGCAACAAAAATGAAGTTTTGTGCCCTAACACTTTTTTTTTTTTTTTTTTTAATCTTTGTCTGGTTTCTCTCAACTTAATGGTTTTGCGATTATATCATGCTACATATTAAGGAAGATTCCTTTTACAGTATATTTCACATTATTAGCTCCATCAGAAATTAAGCAAAGAATTTAGGCAGAATTACTTTAGTTAAAGGCTAAAAATGCATATGAAAGAATTATAGGATAAATCTTCAAGGTGCTGAGTGCCCTCAACTCCCAGCTCACAAGGCTGACCCTTAAGTTACACAGATGATAAAGCAGAACATATAAAGGAAAATACAAGAATGTGGGACTAATAAGCCAAGAAAGCAGAAGTCCATTTGCCTGAATGGTCTTTTCTTGTATCTAAAGTGTCTTATACTCCAAGTAGAAAGGACCATACTTACTAAAAATGTATTAACATCAGTCCTTTGAGATTTTAAATAAATACTGTGCAAGTAATAATTATAACATGCTTAGGTGTAAAAAAAAAAAAAAACAAAAAAACCCTAAAAACCCAGTAATATTTTATCACCACTTACGTTAAATTAAATTTAAAATTAAATTGCCAAGTTGAAGTTCCTGGAGGGTATTCTCCTTGCTCATTCATAAATGTCAGTCCTAGCTGAATTATCTTTAGCAAGTCTACATTACAGCGCAGCAGTTGGTACTGATAGTCCGCATTGCTTCTGAATTCTCCAATAGGCCTTGCAACTACACCTGGAAACTCTGTGTCCTGTAAAAAATAAGTTACAGCTTCAACAAAAGAGAAAACTTATCTGCAGCAAACCCACTCCAAATATAAATATTTCAAGAGCATGTTTCCAAATACTTAACTTTATAATTCTCATTGAAAATATGGTATATGGCAGTATTTTTTTTTTTATTTAAAGGATGAACATTACTATCACCATGACAGACTACCTGCAGCGATAATTCAGACTTTCCATGGTCTTCAATGGATTCTGGAACAAGCCCTTTAAAAAGGCTAATTTCTTGTTACTGAGAAAACTTGTATACAGTGTTGTTGTAACCATGTTGGTCCCAGAATATTAGAGAGACGAGGTAGGTGAGGTAATATCTTTTATTGGACCAACTTCTATTGGTGAGAGACACGCTTTTGAGCTTACTCAGCTGTGTGTGTCTAAGATATTACCTCACCCACTGAGAAAAACATCACTAGACCACATAGTACACTAAATAGGGCTCTGTCACAGACATACCATGGCAACATAATTATACTTCCGTATAACTTGACGAATTTTCTTCATTTCTTCATCCAGGTTACAAGCCCAAACTTCACAAATTCTTTGACTATGATCTACTGTAGCTGCTGGCATAGTGGGGGGGATTTAGATACCAGGCATCAAAGAGTTATACTTGATTGAGGGTCAGTTTCATAAAATAGATTTTAGATGTTTACCTAAAAGACAAGAACAAATACAAATTTTGATTCCCAATGATTTGAAAAAGAATGCTTCCTTAACCTTCAGAGCAAGATCCAACAGTTTTCCTGAAACTCAAATGAAAGTAAAACTTAGTCACTGAAAGCTTATGAACTTGGTACTATTCAATAGTTACATTAGTGATTTGGATAAAGAAGTGGAGAGTAGGCTTATAAAATTTGCAGATGATACCATATTGGGAGGGGTTGCAAGCACTTTGGAGGACAGGATTAAAATTCAAAACAACCTTGACAAATTAGAGAATTGGTCTGTACTCAAGATGAAATTCAGTAAAAATAAGTACAAGTACTTCACTTACGAAGGAAAAATCAAATGCACAAAAACAAAATAGGGAATAACTGGCTAGTCAGAAGTACTGCTAAAGAGAATCTGGGAGAGTAGTGGATCACAAACTGAATATGAGTCAACAATGTGATGCAGTTGCAAGAAAAGCCGGGGTATATTAATAGGTGAATTG